>NC_137292.1:2405000-3005000 GCF_907165135.1 Oikopleura dioica
AGAGTTATTAATCGGGACAATCACTTATCTCTCTCTCATTTGTCCCTGGGATTGGGAAATTATTTGCAATTCTCTCTTCAAGTGTTACTGTTTTTCTTCAAATAAACTCGCGGAAATTATCATAAAAAAAAACTTGAATTCAATTAGTTTTTGAGTATTTATTTATTTTTATTGAAATCATGAACTGGTAGAAGAGATTGTAGTATTGAAGTATCTTTGTTTTGAAAAGTCTAAGGCTGTTTAGTATTATACAGAGGTATTTACAGTCTTTTGAGTATAATTTCTATTTATCTGTCTATTCGCAGGTGTCCCGCCAACTTGGCCAATCGAGGTCCATCATTTCAAGCATGTAGTCGTCTTATTTAGAGATTAATTTCGTTATCAACGATACTTTATCGAGCTGTATCGAATTGATCCCGTTCCGAAAGGCTTGAAAAATTCACATATCCTTGTTTTAATTTCTGGGTCTATTTCGATTCCAAGCGATCTTCCTTTTTCATCCCTAAAAAGATTACTCATCATCAGTCCTAGCCGGTCGGTGTTCTTACGTTGGACAACAAGGAAGCCCATTTGAACCTTGGAGACAAAGAATTCCTCGATTTTGATGGAAAATGAAGTTTTTGTAGCTTATTTCTTTGCTGAGACCAAAGAAATCTTGCAACCGCTCGATTTGGCCTGCAGGATCTACGTTCAGCATCGATCCATCAATGGTGATTATCCGGTCTTTGCCGAGTTCACGCTGCCAGTATTTTAAAAAGACGCTGAATTTTGCTGATTTAGAATTTCTATAAAAGTCAACTTACGGCCAAAGACCGTCTGCGATCATAGATGAAGCGGGCGCCCCTCGGATATTATTTTCAAGGCCTCTTCTGAATGGCGGGATGACCTTTTCAAATTTGTCTACTAAGCCGTCAATCAAAAGGTGTAATTTTTCGGGATTCTTCCAATCAGGGTATAATCGCTCGAGGTATCTGTCAAACATGTTGATGTTTTCAAGAGCAGCGCGCATAAATGATGATGTAGTTGTTCCGAAGAAATTGGTAACGCGCGACTTTTTCTGATCATTTGTTTCGCCTTTCGTGGGCTCATCGACAGATTACTTTTTATGATCTCGTGTTTTCAAAGCCCTTTCCTGGTCTGTAAAGGTGAAGATATCTGGACAGCAATCGCTTGACATTTCGACAGACAACGAGTGCCACCTTCATGTCTGGATTAATCTGTAACATTCTTTTAGGCGCCGCAGGGCTTCGATAATAAGTGGGACTCTTTTCCAAAACATATTGGTCCTCAAAAACGCCGGCTGATTTCGACTTGATCCAATCTAAACATAAATAATGAAGGAGAACCTTGAATGAAGTCGACCAAACCTGATCCTTTGGCCCATTCGCGTGAGAAAAAATACGTCTCGCCGATATACATAACGTCAGGATGATCTGAGAGGAACTTTCCCAGAGCTGAGGTGCCGCACTTGTCGGCTCCTTTTTTGGGTTCAACGATTAGCCGCAGAATTTCTTAAATCTAGCTTTTAAAAGACTTCCGCTTAAATATTTTAATCACTCAAAAATGATTTTCTCATGAGTACGATTTCAACTAAATTAATGAACCAATGCCTATGATCACAAATTTGGGAATCTTTCCCTCTTTGACATGCTTTCTTTCCACTGTTGGGTCAATTTTCTTCATGCAAACTCGATCATCCCTTGATCCAGTGTAAATTTCATATTTATTATTCGGCGATGTTCGCCCTGATGGCTTTTGATTCAAGTCTTCTTGAATGTATTCGCTTGAAGCCTCACTTTTGTAGTCGTAATCGTTCTGTACATCTGGCTGAAAACCTCTTGGAAGCTGTTCTGGCAGTGGGTTGGATAGAGAGAGGCTTTGTTTGTTGATGTTTTGGTTTTCGAATGCTTTCTTGGTAAAGGTTGGAATCAAGTGCTATCTCAAACAACTGTATGAATTGAAAACATGCTTTGTATGAAAAATAAATATTTCATGATCAAATTGACTGTCAAACTAAATTTGCAAAGAATAATTTTTCGAAATAGTTGTACAATTGTTCCATAAAAAAATTTTTACGGCTGAAAATATATTATTTAACAGTCGAATTTTCAACAAAAAATAAATAAGCTTGGAGATATTTTATCTGACAAGTCATTCATAATTTATGAATCATAAATAAATGGAATATGCATATCTTGCTTTTCAATAATAACAAAACAAAAAGGTTCTTTTCAAAGATTTCAACCTCCTTCCCTCATACGAGATGGTAGTACTATCTTCTCTGGCGAAGCGCGTCACACTGGTGTATAATACGACAATCCAAAGTGCAACGACGACGGTCAACGTTCGCGTAAACCCTTCCTTCTTCGCCTTTTTCTTCTTCTCATTCTTGGGCATCTCTAGCTTTTAAAACCGAGATCACTGGACCATGGAATTCGGATTTTCGTGCAGTGGAGTTCAAGACTTCGATGAGGATATCGCTTGTTGCCGGAGTGCATGAAACTGCCGCTGGGCGCGACGCTACTTTCGGTGCTCTGGAAGGGGATTTTTTTAAAAGAAGGGAATTTTTCACGCGGTTTTCTCTTCTAGCACAAGATAAGCCGCTTGCCTCCCTGTCCGCAGCAGTCTCTTTATTGCCTTTAATCAAAGCCGATTTATCAAAATTATAAGATTTTACTTAGAAGAAGAAAATAAAATCCAATTCCTTATCTGTGAAATCATTAATGATCCGCAAAAATGGAGAAAGAATGATTTTGCCGTGTTAGTATAATTATGATAATTTGTTTCACACGGATCTTTATTTGCCTTAATTGATCTTCTTCAACGCTTTACCCTAAATTTCCACATCAATTTTAACATCTTGAAGAATGATTCTTGAGCCTTAATGTCGTCACTCTGAATCAAGACGACTGAGTATCTTTTAATAACCAATTTGCGGCAAAATAGGATGATTTTCTTCATAAAATTGGCTGTGATCGAATAAGTCTGAAAATGAAAACGTCTTCCTGCTTAGACATCCACGTCATCACAAAACTACGCTTCCCTAAGGAAGTTCCAGATGGTCATGAACTTAATCGGCTGACCTGGTTCACCGATTTTTCACCGGGAATGATTCCAGGTGAAAAGCGTTCGCTTGGTTGAATTAACAGGTCAGAAGATCAGAATATAAAAAAACGAATGAAAGCAATGATGACCAGTCCAACTGAAAATCGAGAGAGCTTTCAATTGGAATCGTAATAACCCTAATTTATTTTTGAAAAAAAGCTCAGCTTTTGTCTGCGTAAGCAGGACGTGAACGAGATTAATCGAGGTAATAAAGAGATGAAGCGACCGACAAATTACTATTTATTATTTGTCCAATTTTATGTGAGAGCATAGTTCATTTTTTTCCATTACATGTTTTTCTCGAAGAAAATAGCAAGACAATTTTTTCCAGGAAACTCGTTGGAGACTTTTTGATCCGTCAATCATTTTTTGTTTAAATTATTGGCAATAATTTTATTGGAAAAGCTTTAATTAGCGCTTGAAAATCTAAAAATCATCATCAATCAAGAGTATGATGTTTTAAATTAGTATGCTTTCGATGATTTATTCGTTGGTTGCCAAAACATCATTAATAATTAAGTAGAGAATAGAAAAAGTGTCATAATACCTAAGCTCTAATTACGGAAGAGGTGAGCTCATTTACGACAATGATAGCGCTCTTTAAAAAGTCTTGATCAAAAACTTTAGTAACGACGGCAGCATAAAAACCACGGCAGAGCGTCGGAATAGCTTCAGAACTGATCTTGTCCTGAAAAAGCTGGGTCGATCAGTAAAGAGATGAAGATTCTAGCTTCGCTTGCAGTCATAAGAGGGATACAGGAAAAGTTCTGAAGAAAGAGACCAAAGATAGAACACTTTTTTTCTTGAAGAGTATTGATATCTTAGTCAAGTCATTCTCCGAACTAGAAAAGGCTCAAGAATTAACGGAAGCAACTGCTCCTGAATGGACAGGAATACAAGTCAACGCTCCATCTGACGATGTCAATATCGGTAATCAAGCTTATCTTACTGATTACTACCTGAGACCATCTGATGTAAGTACCTTTTTCTAGTATCATCTTTCCTTCTTCTTAAACTGATCCCTTTGTGTAGGCGGTTGCCCTCGCTGAAGCCGGATTCACAGCTGAGAATGCTCGAATTATGACCCCCGAAGATGGATACACTGAACCAGAAGACAACGGATCGGCTCCTCGAGGATTAACAAACTCAAACAAATGGCGGCCTCTAGTTCAAGGCGGACCCGTGACAGTCCCATATTATGTTCACAGCACCGCAATTAACTTTCATAGTCTGATCCAGGTGAGTTTGTTAATCTTTAAATTTTTGATTCTACAGCTTGCTTTATCCAAGCTGTCAGCTTTTCTCCCTTCGAATAGTGAATTGATATTTTTAAGACCTCTCTGGCGTCCTTGGCCAATGACCTTGCATGTTTTTCGATGCCTGAAGTCACTGACGGGGAAATCGGCTCAACATCTTACGAAAATGGAATCGTTTTCGTCGGTCACAATGACGGTTGCTACTCTGCTCTTGGTCTTGCCCCAGGTGCGCATTTTGGAACACTGGGAGTCAGTAGCATCGCCTCTTTCGGCGTTCCGTCGACTTGGCAAGTCATTGCGTTGGACCCTGGTTGTACTCCAGATAATCCGTCGACCGTCCAGCACGAAATGCTTCACGCACTGGGAGTTCTCCACGAGCACCAGCGGCCTGACAGAGATACGTATATCATCTTCGATCCTTCCGCAACCAACATGCCGAGTCAGTTTGATCTTATCTCGTCCAATCAGTGGTTTGACATGGGAAGTCCCTTGGAAATCGAGTCCGTTATGACTTATTGCTCTTTCTGCGGCGCAAATGGCAACTCTCCAGTTATGACCATCAGAGCGACTGGAGAAACTTTCAATGATCAGTACAGAGTGACAACAACTGATGCGAAGCAGTTGCAACATGCATATTGCGAACTGGACCCAGAAAACTTTCCCGGCTTCACTTACAAGGAAGCAATCAGTTGTACTTCGAATGACAAGCTCGGTTTCACCCGGGAAATTTTCACCGATCGCCTGTGTGATAATGTTCCTGACTGCGGTGGCGGAGAGGATGAAACTGGGGAACTGAATAAGTGCAATCCAAAAACGCCAAATACAAGCAATGGTTGCTGCGGCTCCATCAATTTCCCTGCACGAGGAGAGTGTGTTTCAAATGGTGAGGTTTACAACGGCAAAGATGTCTGGGAGTGCGCCAACAATGGTGTGATCGCTTATTTCAACGGAGCATGGTACGTCTTTACTGCTGATTCGTGGCCTCTTGCAGGGGGATACTCATACTGGGATTACGCAGTAAACGACAATGTATGTCCTCCCATCAACGAAGGGTGGAACAGTGGCACTATTGCTACGTGCGTTTGGGCAGGTGCGGATACCTCAGACGAATGCGACCCGGACCCTTGCGATCCAAATGCGACCTGTACAGATTTGCACGAAGACTATAGATGTGAATGTAATGAGTTTTACACGGGAGATGGTGAGACTTGCACACTTATCCCTGAGGTCGATGAATGCTCTGATGGAACTCACGAGTGTGATCCCAACGCGGTTTGTACGGATGAAAGAATCGACTTCACTTGTGAATGCGCTGATGGGTTTAAAGATAGTCACCAGGTTTTTTTGACTATATGAACATATATAAATGATGATCTGGTATTTCTCTGGCTTAGATCTTTCGACTTACCATTTATTAAAGGGCGACGCTCCAGGAAAATCATGTGTTCCAGACGATACTTGTTGCGAAGTCATCGAAAGTAAGCTCGAACAAAAATATCTTTGAAAATATAATTTCAGTCACTATCTGGTCTGGCCCCCTCGAATGCACACAAAGCGAGACTCAGACACAATATGACCGTCCAATATGGGAATGCGAGGGAAACCAATTCTTCCTCAAATATCATCCATCCTTAAACCCTCCATTTGCTCTCTTCGATAGTGGAGGAAGTTATTATCCCAATTATATGTTTCCAGCGACTCAAGATGGATATTGTATCGACACAGAAGATCCCGTTAGCACAAGGACAGTTTCTTTATTAAAAGAGTTCAGAACTTATTTATTTATTATTATTTATACTTATTTAGATGAACTTTACAGTAGTTTTAACAAAAAAAGCAATTTTGGAACTTTATGAAAGTGTAACCTGTAAATTATTTCCAACACCAGAACCTTCATCAACTGAGGCTCCGACTGAGGCACCAACTGAAGCACCGACTGAAGCCCCAACTGAGGCACCAACTGAGGCTCCGACTGAAGCCCCAACTGAGGCACCAACTGAAGCACCGACTGAAGCCCCAACTGAGGCACCAACAGAGGCTCCGACTGAAGCTCCTACTGAAGCTCCGACTGAGGCACCAACTGAAGCTCCGACTGAGGCTCCGACTGAGGCTCCAACTGAAGCACCGACTGAGGCACCAACTGAAGCCCCAACTGAGGCACCGACTGAGGCTCCAACTGAAGCTCCAACTGAGGCTCCAACTGAAGCACCGACTGAAGCCCCAACTGAAGCCCCAACTGAGGCACCAACTGAGGCTCCGACTGAAGCTCCTACTGAAGCTCCGACTGAGGCCCCAACTGAGGCACCAACGGATGCTCCAACAGATGCACCCTCAACCGAGGCTCCTACAACCAAATTTCAGACAACAGCATTTTCCACCGCCGCACCAACACGACCACCTCCAGTCTGTCTCGAAAATACGAATTTTGGTGACGTTTTCGTCTGGGAAATCGAAAATGGAATGGACAAACCCACACCTGAGTCAAATTTCGAGCTTGATATCAACAACTTTGCCGGTGATACTGAGGATTGCCAACGAGATTGCGCAAACTACGCTGGCTGTTACAAGGGACGGACTCTTAAAAATAATCTTTAGTTCTATTAATTACGCGTCTTCAGAAATTTGAGAAGAGATTAATGAGTCCCATAAAAGCTTCATCACGATGTCGCCAACAACATTTGCGAGCTTCGCGGTGATGAAATTACTTTCTCAGGCGCTAATGATTTTGCGGTTACTGGTAAATCATGCGATCCCGGATATGCGTGGACAGATTACGCGGTCTCACTAGAGTTTTATTGTCTGTTCGGGACCTCCCAAACTCCGGATGATTTCCTGGCAACACTCAATAGCAATAATCCCCCTGGTTGGACGACTTTTACAACTGTTGGATACGCGGACTCGTACAAATTTGCATTCGAAATAGCTACAGATACAACTGGACTTCAGCCAGCAGGAGCTTATGAGATTTGGATTGCGTTTGTCGGAGAGCTTCATTTGCGATTCGAGAATTTTGACGATTCTTCTTCTCGAAAACGGCGGTTTGCTGTCCCCGAAATCGACATCGACGCATTCGTCCAAGACGTCGCCGCAAACGCTACTGCTGACTTTCAATCATCCATCGACGCCGGAGACGCTACTGTCGCTGTCACAACAGAAACCACTGTGGAAGTCGAAGTAGTTGCTCCAGTTGAAGATCCATTAGATCCAACTCAGCCACCAGCGACAACTACGACGCCTGGACCGACTACTGCCGTTGATGATTGCGTTTTGGACCAGTTCACGGACACGATTGTCGTCTGCGACGGGGGAATTCTCGAAGTAGCTGTCCCTGTTTGCGCGATTGTCAAGGGCGGTTTCGACCCAGCAGCTGTGTTCATGGGCGAGGACACCTGTACCGGAACCATTGTCGGTGGCGCACTCGTCTTCCTCGCAGATAACGACGGCTGTAATGTCATGCCTACTGTCAATGATACTCACATTGTCTTCGAATCGACAATCATGACTTCCGGTGGCGGCTTTTCGAATTCCGTCATTTCTCGACGATTTGGACTCGAAATGGACTTTTCTTGCTCCATCGAGCGAGAAGTGGTAGTTTCTATAGAAAATGGAATTGAAGTCAACGTCAATCATTTCATCGTCGATCTTGGTGAGAAGCTGGGAACGTTTGAAACATCAATGGGCGTTTTTACCGACGACACGTTTACAACTCCGATCTCGTATGTACAAATAAGTAGCTTTGAAATTAGTTTTCAGATATTTCTCAAAAACTTATTCTTATCTAGAATGAACCATACATTCAACGTTCCAGATATGGTCTACATCGGCATCTCTCTCGACAACTCCGACTCTCTGGCAGTCTCTCTTGACACTTGCACGGCTTATGTCGAGTCTGACACTTCAAGATCAGCAGGATACGATCTCATCGCTTCTGGTTGCGCTGTCGATCCAACAACGAACATATTGGCTGTCAATACTGGCCCTTTTGGTAAGAGAATACAACTGCCTCCGAGTTGAAGGCTTAAACTTATTTTTAATTTCATTTCAGCCGATTTCGAATTTGAAAGCTTTCAATTCGTTGACAGCAGCGATCCGATCATTATTGAGTGCGACATCGTCATTTGCGATCCTGACCAGAGCGATTGCATAACCTGCGCTAGCAGAAAAAGACGAAATGCAATGCCGAATCTCAATTCTTTCACAGCAAGCGTTACCATCAACACGCAAAATAAAAGCAACCCCTAAGCACGCAAAATTATTATAAACTACAATAAATACGTGAGAGTTCAAATCATTCTTTATCTTCTTTTTTAATAAAGATTTTCGCAAGAATATTTTCTTTATGTTCATAGAATAGAATCAATTATCGTGATTTCAAGTCAGAGAAAGTAAGAACAATATATTTTGAACTTTGGTTCTATACCCAAACTTATCAGTTTCAAGTGGACCATCAAAAAATAAGATCGGCTCCAATACTCTCCGATGAAAAATCACATAAATTATTGAGAGATCGCAGTTAGTTTTTTTAAATATTGAATGAAAGATTCGATATAAATTAAACTTACACGTCCTGATTCAAAGAAGATGTTTCTCATTCTTTTTCTCTTCTTTTCACGGTCTTTTTCGGATAGAGTTTTCTACCACAAACCTCTCAAACAATTCTACAACCTCTTGCAGTCGGCGAAAAACAGTACCCTCGAAAACCATGCACCTGTAGCTATTCCAAAGTATCTACAGGCTCTTGATCTTTACAGTCAACTCTTTCCAGGAAAATTTCGAATGGTAACTTCCTCCACTTGTTTTGATTCTTTCTCCTTTTAGTTCCTCATCAACAGGAGGGTAAAGCTTGCCGCTACGAAAAGGTCACTTTGTCGAAACTTTCTGCTTTATGGGTTTTATGATTTTTATGAACATTACTGCTACCAACCTGAATTGGGACTCGTAGAAAACCCTGACACCCCCAATAAATAATAAGAAATTCAAAATTGCTTGAAAGTTTTTTCTATTTTATTGTTACAGAAAATCTGGAGATTGCACTAGTAAAGTAAGTCGTTTTCTAAGAGTTTAAAGTAAATCAAAGTTGGAAGATGAATCGGAAGATAGTATTAATACAGTCACAAAGCTGTAGCTCTTACTGCTGGCCAGCAAAAGCCTGAACCTTCATAATGATTTCGAAAATTGCCGAGCCGCAGACAACGAAGATGAAGAGAGCGAGGAGGTAGGGTCCGACGGGAGCTTTGTTTTCGTTCGTCTCTTTCTGGGCAGAAGAAATGGTTATGGGAAGGAAAGATGTTGAAAGGCTTACCAAGCTAGTGGGGACGTTTCCGCGCTTGAGAACCTTCTTTTCGTTGATTTGATTTGCAACTCGCATTCGTGCTCCTCCAGCCATTTTGTCTGAAAATTTTGATGGGTTCGGAAAAAAAAGTCCTCTATGATATCAATAAAAAGTTTCTTCAAATAGAGGTTTTCACTATTATAGACACTGGTAATCTTTAATTTTAGAAAGGAACTAGGCAGAAAATCGGGCTGTAAATAGCAAAATTTGAAGTTATAGCAAGCTGATTTACCTTTGTTGATAGATTTCTCTTGAAAAATTCGAAAAACTTTGTTTGTGAAAGTTGGCAAATTTGAATGATCTCAAACAGCGGACCACCGCGCTTCGTGGCTAACCGTCAAGTGCGCCATCTCATTGGCCAGTTGGCGCTTTTGCGGAGGCAAGGTGCGACCGACATGTTCCAGGTCACTGTTTTTTTATGGCATCCGATTGGAATCAACCGCCAATCTGAAAATAACGGAGCGTGAAATCGGGGTCAATAGCATTTTCTTTACAAAGCATTAAATGGGGGGAATCAGGCTAACTGTTGCAGTTTTGTTGAATCCTTCAAGGAATGTATTACTGTAGTTATTCTCCTTCTCATCAAAAATAAGCTTGAAATATTCTTCCTCGGAGTTGGAAAAAAGAATAATATCGCCGTTTGATTCTATTTTTGGCTCATTTCTTTCTCATCAAATAGCTTTCCTACTTATGATGAGCCCGTTTCTACACCAGTAAGATCTTTCATTACTGGTCGATTTAAATTACTTTTGTAAGGTTTGTATTCATAGCTGAAATCAGTTTCCATTTTTGAGACTTGAAGAAAGCGGCCGTGGCTGTATCTGTAGAGAATAATGAAATAATTTGCTCGAGTCCAAATTGCATAGTGATCATTGAGAGATTCACATTTTTTTCTCGGGAATTTACATCCTCTTTCGAATTCTCGATGTCGGAAAATTGCAACAAAAAGAATACCCTTACGATCTTTTTTTGGCATAATTTTTGCTATAAAATGTAGAAGATAAAACTATGTAGTACATTAACTGATGTAATTTCTGAATTTGCCATTCCTGGAATTGGATAGAAATCATTCAAATGAGTATCATAAGCAAAATGCTCAAGAAATAATGATTCTCCATAAGCGTAATCCTTAAGCTCCGCAAATGTCTTGTTTCTAAATTCGTACTCCCATTGGGGGTCTTCGAATGTCCAAGAGCTCCAGTCTATATCTGGCGACTCCATTGTGGTGAACTCTATGTTTCTTGAGACGAGATTCAGGTTCAAAATAGTAAGCTTTTTCTCCATGATAAACATACGTCTTCTCATACCGTGTCCGATTGTCGTATATTGTTCCCGACGAGCTTTGCCCTTTGCTTCGAAAATACTTTTTTGTCCCCGTTGTTTTAAGTCCATGAAATAGCATGTTGACGGATATTTCATCGTTCCACTTCGAAAACAAATATTTTAGGGGACCCCGTATTAGTACTAACTGTATTACCCAAACACGTTATTGATGAGTACAACATGTATTCACCAAAACTGTTTGGCTAACGCAGTTTTGATTGATCAAGAATGTAAGAAATTGGGCGCTCCGCGCCCGTTATATATAGAGAATAGAAGAAAATATGATTTTATGGGAACATTGATCAACCAAAACTTTATTAGCCAAACAGTTTTGGTTAATACATGTTGTACTCATCAATAACGTGTTTGGCTAATACAGTTTGTACTTATGCGTCGGCCCCTATTATATTAAAAAAATTAAAAAAAATAAAAAAATAAATTTTTTTCAGAGTAGACAGTAATGTCTACTGGGTAACCCTCATTCTCCCAGAACCGTCATCTGCCCAGACCCTCATTCTCCCAGGACCTTCATCTGCCCAGCCTGGGAAAATGAAGGTTCTGGGCAGATGAAGGTCTGGGAGAATAAAGCTTTCAATTCCGTGGGCGAATTACGCTGAGCGTTGAATGGCTGAGACAGGCCGCGTAGATTTTCGAGTCAAAAATATTTTTCAAGGTCAGAAACAACCGTTTTTACTTCGGATTCTGACTTCGTCAAAATTTCATAAAATGCTACAAATTGGAAGTTTTTGGCTGTAAATCTACGACAACAAATATGGGGAAAATTTATGGGCACTGGTCTTGGTTCTTATTCAAGTGTTTGTTCGTGTTTCGGTCAGTGTCCGATAATTTGAGCTCAAGCTAAACCTCAAGGAAACAAAGCTTGAGAACTCAAGTTTATAATTTGAGTTTTGAGAACTCAAAAATCTCGAAACCCTTATTTTTTTCGGCAATTAATTTTCTATACTAATAAATTGAAACCTTAGGAATCGATCGCCTGAGCAAGTCCAGCAGAACTCCTTCGGAAAACTGCGCCTCGCAGTCTTGAGTCTAGTAGACCTGCTCGACAACTCATAATTCTCGTGAATTCATATTGAAAAGAACATATGAATTATCATTTTATTCAGCTTTATTTTTAATTAACATGATTAAAATTTTTTTCAGAATATTTTTGCAGAAAAAATGAAAAATCTAAAAAATGAGCTTCATTCTCCCAGAACCTTCATCTGCCCAGAAGCTTCATTCTCCCAGGCTGGGCAGATGAAGGTCCTGGGAGAATGAGGGTCTGGGCAGATGAAGGTTCTGGGAGAATGAGGGTTACCCAGACATTACGTACCAAAACCAAAATTTATCGTCATAGACACCAGCGACACTTAGACTCATATGTGAATACCAGTTAAAAACCCCGGAAAAGCCATTACGTCGAAGAAACAATTTATGGTCCGTGTCTTTGCAGAGCGATCACTCTGAGAAATTCAACTGAGTCGGACTGAACTATAACTTATATTATATAAAGGGAATATTTCTCATATTTTCTTAGATTTTTTTAAATCGCCGTTCCGAATTCTTGAAATTCCGTGCTACCTGAACGAAGTACAAATGTTCTTAGATGACCATCGATTAAATAGTTTTCTCCGTTATAGAATAGCGGTTTCATTTGTAAATCGAAATTATCAGCTTAAAAATAATGAAGATAATACAAAGAGAAGAAGAATTTACTCGAAATAATAAGATTATTAGTATTCTTTGGCAAATGAATCAAATCTGTTACTACCGCATGGTAACCCATCGCAACAAGTATAACTCTTCTGTAAACTTTTAATTTCTGCTTCGACTTCATATCAAAAGAAACAAGTCGAGATAGATGACGATATTTTGGTACTACTGGGGTAAACTGATCGGCTTCTCTTTCTGGTTCCTTGGTCAGTGGAGCATTCTTTTTGAGTTCAAACAGTGGATCTGTTTCATTGTAATACCATCCAAAGGTCATCTCTCGTGTTTCTACACTTTCACATTCGAAAAACGGACAAGGACAACCATGAGGGCAGGTCTTTTCAAACGGGCAAACTCCATCAATTTCTCCACCATCACTTAACAAAGCTCTGCACAAAGTTTGACATTTCAAAACATCTTCTTCGTGAATTTTCGGACATAGATCAGCACAAATTTTCGAATCTAAAAAAATCAACTTGTGAACAAATTGAATCTTTACCATAAAAAGCAAGCCTTTTGCAACGCTTCAAATTTATTTTCTGTTCTTCCTCGGTATATGTCCTATTATCAATAATCTCTTTCTCCTTGATAACAATCATTTCTCCCGAAGGAAAGTCAAAATCCCCAAATTCTTGCATGCAACGTTTGAACCTCGGATAACATTCATTGAATGAAAAGTCAATCATACAATCTTTGTAGCTTCTCCCACAACTCAACGTTTTGAACGTCAGCGTTGGCCCAAGCTTTTCAAGGCCGGCATAATTCGTAGCGAGAATAATCGTCTGCCAGAATAAAAATCCGAAAAAAACGTAGGTATATTTCTGCTTGTCTGTTGATGATCCGCTAGAATAGAGTAAGAACGAGACTAAGGATCGTTATCTTACTGAGGTTTGAGTTCGAATTTTGCGACGTCATGATAACGGTAGAGTGGTTTTGATTTCTCTGGAACCAGGATTGCATTTCCTTCTAGCCTCCGCAAGACGCCAGTACAATGGCATTCCATGCACTACAAGAATATTTGAAAAGTAAAATAGAGAGTCTCAACCTGAATTTTCTCCTGATCCCTCATTTCAACGAAGAAAATAAGATTTGGTTTTGGTTTGTACGGAACGCAACGTAAAAAAGGCGCCTCGGAAATGCCAAAAAGTGAACTTTGACAAGTCTGATCTTTCAAGCTCCGTTTCGACGCCAACCTTGCTATTACATTGCATTTTTTCTCAACAAGTTGGAGGGTTCGTCAAGAGTTTGCACTCCGAATGTCGTATAATTTTCCATTACGTAAAGATCGTCTTGAATAGCAGACGAACTATTTGATCAGTTTTACGTCCTGATAGATCAGATTTATGGCCCAATAAAAGGTCTATTCCTTATATGGAAAACGAAGCTAAGTGGGAGTATCAATTCGGATGGAATTTTTCACCGCCATTTGAGTTCAATTTTCTATCTAGCTAGTCACAAAATTTCATTGACTTCAAATAGCTCTGGCTCCGGAAGGACACATCGGGAGACGGTATCCTGTTCTTTTCAGACTCTCGCATTGTCTCAGTTTTTCAATGGATTGCGTCGAAGCCTCCTGGGAATAGAAGTGCTCAAACTTTAGAAATCTCCGGGGTGAAGAAATCACAGATTAGCTTAGGTCGTCTGTGCTTGTGAAAGGTGTAGAAGGCATTGACGTAGAAGCGGGAGAATATTTCCGTTGGAATAATGGAGCTTATCCGCCACAGCTGTTGCCACCTTGCTAATCCATCTCAGTGAAGGCAGACTACTAGTTACTAGACTTTCGCTGATATCAGGCAAGTTTAAACTTCCCTCAAATATTGGTTCGCTCAAGCTTCGAAAGAAGCTTCGAGAACAGTGTAAGATGTTTCTCGAAAAACAAATGGTCTCTCAAGTTTAAAATATTGCTCTGCTCTGTCTCATTGCTCAAATATCGCTCTTATCTCTGTCGAATGAGAAGCTATTCTTGAATTTTTTCAATCTTCGTCAATCCTACCATTTTCGATACACACTGCTACGGTCACCAACTATCGATTAAAGACTATAAAAATTATATCGAATATCTATATTAAATCGAATAAAGATTTATAGTCTTACATTATATTATTTTTCTTCGTCGTTTCTGTTTTTTAGTTGTCATCGTCTTCAGGAGGCAAAAATGTGTATGTAACATACAGTATGTTCGATTGAATAAGGCAATTTTTGACTATGCGATCTCCTTACTTTTCTCGCCAAGACGAGGATTATGAAATTCAAATAAGAATCGCCCTCGATTTCATCATACTCGTGTCTGGGTTCTCCTCCGGGTTCACAAAAAGAATAGAGTCCTGGTTACCAAGCAGGTAACTTTCTTGCGTTTGAAATTGCGCCATCTTCAGTAAACAGACCAATCACTTTATAAGGCGCTGTAGTGTAGAACTTAGTTGCTCAAAGGTCAAATGGCTCTCAAATTTTTACTTTTTGTCTTCCTTGATTTCAAGGGCAACACTTTTGCGTTTGAACCAGAAGCGATCAAAGATGATATCACAGGATTCATGGAGTTTTCCCCGTATGGACTCGAGAATGTCTTGAAAACGACTGAAGATTCTGAGGAAATCGGTGAGCACATATTTATTTAGAATTTTAGAGAAAATTCTTTTCTATGAAGAAAGTCCAAGATAAAGATTTGTATTAAGAACTCGAGGGCGAATTCGAAAGTGAAACCACTCAAGCCTTGTTTGCTGAACTCATCGATGGGGTTATCTACAGAAATGGTCCTGGAAAGTTCGAGTTCGGCAACACCTCCTTTGGCCACATCTTCGATCCTTCTGCCATTCTCTCAGCAACACGAATCCGGGATGGAAAGGTTTTCTTCCGACAGAGATTCGTTCAATCTTCCAATTTCAAAAACAACACGGAGAACAGCCGGATAATTAAGCCAGAAGTTGGAACCTATGCCGAACCTGATGATATTACTACGGATAAAAATGGGTACGGTCGACAATCATTTCCTGTTTTTGAGAAATTATTTCAGAAATGCTTATGGCCGCCGCGAAGTGTTCAAAAACAGACGAAAATTTCTCTTTGAGGAAGGTTTATCGACCGACAATACAGTCGTTAACGTCATGCATGTCGCTGGTCATCTTATGTCGCTCACAGATTCTTCTTACCGGCATCTACACGATTTCGAAACCTTAGAAACTAAAGATCGAATTGACATCAACTACTCACCAAATATTCCGCACGGTATTTTCTGCATGACCACTTCTAGTCATCCGGTCTTGGACAAGGAAACAGGTGATTTGTGGGACATGGCTGGTTGCCTCGACTTCATGACAAACGAGTATAACATCCCAAAGGTATTAATTTCCCTTTGCTTTGAATAAAAGAGTTACTAGATCCATATTCACCCAATCGTCTGGCGTGGAGTGGGACATCCAAAATCTCAATACCCCACTCCTTGGACCAAAGAGCAGATTTTGTCTTCAATCGAATTCGGTCCTGCAATTGACAGCCCAAAATGGCCCGATCATCCCTCTGCAATGCCATATTTTCACTCCCTCGCCCGCGCCGGGAAATATCTCATTCTTCCTGTAGGCGGCACCGTCCTCGACATGATTCCGATGCTCAAGAATGGCATAAGGAAGAAAAAACCAATGATCGAAAGTTTGATGTTTTTGAACACCTCGCCTGCTAGATTCTTGATTTTTGACCGCGAAAAGATGGAATGGGAGAGTGTTCAACCTCTAGCGCAGGCTTTTTCGCATTTTCACGTGGTAAACAGTTTCATTGATGAGCAAGATCAATTAAATATTGATATCATCGAAGGTTAGGGTTAAAACAAATTCGACCAATTCTAAGTTTTCTGTAAATATTTTCGCGTTTTTAACCCTGAAAAAGCAAATCCAAACGTCATGCAAGCTCTAGAACTCGACAACCTCAAGACCACCAAAAATGAATACCTTGAAATTTGGTCAAGTATCATTCCTTCTGGCAAGCCTGTGCGCTTCATCCTCGGAAAGAGAAGAGAAGAGTTTCTTCAATGGGCTGATGTAGTTCAGAGTCCTGGAATAACACCATCACTGAATTTTCCATGCTTCGAAAACGGAGGGGTAAGGATCGAAATCAAGGAAGATAAAACCATCATTGAATTTTCAGATCGACTTTCCAGTTTTGAATCCGTTGCATTATGGTAAAGACTACAAGCACTACTGGACGTGCGGCTTCGGCGAATTGCTGTCTGATAGAATTTACTACGTCAACATGGAAACTGGAGAAAGAAAAATCTATCGAGTTCCGAACTACCATTTCTCTGAACCGGTTTTTCTCACGCCGGAAAAAGATGACCTTTCTGAAAATCAAGGAGTAATTGCTTCAACAGCAAGTCCTTTGAATCCGGAAGACAGGGCTTTTATTGTCTTTCTCAACGCAAGCAGTAAGTTTCAGAATCTTTCAACTACCCTTCTCATTCAAATTTCTAGCGATGAAAGAAGTTGCCCGGTTCTACTTTCCTCAAGGATTCAAAGTCCCGATCAGCTTCCATGGAAATTACTACAGACGAGAAGAAACAACTATAAACTAGCCTTTTAAACAATTTAAATAGCCCATTTTTACCTCCTCAAGTTCAAAAATATACTTTTGTTCACATGTTCACATGAATAAACCCAAAGTTATAATCAGTGTGATATCTCCTTATATTAAATTATTATACACATAATGCGCATTTGGCAAAGAACCCAGGCCTCGGCGAAACATGAAAACGCATTTAGCTACGGAGTCTCCCGGGAGAGAGCCCGGGGCGCGTACTTAGAGACTAACAAACTCGCGTCACTTCTTACTGTCTAAAATAAACAAACAATCACTTCATTTCGCCACGAAGCCAGAAAAATCCGAAAGAAATTTTTTATTACAAAGAAAGAGAAAAAATGGATAATATACAGCCAGTTCAAGCATTGACGAAATACAAGCTCGTGTTTTTAGGAGAGCAGGGGGTCGGAAAAACGAGTTTGATCACAAGGAATTGGTTGAGTTAGAATGATTGAAATCAAGGAAGAGAATTATTGCTGGTCAACCAGTGTTAAGATTTATGTATGACTTATTTGATCAGCATTACCAGGCAACGATTGGGATTGATTTTCTTTCAAAGACACTTCAGATTGATGATAACACAGTTAGATTACAGGTAAAGAAATAATTTGGAAGAAATGAATCGACTTTTGTAACCTTGTTTGACTAGTACCTACGATCCATCATAATGAGGATAAATACGAAGTAAATATAAAATTTAATGAATTCTTTAAAAAGAAATTTTACCCATATCCAAATCTGCGAGTCCTCTTTTCTGAAGTGACTATTCTGATCTGTTTCTGAATGATATCTCTTGTTCGCTGGGCGCTGACTGTCATAGCTTCTGCTTGAGAAGGAATTTCCAACAAAGACGAGTCTATGCTCGCAGTTTTTGCAAAATATTTCGTAGTAGTTATATCCTGTCATGCGCTCGTAGTAATCGCAGTTGTCACAGTAAAAAGTCTGCGTTTTGATTTTCATGCTCAAGTCTTTGAAAAGAATACCTCTTTTTGTACACGACATATATCATTTTACGACTTTTGTACTATAAAACTGCTAAGTCGTTAAAATAGCTTAAATTCAAGCCATAAACAAAATAACTAAATCGATTATTTTAAGCTCTGGGACACAGCTGGGCAAGAAAGATTCCGATCTCTCATCCCAAGCTACATCAGAGATTCTAATGTTGGCATCATTGTCTACAATGTCTCGGAAGAAAAGTCTTTCGCGAAAATTGACACGTGGATAAAAGACGTCAAGGATCAAAGAGGCGAGGACGTCATTATTTTTCTCGTAGGCAATAAGGTTCGTACCTTAGCTGAAAAAAAGAAAATATGAGCATTTATTTAGACAGATTTGGAAGACAAGAGAAAGGTAGAGACTTCGACGGCGGAGAAGAAAGCAGCTGAGCATGGGGTTCACTTTATTGAAACAAGTGCGAAAAGTGGCTACAATGTGAATACGCTGTTTCAGCGCATCGCAAGGGCAATCACAGGTATTATCAAAAGAATGAATAATATCAAACTTCTCCTAGTGGTCAATACAACAACCCAACAAAAGGACATCCTGATCGTCTCTCAAAAAGGACCGGACTCCGAACAATCCTCATCCTGTGCCTGCTAGTATATCAAGCTTTATTTCTCCCCTAATTCGCAGCTTATATTCATGATCAATAAAGACTTCTCTATTTCTGTTTATACTCTTCTCCCTTGAGCTGGAATTCCAGCGACCCGGGCAGCCCATAATAAACAACAAGTAGTTGGGATTTTAGACTTTTCAAAATTTAAGCTGAGCCACCACACTAAGCGCGAGATTACATTTGTCCTAGATCGGTTAGACTAGCGGTTTTTTTTTTGCGAAGAAAAGGACTAATGATGAGAAGTTTCTCGATAAAGAAAATCAGATTTACATAAAGAAAACTTAATTACAATCGCCCGAACCCGGGGCCGCCGTTCTAAGTAGAGTGATTGGTAAAGCAAAAGACAATCGACCAGAAATAACAAGTTGATCCTTGAAATAATCCCCCTTTTTGAAAAATGAAAAGTCAAGATCTTCCAGCAAGAGATGAATCTATCGCCAAAAAACGCATTCATCTTTACCGCGAAAATCTGGCAAAGGAGAGTTATATCTGCTGAAAAAGAAGCTGAAAAAAAGTAATCGCTTGACAAGTTGACAAGCAAGGGCTTACCAGGACCATTTCATTTAGAGACTTTCATTGATTCGCGGTCACTCTCGACGGCCGCATTTTTCTGATTTTCAATTCCTTCTTACTTTTTTTTGAAAAGAGAGAAGTGGTTAAATATTTGCGTGTGGCTCATTATCGGCCCCCTTCTGTTACCACCTCGATTAAAAAAATGACGTGAACACAAAGTTAAAAAATTCTAACTCAAAAGAAAGAGAAAACCGGCGAAAGTCGAAGTGGTAACGGAAAAGACCAAATTAATGGTAAATTGCTCTATCAGGTTAGTTTTTTATTAATTTTTTTCATAAAACAGGTATCGTTACTTTGATTGAAAAATACCGGGGCGGTGTCCCGGATTGTCAAATAACTCGAAAAATTTTGCGTGGGCGGCTACTCGGCTGCTGATTGGCCGGTTAGCCGAATCCAGGCTTCTGATTCGTTGAAAATTTCCATGCAAAATTTGTCGGGATTTGTTGACAGTTCCTGATAAAAAAGAAGAACCCCCATTTAAAATATAGATACAGTAATACGGTGTTTTTTAGTTGTATCCATGGAGAATGCATAGAAAAATGGAACGGGCACAAATGTTTGTGCGATCCTTTTTGGTCTGGTGAAAATTGCGATTCAATATGGAAGTTTCTCATTTGCACTGCAGTGTTTTTCACGGGCTTCTTTGGAATTCTTGCGACACTTTCGGTGAGCATCTTGAACCCCTTTTTGAACCCGTTTTCTTGTTAAAAAAGAAGATTTAGTGCACGTTTGGAAATGACGCCTCGAATGTTTTTCGGAATAATCCGTTGTCAGAGTGTGACAGGAGTCGGCTAAGCTAAACAAAAAAAGGGGTGTTAGCATAAATATGAAAATGTTTTTCGCTTATCCGCGGGAAAGCGACGGCGAAGATTGCGATGCATGGCGGCCCAAAGATCCGAAATACGATCTGGCGCAGGATAAGGACGTCAGGGATCAGATCGAAAACGTCAGGGTATGTTCTAATATTTTTAAGATGAACACACGATCCTCTGAATTAACCTCGACATGCATTTTGCGCAATTTAAAGTCGCTAGAATTTAAGAATATTAAGGGGGTAGAACTAGATTTTTCGAATTTCCGTGATTTTCGGGAGGCACACTTTAATAAGTAAAACCTGTTTTTACTTATGATATCGCATTTTCCTCAAAAATGTTGCTAGATAAAGGGTTAAACTATCTTAAAATGAGATTTAAAAATTTTGGCTAGTCACGTGACTCGAGAAATTTGAGGACGCGAATACGCTAAAATTGCGACTTTCGAAGAGGTGGGTTGAAGTTTCGCTCTCTAACGCCAAATTGTCTTGACGAAAAAAAATTTTAAGAAAAATGTTGTTAGATCTAGGTTTGATCTTTCTTCAGCCGAAGAGAGAATTTGAAAATCTTAGCTCTCCTGGCTTTGAGCGCCGGTCTAGAATCGGCTATTTTCGAAAAACCTAGTTCTACCCCCTTAAACTTCTTTTTTAGAAAGATGCGATACTAGAATTGAAAAAGATCACGATATGAAAAATTAGGCTTTGAAAAATTTATGATTTTTGCCAATAAAGAAAGAGATTGAAGCCTGAGAATTTGCTGCTTTCTGGTTTTGAATAAGATGAGCCTCTAGCGTGGCACTTGGAACGGATTTGAATTTTTGCCACGCCGTAAAACTCAATTATGAAAAGAAGCGAGTCCCTAGTTACCGTCTGTGTAACTTAATTTTATTTTAGCGGATTGCACAAAAAGCTCAAATAATCATTCAGAAAAGATTAATGATGTTTTCTTTTTGAAATATCCCATTACATTTCGGGCACCGGTTGCTCATGTCAAAGTTTGCCTCAATACAGGCCTTTCCGAACATATGACCACATGTTGTAATGCATGCTTTCCGGTGATTAGTTGTGTTGTAGATGCGTAAACAAATGTCGCAGGAAGGAAGCAGATCTTCGAAGAGTTCACGCTTTAAATGGTCAGTATCTTCGAAGGATGACAGTTTCGCTTTGATGTTTTTAATTCTATCAAGATTTTCATTCCTTTCTGCATCAAATATTGACAGTTTTTCTTCACACATATCAACTCGGTTTCTAGCCCAATTTAAATTTTCTCGCTTGACAAAATGCAAGTGCTCTCTTCCACGTAAAAGTTTATCAATTAAATCGGGATTCTCTTCGACGAACTCGCAACCCTCTCTCATAAGAGTCGCAATTTGTTCCATGATGTTTTTGGCTTTTTTGTTTTCTCAATATCTTGACTGATATGATCATCATTTTCTCGAAGAGTTTTCAGATCAGCTTTTGAATCGGTCAAAGTTGATTCCAGTTTGTCTCTTTTTTCTTCGAAGATTTCGGTCAGCTTTTCGTCTAAGGACTGTAAAAATTGCTCGTCTTCAATATTTGGCTCAGTCATTTCGAAAGCCAAAAAAATTATAAGATTCTAAATGCGCTCACAAATTTGCCGATGATATTTACACAAGAAGAAATTGCTTTTGCGTTTAACAAATTCACACGTCAAAAGAAAAAAACCAATCATTAACTTTTTAAATGGAAGCAAATATAGAACGTTTTCCATAATGAGAGTGATTGTAGTGTATTCACGCAGTCAGCGCAGCGCGCGGAGAAACGATGGCGGTAAAGAGCCGCGCGCGCTCTTCGTTGTCGCGATCAGCAAGCTGGAAACTTTTTGAGTTTTTGAAACATCGATAAGAAAATAACGAAAGACTGTTTTACAAGAGAGATTTAATTTGATTCACAGAGATTGCGAAACCATCATGACCGAATATTTGCGAAGACGAATTCAGGTAATTTCTTTTTCTAAAAAAAAAATTATTTTCAATCCATATTTTTTGATAATTAAATGAGGAATTTTATTTATTCAAATTTCGCTTTTAACTGGATGAAATGAAAAAAGAGAATCGAAAACTAAGCAAAATGATTTTACTTTTGAGAAACCAAATTAATGGCTTATATCCGTTGACGGGTTAAATGTAGGAAAAGAACTTTACGGCTGAAACACTCATAAGGTCCTAAATTTTGAAGTGTTTTTGCAAAATTTCAGCCTGATTCTCAGAAAGCATAAGAAATGTCCCTTTTGACAGGTCAATAATTTATGAAAATATATTCAAAGTGGGCGGGATAATTTTGATTGCTCATCACTTTAGCCCCTTCAAGTGTCTGGTGGAAGAGGATGATCTGGCGAGTCTGTGTGAATTAAGTGAATCGTTGGAATTTGGTAATTTTACACGCAAGATAGGTTTTTTGAGTCTTTGATCAAATTTTCTGTGGTTAGTGATTTTAACCACGTGGTTCGTGGCCGACGTAATTGACGTTTTTTCTCATTGGGAGCGGTTTTTAGGGTCAATTCAGAAACCGCCTGGTTCAAATAAACTCCGCCAAGATGATCAATCTTTGGATTTATTTCACAAATATTCGTGTTGAGAAAGAACTTTAGAGAAATAGTGACGGTGGTTCTTCTTGTTTGGCTCAAAATCGTATTGGAAAGCGGATTCCAAAACGTATATTGTGAAAAAAGTGACGGCTAAGAAGCTTAGCTAGGATACAAAAAACAGGGTGGAGCCTTATTTTTGAGTTCCAGCGCGATTGTTGACAGAAATTCACAGAAATCGACCATTTTGAATGATTAATTTTCTTATCTTCTTTTTTTCTTTTCATAACCAATCAGGTTTTTTCATCATTTTTAGTGTCAAATCAAAAAGAATAAAATTTAATCTTTTCCATAAAACTGCCTTTATTTTGGAAAAGCATAGTTTTTCTGCTTTGATCATCATTTTTTATGAAAAGTCGCTGCCCAAAATAATCAAATTTCAAACAAGAAAAAAGCAGAGCCATGTTGATGATCTTTTTCTTTAGCGGGAAAAGAGGAACCGCGCCCGTTTTCCGTAAAAATAACTTGACATCATCGGCTTGGGATTGTTTATTGTTACGAACAGAGGCCTTTTCTCCCTAATGATTAGGGCCTAATCACAGAATAACTCGAAAACGAACATGCTCTCTTTCCCGAAAAAACGCTCTAAAACGAAATTGAACAGTTTTGAAAATAACAGTCTAAGTAAGGTGTAAATATCCTCCGAAAACGCTCCGACGCGGAATTAATTGATTTTGAACATTTTAAAAATTCGACGAGCTGCTTTTGGCAAAACTGTCGGAGGCGTTCAAGAGAAATATGGACGGCGTAAGGGGCACCCTTTACTTTATGCAGAAAAAGTTGTAATGAAAAAAGATACGACGGGATTGATTCTTGAGGATTTCGTAAGCTGGCTTTGGGATTATCACGCTTTTAGACAGTTTAAAATTGTATAATCTTATTACCGAAGTGGACCGATTTTCTAGTCGAAAGGAGGAGACACTCGGCAACCTCGGTTCGGAACCCTGTGTAGACATCTGAGTCAGGGTTTTGAAAGAACTTCAAAATTTAGCCTTTCCCAAACCCTGACTCAGGTTTCTACGCAGGCTCTCGAGCCCATGGACAAAATTACAGTCCCTTTCTTCCGGGCAGAAAAATTCATGGAAGCTCTTCGTTGGAATCCGGACATCCGGCTCCACCTTCGAGCTACCATCGATCCGACGAGATATTTTACAAGAAGTGGTCTTTTACGATTAAATTATAATTTTCAAGCCGTCTCTTCGGGGAAAGACATTTTTTTCTGAAGGTCGGCCGATTTAACGCGCAAAGGTTTGCCACCAGCTCACGTGACATTTTAAAAGACAGCTAAGAGTTGACAATGCCACGAAAAATCGGTCACAACAGCGTTCTAAAATCAGAAAAGGAAAACAAATTCTCTTGGCATTTTTAGCTGCTAGGCTCGGCTACCTGTGAGGAATTTCTGAATCAGGACTTTTGAGTACCCTGACTCAGGTTTTCCACACTGGTTCCTGAGACTAATATTAGTGTCTGGAGTTTTTGAGTCGAAAATTTAGACTTTGAAATTCTTAAAACGAGCCCATTTGGGCGTAAAAAATTCCTTAAATGTTGTGAATATACTTCTCTAAATCAGAAGTATTAAAAATTGACACCCTAAGGTTCATGAGCAAACTCATTTTTACAGTCTTATGGCTTTGGTTCTTAAAAATCTAGAAAGTTACTTTTCGATAAGCCCTTCATAAAAGCAGGGGGATTTTTTATGAAACACGGTCCGATAAACTTCCCGCAGTCCACTTCTAATATTTGACGCTAGGCTTAGCGATTTTTTGAATCCTTGTTGATAAGCTTAGGAAACGTTGATATAAGCAATTCGACAACGCGACCTCCAGCTCGTAATAATAATCCCGCTATCTCGCTAAAACCATTAGATTATTTTAGTCATGGTTTTTTTGATGCACGATATAAAATATTTTCAAAACGAGAAATGTCGAAAACACGTGACTTGAAAAAATTGATGCATCTTGGGAATGGCCGAAATTACGATTTTGGCGAAAATGACGCGAACATGTTCACAATATGATAATTGCAGTGCAAGTCGGCTGACCCCGTCGCGCTTCGCAAGTCCCTCTGATGCATTTTCTCGCTCTGTCTTATGCAGAAACTCACACGGAGGAGATGTTAAAATTAAATAACTTGGGTTAAAAAAGCATCAGACAAATTCTGTCAAAAACGAACTTCTCTCGAATTTACCGAAGTATCTTTCTCCTGGCTGAAATGTGAATTATGTTTATAATGCTCTCTAGAATAAATTGACCGCAGTAATAATTTGGTCGAACAAGATAGGAGCTGTTTCCAAAGCAATTATAAAAAGTTGATGGTGACGTTGAAACATTGCTTAGCATCAAACTCATAATCAGCAAACGAAGAGAAGATTTTTAGCCAGATTTTGGAAGATTTAGCCAATTCTTCCGCCAAGAAAAGAAATCGAATTGACCCATTCCAGAGAGAGAGAGGAAAGTTTAATCAAGTCACTTTATTTTTTTTCAGTCCTCTTTTTTTTTGACTCGCGGGGCGAAGCCAATTTCGCGCAAATTCGCGTTCACCGTGTTCACCTTACTCGAAAATAATGGATTTCGGTCTCGAACCAAAATACTGCGGCGATAAACGGACGGCATAATCCCTTTTCGAAAGCTGTCAGCTTTTTTCAGATTTCTCGACTCGTATTTTCATCACATCATATCAAAAAGAAAGACATCGTCACATTTTTGCCATCTGTCTGTTAGAGAGTGACTTGCAGGGAAAGATACAGAAATTTACAGGCTGATTATTACAGTTATAAAAACGAGCATTTTTGAAACAGAGGATTGTCGGTAGACCTTATTGTTTTTGACTGACCACAGATTGAAAGGGCACTGACTTCTCTGACTCGGTCACTTTTTCGGTCACGTGGCTTTCTTTATTTGTTGCGGCAGTTGTTTGGATTAGAAACGATTTCTTGGCAAGCATTTTTCTCAGAGCAAAAATCGCTTTAGTGATTTTCTTGCTTTTTCATTGTGACACCCTTATTGTGGTTTAGCAAATTGCTGTTTGAAACAGAGAAAAAAGAAAGATAATTATCTATTCCGGACGTTTGGTTTTCTTTTCAATTACAGATAGCGTCGTTAGAGAATCTCTTTCTCAAGAGCACTCTGAATTGAGCAGCTAGTCTGATAAGGATCACGTGCGCTAGCTCCGTGAATGGTCAAGTATTCCAAAATCAAAATTGTCAGTCTTTCCGTTTTCGTCCCTTTTCGTGAACGTGTGTAGCACTCGAATCGTGTGCCTGATCGGAATTAATAATAAAAGAAGAAAGTGAGACGCCAGGGCGAGGCACCGTGGTTGCTTTCTTCCTGGCTTAGTGGTGGGCTCTCTTCGGGGAAGGAAATTGTAATACGCCGGTGGAATGTCGATCTCAAAGTAGAGACACCTCAACCACCAACTGTTCCTCCAGCAAGAGCTGTTGGCATACAGCAGAAAATGGCGAAAAGGGGAGATCAGCCCTATGAAGCAAACAGGCTTTATAAAGGTCAAATACAGCGAGTCAAAAGCGGTTAGAAACGCATGAGAAAGTACGTGACGATGCGGTATGTTGTCGTAGCATCACATCAAAAATCTACAGATGTCGATTTTTACCTCCGCTCAGCAACGTTTTTTTCTTGAGCCCTCTAACTACCGCTTTTTTTGATTTCTTCTTAGTTGATCAATTAATTGACTTCTACGAGCTATATTTTCGGAAATGTTCTGTTTGTTGTATTGATTGTCTAATCTCGGAAGCACGGGACATTTTATTTAGAGAAAGGATGTTATTACTATCAGTTTCCTAGATTAGGAGAGACGACCCACGTATGCCTGTGTGTTTGGAAAAGAAACATGACAGGAAAGAAAAACCGCCTTGCGCATAAAAAAGTTATCTCCAAATCGCCAAAAAAAGGTGAAGCGGTTTTTCTTCGTTATATTTTCTTTCTAAAAGGAAAATGACTGTACTTGGTATCTGTTTTGATGAAACCATCGTTCGTCTTCCTCCATAATATAAGTCAGCTCAAACCTTCTTCTAGCTACTATCTCTTGATAGCCTTAACTTGGTTCGAGCTTCGTTGTTATCGTGAATGTTTAAACACGATCGGCTTTTTTTCCTTATTCTTCATTCCTTATCTCAAAATTCGCAGATTTTATGCCTCACTATAGAGGCCGAAGATGCTCAACTCAAACTCAAACTTAAGGAGTTTCAGATTTTTACGATAAACGAATAAGTTTAATTTGTTTGTCTATTTTCAAATCTGGACGGGGCTCTTGATATTGTTGAGTTACAAAAATTGACAAAATCTTGAAGAAATTTTTTTTTTAAAGTTGATTGGTCTATCAGCTTTTTAACTTCAATTGAGAGTTATCAACTGAAAATCTTTCCTGTTGCTAAAACGGAAGAATAAAAAGATTGAACAAAGAACAACTTGTATTTGAGTCGGTTATCTTAAGTACCCCTCGAGAGCGTAAAAATTCACATCTAATGATCTCAGCCTGAGACCCCTCCATCCGGTTTATGCAAACCGGCGACCACCGAAGCGGTCATTTTTCGACAAACGAGGGGCGTCAAAGCGACCGGTTCGACCGTTCAACAAAGCCGCCACTGGTTTTGTCTAAGCTCAAATCGACTCCCTTCAGATTTCATGCCACATTAATTTTTTATTTTATAAATTTGGACGGATCGATTAGCCTCGACCACGTTTTTTTATCCAATTTTTCGAGTCTTTGAAAGTCTTTTTTTAAACTTGGCGGCAAAAAGCTCTTCCTTTTTGAAATAAAGCTTCTGTATTAACCGCGTTTTAAGAGACATCCGGGAAGCTTGAGATATCGTCAGTATCGGAAATTGACTCTTAAAGCGCTCCATTGAGATATCCGCTTTGAAAATGCAAGGAAGGAATTTTCCTTCCGTCCTGTGTCTTACCCTAACGTGTCTTCAAACTCAAAAGGCTATATTTTTCCGTCTTGACGAGTGAAAATTCGAGGGGCACTTACTTTTGCCACTTTTATCAAGATTCTTATTTGTCAATTTTGAAGTTATTTCGATTCGAAATTGTCCAAAATCAAGGCCAATTTTTTAGAAAAAAAAAGGGCTTAATTGATAAAAACTACTCCCTGGGGACATTTTTAGCCCTGTTGGATGATTCATAACTAGCTTGACTCGGTCTTGTGGTTGGCTACAGGAATTTTCGATAGCACGCCTCGAGTCAAGCGGCCAATGGGCCATGGTCCATGGCCCATGGAGCGCTCAGAAATATAATGGGTGACTCATAGGGCTAAAAATGTCCCCAGGTAGTAGACTTTCTGCGGCTTGATTTTTTGGACGCAGAATCCGTTATGATTTTTACGCTGGATGACAGGCGTGCTAAGTCAATCACGTTGCTCGGTACCGGGGCGATAGGAGTTACCCAAACGTGGATTAGATTTCAGCGGTTGACACGAGCGAGATTTTTCCACGGATTTACTCGGTTCGTGTTATTATATCAAATACTCTTCCCTAAAACATTTTTCATGACAACATAACGGGCGAAAATTTTGAGCGATTTTGGTTTATTGGTTTGAATAATGATTTGACAAGAAATTTTTCTCTTTTTCAAAAAAATCATCGATGAAAGAAGTGTTACAGAGGAGAAAGCTCGCGGGACAATTTTCTGGCAGAGTGTTACTAGAATTCATCATGACTGAAACAATAAAGATCCTTAATTTACCGGGGAGCCAGATGGATATCATTGAAGATCGAATAGAATGACATAATTTCTTTGTCGTAAAATTTGATATCACCGAGTAACTGCCAGATAAGAGGAGTGGTTTTGATGCTGATGAAGACTTTCAACTCGTCGCCGGTGCAATTCGGCACGAAAAACGACTCGAGTTCTTTATCATATCTCTTTATTATTTCGTTCATTTCCTGGAGATCAACGCAGCATCGAAATCTCTCTGTTGATTCGTATACTTCGTATTTTTTGTACTTTAGATCGAAAATGCTCGTGGCATTTTTAAAATCGACGGTATTTGGTAACATAAGCAAGCTTTTGACAGCGGCGTCGTAAAAGCTCATCGAAAAATTTTGAAAGTTTGGATCGATCAATGAATAATCTTAAAAATAAAATCGAAAAAATAAAATTGTCGGAAAAAAATTAATAATTTACCTTCCGTGAGCTTTGAGTCATCAGTAAAAAAGTCCTTGGAAAGTCGCTCGTATGAACTGTCGTCAATATTGAAGAAAAAGCATCCCAAATTTAATGAAACGCCAATAACGACTGAAATAACCATAAAAACTTACGTTTATCAATTTCTTCTAAACATACATTCCTCGTCATGATCTGAAACAGCTCGAGTCCCGAACAGTTTTGAAAGAAACGAGTTTCCTTCCCTCTCAAAGAACAGTTTGTCGTGGAGAAAAAAACAGTAGACCAATAAAAGAAGAGAAACAATCATGGCTCCAAGAGCCATTTTAAATTTAAAAATCGTATTTTCTAAAATAAAAAATGGAACAGTTTTTCAGCAAAGTCGGTAAGCGCTAATCATTCAGCCATGTCAGTTTATTCAGCAGAGGCTTGGAAAAAATTGAATTTCCAAAATGTACATATGGTGGAACCAAGAGGGGCAAAAGCGCCGTTGCCGGGGTCGATTTTATTTTAGAGGTGTTCTGGTAAATGTCTACTAATGGTGTTCTGGGGTCGCCTGCTGGCACTTCGGCGACGCAAATCTCCCACCGTCACAGGCTAATGACCGGCCCATCCGGCTCTTTGGCCGAAAACCACGGCACAAAAGCCTTTTCTCCTCCCTTTTTCGAGGTTGATAAATTGCAGGAGCCGCATTTTTTTCTGGCTCAGCAAACAAGACAAATGGCCTCTCAAGTCTTCTCGTGAAAATATCTTTTTGACTTTCGGTTGGATTTTCGACATTCTTGCGTTTCTTTTGCGTTTCAAACTTGTATTTCTCAACTGGCCTGGGAGAACTCGCTCCTACTCTAAACTCGCTTTGAAACGCCATTTTGAAAAACAAGTAGAAGAAGCCGCATTTTCGCCTGTTTTCGAGATTGACCGGAACAGAGTACAACGCGCAACGGAAGGTTAACAAGAGCGCTTTCCCAGCGTTTTGATAAGGACACAGCGTTTTGAGTCATAAGAAAAAGAAAGGAGCACTTTTTGGGACGCTGATTTTGTGGTTCTTGCGGTTTTTCGCGAGACATACCAATTTCCTGTTGGATTTTGAAGGAACTAAAGAAGCGAGTTTTTTTTTAGTTTTTTTTTTGATTCGCGGTAAATCGAAATCGAAGAGTTCTTTAATTATCTTGAAATGCAATCAACGATCATTTAAATTTCATAAGAACGTATTCGTGGTTCCGCCCAGTCGCAGGGCCGGCACGTGATCAACATTCCAGGTCCGGGGCCGAATTCTAAATCAAGATTTAGAACATGCGCACATAACTATCTTGAGCATAAGTACTTTGTTAAAAGAACGCTTTGGAAAAAAAAAGATTCATTCCCAACTCTCGCGGAATTCATCAATGTTCAAATTCATTGTTTGAATCATATCTCGGTTGTATTTCTAACTCCCGTGAAAGTCGTTACCGCCCGCTTCGTTTTTTTATCAATGTTCAAGAAACCGCTCCTTTGAAGAACCCCCAAATTGAAAAATTGCCGCTTTCGCTTTCGTAAAAACGACGCTTTTGTTTATCAAAAACGTGCCCTTTTTTGAATGCACGAAATTAACGAAAATTTACAAAACTCGATCGTCGAGTCCGAGTTTACGAAAGCTTCAAAACAAAGTGGATTTTCACGAAATTCGGAATTTTCCGAAAATAAGGAAAAAAAAAGAAAATTTTAGTTTGGAAAAATTTCGTGAAAATCGATGTTTTTCTCGGTATGAGAAAAAATTGCACGATTTCTAAGCCAGATCGGAAAAAAATAAGATAAAGTCGAACTAAAACGGTAGACACGACTTCCTCCGTGGATTCTAGAGGAGGCGTAAAAACGCGAATGTGGGCTTGAGCTTGAGAGCATGGCAGATCGATTACCGCAGATGGATTATCGAACCGGTGAATCCACGAGGCTAATTTCGCTAATTTTCTAATCAAATCCGTAACTGTCGGTTTCTGGCCACGAATCAGCGAATTTTCAAGCGCCAAAAAGTTCAACTTCTTTTCTCAAATTGCTTTTCAGGAAATGGACTCAGACGACGAAAAACCCGCCGAAAAGCAGATTCAACTTGTCAAAGCTCTTCACAAAGAAATGGTCGATCGGAGAATCGTGCTGACAACAGTCAAGAAGAAAAAGAAAACGAAACGGGCGAGAAATCTGACCGCTACTCTCACTCTTCCAACGAGCAATTCTTCTTCTGGATCGGAAGGAGGAGCAAAGATTTCGGTAAAATTTATTTTTTTAAATAAAAGTTTATATTTAATATTCAAAATTTGACCTAAAAAAATTTCTTCATTTTTTTTAATTCTATTAAATTATTAAATTGATAATTTTTTAATAAAAAATAATTTTACGAAATCTCGGATTTTCAGAGAAGTTTGATTACCCCTACGACATTTATTTTAAAATCCGCTCATTTTCATAAAATATTTATTCAACTCGTCTCATACGAGAAAGGGCGAAACGTTACGTCGTCTGTCGGAAATTACCTTTTCAAAATAAACTCTTTATAACCGCCAAATCCTCCTTTTTGCTCTCCAATTAATTGGTCATTTAGAAGTTTCAAATCGAGCAAGCTGTGTTCAATTAAGATCATTGCTACTTTGAGCTTCTTGCTTCTTTTTCTAATGAATAATTTTAGAGGGCGAAGAGAGAGTTGCGCTCAAGATCGGCGACTCGTGATGACTCCTATTTGACGACAAGGTGGAATTCAATTGGACTTACGGCCAGCTCGGATTCGGAGCTGTCGATGATGGATGAAGATAAAAAAGAACAGGTAAAGATAAATTTATTTCGAGGAGTTAAGGGTGTCAACAATAATTTCGCCAAATCATTCCAAAAAAAACGGTGCTGGAAATGCGAGTTTTTTTTGGTTTATTCGATAAAATTTTCATTTTTATTAAATTTGATTGGCCAAAGGGCCGAATGAAGACATCTCATTGGTCAAAAATTCCTGTCCGATCTGTCAAATGCTTTTGTTCATTTTTGTCTCTTCCATTTTCTAAAAACATAAACAAAAAACGACGATAATGAAAAACCGACCCTTTTGAAAAACGAACGTGTTCCAGATAACCCTTTTCTAGAGGCCTCCTTATCGGAAAACCCTCCACGTGACGATAATATTTTCCGCGGCTTAGAAGGGCAGGAATGAGTTTGGCTTTCTCTTCCGTCATCTTTGAAGCCGGGTTAATTCAGTCGCTAATTCAGTCGGCTCAGCATAAACGGGCCCGATTTCAATCAAAAATATTAAGCCAGATTAAAAATATTTAAAACGGGAGTGGCTGAAAGTAAATATTTTAAACTTCCGAAAAGGATTTATTTTTTTTGAATTTCGATATTCTTTCTTTGAACAAAATTTGGGTCGCCCTTTGTTGCTCGAAACAAAATTCAGATGAAGATACCGTCTTTCAATAAGGTGCGGCCAGATGGGCTTGGCTGGTAGAATACGAAATTGACAAAAATTCCACCCAAAAGCGTTTGCGTTCGCTGACGCTTTAGGACAACTAAACCAGCCCTAAACCACCTGGCATTTCCGCCCCACGCTGAGATCAGTCGAAAAGTCTCCTTTTTCGGCTCAAAAACTCGAATATAAGAAAAAAGGGAAAAGAAGTTATTCTTGATAGTTTCGAAAAAAAAGTCTCAATTGATTGCTTTCTCGGAAGAGCTCAGCTACTTCCGTCTGCAGGACCTTCTTTTGCCTTCTTTGTTAATTGGATTTGTTCTAGAGCTCAGCAACGTCGATCGCCGCCGTTACGAAGAATCAACTGGCCGCGGCGCGGGTCTCCTCCACCGAGATTAAGGAACGGGTCATCTTTTCTCACGCAAAAACGTTTTCTCAAAATTGAATTGAAAATTGACCTGGATGAAGCTTCAAACTTTCTCTCAAAAATTAACTCAAAGAAAAGAAAAACTTGAAGAGCTACATGGAAAATTAAAAGTGAAGAAGGAAAATTTAGTAGAAAAAGAGCGAAAATTGAGGGAGTTTGAAAAATCAGTTCAGGAGAAAGAAAATTTGATCAAAACAAAAATGGCGGCCATCAAGGTAGAAAATTGATAATGACGAAAATTTTCAATTTATTAATAAACATCGACCTATCTGTCCTAATTGTCGTTTAATTTTCTTGTCCATCTTTTAAGATGCTTAATATTTTTACGAAGAAAAATCATAAAATAATTATGGTGATTATCTGAAGTTATCTTGAATTATTTCAGGCGAAGGATGATAAATTGAACGCCGAGCTAAAACGCCTCGAAAAGCTGGAATCCGACCTGTCCTCGAAGCAAAAGCTCGTTTCTCAAAAACAAGCCGCAGTTCAAAATGTTTCTCCAGCTCCGAAACCCGCTTCTCCCGAAATACCTAAACAAGTTAATAATCAGAGTGCGCCCCTGAAGTCAACCCCAGCCGTCGTGGTCGGCAAACAGCCGCAAACAAAACCACAAGCTCAAGCACAAACAAAAACAACAACGACTAGCGTCGCCGCCGCCTTGCCGAAATCAGGGAGTAGTATCGTTAATCAAAACAAAATTCAGATTCCGGCCGCGAGTTCGAAGCCAGTTTCAGTTCCACTGAAAAGCATAAGCAAACCAAAACCGATCCTCCAGAGCGCTGAAAGACGCGCTAAGGATCAAAATAAACGGATTTCTTGGGCGGACTCGGCCATTTCTTCGCAAAGTCCGAGCTCAAATAGGTGAGAGAATTTCTTTATTCGGCTGGAAGTTCATTTTTGATGAGATGTTTGATTTCCGTCACAAGATGATGATGCTCTTCTTCGGCAGAGTTCCAGTAATTGGATAGATAGGGGAACAAGTCATCAAGTGTGTGCTCTTCCATCTTAAAATGAGTTGATAGAGCGGTTCTTAAGGGTATCCCCTATTTCTTTTTGCTCTAGAATTCTTTTATAGATACATTTCAATACCCCTAAGGGTTAAACTTGGGACCCCTAAGGGTATACATGCAGTGAACGCAGTTTGAAATTTGCGAGATAAGCGGGAGGAGATCCTTAATAAGAGTAGCTTCCTGGAGACTTACACTTTGGTAAAGCTTTCCATGTGCAATAAAACTGGCTGTTATATCTTTAAGGAAAACATTCACCAACGAAAATAAAAATCTCATGATATCCCCCCTTTCTAAGAAAAAGGAGCTTATAAACCGATTCTTGATAGATGATTTAATAATTCAAGAAGTGCAAGTCTCTCCCTTACGCACTTACTGTCAGATTCTGTCAGCTCAAAAGTCACAGTCATGCATTCTATATGATATAGACTATATCTTTCTTCTTGGAAAAAAGCCTTGAAAGCTTCGAGGTCCATAACTTACCAAAAAGCAAATCTGTTCCTCTCTGGTCATGTTTACACGCACCACACCTCAGATAACATCTTCAGAAGCTCTTTCTAACCTAACTATCCCTGCCCCCTTTTTCGCTCTTCCAAACGCTAGAATGATAAAATACCTGGACGAAACTAGATCGAGTGCTGATCTATTAGGTCATGTTTTGCGGAAGAGGCGAAAAATCTGCAAATTTGAAATGGAATAATCAGCAATTAGGATTAAGACTTGACCGTGAAAGCGGTTTGGGCTTGATTTCGGGACACGCTTTCTAAAATGGTTAAAATGATAAGAGCTCTAGAAGAAGCGAGGCTCGATTTCAAACAGAGCAGATTTGAGTGAGGCACGTGCTGGATTATGATTACAAAGGGATGAGTTTCCGCTGCAAAAATAAAAATCGAAGTGGGTTTAAAATTGACCACTTGAGATCAATCTCAATGAAGATTCCGTACTTTCCGAATAGGATTAAAAATTCCCTTAAAATGACCGTTTTTGATTGGTCAAGGCTATTTTTTCTGAAATCTGATTGGCTCACCAGCCGAATGTGGCCATCTGATTGGTCAATAATTTGACCAAAATCATATTCAAGTTTTTCTATTTCTTATCATTTTTGCCCCTTAAAAATCTCATTAGTGCTTAGTGCGTTGTCCATAATTGCCTATCTCCTCCCTTTTTCGTGCTTCCTTAGCCGCTGTCTCCTCCCTGACCGCCTTGCATAATCGGCGATTACCATTTGCACAACTTTAACAAAAAATATTCAGCTCTGACGATGACGTCTCCAACCTGTCCGTTCGCGCTCGACTCAAACGCTTTGAAAATCGAACGATGCTATAAATTTTATTTTCGAATAATTTATTTCAATGTTCCATGTGCATTTTTACCTTTTTCATAAAAGCGAAAAAGGAATTGTAAAAACTCCAAAAGCGAAAAGTCAAAGAAAAAAACAACGGTGACGAATGATAGAACTGTACATACGATTCTTTTCTGTCGAACAACGAACGTGAATAAAGCCTTTCTGTTCTGCTCTTTTTTAAAAAACAAAACAAAGTGTTGTTTGAAACTCAGCAAAAAACACGTGGAGAAGACATGATGATGCAGAAAGGAACATGCTTTTCATGCTGCAAAAGAAACTAACGAAACTTATAGACACCAGATTTTTTGACCCACTTTATCTGAAATAAGGTTTCGGAGACAAAAAGGAAGAGGATCGCTTTCTCGATTTGACAGAAAAATTAATTTTTCGCGACGATTTCAGATGATTTTTGAAGATAACCCAGAAACAGAAGCCCGAATAAGCGACACCAAGCGGGCAATTGACTTTTTCTTTTTTTGCCTGGAGGACCCCTCTTGCTGGAAGAATTATCAGTTTAAAGAAGAATAATCTTAACACTAAGGACACTATGATTCATAGTCTATGAACAAAACTGTATTTTAAGTGACTTTATTTGACATTATTTTAACCTCTCTCTCCTGTTCCTTATCACTGTCAGGTCCCCTTAACGTGTATGCGTGACTGCGGAAAAAAGACTTCCAAACGAAGGTGTTAACAAAAAAGAACGGGAGACAGGTGCACTTCAGGCTTATCTTCGTCCTAGTGGCACTAGTGCTCTTTTAGTCGGAGTACGCAAGTTAGAGAATTCCGCTTGCGATAAATATTTGGTGATAGTCCTCGGCTGGACCGGGGTTATCTCAAAGCCTCTAATCGCTGCGAGGAGGTCACGTGGCTACGTGGACCAAATTCCGTGCGCTGAACTGAACTATTTACTCAAACTGTAATTACAAAACAACAAAACACTTAGACGATGAATGCTGCGCAAAACAACGAAGCAAATTTATTGTTAGCAATCAAGTCAGCGCCCATTATTAACTGTCACTGCCGATGCCCACCAGGCAGATGTCCACCAAGGTTGCGTGGTAGTCGTAAAGACAGTAGTTGTTGTAGCTTCAGTTGATCCTTGGGTCGAAGTTTCAGGCGAAGTTGTTTCCTCAACATGACCATGGAGAAAGTCTTGTCTGCATGGAGCACGGGTGATTTCAAGATTGTATCGGTAAATCATCCTTTTTCGACGAGCAATTTTTCGGCTGTCTTTTCGACTGTTCCAGTTTTTGTCGCCATAATTCGTTTCAAATCGCTCGATAATCGCGTCTAAAAACCAAATATTTTTCATAAAAAAAACAAGAAAAAAACCTTGGCAGCCAAAATTCTGAAGCCAGAGTTCAGTCCCTTCAACCAAATTGCTCGCAACGGTGCAAGGATGAGCATCAAGATTGGAAAACCATGTGTTCATGGCCGTAGAAGGATCGATTAACCATGGCTTTGCGCAAGTATCAGGCCTGTCGAAGCGATCCATTCGTTTCTTGATTGCGGCAACTCGTTGTCGCATTTTCTTATCTTTTCTATTTTGAGGAAACGAATTATCACGGGATTTTATTTATGGAAAACAAAAAATAAAACGAGTTTCACACAAATCGATGATTGAAATTTATTTTTGGGACGCGTTTCGGCCTCAAGGGGCCTTCGTCAGCCCTAAGTACAGATTTAAATGAACGTTCAAAAACAGGAAAAAACAGTCTCTCACCTAGAGTGGACAATTTCGAATGAAGGCAAAGATTGAAAACATAAAAACATAATTCGCTTTCGCGGGCAGATGTAATGGAGCGCCAGAAGAAAGCGAATTACAAATGCTCCATTACAGAAATTTAAATTTTCCTGTTTTTGAACGTTCATTTAAATCTGTACTTAGGGCTGACGAAGGCCCCTTGAGGCCGAAACGCGTCCCAAAAATAATTTCAATCATCGATTCATGAGAGGTCAACTTTGGCAATCTTTTACACAAATTTATAATCTTGATGCATTTAGAAAATATTTTTTAACAAAAAAAAAATCAGCATTTTCGCACTTGAAAATAAGTATCCCCTTCTTGTAACCCCATTTTTCTCTCCGAATCGGTGATACTCCCAGAGAAGCAAAAAATCATCAAGATCGGATACAATCAGATCTTTATAATACCCTCTCTCTTGAGCAGACGCTACCGCGGAAAAAGACAGAAGCTTGAAAAATCGCATGATTTTTTCTCAAAGAAATTATCTTCTATGATGCAAAATGGAATGAGACGGTCGCTTAAGTATCCTTGCACTCTATGTTTAGACCAAGTAGGTAATTATAATTCGAAGGATTGTTATTCAAATAAACGATCTCAAGAAACTGTTTTCCCTCGAAATAGTATGGTTCTTGGTCATTAACCTCTGATAAGCTCCATTCGCTCCAATTTTACATTTAATAGAAAAAGAAGAAAATTCTTTGAAAAGTCGGCGAGCTCGGTAAAGATGATCTCATAATTTGACCAGAAAGAATTCTTCAAAACATGTTTTTCATGTCAATTTTTGTGACACCTTTGAGCATTTCTGACAGCGCATTTTTAATCCAATTTTTAAGACATTTATAAGTTTCAAAGGTTCATTGAAAATGGAGATCTTCGAGGCTTTGGCTCAATTGTTATTTCTTCATCCCTTCGAGTCAGGACGATTCTCTCGTCGATTTGTCTTTCGCCTTCAAAAATACATGAAGCTAAAATGGCCCTTAAAAGACCCTGAAATAGAGAAAATGAGATTACCGATATTTTGCGGGGCGAAAATGAGCTTTGGAATTCTATACTCTTCTTCGTCTTCTGCCAAAAGCCGATCGCGGAAATTTTTTCGCGCTTCCTCCATCATTTCCGCCTGTTTCTTCCATTTCAGCTGATTTGCCCGAATCCGCCGCTGCTCAGAAATAAGCAGCAATTCGTCCGTCACGTGGCTGGGTCGTCTGATAAGATTTTGACGGAAACGATCAGAAGGTAAAAAATGAACAAACAGAAACGAAGGTATTACTTGTCGGTCCCGACTCCGAAGATTTTCTCTGGAGAGTCGCCATCTCCTCGTTTGCTGTTGAATCCTCCTTTGATGAAGAATTCGATGATGCGTTGACCGAATGTCAGAATCTATTTCCTTTTTTTAGTATCTTGGTCTCATAACTTATGAGTCATAAGACTTTATTTTGTTATTGATTGTTATTAATAATTTGCTTTAATTTTAAGCTGCGCATTATTTTGCATTTGAAATCATTGTCAAAATCAAAATTGTTAATCAAAAATTTACAAGTTTTATTTTTATAAAGAAAATTATGGTTTCTGAAATTTACTGATAAATGATTCACGATCAACCTTACCGATAACATATTGATTCCAAGAACCAGTCCAGCAGAACCACCAACGTCCGAGATAAATTGAGGAGTGGTATAAGTTGCTAATTGAAATTGAATGAAGTAAGCTTTATATTGTTTGAATAACTCTTCGTAAGAGTACCTTGTTCTTCTTCGAGAACATTCGTTTCCTCCGCCAAATTGATGACAATGGAATTCATGCTCATGTCTGGGTCGTTTCGTTTTATTGCTTGGGAAATCTGAACGCGAATCATGTTTGAGGGGAAAACCCGCGCGCGAATTGAATCACCTTAGTATTTAGCTGAGCGTACTGAATGGACTCTTGAGAAAAGGAGAAACTGTCACATGCCGGGAGACAGTCAGTAATCCACTCACGATTGTTGATCATTCTTGAGGCGCAAGTTGCATGGCGGAAGAAGGTGCATTTTTTCGTGCTAGAAATTTGATAAAGAAATGATGGGAAAAACTAATTGACCAGTTGAGCGGCTTCATTTCACGGGCGATAGCGATGTAGTTCGGAAAGCATCCACAAACGCTGCAGATGTCCTTCAGAAGATGTTCCATTTCGCATTCGTTCTTTTAAACCTGTCATTACAAGTTTGAGACGAAAAAGGGGGGCTCTCAGTGATAGGCGGATTAACGATGTTAACTCAGTAAATAGTTGTTTGATGACGATTCCCTGGGAGTAAAACTCATGATGTTCTCGATGCTCAAAATGATGTTCCATGTCGCTGAAATTGTTAGTCGCCAAACTTGGCTTGCACTCCGTGAATGGTTTATCTAGAATTTTTCCAAATAAATTAATAAAAAAAGGCTTACTTAAAAACTTTCTCTGGACATTTTGAAAAGTGACAATTGGCGTAACACTTTCCGAAACAAGTATTTCATGGAGTTGATCTTCAACGTTATCTGCAAAGTGCATGTAATAGATTCCGTAGCCAGTAACGTAGCCATTCCAGCCGTAAGTGATGTCGCTTTCGTTTTGGACGACGGAGAGGCTGAGGGAGACCTTTCGCATGTTCGACGAGGCGATGAGTGGATTTGGATCTTGGAGGATGATAGGAAATATAACATTAATTTCAGATAAAGGAAAGGGCAAAGGGTTTTGAGAAAAGGGACAAGCTGAAAATATTCCAAAAGAGGGAACTCAAGATGGCCAAAACACTAGTTTCCCTTTTATACCGGTAGTTTTCCCGTCACGTGTCTTCTCTTCAGAAAATAACTAATCATCCTTTCCGAAAGCTAGACAATGTCCAATCAGCGACTTTTCGAATCGCCAAAAGTGCTTGCAATCGTAGCTGTTTAACTTACAAGTCCTCAATCTAATTAAGCTCATGTAATGAAAATTGAAGCTTTTCTTACATGTATTCAGGCCTTGTATTCGCCATGAATTCATCGAGGTCAATTTTGTTCAATGTCGTCCAGGGTTCTTGAAGGTTTTCCTCGATTTCGAGGATTTTACGAGGATCTTGGAGATATGCCATTGCATATTCTTCTGCCGACATATTCTCGATTTTATCTAAAAGCGGACTTACAGAAGAATGGATGACTAAACTAACGGAAGATGCCATAAAGCTGGATGAGTATTTTAAAGTCGATATTTGGATATCTCGCTTCCAGAGACCGCCTTGCAGTGACTCCTCGAACCGGGTTTACATATATTTGAATTATCCAGTGTATGAGTCATTCCTAGAATGCATGGATTGTGAGCAAAGTTTGATTTTCGGAAAAGAAATCGATGTTGTTCCAGGAGACCGACGAATCATCGAGGGGAAGCTTTTGTAGTCTTTGTTGATATCACAAAAGAAATTAAAATTTTATTTTATTATGCAAGTTAGAATGACCTTTTATTTGATGATTTTCGCAAAAATTAGTGTGTTCAGATCCGCATAGAAGATAATTATTTATCATACATTTGAACAGAGATTCACGCGCTCAAATTCCAGCGATTATTAACGATCGTAAATAATGTTAATCTCTTTATTGTTTTCCCTTGCTTGAATCTAATCAGGGGATTTTCCTTATAGAAATTTCCCCAAAAAAAGGAAAATCAAAGACCTATATAAACGATGATAGGTTGCATAAATTCACAGAAAATATCGTGTTTAGAGAAAAAAATACTCGAGAATATTTTTGTAAAAAAGATAAACGCAAGACTCGATTCGATAAAGAAGAATATCTTATTGAGAAATTTACTTTAGTATTTTTAACAAATTACACGCAAAACTCATGCATCACGATGATGGAAATCCCGATGAAAACTCCCAAGACTTCTACCGAGATATAAATGAGTACGTCGATGATCATGAGATTTATGATAACTCTGATAGATGTAGCTAAAGAACACGAAAATTAGAAGACCGCCGGTCTGGCAGTTTTTTTCTCTGCGTTTTTCTGCCTCTTCAATCATTCGTCCTGTAGATTCTTTGCTGTTCATTCTTTATTATTTATTATTATTTATTTATCTATTTATTTCAAGAGTTTGTTGAATTCAACGAACTCATTTTGGACCAGTTAAACTTAATAAAACTGTAAAAAAACATTATTGAGGCTTTCTTCGATCAGGGGAAAACAAAGCAATAACATTTTTCGTTATGAAGAGACAATTGACTCGTAAATAATCAAAAAAAAAGCTTTTGTTATAAAAAGAAATAAAATGAGCTGAACGCGAGAAGAGTTACTTTTTCTTGACATTTTCAAAGGAGAAAACCTCGAAAACTCGGTTTTTAGGTTAAGGCTCTAGGCGCCGATAAGCATAAGGGTAAGGTTTTAACTTTTACCTAAAATGAAACAAGATAAAGGAATCTACATTTATTGTTTACATTCGTCATTAATTATTCGTCGATTTTAGAGCTCATCCTTATAATAAAATTGACTTTCTAATCGCCCAACTTCGATTGACCGTGGTTAGACTTTGAGAGAATTTCCTCGAACACGAATCGAGAACTAGAATTAGACCTTATTTATCACGTGATCGTATTATAAGAATCACAAAAGGGTCAAAGAAACCAGTGCAAAAAAGCCATTTTGAGGTTGACCCCATAAAAACAGATTTTTTGAGAGGAGAAAAATTTTTTTATCGAAAATCCGCACAATTTTGCCATTTTCGCTGAAAAAATATTCCGGAATTGGGCGTAAGAACTGTTTCTGAATGACGCTTCTGACAAAAATGAGTGTCATGATTCATGAGAAATGCGGAACTTTTTATTTTAAAAATGAATACTGTCTTTTTTATATTTGCGTATCTTCTGACTAGATAAAACTCTTCTTTTTCTTAGAAAATAGTAATGTGATGACTAGAGTTCTTAGTGAGTGTTCAACAGTATGATGAAGTAGAATCACATTGAACATTGGAATCATTCATTGACAATCATTAAGTTCCTTGGCAAAATAAATAGTTTTCCTTTTTCCCTTAAATTTCTTTTATCCTATAAATTTGAAATTCCAATAACAAACATAAACGTCAAACAAAAGGAAAACCATTGGGATTCCTTGTTTGCGAATCATAAAAATGCGTCATTGAGTCTATCTTTCAGTGACTCCGAGCTCAACTGAGCGCCTTAGCTACGCATTTATGTTTGTCTTTTTTCGCGGCCCATCAAGATGATGAACAAAGAGATCCTTTTCCCTTCGAAAGCTTTAAATACTCCTCGCGAGAATGTTCCTCATCAGAACTCAAAAAAAAAATCGAGAAAAAAGACTAAGATATGGACGGCGAAGATAACGGTACTTTTTATGAAGATCTTACCTCAACGGCTTATGGAAACGACGTCTTTGACTCCGATAAATGTGCATAAAAATATGAAAAATGAAAAATACGAATATCCTGGCTGGAGATAATGAGAAGAACGTAAAATGAAAACATGAAGAAGTGGACACATTTAATGATGCAGAATCGGCTGAGTACTAATAAATTTAACTTGACTATAAATCTGCCACTGCTATTTTTGACTGATTATTTTCCTTAGTGCGAATAAAAATTGTGATATTTTAACTTCCTGAAAGACTTCCAATAATTGCAAAAATCGTGTAGCATATTCCTAGCAGGTAGAAAAAGTACCAAAAAATACGGATCGAGCTGTATCTCTGAAAGTCCATCTTCAAGTCCGGCAAAATGACTTTCCCGAAGCGAGAAGAGCCAATTATGCCGATAGAAAGTAACAAGTTTTGACATTTTAAGTGCAGGATTTGCCGAGTCTAATTGACAGGAAAAACTGGATTAGAAGGACTTATTGATTTCGATTGGTAAATTTCTCGTGTTGAAGCAGAAACCTCAATATCTGCGTATAATGTTCATATAAAATCAAAGAGATAAGAATCGGCCAGAACAATTTATTAATATTTAAAAGAAAAGAGTTCTTTGCTTCGAACAGAAATAAAATTATTGTCCGTTGAGTCGAGCTTGTCGCTTGGCCTGCTTGGCAGCCCATTCGCCCTTGGACATCTTCTTCTTCTTCTGCCACTTCTTCTTCTTCTGTGGCTTGGCCGATGGTCCCTTGTTGGCGGGCTTGGCGGGCTTGACTGGAGCAGAAACTGGCTTTCGGTGAGATCGAAGAGATGGGTGGAACTTAGCCTTGTCGTCGAGCATGTGGTTCAAGCAGTTGGAAAGACCCTCGACTAAAACACTTGGTAGAGATAAAATAGAGTACAAAAAATACCAGTAGTAGTCTGAAGATCATTGTAAGCGTCTCGCCAGGTCTTGGGGACCATAGCGATTCGGAAAACAAGGAGATCATCGATATCAGCGGCTTCCTTGGTGTGTCGGATATCAAGAACAACCTAAAATTGAGGTTATTCGAAGTTCTAGAAATATTTCTTACCTCAATGTTGCTAGTAGTTATATCTCGAGCAGTACCATCTCGGAGGACAAGTGGGTTGTAGTGAGTCTCCCAGACTTGGACGGCACCATCACCGAACTCAGAAGTGAATCCTGGGTCGACGTAGTCTCCGTATGGGTAGACGGAGAGAATGTTGTTATCCTTATTTTTTCTTATTTTTGAAGCGATATATATAATTTACCTCAAGAGTGGAAGGCCAGACAACGACCAAGTAGTGACCCTGGCTCCAGTCCCAGTCAGCAGACTCGAAGTTGGCAAGAGCAGTGGTCTCGATTCGGCCAAGAACCTCAGCCATCTCGAAGTCCCAGAGATCGGCCTGGAGAGTGTTGTGGAGAGGATCGTTGATGAAGCTGTTTCGGAGGAATTGGAGTTCACCGGTGTAAGTCTTGAACATGCTGAAAGAGATAATTGAGAATCGAAAGAATACATAAGAATGAATAAGTACCTGACTGGGCATGTTGTATCCGTAATGCACATCTCTTCTTCGGTGAGTTCTCCGAGGAAGTCAGGTGATTCCCAGTAACAGTCGGATTTACCGTCACAGATGCACTGAAAGTCAAACTAATTTTCGTTTTGAAATAAATTCTTACGTGGATAGCTCCATCAGTTCCTCCAGCGTTGGTGGCTGGGATGGCATCTGGGTCAGCACATCCAACTTGGTAGGATTTAACCTTCTCTGGCTCACCAGCGAAGGGACCGAGAGTGGCAAGGTTGGTGAGGAATCCGTCAGCGTTGAGGCAAATGTTGAAGTCAACACAGGAAGTAGAAGTAGCGACGCATGGATCGACATCCTTGACACAGACAATTGGCTCCTGATCGACCTGGCAGGCGTAGGCATGAGTGGCGGTAGCGCAATCAACAGATCGCCAGAATCCATCAGTATCGACAATCTGGCATTCGAAGCCAGCGGCGTCATTTGGATGACCTGGTCCCCATCGAGAGTAGTCAACATTGGCGGGGTTGACAAAGTAGCCGGTAAGACCGAGGTTATCAAGCCATTGCATGTAGTCGCCATTAGGAACTTCGACGATTCGACCAGTCAGGAGCTGACAGTGAGCTTCGGCATTAGCATAGGTATCTGGAGCAAACATCTTGATGCAAGTCTGTTCGTCGTTCTCGCAAGCCCAGGAAGTGTCAATTGGTGGACCAGCAGACCAGTCTCGAGTGTAGCCGTAATCGCAAACGCACTCACAGGCGTAGGTGCTTGGGTTGTACTTGATATGAGAGTTGGGGGACACGAGAGCCTCTGGCTTGGGGCATGGGTTGGTGTATTCGATTGGGCAGCAGAATCGGACCTCGAAGTCGGCGCAGACCTCATCCTTTGGCTGTTCATCATTGATGCACCAGAAACCTTGGTCGTTATCAAGATGAGTGACAGCAGTGGAGCCGGTGGAGCCAGTGACGACAGCGGCCTCAACAGCGAGTGGGTCCTTGCAGACAATGTAAGCTGGGAAACCATCCTTGTTCTCCCAGTCACCAGATTCAATTGGATCATCTCGATCAAGCCAGACAGTCCATCCATAACCTTCAGCGTCGCAAGCGACCTCCTTCATCTTAGGGCAGCAGTATCGGACCTCGAAATCAGCGCATTGAGCACCATTTGGCTGCTCAGAGTTATCGCACCAGAAACCGTAGGCAAGGTCGACGTGAGTGAAAGCGGTAGAACCAGCAGTTCGTGCTTGAGACTGGATGGCAATTGGATCTTCGCAGACGGATCCTTGTGGGTAAGAGAATCGTGTTTCGTAGTCTCCTTCTCCGATTGGATCATCTCGATCAAGCCATTCAGTCCACTCGTAACCCTCTTCGTCACACTCAAAGTCGTCATAAGTTGGACAGCACCATCGGACCTCGAAGTCGGCACAGTCGGCAGCGTTCTCCTCATTGAGGCACCAGAAACCAATTTCGACATCGATGTGAGTGTTGGCAGTGGCACCAGCACTGGCTGGGTAGGCCTGGATGGCAGTTGGGTTGCTACAAACCTTGAGTTCGGACTGAGACTGAATAGTTTCCCAATCACCAGTTCCGGTAAGTGGAGAATCTTCGTTCATCCACGGAGTCCATTCGAAGCCCTTGAGCATGCAGTGATCATCGCCGTTGGAAGAGTGTCCCCATTTAGGGCAGCACCATTGGACCTCAAAGTCAGAGCAAGTATCGAACTCGTCGTTCATGCAAACAAATCCTTCAGAGACAGAAACTCGTTTCATCTCGTCGGGGGAGTCAGTACCGTTGATGCCCTGAGCAATAATGCCAGTTGGAGCGTCGCAGACTTGGTATCCGGTGAAGCCGTTAAGGGTCTCGAAGTCACCCTGTCCATCTGGATCATCAGAATCGAGCCATGATCCCCAAGTGTGACCGTATTCAGTGCACTCGCCCTGGTCAAGCTCTGGGCAGCAGAAAGAGACCTGGTAGTCGTTGCAAGCTTCTGGCATATTTTCCTCATTGATGCACCAGAATCCAACATCATTGTCCATGTGGATAATGCTGTTAAGTGGGCTTCCATCAAGAGTTCGGACCTGGAGAGCAGCTGGCTTGGCGCACATATCGTCGCTTCGCATTTCCCAGTCACCAGATTCAAGAGGATCGTCATTGTTGTACCAGTCGGTCCAGTTGTAGCCAGTTGGGCAATCGCCAGTGGCAAAGACTGGGCAGCAGACCTGGATAGAGAAGTCCTCGCAAGCGCCACCGTCCTGCTCGCTGTTGACGCACCAGAAACCGATGTCAAGATCGGCATGGACTGGCCAGGCACCAAGACCAGTATCGAGAGCCTGAGCTCGGAGACCAGTTGGATTAGCGCAGATCTGATGGGCATCGAAGCTAGAGAGGAGCTCAAAGTCACCCTCAGCATCAGCAGTGTCAAGAGAGAACCAGCTGGACCAGGCGTGACCGTACTGAGTGCAGGAACCCCATTCCATAGTGAAGTTGCCATTGATTGCTGGGTAAGGAGAGACATTGGCAAGACACTCGCCATCCTCGTACTTGGTGAAATCTTCGCTGTCTGGGTCGACGGAGAAATCATCATCACCACATTTGCAGACTGGGCCGTCTTTGGTTTCGAGGCACCACTCGTTCTCAGAGCACCATTCTTCTTCGGCAGTCTCACAAGTCATGGTCTCGTCGGTTGGGCAGCAGAAAGAGATTTCGAAGTCAGCGCATGGCATACCACTTGGCTGTTCCTCGTTCAAGCAGTAGAATCCTTCAAGAGAAAGATGAGTGACAGCATCGGAAGTACCGTAGTAGCCGGCCTGTGTATCTCGGACCTTTGCTCCCATTGGGTTAAGGCAAGCCTGGTTTGGCTCAAGGTTGTGGAGCATTTCCCAGTCACCAGTTCCAGAAGCATCATCAACGTTGTAGAAGGGAGTCCATTCCCATCCCTTGACGTTACAAGTACCGACCTGCATCTTGGGGCAGCAATATCGGACTTCGAAATCAGCACATTGTCCAGTGCTCTGCTCATCGTTGAGACAGTAGAAACCAATGGTAGTGTCGATATGAGTGTACTCAACAGAGCCATCATCAGTAGCTTGTGCCTGAGCAGCGATTGGGTTGGCGCAAGCTTCGTTGCCGGAGTACTTGGAGAGTGTTTCATAATCACCAGCTCCAGATGGAGTGTCATCGTTAAGCCAGTCGGACCATTCATAGCCATCTTGATCGCAGGATCCGTAGACAAGACTCTGTTTTTGGGTTCACGGACTGGATTTATGAGCGTATTTAGAATGAATGGATCAGAAAACCCCATTTTATAGCGACAATATAGCGATAGCCACCAATATAGCGTAAAGCAAAATTACGATCTAAAACCAGTTACAAAGCGGCAATAAAAAATCTAACGCTGTTTTTTGTAACTTAGCAGAAGCAGATCTAGTGAGCCCATGAAAATGATTTGAAAAAGTTAAAATCAGGTCAAAAGGTATCATATCTTTAAATTATTTTTTCATGATAGAAATATCTATTGACCCTGCCCTCTCCGTTAACCCCAAACTGTTCACAGCAGAATCTTATCTCCATATCGACACATTTGTATTTGCCACCAGCTGCGGTGTCGAGCTGCTCGTCGTTGTAACATCGGTATCCATCGAGGTCAAGATGCTGGATGAGGTTCAAGGAGTAGTCCCACATGGTGTTCTGGAAAGAAGTTGATCCAGTTGGTCGGACTCGGACTTCAGCGCCAGTTGGTGACTTGCAAGCTCCACCATCACCGTAGATCTGGTTGAGTTCGAGTTCCTGCTTGTTGGAAACCCAGAGACGCTCGTTCTTCTTGTTCCATTCGTCGTTGTACCAGCCAGTCCAGGAAGCCTGTGGGCCTTCACAAGTTCCAACTCGGAATCGTGGGCAGCAGAATCGGACTTCATAGTCAGCACAGCCATCATCAGTGTTTTCGTCATTCACGCACCAGAAGCCAGACTCCAAGTTGAGATGAATGGCATCGGTCTCGTTAGATTTAGTTCGGGCCTGGACACCAGTTGGGTTTCCGCAGACATCCAATCGGTTGAACTTGGCAAGTGTTTCGTAATCACCCTCACCAGCTGGATCGTCAGCGTTGAGCCAGTTTGACCAGCTCATAGTTCGGTCAGTGCACTCACCTTCATTGACAACGTACCAACCATCAGCATCAGCTTCAGTGCTGACAGCTGGGCAGCAGAATCGAGCCTCGAAATCGGCGCAATCAGTTGGGTTCTCCTCGTTGATGCACCAGAAACCTTCTTCGGCGTCGATGTGAGTGATTTCAGTAGAGCCAGTAGTTCCAGCAACTGGTCGAGCTTCAACACCGACAGGCTTGGCGCAGACATCAGCTTCTCCCCAGTAGGTTGGTGTTTCGAAATCACCGAAATCGAATGGAATATCTTGGTTAAGGAATTCAGTCCAGGCATAACCATCTTCAGTGCAGTCGCTTCCAGCGGAGTATTTCTCGCAGCAGAATCGGACCTCGTAGTCAATGCATTGACCACCAGCTTGCTCGTTGTTGATGCACCAGAATCCGAGTTCTCGGGAAATATGTGCGACCATTGGGGTGGTATCGGAAGCGTCGACTCGCTGAGCTTCCACAGCCTTGGGGTTGATACAAGCCTGGGTCATATCAGCCATTCGGAGAGTTTCCCAATCACCGTCATTTTGTGGGTCATCCATGTTAAGCCAATCTCCCCATTCGTATCCGTCAGTGCAGAGACCGTCGTAGAGAACAGAGTCGGTAGTGGTGTTGAGGCAGGATCCATCTTCGTATTTGGTGTAGCCAGGAATGCACATGCACTCTGGGCCCCAGCCAGTCATAACACAGAAAGCATTCTCGACACATTCGACGTCATTGCAAGATGGGACAACTGGGATACACTCAACATTGAGCTCGGTACCGTAGACACGGTTGGTCCAGTTCTTTGGAGCGAATTGTGGGCATCGCTCACCAATTCCGTCAGAGTAGTAGGAGTATGTGAAAGTGTTGGCGCCCAAGAGCCATCCAACATCTTCCCAGTAGTAGATGATACCCTCGCCGAAGACGTCATTGCCGCTGTCGTCCTTGCCGAGAACTTGTCGGTAGGTAATGGCGTCGTTGAAAAGGTCGGTCTGGAGCTTGTACAGACCTGGGTAGTTCTCATAGTATTCAATGAGCTCTGGTGGGTTGTCGTCTCGGGCGGTGACTTCGAGGAGTGGGCAGCAGTCTTCGCAGCAGAAGCTGACCATGTACTCGTGACAGAGATCAGAAGGATCTTGGTTGGCGTTATCACAAGTTCCAGATCCGGCTTCATAGTCGATATCAATGACTTGGAAGGTCTCGGTGAGATCAGGGTCTTCGAGATCCATCATCTTCATTGCGGCAATCTGTGGGTACGGGCATTGCATGATTGAGTTAGAATAGAGTTCCTGATCGATTCCGTCATCGACAGTGTCGGTGTTCTCCCACCAGGTCCAGTTTCCTGAGTAGCAGGTTCCAGAGTAAAGAGGGTATTTGATCGGATCAGCAGCAACTGTAGTGGTCGTTGTTGGTGGTGTAGTGGTGGTTGTAGTGGTAGTAGTGGTCGTTGTGGCACCACCCTTGTTTGAAGGATCTTCGACAACGCAAACCCAGTTGACGGCTGGTCGCTGCCAGTTGGAACCAGTAAAGCCGAGATGCATGTTACCATACCAGTTTCCGCCGCCGCCTGATTTGACAATGTTGTAGTCGGCATCAAATCGGAAGAGCCAGACGTTCTCGTTGGCAAGATCTCCGACCTGAACGACTTCCTTGAAGGGAGACCAGAAGTCAATGATACTGATTTCACCATCGAAAGAAACAAGGACGTAATCGTTCTCTCGGACGGGAGTAGCGCCCTCGACGGCAAAGTGGAGGGTCATAGATCGTCGCCAGGTGGCAAGAGAGTGGACGTTGCCCTGAGCGTAGCCGGGATTGAGCTCGGCCTTGATGTCTTCTGGGGTGGCGATATCTTCGGGAGAGTTGGTGGCGGTAGTACCAGTGATGGTTGGAGAAATACCCTGGCAGACCTCGACAAAGTCGACAGCATCGATGTAAAACCAACTGACGGGCTTGTTGAGGAGCTGGAACTCGAAGTATTGAGATGGGTTGCCATTCTGGATATCTCGACCTGACTCGTCATCATCGACTTCCATGTAGAGAACCTTGGACTCGGTGAAACCGTATCCACATGAGCACGTAGCGCAAACGCAGTCGGTACAACCGTTAGTGTTCTCTTGGCCAGCTGGGACGCCCTGGAGACAATCCTGGTTGGTTGGGTAGTGAGGGTTGACGGTCAACATGTTGACGTCGACAAGGAAATGGACCAGAATGTAGGTCTCATCGTTGAGGACGAAGTTTTCGAATTTATTGCTGTTATCGAAATCAATCGCGAGCTGGGCCTGTTCGGCTCCTCCCCAAGCAGTGGTGATTCCGGTTGACCATCGAGATTGGTCAATAGTACGACAGGTACCGGCGTACCCATGGGCAAGCCCAATGAGTAGTGCTGACAGCAGCATCTTTGACTTCGACTGAAGAATATTTTTATTAATAAATACAAATTTTTTATCTCGATATTCGAATTAAATATCTCTCGAAAATTCACTTACTTGCTGGACGCACCGACTCAAAGATTAATCCTCTCTCGCCGCGCGTTTCTTTTTATGCGCAAAGTTTAGGTCAAATTCAGCATTTCGAATCGCAGTTTTTCGAATTTGCGGTTAGCGAGCGATATTTCCAAAAAGTCAGATACCGAAAAGGTGCGATTAAATTTAATCCTGGCTGGAAATCATTCTTCTTTTTATCTGGAAGAAGCTTGAAAGTTGCACAAAACATCGTTGATTACCTAGTTACTCGTTACTTGGTATGTTAGAAAATGTCTCGAAAGGTTTTCAGATTATCGAAGGATATGGTAACACGAATCGAAAAGTTCAACTGGATTTCAGTCATGAGTAAGTAAAATAATGACACATGAAGAAATGAATGAGGAGAGAATCTGACATTATGAAACAGTCTTAAAAGTATCTGCCGACTAATCTCGTGGGGATCGAGTTGTAAGTCATATTCTAAAAATAGATCGCTTCGACGTAAAGATGTTCTGTATATTTACAAAGAACATAAAGGTCTTTTGCGTTCTCGTGTATCGTCCTGAATCCAGGTGGAATTATCATATCTGTGGGATTATTTGTTTCTCATGATTCAGAGCTGTAAAATCTTTGTCATATGCTGAAATTATGTTCATGACATGCTTGGTCATCAGACGTTTGAATATTTTCGTTTATAAAGACAAACCAAATATGCTCCCAATTCTGCCGAGAATCGCCACTCGCCATCCTTGAACCCAACCGATCGAGAGTAAGGACTTTTAAGGCTAACGTTTTTGATTTTATCTCAACCTTGCTTGACAATTTTTTTTTTCGATGATTTTAGGATGATGATAATCGCTATTTTTTCGAAAATTCTCGAGAAATCGTTATTCGAGAAATTTCCCAACAAATAAAATAGACAATTATATAAGATAGCTAATCTTGGAAGTCAGCACTTTCAGCGGATATTATGATATTTCGTCTCCAAATCCACGCGAAATCAGATTCAAATAAAACCAGCGACAAAGGTTGTTGTATGAATTCTGAGCGCACGACCTTGTCAGCGTTGAAAATCTAATCTGATCGTGCCGGCTGATTTTAAAGGGTCAGCCTTTTTCTTCCTCCACTAAATGTTTCCTTTCATCATTTACGGTAAATCGATGATTGCTGTCAGTCACAATGACTTTTCTGCGAAAATCCCACCATAACTCCCTCGTATCTAAGCACCTTTCTTTTTGACATTTTCAAGAAAATCGGCGGAGGAATAACTCCGGCTTGACTAGAAAATCCGCCAGAGATGGCGCTGTAAAATCAAGTATTTAACCAGTCAATGCTAGTTACGGAGCAATCAGACTTGTTATCTTCTCAAAAAGAAACATGAGATTTATTTGCATTCAAGGATTCGCCTTAGTAGCAGCTGTCAGAAGTCCTCTAAGACTAAATGAAGAACCCTCAATTTCGGACATCATTTCAAACTATCTTCTAACTTCATCCAGCAAATCGCAAAATTCAGACGGTTACATACTGATACGCACTTCAAGAAACAACCACGAAGGATGTCGTCTAGAAAAAGACAGATACACGGAAAATCAAATCGTAGAAGACCTTCTGTGTGGAAACGCAGTTGCGAAAATGTGGCTCGAGCGGAAGGTAAGGAGAAGATTTTTAACTCTTCATTTTCTTGATTGATTCTTTCTTTCAACCTTCGAGTCTTAAAATGATTTCCTTTGTTAAGGTTTGCCCTGGAAAAAGAGATTGTTTCAAATGCGATAGTTCAAGTATACGCATCCCACTAGCCGAAAACGGACTCGATCTGAACACATGCATTTCTCCAGTAATCAACAAATTTGATCGAATGGCCTCGAAGTACCTTTGCCATGACAATACTCAAGCTCATTCATGGGGTCTCTGCTCAGGCCCGCAGCAGCTAATGAATTCGCCACGATGCCCAAATTTCTTGCTGTCTGATCTTTTTGGTAAGAAATGAGGTTAGAAATCTTGTGCTTAAAATGAGACTCAGATCATCGAGCGAAGCATCTGGTCTTGTACGAATGCTGCAAAACAGAAGTTCATGAGTTGGAACGACCAATAAGATGCTATCCGAGCCAATACAGAACCATAAACATGAATCTGTAAGTAAACGATAGGTCTCGTCCATGAGTTTATTTTTTGTTTTGAAACCCAAATTGACCAAAATATCTTCAGATACATCTCATTATACAACGGTGCGCGAAAACATGTCTCCTTTCCGATAAAAACTCCAACAGCCTGCTGCTTAGATCTCTAGTCCTTGATCTTGTATGTAACATACAGTATGTTTCATTTTTCACTCTAGCTTTGCTAATTTTTGTACATCACTGTCTAAATCCGCTAACAATAAACCGCTGCTATTGAAAAAGTAAGTGTTAGTAAAATATATTCTGTAAGTAAGCATAAGTTGTAAAAATCTAAATCTTCGTTTCATTCTTCTCAGTCAAATATGGCCAATTTTTGGCAGCTGCAACATCTTCGTCGATTCGCCGGAATCGCTTTCCTTTGTGCCGTTTTCGCTGGCATCGCTTGACGAAATTCCAGAGCCAGTCGCGCGAAATGAAAACTTCCTCGAAAAAGTAAGCAATGACGATTTGAATCGCAGCAATGACTACCAATCTGAATATTTCGTTGGTCAAATCATTTTTAAGATATTTTTTCAAACTTACATCCATCTAAATCCACCATAAAAGTCATCACCAATCGTCGGAATCGGCGGATAGTAAATGTCACCCGTCGCATTGGCTGACAAAAACCCAGATTCCTCATCGACGGTGAAATCCATCGCGAATGTTTCGTAAATTCCCTTAGAATCAATCAGCAGGAGGCAGAAAGTAGCTGCGAGGAGCCCGATACAGACGAGAATAAGGATCCAGTTCGTAAAAACGGGCTTCCGGAAGGGGGCGCCACGGGAGAAAATGATGATGTAGAAGAGGTATTGGAAGCAGGTCATGTAGAAAAGAGCTGAAGGAGAGGTATTTAAATAATAAAAAGAAAAAGAAACTCACATTGAGTGATGTAATTAGCATTTCTCATCTCGTAGTCATAATCTTCCGGGTCAAAATCTTCGCATCTTTCCATGTCCGTATTCAACGAAATATGTTCGCAACTTCCAGCCCTTTCGCATACCGGGTCACCGTTTATTCTTTCATAGATGCCCAAGATATCGCCATCGTTATCCCGAATGAAGCAGTCTGGCTGATCAGAAGAAATACTGCAGTACCATTCCTTTTATTTGGTTCAATAAAAGTTGACCTTCAACAACCATGGAGAAAATGACGTAGAACCTCATTGAGAGCTACTATCATTTGATACAGTTCCTGTACCGGGCGCTGTTTGACCCTGTTCGCAGTTAAACTTTTGAACCGTTCCTGATTGACTGTGTACACATAGACGGCTGCTTGCGCAATTGCAACGAGCAGAATGTGTACTGCTGTCGAGGTCATTGTGCGCGCTGTCAAAAGACGGGCGTCTGGAATTCTTTTCGATATGGTGTCATAAGCTGCTGTCAGACCAAAGGTCAGCGCAAGCGGTTCAAGCATAAACAGGTCAATGTAGAGGTAACTCCAGTCTGATAGGTTGGAGAGGTTCCAGTAGGAGATGAGGATGGTGATCATTTGGATGAAGGAATAAAGCGCGATCCACTGAAAGTCTGAGAACAGAAAACAAAAGAAACTGTACCTTAAACATTCCGACCGTTGTGACCAAGCTGCATCTCCCCTCCTTTATCAACTCCTCCACACATCTGATATCTGCTACCTGAGATGTAAATGGCGCAGCAACACTGGCTTCAAGCTCTGACAAAGAAATTCCAACACTTGCCCGCTTCAGCGCCGCGACATCATTCGCCCCGTCTCCGCAGAAGCTCGCAATTTGATCCATATCCTCGTATTTTGCGACAATTTCAGCTTTTTGATTCGGTGACACTCTTGCGAAAATTGAAGTCTTTGCAAAAATCGATTCGACGAGATGAGGATACTCTGCAAGTAGCTTTTCCAAGTCCTTTCCAGTCATGGCGACAGTAAATGAAGATGATTGAGTAACATCAATGCTCTGGACATATTCTTCTTCATTAGACGCTTTTCTCCAAATGAGCCGGTTTCCTTTGTATTCTTCTTTGCTGTCAAAGCTTGGCTTGATCACTTCTAATTTCTCATCGAAGAGATTGCATTTCTTGGCCACAGCGATTGCCGTGTTAATATTGTCACCAGTAACCATCAAAGTTCTTATTCCTGCTTCTTGAAGGTTCTTCAAAACGCCAGCTGTTTCCGGCTTCAAGTCATTTCTCAAAATCGCGAATCCTTCAAAATTCACCTTGTCCTCCACGATAAATCTATCTTTTCCCGCGTCTTCTTCGCTACCTTCCTTTTGTGCATAAGCAATGATTCTCAATCCTTCAGACGTGAACTTTTCCAGAACTTCATCGAAATTCTCCGGCAGACTCGTTTCATCGCAAAGACCTTTTATTACTTCCGGCGCGCCTTTTACCACAATTTTTACTTCTCCTGTCGCTTTGTTTTTCGCGATCACTGTTTGCCTCGCCGTTTCGGAAGTAAAAGGAAAGGTGTTGATATGAGTCCATTCTTCAGAAGATTTAGGGTCTTTGACAACCAAGTTTGTTGATTGAGAAGATGGGAGTTCCCACCCTGTGGCTTCGAAGAGCGCGACTTCCAGGGGGTCGCCGGAGAGCTTCTTCTTTATGATTGTTAAAGTGTGGCATAAAGCTAAAAGCGGCATCATAATCGCCTCCGTGCTCAAAATTCTTCCATCTGTTCCTTTTGGAACAACTCCAGCAAAATTCAACCCGTCTTCTGTCAGCGTACCCGTCTTGTCAAACAAGCAAATGTTGATTCCGCCGCCCAAATTAATCCGATTCGGTGTCAAAGTGAAGATTTTCTTCTGAACAAGCCTTCTTTGCGCGTGAATAGAGCCAATCGCCATTGCCATCGGCAAGGCTGGTGGGACAGAAATTGTGACCAAATCAAGACCTTTGACAACAATTTCACCTCCTGGAATACAGCCGTAGTAGTGGGTGATAACGGTGTAGACAAATCCAAGCAGGGCGACGAGAAACATTCCAATCACGAACCAAAATGCATCAGACTCGAATTTAACCTTTACCGGTTTCGGGAACAAAATCGATCGGACCAAGTTCCCTCTGGTGGTTAAAAACCCGGTGCGGTAGACCACAGCTTCTACAGATCCCCTGGTCTGGAGAACGATTGTGCCTGAGGAAAGCATCGAATTCTTGAAGAGGTCGGGAGTAAAGTAACTATCCCCCGCGGGAAGTGGCAATTTCACGACAGGAACCGATTCGCCAGTAAGCATTGCTTCGTCAAGGACGACTTCACCACTTATCAAAACCAGGTCGGCTGGGATGACGTCACCCACAGACAGTGCTATTTTGTCGCCTGGAACAAGGTCGCCGGCTGAAGTGGAAACTTCCTTCCCGTTGATGATTTTTGTCACTCTGTCAGCATTGTTTTTCTGGACCATTTCAGATAACCGGGTTCGATTCGTCTTGATGTTATAAATCAAAATCACGACGGAGATGAGCGTCAAGATCAAAATCGACATTGCATAGGCGAGGTACTCATCGATGCTCCACAAGATGACGCTGAAGAGCTGAAAGACGTAGAAGAAGTTGAAGACTTCTTTGTAGAAAATCTCGATGACGCTTGGTACTTTTACGATGATCTCGTTTCGACCGAAGATCTCACGCGATTCTTCAGTATTGTTGATTTCTTGTCCGTTGGTCAAGTCAGATGTTTTTGAAACTTGAAGGGAGTCAACTTGTGTGAGGGTCTTTTCGCCAGTCAGAAAGAATCGTTGGGCCTTGTGCCGGAAAGAAAGAAGATTTGGTACTTCGACGAGGGCATTTTCGACGGAAAAATGACGCTTGATCTTGTTCGTATCCCAGTAATGAGCGCTGTGGATAAAGTACTCGTCATACGATCCAGTTTTTTCGTGGATAAAGATTGTATCGGCAGAGAGCAGGTCGACTCGTTTCTTGTTGCATTTGATCCACCAGTTTGGTTTCCAATGCAGCGCTAGAAAATGAAATATGGAACAATGAACAGCTGGCTGATTTACTTAAGAAACTGATGCCAGCCGTGAGAAAGTAAGAAATAATCGTCAGAGTTCGCTTGCACTTGTCAGTAGCATAGCTTTCAGCAGTAAAATCAGTATCGTCTTTCGTGAAGCTCACGGATGACGCACTAACAGGCGCTAGAATGAACTTTGTTAGAAGATTCAAAAAAGAAAAGTTCTTACATGGAGCGATTTTGCCTGTCATCTGGGTTTGCGGAGATTGTAGAAAATGAGAATTATTGGTGTTCTTTTTGGTTGGCTCTAGATTTTGTCAGAAAAAAATAATAAACTCGGAGAAGGAAGTTCCCTTTTTCTCTGGATCCGTGACCGCAAGATTGTCAATCAAGGATTGATGATTTCCGAAGATATGACGATTATGGCGTCCTTTTTCTTCGGAACCAGATGATTAATGAAAGGAAACACTATTATTTTGCGGTTGAAAGGTCGTTTATAAAATAACTAAATCTTGCTAATGAAAGCAAAAAGAAAAAATGAAAGAGCCCAATAGAGCGGATACACGCTTGAAAAGAGAGCTGTTAGGTTACTACGGTCATTTGATAGTGAAAAGAATTTCTAGAGCCCGCCTGAGGCGCATAAACCGCCGAAAAAAGCTATCTTTTTTAAAACTTTTCGATAATGGCCACGTTCTAAAATATCAAAATTAATTTTTTATGAAGATTTTAAAAGTTGAATCGTTTTTTCTTTCAGTCGTGAAGAAAATTCTCTCGTCTCTGAAATAGTAGCCTTGATTACAAGGGGACTAAGCTTTTTTGCATGTCGCAAATATTTGCTTCTCGGACAGACTTGCACAAATTTCGAAATGTGAAACTTGCCGGCGCTGGCACCAGCAATTTTCGTTCTAGCCTGACCGATTTCATTTGAAGAAGAATGCAATTTAATCAAGCAAGGACCTGTTTTGTTGCTCGAGGACAAATCAGATGACAGCATGCTAGAATTATGTCAAAGCAATGAATCAAGCTTTTTTTTAAAGAAATATATTTGTAAAATTGAAAAGATCAGCATTTGGAATAGAACTCGTTTAAGATATCGAGCCGTTCTTCTGTAGGAGTGTCGATAAGTGTTTCAAAAAGCATCAATTTTGCCGAAATTTTACGGATTTTTTCCTTATCTTCTTTTTGCAGCTCCATTTTACTGACTTCGAACTTGCCTTGTTTGAAAGAACCGGGAACAGCGAAAAATCGCATGCTTTAAAATCAGAATTGATTTGTCGTGAATCCATGATTAGGTACCTGAGATCAAGTTCAGCATATTCATCTGGCAAATCCGGAGTCGGCTGGACAAGACTGAGAATTTTCTCCTCGTCATTGTCGATGAAAACTTTGAGGGTCTCGACAAGTCCTTTTGTTCTTGCTAGGATACCTAGCTTTTTCGAAGCGATTGCGCTCTCAAAATTCTAAAAAGACTTCAAGAACAAAGAGATAACAAAATGTGATAACCTCGAGAAATTGTTTCTTGTAAATAATTGGCCTCAAAACTCGTCTGAATCCTGAGGGTCCATTTATGGAACTGTCAATGTCGTCAAGTTGGATTGAATTCACACCAACGTATGCTTCACTTGCGCTCGTGGAGCCTTAAACATTCTATCACTTATTACCAGAAATTGAAGCGAACCGAAGACTTTGATATTCTTGACTTGGTTTGTTGAAATTTTGCCCTCGCTTTCCCTCGCAATCATTGCGCGAATTGAGTTCTGTAAATCAGAAGCAGATGCAATTATCGTTCCCTTGAATCCTTCAGAGTCTAGAATTGCGGCAACGACAGTTGGATAAACGCTGGAGAGGAGAACTTTACAGCGAGAATGATTTTTGAGCGAATTCGCGATATTGACGTAGTGATCTTTATTCTTCCCAAGCCAGCTTATTTTGGTGGTAAAATGGATATTATTAAGGAAATCACTCACCCGAGAATTCCATCAGTACCATCACCTTCTTCCTTATCGAAAATAACAGCGAATTCTAGCTCGTCCTCCTTGATTTTGACATCATCTAAGATTCTGCCGCAATGTACCATCTTCAGCTTTCCATCAGCCGTATCGAAAAGCTCCAAAGCCAAGCCCTCGCAAGTTTCCCCAATCAAAGTAATTCCCAAACCATTTTTTAGCTTTTCCTGATGAAAATTTTCGGCGATGAGGAAGTTGCAGAATTGATAGGCAAATTTTGAGTCGGCGTTAAAAATCGCGATTCTCAGAGGGCGCTCTTCATTTACTCGCTGTCTTTCTCTTTTTTCTGATTCTTCGGCAGATACTTGATTTTCTTGTGTAATCTTTTTAATCATTTCTGAGCTCATCTTCAGATTCTTTCCATAGTAAAGATTGGCATATTCGGCGAAGTCAGAATAATTGCCAATCAGATCCGCTCGACCTCCGGTATCCGCAAGTTCTCGATAAACCAGTGGTGATTCTGCCCAAGTAAACCGATTTTTCTTACAGACGGAATTTACCAGCTGAGACCATGACTCGGGGGAGCATGATTTTTTCTCCACGGTAAAATTTGGGTTATCCGCTCGGACAAGTTCTGCCAAGAGCTCACACTTTAAAATATGATAATTAAATTCTTAAGTTCATCAGCTTTTGGCGAAATATATTTTGTAAGTAAACGGTTTATGTTTTTGTATTTTAATTCTTTAAAAACGATATTTTACAATTTATTATGGTTTCCGGGACTTTTCCCGTTTACCGGATGTATTCCTAAATCACTCATTACCTTTGTGAATCCATGACAGTTATTTTTCCCTGAGACTACTATTCTCACCATATTTTCTCAATCTTTATTATGATTCCCCGTTGCTATGGTAAAAAGCTCCCCCTCCGCGCGGAAAAACAGACTCTTTTTTTGTTCAAAATTGCGTATTTTCTTTTATTCATCTGCAGTTTCATTATAAGCTGTCATTCCTTGCATGACTTCCACGGAATCATCCGTGATGTAATAGTAATAGACAATGTAGCAGATGAGAAATCCGAAGAAAGACAAGGGGAAGAGAATTCGACATTCGATTTCTAATTTTGTTGACAGCTTCTTGTAGTACTCCTGGGCTTCTTTATTCTCCTTTTTTGCCTGAATTTAGATTGATTACTGATACAACTATGAATTGTTGATGTGACCTTTGCGAGTTCAGCTTCGATCGACTGTTTATTTTCCTCTGGACTGTATTCTACGTAGTACTCTTCCTTGTTGTCATAATACGGATCCATTTGGTTGTTCAAAGAATACTTGTCGATATGTCCATTCGAATAGAGATCAGATCGGTGCTTGTAGTTGTTCCGCTCTTGTTTTCGGTGGTTTTTCCTTCGCCGCTTAGAAAAATGTCAAATGTGAATTTTCTCATGATAAAATATGGATAAATTTGGCAGTTGCTCGATAAATAAGCCAATGCTTCTGTAACAAGCATTGAACAATTTTTCATTCGATAAACATACATTCACCGCTTGTGAATCCTTCCCTCCATTTGATCGACTGACAATCTTATGCAGCAACTGCTTGAGTTCATAAGTACGGATCGAGTTTTTATAAAGAATTCCATTTCGCTGGCGACTGAGATAATTCGCCACGGCGTATTCTAGCAATGCCGCGAAAACGAAAGCTGAAATAAAGCCTCATTCGAGCTCTTCGCACTTGAAAAACTTACCCATACATAAAGAGAGCCAAATATCGATAGCTTTAACGTACGAGACCTTTGGCAATGAACTGCCGGCCTCGCTACGCATCGATGTTATCGTCAGCACCGTTGTGATGCCGAGCTTTTTACGGGCTCATTTTCGATTCAGCCGTTCTATCGACAAATATGACGACAGTTCCGTCAAGTTACTAAATCACAGCTAATATATGGAGACCTGAAGATCGAAAGAATGAGCCCGTCACGAGACGCGAGCTGGCGTCGCTTCAACTGCTATCCAAAAAGAAACCCAGCTTTCCTTAAGTTGAAATCTATATTCTTTTTCCCCCTAAGGCCTAACCATTCTCTTAGTTCTATATTTTCTTCCTTGATTTCAACTTTTTCCTGAGAACGACGATTAAAAAGCTGGGAATATATATTTGAATCATGTAGTATCCAATCTCTCGCTTGAGGACAAACGTCGCCCGCAGGCACGTGTATTGCCCGGAGGTATATGATTTGGTACAGTCGGCCAATTTGTGGCCCATAATCTTGAACTGCGGCAGGGCTATTCCTCCTGGCATGTCGATTGGTTTTTCCTCTGACCACTAGTATAATTGATTATTGAAAAGTTCGTGGTCAATGGGGAAGGAAAACGACAAAAAAATAGGTCAGTTACCTTGAAGGCTAAATCATTCATATTGTAGCCGAAGGACTCTGCCTGTATGTAACACTGCTGCATATCCATCGGAAACTAGACAAACAAATGTTAAGTTCAGTCTTTTACGTAAATTCTCGACCTTTTCAAGCTGCATATGGCAGGAAAGTACAATAGAAATCCTAATTGACACGTAAATCGATCCATTTGGAGAGATTCGTAGCAGCCTGTCTAGAAATTAGTCCATAAATTTGACATCAGGCCTTTCTTTAGAATATACTTTGCGTGATGATTTCGTGAAAAGCTGCTTTCTTCTCGTTGAAGAAGAAGAGGTCTGGAATCCAAATACCGTGCCTTATCTTTTTGTTAATTTTTAAAATCGCTAAATTTACTTACGAAGACTTTCCGTCAAGCAAATCTGGATGAACTGTCAAACTTGTAGTTCCCTGGTGGGCGAGGCTTAAAATTCTAATTATCCTTTGAATCGATAGTAATCCCCTGTTGATCGTGTTTGAGATGTTGCAAGTTCACCGAAAGTAATTAAGTGCATTTTTTACCGAGGGTCGATCCATCGCATGCGAAGAAAAACAGTCAGTCGATAGTCCATCGTCGTCTCCGTAATACTGTCGATCGAGGACACGTAGAGCGATACATTTACCTGAAACCAGTTTAATTATGCAACATCTAATCTTTCAAATGTTCAACGAAATACAGAGTTATTACAAATGTACAGTTACTTCAGTGCAAAGGAAAGTGCACTTACATTAGTCGGAGTGCCACCAGCATTAGGCCGTATTCTCCTGTCATAACATGTCGGGTCTTTTAGCTTTGCGTAGATGAACTCTGTTGGGTCCTAGAAAAATCCAGTTTGGATTGATTTCTAGCCAGACAAACCCCATAATTGTTGATAAAAGAATTTCCACAATCAAGCGACTGGGCGCCAACAGAGCGAATTCCATCAAGAATCTGTAGATGGGATGCATTTTTTATCTTTCAAAAACGAGCAAATGATTGCCAAACGCAAAAAATAGCACTTGTCAATAGTTGATGGAATAATTAATCAGCTGCTCTTTCAAGAAAAAGTGTTTTCATTTCCTTGCCTTAGAGGTCAAGCAAGGGAAAAGCAACAAAATTAATAGTCTTTGACTTTCTTATTGACTCTTTTATTAAAAATCGAATATTACTTATTGAAAGCCTTTATTCTCGACTTTTTGTCTAACAGACAATTTTGGCATCCCAAAAGAATTTTTAATACAGACTGGATATTTTAAGCCATTTGATTTTCAGTTCGCAAATAATTTTTTAAATAGATTTAAAGCTTATGAATTCCTTTTTTTTTAAATTGAGGCCCCTTATTTAATTATAATAAATTGGTATAGATTGAAAAATAATCAAAAAAAACTCGCTCTTGTTGAAAAAATTTCATCCCTTTCGCAGAAACCAGAGCATTTTTTACTTCTTTTCTTCTTCTTTTTCAATTTTTCTCTGTGCCCGATTTTTCTTCTTCAAAATATTAATCTCGTTCCTCGTGTAACATGATTAAACTAGGTGATTATTGCTTTTCATCGGTTTTTTCTCCACTCAATTTCACCTCGAGCGCGGCTCGGTCGCACTGTACTTTCTTTGATTAAAAAATAAAAAAGGTAGATTCAGAACAACGATATTTTTTCGATTTTGTAATTGAAAATGGGTTGAAAGGGAGGTCAAAGCGAAAACAGAGTTCGCGTGAATAAATCCTCTATTTTTGAATAGTAAATTGCAGCTTGTCGGGCGGCTCGCTGGCGAAATATATGCGCCAATCCATTAATTTATAAAAACCAAAGCCGACAGTTGGTCACCCGAAGAGTTGACATAATCTTGATAAAGCATACTCAATGCCAACCAAAATCACAAACTTTAGTAAAAGACTATTTTGGAACTTCCTCTTCTTGCTTTTTTGATGATTCAAAGCAAAGTTCATGAATGAAAAATTTTAATTTTTTATTTTTTTCTTCTCAAAAAAATCTAATAAAATCGAGTTTTTACGAAAAAATTTTTTAATAAAAAGGTAAAGAAGAAAACTGTTAAATAGCTTCCTCTGAGTCATGCCCTAGTTTCAGAAATTCAAATTTACAGTAATGCAGCTGGGAAAACGCCGGAATTCAGCAATGCAAAAGTAATTCTTTATCAACTTAGAGAAGCACGTGAGGTTGCGCAAAAATGCCTAGTATTCTCGAAAAAAAACGAACAACATAACAGTTTGTTTTCCAAGACTTATCACGGTCAGCGTAAGACTCTTGCGGTAGTTTCAGTGCGATTTTCGGCACGACTCTTTCGATTATCCGTGTTTTTCGTCAGGAAGATACGTCGCGAGATTTAGAATCCGGTTGCGGTTAAAAAAAAGATGTTCTTATAAGACCGAATGACGGTTTTTAATGCCGCATTAACTCACTTTCCTTTTTTGACAAAAATCGTATTTCAATAGAAATCCTTTTTTTGCACGTTTCTTCCTTCCTGCACGCATTAACTAGGTCTCCGCGTAAGCCTTCGTTGACCTAGGCCGCATTAGGCTTTTTCTCCGTCTCACGGAGCTACAATAATAAATTTCATAAAGAAATCGCTTAAGGAGGGAGTCGACGAGAATCGGGATTTTTCAACCAAATTTCCGAAGATACCTGCTATCATATAAAATTTCTGATTGGTCAGGATTCTCCGCTGAAAAAATCGCGGCTAAATGCAAACGCTCCGAATTCAGCAGCCCTGGCGGGTAGGCTAAAAATGACAATTTGGCGGGGTAAGGTTGAGCGAATTTGTTTATTTTTTGGTTTCAGCTCTCAGAATTTTTACATACAGGAAAAATCGGAAACGTGATTATACATTATCTACAGGTAAATTTGCCGCTATTTCGGCAGTTAATCTTCATCGCTACATTCGATCATGATCGTTTTTGACTTCCACTTGCGAGGTCCTTCTTTCCGCGATATGATAACCCGATTCCTAAAGAAAAAAGGTTAACGATAAATCGTTAAAAACGTCGAGTAATTACCAATTTCTTGTGTTTTCTTTAATTTGCATGCATTTTGGCAGGAAAATGGAACCCCCAGGATTGCTCCAATGCGAAATCGCTCAAAAAGGCTCAAGGATGAGAAGACTCGCGAATCAAGTATAAATATGAACCTTTCCTTTGCAGTCTTCTTCGATATTTTCCGCGCGATCAGTGAGTTCAAACACGGAGTCGTTTGATGTGACCAGGATTCCGCTTTTCTGGCATTCGAAGTTGTAATCAATTCCCAATTGAAAACTTCCCTGAGATTTGCACACAGGGTAGTCTACTGATGCTTCGAACTGATATGGGTCACAATTTTTTAAGAACAATATTATTAAAAAACAATTAATTCGAGTTTAGCTCAATAAAGCAAAAATTGTGACCACCTCCCTGTGGCACCCATCCAACGCCATGAGGCACAAAGCGCACTTCTCTCCACCCTCCTTCGAAGCATCCTACTCTAAAGTTCGTCGGGGTGCTGATGCTTGGCTGCTTGTGGCATCGAACTTTTGAACACTTTTTCTGTGTTTTGAAAATTTTTAGATTAACATCAAATAAATTTTATATATGCGAGATAAAAAAATAATCATTTTGCCTATCGACCACCTGAGCTAAATTCAAAACACTTCCGGGACATATCTTTGTCTCGAAAAACTGACGGAGCTTTTAAATGAAAGCTTTTCGGAAGATCCCGGAATTCTGCATCCGGTATAATCCCACAAAAGCTCTTCGTCTGGCTGCATTCCTTCTAATTTGCAGCCTGTTTTTCGGGCTTTCTCGCTGATAGCAAAAGCTTAAAAAAAGAGTTAAAAATAGAAAACTTTTTTGGAAGTTACCTGGCCAAATGATTGAAATCTTCATATTTTTTTCTTTTGAGCCTTCTCTTGCTGCGATTTTCTTTCGGAGCTCCTTTATCGGAGACCCCTAGTTGGGAGATGAGAAATTGGAAGCCAGTCTGCTCGTTATATAGTTGACCAAAGGGCGCCGAAGGAGAAGTTCAGGACTGAAGATAATTAAGTATGGTTTATATGATAAATTATATATAATTATATAATAATTATATAATATGGATATTACTCAAATTTAAAGCTATCTCTGCGCTTTGCAACTTAAACGCGATCGGTCACCTTAAAAAGGCGGTCGACGAGAAATTTTGTTTGCTTTTTCAAAACTTCAGTTATATTTTTGGATTCCTTAATAAAAATGGAGCGTTTTTGATCGTGATGGTGTCTGGAACAGAAAAAAAATGGACAAATTTTGCGTAGGCGGCTACTCGGCTCCTAGTTGGCCGGTTTGTAGAATCCAGGCTTCTGATTGGTTGAAAATTTCCATCATAAAATAGATCAAGGGTGGTGGCCCAGGACGAGAGTACATTGGGTTCGTCTTATAGACTAATCCCAACACCCTCGACTTCGGTAAAATTCTCTATGAAAAATAAGCAAAAATGACGATTTTAAGGAAAATCTCATTTTTAATGGGGAGGTGTCTGATACCGACAAAAAATCCCGACAAAAATTTTTAATTATTAATTAAATTAATAATGGTCCATTATCTTCTTGGCTGACAAAACTTTCCCAAAACTGCCTAGAAATGTCCAATTTCCAAAGCCATTTCTGTACAGTTCTAAGAAAAAATTTTTCTCAAAAAATTTCTAGAATTTTTTTTCTGAAGCGTCTTTTTTCAAAACTTTTTGTCGAGATTTTTTGTCGATTCCAGACGCCACCCCTCTTTAATTTATAGAAAATTATAGGAATTTCAAGAAAAGCATCCCTCTTTTTATTGTCGCCGCTGTATTTTCAAGGGTTTAAAATTACTATTTATATTATTTGATGGAGAAAAAAAATCTTTTTATCCATAAGCTTCGCTCTCAAGTCTTTTAGGCACAGAGATGATAAGAGTGTAGAAAAGTACAGTGGAGAAAAGTAAAACAAGCTGATCTTCACGGCTATCGCTGATGCTGATGGCCCATCAGTGATGGGTGATCCACGGCAAGCTCCTTCGTAAAGAAGTACCTGTACATGTGTTTCATCAAACAAAAATTGATAAAATCAATTCTTCGGATAAGATGAGGCTCTTTGAAAAATAAAGCCGAAGCGCCAAAGAAATAGACGGATAAATTCTCGTTTCAACGATTAAGGGCCAAATTGCCAATAATTGAATAATTCTCAATTATTTTCTGACCACGTTATATTTCATATGTCTAAAAAATTGAGCTCAATTCAATCGAAATTGATGTTGTTGTTGGAATGTAGTGGAAATAAGACTTCCGGAGCTACAATTATAAATCATAAGTTAGAAGAACGAAAATAATCTTCGCTTGATCAGATGTAGCAGGGTTCGTCGCTTCCGTTGCATCATGAGAATTGGCGTCTTTGTAGTTGTTGCAGAACTGATCCGTCATTTTTAGCTCCTCTCGAATTTTATTGATGACTTTGTCGCAGCTCTTCCAGGCAGCGGCAGCATCGCTGATGCCTGTTTTCATTCCAGAAACTTGGTTCAACAGCTGATTCGTGATGAGATGTTCTTTTCTCCCGCTTGAGCGACTCTTTCATCGAACGAAGTTCTTCGATATCAGGTCGGCTTATGTCCAGCAAGTCACTCATCTCCTTCGCTGAGGACTGTCTGGCGGCTACTTCTAATAAGAAAGCTTCGACATGGCCAGTTGTTCGCTCGTACTCGCGGCGGGAAGTGATGAGTTTCTCTGTCATCTCCGCTTTTTTCGCTGCATTGGCTTGTATGCTTATTATAATTGAATGCTGGTATTAAAAATTTTACTTGTCAAGTTTTTGTTTTGACTTTTTGATCCGCTCTTGAAGAATGTTGATTTCTTGAGGAGGACTTGTGTCTGAGATCTCGTGGGCTTTGGATTTTACTGTTCGGAAAAGATTTGCAATTTCGGGGATTTCGCGTTACTGCCGATCGTAATACGAAAAATTGTACCATTCGACTCCTCAGAACCTGCGCTACAAGATGAGCACAAAAAACATTGGGGTCCCGATTTTGCTCCGCAAAAGTCATTTTCTTCGGCTTAAGAATCAGTCGATTCAATCTCTTCTTGCTCAATGTTTGAAAAGCCAAGCTTCACTGCTGCTAATTGATTCTGCCGCAGTTGCTTGAATTATGAGTTGAGTTGAGCAAGCTCCTGCTGCCCTGCAAAGCCTTACTTCAATTCAGCGATTGAAGAGTTTTGCTCGACGGGGATCGTAATAAAAATTTGCTAATATGAATTCTTTGGATAAGATGAGGCTTTTTGAAAAAATGAAGCCGTATCATCAAAGAAATGGACTAATTAATTCTCGTAACAACGATAAAGGGCCTAATTGTCAATAATTGAAAGATTTTTTTTCTCGTTTATTTGATAACTACCGGTTTCGGATAAAATCCTTCATCAGGCTTAACAGACAATAAACAATTATTCCGATGTAAAGTAAGTTACCGTGAGGCGGCAAAAAGCACGACTGAGTTAGCAGTGTAAAAAGCGAAAACAACAAAGATCTAATCGTAACAGAAACGGCAAAAGGGGCGCCAAGAATGGATTGATGTATGCCCCTTTTACAGAAAATTGACACTTTTGCTCTGAATTTGACGGTTTAAGATCGGGTCTGACAGCTTAATGTGGAAAGCTTCGCCAGTTTTTCGTTCATGATAATTATCGAGGGAAGTTTCAGTGATAGAAATGAGATCAGATTGAAATGCGAATTCACAAAGAAGTGTAGCGAGGGAAGTGTTTTTTCTTCTGAATTTAGCCAGAGTGCTTGGATCACTTTGAAAATTATTAAATTTGTCCATAAATTTCTTACAACCCATCGAGTGTGACCTAACAGGCAAATTAACTGCAGGTAAATCGAAATGTTCATGGAATCTTTTTTCTAAAGGTCTCATAGTTTCTCCTTGATATCTTATGCCACAAAAACATTTGTACTCATAGATTACGCAAGATTTCTTTCGAAGTGGAATTTCTCGTTTCAACTTTGGGTAAATAACAGATTCGAGGCGAACTGTTCGCCAGGCCATAACTATGCGAAATGACGGTGTCACTTCCCTAATAATCTTTTGAATCTTTTTGCCAATAGAATCGCACCTTGCTTCAGTAAAAGTAGCTTTGAAATAATGGACGACCTCCGATTCATTTGATTGAGATGGCTTAGTAAAATTATTACTTCGCATGTATCTTACTTTCTCATTTACCAAACTCGGAGGATAACCATTATCTATAAATTTACTTTTAGCTCGCTCAAGGCCCTCTTCGAGCGCCTCGGTGCAGGTACAGGCATTATTGATACGATTTAACTCTCCAGTAAGTAGTGCGATTTTCTGTGATTGTGGTGAAATATTTTCTGTAAAGTGGGGAACACAATTGGAATTTGATGGTTTTATATAATGATAAAGATCGAGTTTATTATTTACATATCTTATTTCACAATCTAAAAATGGAAGTCTGTTGTCTTTCATTTTCAATCCATTCTTGGCGCCCCTTTTGCCGTTTCTGTTACGATTAGATCTTTGTTGTTTTCGCTTTTTACACTGCTAACTCAGTCGTGCTTTTTGCCGCCTCACGGTAACTTACTTTACATCGGAATAATTGTTTATTGTCTGTTAAGCCTGATGAAGGATTTTATCCGAAACCGGTAGTTAACAAATAAACGAGAAAAATGCCAATGGTCAACTAGAGATATAATTGAAAGATTGTTATTTATTTTTTGACCACGTTTTATTTTATATGTCTAAAAAATTGAGCTCAATTCAATCGAAATTGATGTTGTTGTTGGAATGTAGTGGTAATAAGACTTCCGGAGCTACAATTATAAATTTAGAAGAAGAACGAGTATAATCTTTGCTTGATCGAGGTTTTTATTTTAATCAGTTTTTTCAAATCAACATTTCTTGTGAGTTCGTTTGCAAATGACGCCTTCGCAGTTGAGAGTGAGGACAACTTCGCCGTTGATCAGTTCCCACTTGAGAGTGGTCTCTCGACCGTCCCACTTCTCGGTGATGGTGAAGCCGTTCAAATCACCGACAAGGGTGGACTTGACCTTGCGCCCGTCCATGGTGGTGACGTCCTTTTCGACGCCAGGCATGAAGAGCTCGTTGGCGGACTTGACGGTCGACTGGGTGTTGACTCGGATTCCATCGCCTTCCTGAGTGATTTCAGTGGTAGAGCTGACAGTAGCACCGGCTTTTCGAAGCACCCAGCTAACCCCGACCTTCTTCATGTACTCGTCGAAGTTCTCACTGAATAACTGTTTTATCTTCTGAATTAAAAATCAAGGTTTTACTTTTTATCGAGCTTCCATTTTCCAGCGAGCGACATCTTGACTCTCCTTTTCTCAACTCTATCAAAGTCAGAATGAAGAAAGAACCAACTCTTCCCGGCAAAAATCAAGAAGGTAAATATTTTACGCAAATAACGATTTACCAAAAACTTTTCGCCTCGGCAAATATCACCATGTTTTACGAACAGATACACCCAATCTATTTGACCTTGATTTTCGTTACCGACCTTCAGTAATTCAAATCATTTATATTATTTGCTATTCTATCTTTATTAAATTTTTCATAAACATATTCGGTGCATGCTTACATGTTACAGATCTTCTCGCAAATCAAATATGTAACGTCTCTCATCATCAATAAAATTTTTGTCACACAAAGAAATAACAGTATTTGAAAAGGGAAAATGAACTCAACTGCAAACTTTATTCTTATCTTGAAAATATTTGACTTATTGACAGTAGTCCTGAAGAGTAAATTTGAAAAAGGATCGGGCGGATCCGATCCGCATGAATTCATAAGGCCACTGTATAACTGCACAATCAGCTCGAGCATCTATGAGCTACAGTTAGCTTACGAAAATTGTGATTATCAGTATGATCGGCCAGGTTCTGGAAGGCCACTATGAAGTGATGCATGAGCTGAGAGAAACGAGAGAAGGAAAGCTTTATCATATCCTTGAGGACCGACAGGATGGTGAGCAGACTGTAAAAGTGCTAAATAAGATGCTGTTAATCTAAAATTCGGAGTGGGCTTCCTTCTTATTGAGGGAGGGGGGGGGGTCGAAGAGAATCGGGATTTTTGTAACCAAAAATCCAGGAAAACCTGATTAGATAGGTAAAATATGAAAAAACTGGTGAATAAAAAAGGGTTGAAACAATCTATCGGCGAGGGCTAGAAAATATTTCGGCCAGAAAAAGTCTGTGAAAAATCTTGTCAAAGTAGAGCCATTTTCGCAAAAATCCACCAAAAATGACCATTTTTTGACAATTTTCAGCCCCTAATTTTTATTTTTATCAAGTGATTATAGGCTCAAAAGATTAAGGAGGATCTGTAGATTCCAAAAATTTGAATTTCATATGCAGACTGTGTGTATACGCGAAATTACGATCAATCCTGAAAAAATTCTCGTCGACCCCCCCCATAAACCTTCTAACTAGGCATTAGAACTTGATTATTGAATATCAAATCATATTTTCAGAAAATAAAAGGAAGATGTTGAAGGGAATTGCACTTCTTGGACCAAGAGAAGAAAATGATGCGATTTTAGAAAGAGATACTCTTCAAGAACTAGAAATGGATTTTTTTTTTCTGGAAAATTTGAAAATTGAGAATCTTAGCTGAAAATAATAACGGGAAACCGAAAAAAGATCACGAGAACGTTATAAAAATGCTTGACCATTTCGAATTCTCTGCTACTAACGGATTCCGATATTATGCCATGATACTTGAATACCTTCCTGGTGGAGATTTAGCCCATTTTTTTCAGCGAATGCAGAATTATGGTAAGCCCTTTAAAATTAAATCGCATAAATATTGAAAAGATGAACAAACGGAAATGCTCTGGACTCAAAAGGGTGCTTTGCGAATTGCTGCCTAACTAGTTTTTGGTCTGAGTAAGTAAAAATTTTGCGATGCAACTGTACTTGTTGTTCACTCAATTCCTTGATAGGTTATATTCATGGCAAAAATATCAAGCATAGAGATCTCAAGCCTGAAAATATTCTTCTTACAGCTGATAGGCTGCAGGTTAAAATTGCTGATTTCAACATCTCTCGAACATCCGAGGAAACGATTGAGACAGGCGTCGCCGGATCGATGGAGTACTTGTCACCAGAAGAAATCAATGTTCAAGGAAATTCAGTTCCAGTCACCTTCAGTCAAGACATGTGGCCGCTTGGGATCATTTTTCAAATGTTGTGTACTTTTAGGAATGAGCTAACTTTTCTTCGATCCAAAATTAAATTCAACTTGTTAGTTTTCATAAGACATCCGTTTGCGTTTGGAAATCACTATCAGACGATGACGAATATCATAAATAATAATCGAGAACCCGCGGAAGTTGATTTCCCAGAGATGGAAGCCCTCATTCAACGATGCTTGGTTGTCGATATAAGCGAAAGAGCCGAAAGTGCTTCTGCATTGATGGCTCATCCTTCTCTATCTAGCCTTATACAACAGCTAGAAGCAGGAGTTCGACCGGCCGATTTGATTTTTCCATCGTCACGAGAAGACCCACTTTTAAACACGATCGAGTGGCAACGCGGGGAAATCGAACAATTAAGAAACGAGCTCGCAGAAACACGACAGATGCTACATACAGAGACAGAGGGACTTGGCCATCTTACTGGAACCGAAAGGCGTCGACGTCCTCATGATACTGAAGTCGTGCGACGAATTTTAAGGGCGATGGCAGCAGGGGCGATCAATTTCAATTTTTTGGAATGGGATACATGTCACTTTTTCAGTGAAAACATACTTTTCTTGATATTATCGCACTTTATTTATCCTAATGATAAAGTTTAAATACGACAGAGAATTGAAAGTAACAGAATCTGGATGGAGACTCGAACATTCAACAAATATAAGAGGAAGAGACAGCGGCTTTTGGAAGTTGTTGCTTACTCACAATGGTTTGCTTAGCCAACTTTTCAATATAATACTGTATTTGATTTAAATTATCAATTTTCCTTAAGGCAGACGAAAGGAATTCGAAGCAAGTGGAGAGGACATTCGCCGTGGAACTGGGAGGAGCGAAAACTTGAAACAATATTTGACTCCGGACAAAAACGGTATTGTACGAATTGAAGGAAGGCATACGTTTATTAGATGGAATATAACAATGAAGAAATAATTTGATACTTATTCTGATTTTTTTATTATTTTTTTTTCCTTTTTAAATAAAAGAAAAGAGCTTAAAAATGTTGCTTATGATGATAAGAATACTCAAAATCTGTATGATAAGCTTTATTGCATCATCTGTGAAGGAAATTCGAAAATCGTCGCATAATACAGATCCAAATCACATTTTCCATTTTCATCGGGAACGACAACCGTTGTTGAAAACTTTCCAATAACATCAACCTTTTCTAAGCGACAGCTTCCTGTGTAGACAAAGTGGCCGAGTTGTATCGCCGAGCTGAGCCAGACACGTGACTCGTTTAGCTTCCCAAGCGTGGTCCACCGGCCGCTTTGATATCGTAATACATTTTCGGGAGATCTTCGTTGTCCGCCAAAGAGGAATATAGATTCTTGATCGGTGGTTAGAACATGTCCGGAGATTTCAGCCACCGAAAGATCCGGCCCATAAGTCCAAGAGCTATTTAATGATTCGAAAGAAGAAGATATATTGCAAAAACCCTTCTCAAAATCAAGAATCAATTCCTTCCGTCAAAAAACTCCATCTTATTATGACAAATGCCGCCAGCACAACCACCAACAGTGACCAATTGGTTCTTAAAAAATCTTTTGCGAAGCATTTCAAAAAAGCTTATACCTGAAACGTGACCATACTTGCCCAATCATGAGCAATCTGCGAATCGTTTTCAAATTCTTCTTGAACCTCTCCTGGCCGCCAAGAGTTGCAAGACTTGCTCAATCCTGTATAGAAACAGAGGCTCACTGCGTCGGCAAAAACGCTGCAAGATCCATAGTATCCATCAACATGCGGAATCGAGAGCTCTTCGTCCTGTACTTCTAGAGCGTTTCTGCCGACGATCGCGATTTGTCGGTACTGGAAATAGCTTCCCAAAACGTATGGCACTCCTCTGAAAACGACAGAGCAGGAGTCCTCGATGTCTAAAATCCTTTTAACCAAAAGCAAGGCGGATTAGCAACCAAGTTCGTTCAGCTTTGGTTCGTAAAGTGTCAACAAAGAAAGATTACTTACTCGCCGGATAAGCGTAATCATAATCCACGGCCGTGTATGTTTGGGAAAATGTGTCGATAAGAAGGCCTTTGCCAATGCCGGCCTGTCTTGGGTTCAGGATAAGGAGGTCTAAAAGGGACCAGAAAAATTCGCTCAAGTTCAATAGAAAATGTTCCAGAAAAAATATGCTATTGACTGCTACTTAATTTCGGAAGATCTTTTGAATCCAATAGCACCTCTAAAAGTCACCTAATTCAAGCCCCACAAGCTGTATCAAAAAGCTCTTGTGGTAAGGTGTTCGACCAGTTTGCGGTAACACGCTCTTACTGAGTGTTTTCTATTTGAACAAAATCAACAGTTACGTAGCTATTGAATTCTGAATTGCTTCTGTGTCTTTTCCTCTGTAAGAACAAAATTCATTTTCTGGACACGAGTCGCATATTGGACAATTCGGCCCACACGGACAATTTTGAGTACAATCGAGGAATTCGCCCTGGCATCTTGTAACACATCTAAGACACTTATATACTTTTTCTCTCTCACGAAGCTTACGAAAAATCACCATCTTGGCAGTTTCTAGAGCAGTAATCTAGATCGCCTGAACACTTTGATTGGCACCTCTCTCCTTTGCTCAAATCTCTTAAAAATATTTTTCATTACAGTAATGACTGTGAGCTTGGGACTTCTTACGGGCAAACGTCAGCTAATGACTTTGCAATAAGGGCGGGGAGTAAATATCCAGTTCTCATTTTTGAGTAATTTTTGGGAGAAGTTCGGAGCGGACCATTTTCAATTTTGGATAATGAAGCAAAAACACGTGCCGCGCTCTCAGATGAAAATAAGTTCGTTCTACTTTGTATTCCGCTCTTTGTGTTCGACGCTAGAAACAGACTCTAAAACCTAGTTGACCGAAGTGCAGGTGAAAGGAAAGAATGAATACAGCTTATTGGAAAGTTGAGGAATTTTAGTTGAATAAGAGTGGGGGAAGCGGTATGTGGATAATGATACCGCACAATATGTAACTTACGTACAACTCTAAGACGATTTTTCCTCAAAGAAGAGGGGCTTGAGATAAGAAATTATGCGATAAAAGGATTATAAGACCGAGAAAAATACCCTATCAAAAATTAATTTAAACTTTGGCAAAAAAATAAACACGAAAACGACAGGAAATTCAAGATAAAAATCGAGCAAGAGTACGATTTGACAGCTGATTCTAATCAAGCGCTTCTTTGAAATTCTAGAAAAAAAGTGTTGTCCCACGCCAAGATCAATGGACTGCCAGCTGGCAGATTTTCCGACAAGCTGGAAATTGATATGCATCTGTTTCACTTCCCCTGCCACTCGAGGGCTGTATCATTCCAGTGGAAGCGAATAAATACGAGGAGAAGAGGCTCAAAAGTCATAATTAAAACACAAATCAACAAAATCACCAGCAATGATCTCCAAAACAACCATCAAGAACATCTTCTCCAGCAAGAAACACGAACGATTCGGGACTGAAGAAAAAGCAATGAAGGAATCTTTCAAGCACCAGAAATTCGACAATACTGAAATTCAACTTGCTTCTGCTACGAAGAACGACAAGCTCAAGAAGTTCTCTTTTGTGCGAAAATATGAACAGCTATAAATAAATAAAAAACACAAAAAGCAAAATCAAATTCTTTCATTTTCAATTATTGAACGGTTTTCAATATTTTTATCAAGTGCATCCGCTGATAAGCAGTCAGCACTAGAAATCTTTCCATATTTACTTCCGGACTTCAAAATAATCAAACGTTGCCACGAATCCTTTTAGAACTTGACTGGATATTAAACCAAAATCACTTTAGGTCGGCCTGAACGTGGCATTCCCCAAAGCCGACCTCGTCCTTGGAAGTCATTTTCAGTAAATCTTATTTATTTTTCCCTTTCTTGCACTTTTGAGTCAAGTTTACCTATAATAATTGATCTCTCCTTTGAGATTATAAACATCTGTTTGATCGTACATTATATTTAAAGTTTGTAGTGCCAAGTCGTTTCAAATCATCAAGCAGCCCAAAAATGAAACTTTCTTTGACCTTATTTCTCGCTGCTTCGGCTCAAGATTTGGCCGACCAACGATGTGTAGATTACAATCTTGGTCAACGATGCAAATCCGAATGCAATGGCGCTCTCTTCACTTGCGAGTCTGCTTGTGATCCCAATGACTACACGTGAGTTCGTTTTTTTTTCTTTCGACAAGTTCATGGCTTATTTTTCTAGCTGCCAAACTCGGTGCCAATCAACCCACCTCGATTGCACCAACACCTGTCCTTGTGGCCCTGCTTGTCCTCTCGGGTGTAGTTCTAGCGATGGCTGCGCTCTTAACAGTTTCTGCTCCTACAGAAGCGTTCTGTTGATCAATCACGAGTGTGTAGCTGCTGCTTTCGTCATCAACACGGAAGATGATAGTGTCAAGGGGGCGGCATTCGACTATAATGTTCTCGGTAATCGAAGATCGATAGGTGCCAATGAAAACTTGTTTAGACATTGAGGACTCCTGCTCTGTTGTGTTCAGAGGCGAAGCCTTGATCATCGGTGGTTATCAACGACCAAGGCAAATTTCGAAGCTCAATGAGTCGGGAACGTGCGGCATCTCTCACATGGTAATTATAAGTTTCATGGTGAAAGGGAAAAATACACTATAATTTTTAGTCTATAAAGATTCATTTTGAGAAGAAATATATATTTTTTTTCTAGAAATTGTTTTTTTAAGAATCATTTTTGCAATTTTTTTTCTAAGATTTATAGATAAAAGGAACATCTTAATCCTTACAGTCGAACACATGGATGGTATGTACTGCAAGATCCATAGTATCCATCAACATGCGGAATCGAGAGCTCTTCGTCCTGTACTTCTAGAGCGTTTCTGCCGACGATCGCAATTTGTCGGTACTGGAAATAGCTTCCCAAAACGTATGGAACTCCTCGAAACACGACGGAGCAGGAGTCCTCGATGTCTAAAATCCTTTTAACCAAAAGCAAGGCGGATTAGCAACCAAGTTCGTTCAGCTCTGGTTCATAAAGTGTCAACAAAGAAAGATTACTTACTCGCCGGATAAGCGTAATCATAATCCACGGCCGTGTATGTTTGGGAGAGTGTGTCGATAAGAAGGCCTTTGCCAATGCCAGCCTGTCTTGGATTCAGGATAAGGAGGTCTAAAAGGGACCAGAAAATCAGCTCAAGTTCAATAGAAAATAGTTCAGAAAAAATATGCTATTGACTGCTACTAAATTTCGGATGATCTTTTGAATCCAAGAGCACCTCTAAAAGTCACCTAACTCTAGCCCCACAAGCTGTATCAAAAAGCTCGTGTGGTTAGGTGTTCGACCAGTTTGCGGTAACACGCTTTTACTGAGTGTTTTCTATTTGAACAAAATCAACAGTTACGTAGCTATTGAATTCTGAATTGCTTCTGTGTCTTTTCCTGTGTAAGAACAAAATTCATTTTCTGGGCACGAGTCGCATGTTGGACAATTCGGCCCACACGGACAATTTTGAGTACAATCCAGGAATTCGCCCTGGCATCGTGTAACACATCTTAAAGCGCGTTAAAATTTTTACATTTTCTCTCTCACGAAGCTTACGAAAAATCACCATCTTGGCAGTTTCTAGAGCAGTAATGAAGGTCGCCTGAACACTTTGATTGGCACCTCTCTCCTTTGCTCAAATCTCTAAAAATTTTCATTACAGTAATGACTGTAGGCTTGGGGCTTCTTACGGGCAAACGTCAGCTAATGACTTTGCAATAAGGGCGGGGAGTAAATATCCAGTTCTCATTTTTGAGTAATTTTTGGGAGAAGTTCGGAGCGGATCATTTTCAATTTTGGAAAATGAAGCAAAAACACGTGCCGCGCTCTCAGATGAAATAAGTTCGTTCTACTTTGTATTCCGCCCTTTGTTTTCGACGCTAGAAACAGACTCTAAAACCTAGTTGACCGAAGTGCAGGTGGAAGGGAAAGAATGAATACAGCTTGTTGGAAGATTGAGGAATTTCAGTTGAATAAGAGTGGGGGAAGCGGTATGTGGATAATGATACCGCACAATATGTAACTTACGTACAACTCTAAGACAATTTTTTCTCAAAGAAGAGGGACTTGGGATCAGAATTACTCGATAAATTACTCGATAAATTGATGATAAGACCCAGAAAAGCACTCTATCCAGAAATTTCCAATGCGAATTCATCGAACTTTTCGATCATAAAATTAATACCAAAATATCTTTGCCGAAGAAAAACCACGAATACAAAAAACAGGAAATTCAAGATGAAAATCAAGCAAGAAAAGGATCTGACAGCTGATTTCAATCAAGCGCTTCTTTGAATTTCTCGAAAAAGAATGTTGTCCCACGCCAAGATCAATGGACTGCCAGCTGGCAGATTTTCCGACAAGCTGGAAATTGATATGCATCTGTTTCACTTCCCCTGTCACACGAGGCGGCATTACACCACCGGATGCAAATAAATACGAAGAGAAGAGGCCTAAAAGTCATAATCAAAAAACAACAATCAACAGAAAAACCAGCAATGATCTCCAAAACAACCATCAAGAACATCTTCTCCAGCAACAAACACGAACGATTCGGGACTGAAGAAAAAGCAATGAAGGAATCTTTCAAGCATCAAAAATTCGACAATGCTGAAATTCAACTTCTCTCTTCTACGAAGAACGACAAGCTTAAGAAATTTTCTTTTGTGCGAAAATATGAACAGCTCTGAATAAAATAAACACAAGTAGCAAAATTCAATTAGTTTCATTTTCATTTATTGAACGTTTTTCATTATTTTTATCAAGTGCATCCGCTGATAAGCAGCCAGCACTAGAAATCTTTCCATTTTTGCTTCCGCACTTCAAAATATTCAAACGTTGCCAGCTCTCGTGCCACGAATCCTTTTGGAACTTGACCAAAATCATCTTTAGTCGGTCTGAACGTCGCATTCTCCAAAACCGACCTCGCCCTTGATCGTCGTTCTTCAGAAAAGCACGTTTATTTTCTTTCCTTTTTTTGCCATCTGAGCGAAAAAAAATCTATTATGCTTTAATTATAAAACTTATTTTCCTGTGAGATTATGACCATCTGGTCGATAGTTCATTATATTTATAGCTTTTGGTGCCAAGTCGTTTCAAATCATCAAAACGCCCGAAAATGAAACTTTCCATGACATTTTTTCTCGCTGCTTCGGCTCAAGATTTGGCCGACCAACGATGTGTAGATTACAATCTTGGTCAACGATGCAAATCCGAATGCAATGGCGCTCTCTTCACTTGCGATTCTGCTTGTGATCCCGATGACTACACGTAAGTTTGTTTCTTTTTCTTCCAACAAGTTCATGGCTTATTTTTCTAGCTGCCAAACTCGGTGCCAATCGACCCACCTCGATTGCACGAACACCTGTCCTTGTGGCCCTGCTTGTCCTCTCGGGTGCAGTTCAAGCGATGGTTGCGCTCTCAACAGTTTCTGCTCCTACAGAAGCGTTCTTCTGATCAATCACGAGTGGGTAGCTGCTGCTTTCGTCATCAACACGGAAGATGATAGTGTCAAGGGAGCGGCGTTTGACTATAATGTTCTTGGTAATCGAAGATCGATAGGTGCCAATGAAAACTCGTTTAGACATTGAGGACTCCTGCTCTGTTGTCTTCAGAGGCGAAGCCTGGATCATCGGTGGTTACCAACGACCAAGGCAAATTTCGAAGCTCAATGAATCCGGAACTTGCGGCATCACTCACATGGTAATTACAAGTTACATGGTGAAAGGGAAAATACGCTATAATTTATAGTCTAAAGATTCATTTTGTGAAGTTTTTTATATTTTTTTTCTAGAAATTATTTTCTAAGAATCATTTTTGTAATTTTTTTCTAAGATTTATAGATAAAAAGATTATCTTGATGCCGATTCTTTTGAACAAAAAAGTCCTAAGGGTGGATATTCTAGGATAGCTCACTTAGTGAGCCTCACTATTTTTTGGTGATCACAGTAAACAAAACTCATGTCGGCATTAATAAGGGGTTTTCCTCCGTAAAGAATTTTTAATTTTTGTCTGATGATCGCGCTTTTTTGAAAACACGGTTGGTCAATCATAGTTAGAGAATTTATAGAATGAAATCCTAACTGTTGAACACATGGATGGTATGTACGGCTCCTGTGGCGTTTTTGACGGAGCGGTCGCTTTATGCTTCTACGAAAACTCTGATGACAACAAGGTATTTCCTCTTTCGTTTTTCGGAAATTCTAAAAATGTCACCAGGCATGTTGGACTTATCAGCCAGGGGAAGAGCAGACCCAGCTTCCAAGTTCTTCTTTCGGCCACGATTGGGCCGAAATGGTTACCTTCAAGAACGAACTTGTCACTGTTGGAGGCTGCGATTCTACTCTCGTCAACAACTGTAACAGCAACACTGAGGTTCTGTACACCGGAAGCGACAGTTGGGTAACTAAAGCTCCAGCGCCTTTCTCTGGATACATTCGAGGACATACCATGACAGCTGATGGCGCAGCTGTTTATCTCATGGGCGGCAGAACTGTCACTGGAACTCAGAAAAGTAAGCAAAATGTCTTCGCATCTCTCTGTATCCATTTTTTAGACGTGTTGATGTACAAAGACAACGTCTGGAGCACCCTCGGCGCGCTGAATGAAACTGGCGCGACAATCAGCTCCGCCTTCCAGTTCGGATACAACTGGTACGTCGGAAACTGCGCGATCGAAAGGACTACGTATGAAGATGGAAGCTTTAATACCACAACGATTTATGGTGGAAATGGAGGCTGCAGCCTCGATTTGTACTATGCTCACTTTGTTGAAATTCCAACTGGAACTTGCGCAACTTAAAATTTTAAATAAAAGGCGAAATTCGTTGACAAATTATCTCATGTATCTTTGTTTAAAAACTCAAAAGAAGATAAATTGTTTATTATCATTCATTAGATCTCGAAGTTTGAGACTGAAAACCTATTTTTTTTCATTTTTAGAGTCTTCCATCAAATCAGTGATCTTCCGAAAGGATGGGTCCTCCGGATGACCTTGAGAATAGCCCGGAGCTTACAAGCTTGCAATGAGTCTCCATTTTTCGCCTAGCTGAAAATCGAGAAAACTGTAATGTGAACATAACTTTTCTGTTAGTTTTTCAATAAAAAGGGGATCGTCCTCCGAGGAGCGCGCAGTTGAACACGTGTAATACTCGCACCATTACGTCAGCAACGCCGTGAGAGAAACTTTCTTCCTCAACAACGCCCTAGAAAAGCTGTATTTTTTTAACAGAGATACTTATGCGAAGATTTGGAGAGAAAAAATCTATAAACTGTTCATTTTTAACAATTTGGGTTAAGAAATTTTGCTCTAGAATGTTGCGGCTCTTGGGTCTCGGCTTTCTGGCATCGGTTTCGGCCCTGTTGACCGAAGCAGGAGTCGTCGTCCTCAAAGACGATGAAACTTGGGACAAGTACATCGATCCAGCCAACAACAAGGTCGGCATGATCGAGTTCTACCAGCCCTGGAGCGGCGAATGCCAACAATTCAAGCCAATTTACGAAGAAGTTGCCGCGGAATTGTTGGAGCACGACATCCGAGTGGCTAAAGTTGACATAACTGAATTCAAGGCTAGGGTTCGAAATCTTATAAAAGCTGAAAAAAATTCTCTACTAACTTGGTAGTACCAAGAATATCAATAAGTTTTTTGAAAAAATTTCGACCCAAAAACAAAGCTGAAACAAAAAATCGACGAAATGGAAGTGACCGAGTACCCAACCATCTTTTCCGTCAGAAAAGGCGAACTCATGCTCTACAACGACATCCGAGACGTCGCTACAATCAAGCAGCATCTTTTGGACATGCGAAGTTCCAAGTGGAAGAAGCCAGAAGAGCTCGTCGTTGAATTGACAGACGAAAACTTTGAAGACTATGTCAACGGAGAAGAATTCACAGTCGTCGAATTCTACGCCCCCTGGTGCGGCCATTGCAAAAAGCTCATTCCAGAATACGAAGCCGCCGCAGCTGCACTTGCCAAAGACGGAATCAAGCTTGCCAAGATCGATGCGAACAAGTACACTGAGCTCGGTCAGCAATACGGCGTCAGCGGTTACCCTACTTTGAAGATTTTCAGAAGAGGCAAGGAATTCGACTACAATGGGCCGAGAGAGCGAAAGGGAATCATTTCTTATGTCTTGGATCAGGTCTCCCCGCCGAGCAAGGAAGTGGAGGTGAAGAAAGAATACAAGAAGATTTTGGAGAAAGGCACTAAGAAGGGTCCAGGTAGGCTTTTCTCTGTCTTAATCCGTCACTTTGGCTTCTAGGATTGGGCTTAATTGCCTTCTTCGAAAACCCCGAAGACGAACTGATCAACAATTATGCCGATGCCGCCAACGATCTCCGCGAAGACTTCGCTTTCTACCACGTCAATGGCGAAAACGTCGCCGCTTTCGGAGGCAAGAACGGACACCTCCGACTCAGCCAGCCTACTCATCTTCAGTCAAAATATGAGCAAAAGGTATTTACCTTAGTATAACTTTAGTTATTCTTGAAGCTTTATCGTTTATTGATCAATGAATTTCAAACAGAAGGAGTGTTAACAGTAAAGAGGAGTACTTAGCAGTTGTTAGAGCGTCAAATTTAACCAGCAATCATTGCAAGATAGTAAACAAACGCTATAATAATACAATTTTGGGGGAAAAGAGCTTTGAATTTCTGCTTACCTAGTATAAAAATGACAAACAGCGCGAAAATCGTATAGGTCATGCATCTTTCATAACCAGACCAGCTTTCCTGCTCTTCTGCGTCTGAAAATTCTTTAAAGTTTCCATTCATTTTTCGCTTGTGTTTTGGTTATTTTTATATTATGGTGTTTTTGAGGGTTTGGGCTCACATTTAGGGCGTTTGTATTTCAAATCATCCTCGGGGACGAAGTCGTAAATTGACACCTGATTAGGGTTTTGCTTTGGAGCTCCTTTTTGCTTCGATTTGTGAGTATTTATGTCGGATTAATTCGAGACAAAATGAACCTAGATGCCCCTTACTGTTCTTTTTCGAGCCTATATTCTGTAAAAACTCCCCTTTTCTGACTCAAAATCTCATTTTTATCATTTAAAATCAATCGAAATTGTAAGTTTACCACATAAAAGTAGCGCTAGAATTTTCTATGAACAATATTTTTAATCCATAACTTTTCCGTTGTCATTCTTTAAAAAGATTCTCGATTGTTGTTTTTTCTCTTTATTTTTTCCAAATAGACTTATTGAAAATTAAATTCCTCGTCAGTCTGCCGACCACAGAAAGTAATCCTCGCTGTCAATATTTTCCTGATCCTCAGCCTCGGATTATCCAGCGAGGACATATTGCGAACTTTATCGTGGATCACTTCAAACGCCACTTTTTCTTGCTCATTTTGTGTGCAAAGCTCTTAGAGCACAAAAAGCTCATCATTTCTTCATCTTTTTTGGCCCCGTAAGCTGCGTAAAATCCACGTTTTTTGAACGAGCGATGTTATCCCACGAAAAGATACATTTTTCTTGTTCAATTTAACATCGTGTTTATTGAAACCAAGGTTTTGAGCCATCAAATGTTAACTAGTAAGTTGGGGTTCGGGAAACTCTGCATCAACAAAAGGATCGATCGCGAGCGACTTGTGATTCTAGAGGTCAACAACGCTCACCTTCTTTGATTTTCTAAATGGCAAAAGTTTTCGCTAAGATCGGAGATTAAATCCGATTTCGAAGAAAAAAGAGCTCTTTTTCGAAGCGGGAAAATTGAAATGAAAGGGGGTTTTTAATTGCTCGGTTATGAGACCCTTCTTTTTAGAAGAAGCAAAAATTATGCATAGATTAAATACGTGACTCAGCAATTTAATCTCACCTGCATAAATATTCGCATCGACGGGCGGAATTGCAGGGCCGTTCAAGTCTGTTCCCTTTTCTAATCCTCTTACAAGGGAGAACCAGGTCATCTTTTATTCGTCTTTCTGTCTTCTTAGCTCCTTAAAATTATTCTTATTATTGTAATTTTCAAAAAGCAGATGTTTCGCAATGGAGAATTTGGGCTCCGAAAGCAAGCATATTGTCAAAAATCATCAATAATTACTCCTTTCAAAATGAAAATCGATAATTGAAAATCAGAGGGGAAAATCTTAATTGTTCTTTTTTCAGTTCTTGGATTTGGACTTGTCCGGCAAAAGCGCAGAAGACATCAAAAACTGGGTGATTGAGCACACTCTTCCTCTCGTCGGAGCCGTTACTCCCGCCACAAGGTAAAAATTATCGATAATCGTTGCTGATGTACTCGGCGGAATGAACGTCATTTTCGACGTAAATTCAACCGCGAAATGATCAAAGTGAAACACGCAAGATCATGGCTGAGTTCAATCTGCAGCACTTACACTTACCTGTGTCTTTCGCGTGATCCCCTTGGGTATCGTCGTTGGGTTGAAAAAAGTTAACTTAAAGTCTAGCGGGAATAATCAGACAGTTCAATGCTTCAGTATTATTAAAATAAATCGATGTGATAGACTTACAGTACAAAAAAACCGTCAAAAAGGAGACCATATTAAAGGGTAGTAGGCGGTTATCATTCGAGCTATCCCTAACCCTAAACGTAACCCAGGGGGCTACGCCCCCGGGACCCCCCACCAAACGCCCAAGCCAAGGGGCTTCGCCCCCCGGACCCCCCCAGTCCCTAATCCTAACCACTAGCCCAGATTCTAGGGATATTGGATGGCTCGAGTCATAGGCTCGAATGATAACCGCTCTCTACGTATTAAGGTCCTCTCTTGTGTATGAGTAGGGTAAATCACTAATAATTGAGCTTTTTTTTGGGCTAAGAAGGGTAGGCATATAATACAGTTTTAGAAAGCCCAAAAGCTGGGGATCATTTTGACTATTGATACCGGGGGGTGATCTTGTACCCTGAGGGCATTTAGGTACCTCCAAAGTCCCAAAATCTGGCCAATTTCAGAAATTTGAATTTTTGAGTGCCTGGACTGGCCTTTCAGAGCCAGTGACTATGCTAGAATTGTAGCCCAGGCTCTGACGGTCATTTTGAGATACAGAAAAGTACTGACACCCGGGGGTTCCTAAGGAGCTAGAGGCTCTTGAAGTTGGGAAACTCGACAAAAAGTGAGTACTTTTTCATAAAAAGTTCACCATTTGTGTCACAAATGCCTTCCAAACACTTTTTATCTATGTTTCTTCATTGAAAAATGTTAAAGAAATCATTTGGGATCATCTGAGGTCACTTTAGGTCAGAAATTTTGAAAAATTTAGAAAACTGTCATGAGTGACCTAATTTGACCTCTGATGACCCCAAATGATTTCTTTAACATTTTTCAATGAAGTAACATAGATAAAAAGTGTTTGGAAGGCATTTGTGACACAAATGGTGTACTTTTTATGAAAAATTACTAACTTTTTGTGGAGTTCCCCAACTTCAAGAGCCTCTAGCTCCTCAGGAACCCCCGGGTGTCAGTACTTTTCTGTATCTCAAAATGAACGTCAGAGCCTGGGCTACAATTCTAGCATAGTCGCTGGCTCTGAAAGGCCAGTCCAGGCATTCAAAAATTCAAATTTCTGAAATTGGCCTGATTTTAGGACTTTGGAGGTACCTAAATGCCCTCAGGGTACAAGATCACCCCCCGGTATCAATAGTCAAAATGATCCCCAGCTTTTGGGCTTTCTAAAACGGTATTATATGCCTACCCTACTAAGCCCAAAAAAATGCTCAATTATTAGTGATTTACCCTATGTATGAGCAAATTTTCAAATTAAATCAGTTGATCTTACCTTTATCCCTTTTCAGCAAATTCTACGAGCACCAATATCCCCGCTGCTTGGTATTCTACTCGGTGGATTTCTCTCACGCGTACATCAAGAACACGCAATTATGGCGCGAGAAGGTCAGTGCTCTCTGCTTTTTATCTCCGAAAACACTCAAAATATTATTTTCACTTTATCTGAATAGACACCACGGGTGCGTGCTCTTCATTCCCCCGGGGCATTGCTCGCGAGAAGCGGATTATGTCTCGTTCGAGAGAGTTCCAGTTGTAACCCGACAGGTGATCAACCTTTTTCGTGTCTGGGACTCATTATTTCCTCCTAATGAAATAAGTATTCGGTCATATGTTATTGGTCATGCTTATTTTTATCAATCATAACAAAGAAGCTGAAAAACGAGCCTGAAACTCAAAAGGGGCAATTAGTGACCTTATTTATCCATTAATTTATTCTAAGTCAGGGATCGCAAACAAGACTTTTTCAAGAGTTCATCCCTTTTTTCCTCGAACCAGCATTGATGCTTTTCTTTAGGTGCTCAAGATCGCAATCGACTTTGTGAAAAGAGGCGAAAACGTCATCTTTGCCGTCGCGGACGAGGATCAGAATAAGGAGCTTTTGAAAAAGTTCAACTTGCACGATTCTGGTGAGGAGCTGAATATTGGCTACATTGGAGCGGATAAACTTTACTACCCGATGGAGGAATTCGATGAGTGGGATCACGACGAAATCAGCGATTTTGTCAAATCTGTTCTCAAGGAAAGAGTTTTATTTTGCCATAAGCGGTTAAATTGCGTAGAATTTTATTAAACTCAAAAAGGGAAAAGCCAAGCCCTTCATCAAGTCCGAAAAAGTGCCAAAAACCCAAGGGAACGTCATTAAAGTCGTGGGAAAAACCTTCAAGCAAATCATCGACGACGACTCGAAAAATGTCATGATTGAATTTTATGCTCCTTGGTGTGGCCATTGCAAGGTATGAACAAATTCTTCGTGTGCTTACGAATTAAATTGTCATTTGAACGTGGTTTTGTACGTCAGCTTCGAGCTTGTTCAAGATTCGCGTACATGAAAGATTGTCCAAAACGAACAAGTACTTGCGTAATCTTACTTTTTAAACAACAGTAAGATAAAGAATATTTTTTGAAGACAAAGTTCGCTGCATCTTTTGTCCTTTTTGCAGTCCAAAGTTTAGACTGTAAACTTTTGACTTGACAAGCTTTCATTTTTCATCGCTTTCAGTCCAAAAAAGAGGCGTGGTCCGACAAAAAGATAATCGGATTTTCAGCAATTGGCTCCAATTTATGACGAGCTCGGTGACGAGTTCAAAGCCGACGAATCTACTGTCATCGCGAAAATGGACGCCGTCGCCAACGACATCACCAATCCAGAATACATCGTCGAGGGCTTCCCGACGATCTATTTCAAGCCAGCTGGTGGAAAGCCAATGATTTATGACAAAGGTCGAGAAATTGCCGATTTCATCACTTTTATCGAGGAGAATAAAGCCGGAGCGGAAAAGAAAGAAGAAAAAACAGAGGAAACAGAGGACAGTCCAAAAGACGAGCTCTAAGAGAAGATGAACAATCGAGCTTGAAACGATAAAAACCGCTGCCAAATTAGGTAAGAAACGCGTCAAATTTCGAAGTAGCAAGCTTAACCTACTTTAGTACTTTTGGAACACTAAGTGGCTCCTTCCAATCGAATCATTTCTCGAGTACCGTGAGATTCCTTTCAATAACACTGCCATTTAGTATCTTCCTTCCCCAATTCTTCAGACCAGCCAGAGTTGACAATAAGTGCAATATTTATAAGAACAAAGATTTCGAACAAAACCTGTTTTTCCTGTACAATTTCTTGAATTGCCTGATTATTATTATTTGAATAAATTATTCATAGAACCAATCGTGTTTTTCAGCTTATGGTACGTCAAGTTTAAGAGCTCCCCGAAGGAACGGTTCCACAAGTCCTAATTCTATGTATACAGCGAATAAGCCACTTGGCACGAAAGACCTAGTCTTGTTACATTTCCATGTTGGAATTGCTAGCTAGCTGTTATGTTTATTAGATTAGCGGTATTGGAGTCATCGTATAACCAGAAAAAATTCATGGTGCAAGAGTTTATTTTCAAAATTAAGTTTTTCATAAACTCAAAAACCGGATTTTATGTTCAAAGTTCAACAAATCAAAAGCCAGCTGTTCATTTTATGATATATTTCGCTTCATAATTTGCCCCAAATAACCAGTCATAAAATCATGGGAGATGGTAATTGAGTCATAAACTCGCTGCTCTTGAGCGAATGGAACTGATGACGCATGGCTAAGCAAAGTGTGCTTGCTCGGCTTGTAATCTTTATTGTTCTTTTTGAAAAAGAGTGTCTCCCTCTTTTTCTGTGAGAGAAAAGGGAAACTGGTCAGCTGGCTTTTGTGAGTCACGTGATCGATTGGAAAGAAACGGATACTGGAATTTAGACGAAGAAAAAAATCCATTGATTGAATTTGAAAAAGAGAGAAAAGAAAAAAAAATGCGGCAAATTCACGAATTTCCAAAAGCATATTCGAAAAACGCCCAAATCCCGATCGAAGATTTTTCAGAAAGGAAAGGAGGAAAAAAGAAGCCAAAATTTAATTTCACTATTTCTTGAGCTCGGACCGCAAAAAAGCTGCATGAGTAGCTGCCGAGTATTGCTTATCTTGTTAAACTTTACTCACGTCAGTCTTATTAGCCATTCTTCGACACCTGTGCGGTTTTTGGTTAATCAAACCAAGAATTTTCGAATTCTACGCCCTCTTTTATGCGACTGAGATTGAATTGTAAACGCTCAAATTTCAGGCGTTCTGACTCGAACTGAATTTTTACAGTGACCATTAAAGTGCTGTCAATTTCGTCAAGTTTATTTCAGCTAAAAATCAGCTCCAGACTCAATCAATTGAATACAGAAATGAAAGCAGGAAAAGATTAGACCAGCGATTGATGTGAAAATAAGGATTATGAAAATTTTGATGTGGCGGAAGAAACAGCATTGTTCCGTGGTCTCCTCTTCATTTATCTCTTTTTCAGCGTTAGAAATGGGAATGGAAGTGTCAGTTCTCGGCTTTTCCGCTTGTTTTTCAGGCTCTAAAATGATTTTTTCATAAGAAATAGGAAGAAAGCTGATGATCAGAATTGTTTTATGAAATTTACCCTTCTGAATACAGGTCTTATCAGTAGTACGGCCATCAAAAGATTCATTTTCGGGTATTATTCTCGCCATGCTTTCTTTTTATCATTTATAGACGATAAATTATAGTTTCTGAGCTAAGTTCCGAAGCTGTGAATTATTTTTTACTACTTTGATCTTTCGAGTGATCTTTTGAAACCTTCTCTGTTACACATTTTTTTTGAAATTATGATTCTATAAAAAAAATTCCTGAAGTATAAGGTCAATAAATACGCTCTATCACAAGTACCTGAAAGTAACTCAAAAGTGCTCTAAAAGGATTGTCCTCTAGAATTTGGCAAAAGCACCTAGTGATAAGATAAACTTTCGAGGAGGAGGCCACGAGTTTTACGTATCATTTTCTTGCGGTTTCAGTTTTATTCCATGACGATTCTTGTTTTCTCAGCTTTGAAAAAAAAACGGCTCTGAAAATTTTTCACTCCAAAAACAGTGCAAAAAGGGCTGCTCGTGAAGGGAGAGCATCTTCTACTCTTCGATTGGCAAAAGTCATCGTCATCGGGTAAAAACTTATTAAAATCATTCTTGATCAATTCTCGCTAGAAATCGCGAAAATATGCGATTACAACTCGTAACAATCGGATCATAATAAAGGGCTTTAGAGATGCTGGGGTCGGCAAAACGTCACTTGTGATGAGGTACACCCAGGATGTTTTTGACTTGGATTACAAGGAAAGGGTCTTGTTAGATTCTCTAAACAGATACGTAGTAAAATATTTTCTTAAAAGTTTTAACAGCTCATTTTGTATTTTCTCAACTTGAGCTTGAATGGGCTGTGTAGCTATAATTTAGCTCTTGAGGTAGAAAAAACACCTCAGTCTACCGACGAACAACTGAATAAACAAGACCCTTGTGAGGCCACAATCGGAGTGGATTTCGAAGTGGAGAAGTTCGACATTTTGGGAATTCCCTTCACGTTGCAAATGTGGGACACTGCCGGCTCCGAGCGATTTCAAGCAATTGCGGCGAGCTATTATCGAGGAGCGGCGGCGGTGGTGATTTGCTTTGACTACTCAAAAATCCAGGTTCAAATCGAAAATTTCTCTCGTCAAAATATTTGAGTCTAAGCTATTGCATACTTTGACGTACGTCAATCTCAAGTTGAAGATAAGCAAGAATACTTGAATAGCGATAATGTCAAGCTTTTTTCCATACAAAAGATACTTGGGGAAAACGTGAGGTCTTGTAGGAGTACCGTAACGTAAGCTTTGAATAAATAATAAATGATAATCAAAAGAAGGCAGCAGGGAACTGATAAAATGTTAATTTATGGTCGGAACAAGCATAACAACGAAAGGGAACTTTTGATGAAAATCTTTCTTCTTTCCTTTTTCCCGCAATTTTTAATTCTCGTTTTCAGACTCTTCAAACCGTTAGAAAATGGCTCGACAACGCAATTTCCGAAAATCCAACTCAAAAGGTATCTAAAAACTCGAAAATCTCTCCCTCACTCTATTTCGATGATTCTCTTAATTTTGAACTCAAATTACCTTCTTACCCACTCGAGGTGCTTTTGGTAAAAAATCACAGATCACGAGAGAGTGCGGTAATTTTCTCCTCGTTGTCTTATACAGTTTTTTCCGCGTATTGCAAATTTTTATTCAATCATTTTCATTCTGCTCTAGTTTTGTTTATTCCTGGTCGGGACGAAGGCTGATTTGGTCTCAGGAAAGGTGTTCATAAAACCGCTTTTTGGATTGATGAAAACGTGTCATTAAAAGGTAAATATTTATTTCGGAGCTAGAAAAACGCAAGAATGAACATTCCAAAACAGCATCAGTCGCGAGAGAAATCGAAGTTGAAGCCACCAAGATCGCAAACAGCATGAACGCAGAATACTGGAGCGTGAGTTCCAAACAAAACCAAAACGTGGCGGAGATGTTTGCTAGAATCGGCAGCGTTTGTTTCGATAAAGTTTTATCTAAAGAAGACGGAATTTCAACGGTGAGTTTTCAAATCACCGATAGAGCAAATTGATGAACCAAATTTTTAGCCAAAGAAAACGACTATGAATATTGGACCAAAGAAGATTTTAAGTAAGTTTTTTTTCGAGGAATGTCTGCCAGACACTGTCTGGTAGACAGTTATGTCTAAATTTGTCGTTCAATCTCAGAAAAAGATTTTTTTCGCTTATTTTCTAAAAAAGAACTCGTTTTCGAGAGAAAATGGTATCTTGAGATTACCATATGGTCCTTTGGAGTTCATTTTTGCGGGCAGATATAAAAATGATAATACTTATCGAGCTCGAAATTGTACCCTGCCGAAACCGCCGCGTGTTCATTATCACGTGGATTTCCTTAGCTGCTAAAATATGTATTTCTAGTTGATGAAGATTTCAACCGCCGAACGAAAGAATCCAACTGCCCCTGCCAGACATAAAATCCTTCATTGAATCGTTCTATTTCTCTTTATTTCTCATTTCTGAAATATATTTTGATAGTCAATTTACTGGACTCATTGATGTTAAAAGGTGTTAATATATGCAAATTTAATCATCTTTATCGAACACATTTGTTTTGAAAAAACAAGTTTAATTGGCCCCGTTGCGTAAATTCTTTTAAAAATCGTCACGATCCTTATTTTTTCTCCTGTTTTAACAAAAAATACCTTCAATGGTCTAATCCCGTCAAGATAAAATCCGGTTTCTATCCGACTGGGACGTCATTTTTCTAGATTAAATGAATGTACGACTTCCTTGAACAGCAATTTCATAAAATAAATCTCCCTCTAAATTTTCGGTTGCGTGTAGCGATCATAAATACGGTAAGGTTTGACGTAAAATTTGATCATGGATTGAGTTTGTAGAACCAACAGCTTATCGAAAAGGAAGTGCATGTGAAAGTCACCTCCATTTTATTTTCATTCAACAAGACACGTTTATTTTTGGGCTTGGAATCGAAGTAGATGATGTAATAAATGTGACAGTGGTGCAAACAAGATGTTTTTAGAAGCTGAAACAAATTAACTAAAAAAGACCTATTTGTCATGACAAAAGAGAAAACGATTATCGATGTTGACACCCTTAATCATTCTCTAAAGAGAATAAATGACAGAAGGGGTATTAATTTACAAGAAACATGTAAAAAGTTACTCAATCTTATCTTTACCTGAAATACCCTTTCACGGTAAGATAATGAAAAAATAAAAAAAATATCTTTTTGTTTTTTCTATTATCAAAATTTTTTTCTGAAAAACTAGAAAATCTTTTTTATAATTGCAAATTAAACAAGCATCATCAAAGCTGCGTCATCATTTTCGACCCAATTTATCTTTTATGAATGGCAATGCTTTCCTACAAAAGTGGTGGTCTCTCTGACTCCACCTGATTCAGCAAAAATTTGAGCGACGGTGAGCGCGTACTGATGATAAGCACCCGCCGCGCGCGGCTCTCGAACGCCACCGCGCAAAAAATACAGCGCGTATAAAAGTAACGATTTTTCGACTATTTTACTTTCAAAAAATTTGCCTCTCATACTTTTGCAGAAAAAGAAATGAGAGTCGCTGGTCTTGCCTTAGCCGGCTCGGCCGTGGGCTTGAAATTTCCAAAGCCCATTTACTACGACGATCCTGACTATACTTTTGATTTTCCAGAGACAGAAACAGAAAAGGCTGCTAATTGGACTCTAGAAGACAGATGTGGTCAAGCAGCGATTGCTGGATCGGCCAATGATCAAAGAAACGACATCAACTGTCCGAATGTCATCGTCATCAATACCGACGACATGTCCTGGGCGGATGTGACCATCAACAATCCTTCGAAACTCGTCCCGACACCGAATATTGATAAACTCGTTTCGAAGGGAATTAACTTTCGCGACGGCCATTCCTGTACTTCCCGATGCGCCCCATCCCGATACTGTCTCATGACTGGTCGGTACCACTTCCGCCGTGGTGACTATCATTACAAACCAATGAAGCTCGAGTATGGTCGAAAAATCCTCCCTCAGCTTTTCAAACGAAACAACTACCACACGATGGTTGTCGGAAAACCTCAGCCAGTCGAAGAAAAACTCGAGAGAAACGGCTGGTTCTTTGTCGAAGGAACACGATTCTGGGGCTACGACAAGTCGTTTACCTCTCGATCGTATTGCTGCCTCCCCGGAGGAGGGTACTTCGAAAATGACTACCCTCTTTCTCCATTCGATAAGTGGGCGATTTTCACTGAGTTCAGAGATGAAAATGAAGATTCTCTCTGGGTCCAGGACGAAGAAGCCGAGTGGGAGTTTTTCCGACAGCCAGAGAACTGGCACTTCCTCGATGGATACTACAAGGATGGTCAGGAAGAGAACGGCCGTATCCAAAACGCCTACAAGGCGTACTGGAGCGCAATAGATCAAGGGCTCACCTCTGGCCTTAATGATGATGAACAGCCGTCGCGAAAACGCCGAAGACGATTCGCGAATGGCACCCTCGCCGTTCGAGACCACCGAAATCATCGAAGAAGAAGAAACGCAGAAAAAATCAACGAGGGTCAAAAGCCCCGAGAGCTCGGAAGAAAGAATTTCCTCCGATTCCGAAACGTAAAAAATGGAAAAGTCGTCACTGCAGAATACAAAATTAGCGAAAAAGCGAAGAAAACGATGAAAACTCTTGATCAAGAACGGGCAAATTACGAGTTTGCTGTGAACCAGATCATGTTTGACAGTCCTGAAGAAGCGAGAGAATACAAAGACCAAGTCCTTGCTGAGCTCGTTGCCAATGGCATGTCCACTACCGATCCTCTTTACAAAGACATGAAGCGAGCTGGACCAAAACGTACTCAAATCGGCTTCGACTCGAAAGAAATCATGTACACTTTCCACTCCAAAGCTCGAGAATACATCACCGAATCCGTCTCTGAAATGAATCCAATCACTCCAGAAGGACAAATGAAAGAATCCAACCGACCATTCTTCATGTATCTTTCTTTCCGTGCCCCTCATCGTCCAAGTTCCCACAACTTGACTTTCGACGAAAACAATCCGATGGAATACTACCCTCACGCAGCCCAAGGAAAACAAGGAGAACAGTTCTGGCAATTCGACAAACTCGTTGGAAACGTGATGAAAACTCTTCATGATATGGAAGTTGCTGATAACACGCTGATCTTCTTCACTTCTGATAACGGACCAGATCAAGGAGCATTCAATCTTCTCAACCGATTCGGCCATGTTCGAATGGGAACTCTTCGTGGCAAGAAGGCTTCTGTCTATGAAGGCGGACATCGAGTCCCGTTCCTTTCCTGGTGGCCACTTGGAACTCATCGATCTCTTTGGGGTACCAACTATGACCTACCTGTCAGCCAGATCGATCTCTTCGCTACTTTCGCCGACATCATGAACTACCCACTACCTGGTGGCGACAAGTGCACCTACGCATACACCGAGGAAACCGCTACTGAAGAGCAAATGAAGCGAATTGGCCGACCAAAGCGACTTTCAAGTGAAACTCCTTGGCGATACAACCGACGAGTGAGCACTCAAATCGTTGATGGAAAATACGTCGGGCCAGATACTGGCTACTCCGCGGAAATCCAACATAATGGCTTGACCGGTTATTTGGAGGAGAAACAAAACTTTGGCTATCGAACTTCCGAGACTTGGCTTACCATGGAATCCGGAACCGGATTTCTCGTTGGTTGGGACGGATGCATGGCTGAAGATTCTCAGTCCTTCGCCGCTGCTTTCCGAGCAACTCGAGTTCGAACAACGACCAATGAGAATGGCGAGAAAGTGCATCATTTCATGAACGACCAGCAAGAGATGCCCGCCAAGATCTTCGCTGGTAAACTTGGTGATCTTTCACTTCGATTCGGAAGATACAAATTCGTTCGATTCAACGCGCCGAAAGATCTGAGAACTGGTATCACAAGACAACACGGAATGATCCCCAACGAAGGTGATGCCTGGCACGCAGCTGAGGGTACTGATGCTCAGTGTCTATACAATGCTGATGGAAGTAAAATCAACCCGTCTTGCACGGTCGAAGCGGAATGCCGAGAGCACACGACGTGGGGCAGCACTTTCTGCATGAGAGATCATTACTACCAGCTCTGGGATTTGGAAGAAAACTTTGGCGAAAAGACATTCTGCCATGATGACCGTCCAGATCGAACGAATCCAAATATGGAAATCGAAGCCGCCATCTTGGGTGGAATTCAAGAGCGAAAGTTTCAAGTTGGAAGTGAAGAAAAAGAGCCCGAAAAGCCAACGGATCCTTTCGGCATTGGACTTGGCGTTGAATCGACTCCAGCTGGACGAGACTTGAACGACTGCTGTATTCTGAACTTGGATGAGAGACAGAAATTCATGCAAGCAATTGTGATGATTGGCAACAATGGCAAGCCAAGATGGAATTGTGCTACAGCAAAGATCAAGATGTACGGTGTAGAGATGGACGGAGGAGATTGCAAAGAAATTCCAGCCTATGTGCCTGGCGCGACCCGATTTGGACTTCGTAAGACTCGTTTTATTTTCTCTTGTTTTTAAAGTCTAGAACAAATAAGCTTAATTTCCATTTCTAGAGGACGGATCTTGGGAAGGACAGCAAAGCTACTTTGACCGTGTCCAGCGTCGAATGCTGGGAACCCCGACTCGGCCTCAACTCAACTATGCGGAAGACTACGGTTGGACTCCGGAAATTTACTTCAAATGGCCAAAGGAAGGAGAATGGACACCCGGATACGGCTGTTCAAACATGCTTCCCGGCTTGATGAAAGGAACGGATAGACAAGTTAATCGACTGATTTGGGACGAAAACTTGGAAGGAGAAGACAAATGGCGAACCATCACTCATGCTGATCGACTTTGCTACAAAGGCAAGGATGGTACCAACTGGAGCGATGAAGAACTTGAGGGTGATGTTTTGGACAATTTTACTCTTGGCTGCAAGGTTCCAGCTCATAATGGTCCTCTTGGTGAAGGACAGGGTTCTAATTTGCTTTTTTAAGTGATCATTCAATTAATTGGATTTATATTCGTATTTATTAATTGTCCAAAAAAAACGATTCTGAACCCGCTATCAGGATTTGAAGGAAACTCAAAATACCACTCTGACACTCCATCCCGCCATAAACCGCACGTCGCCGACGGAGATCTCGACCCAGACAACTTCGGAAAATGGTTTGACTTCGCAAACTGCCTCAAATCAGTTTTGAACATCATCGAGGGTCAAGCCTTCTTCCCAGAGGCCAAGAATGTCAAGAGCTGGAACGGCAAAATTGGATACAGTCAAGATCTCAAGTGGGATGAAAAGCCACACGCTGATGATGGAACTGAGGAAGGAAATGAATCATCTAAGGATGTCGTTCTCTCGGGCCAGGCGATTGGAGCATCAAAGCTTGCTTCGGTAAGAGAACAAATCTCAACGCATGAAGTAACTTTCTTTTTCTTTCAGGCTCGACAACAAGCTCTCCTTCAAAACGTCATGAATGCATCTGAAGCCGAGTCACTGCGATACCACGGCGCTGGAAGTCGCTTTATCGAGCCAACAAGTGGTGTCGGATCACTCGTCTCTCGATGCGCTGCTTTCTTGCCCGATGATGAGGAGAAACCTTACAACATCAAGGTAGATTACTTTTAAAAATTTTCAAACCTTTGATCGACAATTTAAGCCCGAGTATGACATGGAAATGAACCTGATGGGCTATTATAATACCAACGACAACACCGGCGGAAGCAATCAAAAGACAGAGCATAAGCTCGTCTTCACTGGTGAAGTCGACGGAAAGAAAACCTACAGAGATGATCGACCAGTAATGAAGTACTACAGCGAGCCATTCTTGAAGGCATTTGAGCCAAACTACTAAAGCCCAAAAAAATTCTTCCTGTACAGATGATAAAAAATGTATGCAAGTGTAAATAAACAAACTTATAAAAATAGGTTTTCCTCCTTGATTTCAAATTTCATCAAAACTCATTTTTAAGCGCTTGAAATATTTTTCTTTCTTTTTATTCGAGTATGAGTAAAAAAAACTTCGGATAATTGAAAAATAGGTTAGTTACATGTGAGAGTTGAATGTAGAGAAATTCGTTATCATCGTCAGGATAAAACTTGTAAACTTTTGCTTACTTTTAGTAAAATCAACGTATGTAGACTTTCCCGAGATTTTCTAGCGGTGCCGTAGAGACACTTCGGGCATCGATGAGAATTTTGCATTCTCCATCGCAAACATGGAAGAGTATTCCTTCCTGAATTGGAAACGCTGGGCAACCTGAAGAATTTTGCATGATTCTCACTCGATCCCCAATCGATGGTTCTTTTTCAAGATCAATTTTACCTTTTCGTTGGTAAATAATTTATATAAAATAAATATTTCATATCTTTTAAATCTTTTCCTGAAAATTGCAACTCACTTGGTTTCATTTCTTTATTGAGCAGATTATTCTTATTAATTGTCCCTCCTTCATCAGGCATAACAACTGCGACTCTATATGACGACAGGTTGTTTTCTCTCTCTTTGATTTTGTTTATAATCAGCTTTTCGTTTGAAATTAATTGTGTTGCATACAATTGTTCTTCTTCTTTCCGCTCAATCTCAATATTTTTGAAGAGTAGATTTCTATCAAACTTTGAAGTCTTTTTTCCAAGATTGTCAAGAAGCTTTTGAATGCTCAATTTTAACATCGGAGATGGCGGTTTTCGACTATGAAAATTTTCGCCGGCGGTTTCATCAATTTGTTGCTCAAGTTGGGAAATTTTGTCAGCCTGATCCTTTATGAGTTGATTCAATTCATAAACATCTTTTTGAAGGATTCGAAAACAGGTTTAATATCATAATGCAGCTCTACTAAAACAATCCTTTTTGGCTTTTCCAGGCGTTATGCTTCAGTTCAAGAAAATCATCCAGTTCAACCAATTCGTTGATTTTCTCTTCGAAGCAATTTATTCTTCCATCAATATTCTCATATTGTATCTCCAGCATTTCATGAATCGATGAGATTTTACTCTGGATATCTTCACCAAATAGCGAAATTTTTTTGTCGAACTTACTTCTGTTGGCGATGATTTTCCTCTGACAGCTCATGAAAAGTTGATTTGTGTCATTTATATATTGTCTGATTTCCGATTCAATCTTCCCTTGCCGTTCTTCGATCTGATCAACTCGCTTCGACAAATTCCCATATGAATTCTCAATGTTTTTACAGACAACTTCCACATAGGAATTGACATATTCTTTGATATCCTCAGGAATATCAGGCAGAGGACTAATAACTCCTGACGGATATTCCATTTTTGGTGAAGGAATCGTCGATTCTGAAGGAGTTGACATAATGCCATTAGGGACTTGTCCGGGAAGGTCTGCAGGCGGCGGACTTTTATTTATTTCTCTTTTTATTTGGCTCATATCTAGGAGCTTAAAAACTTTCTTCTTAATTGCCCGATGGTCTTCTGACTTCCAATAATACAATAGCGAGTCTTTTGAAAATCTGACGATAAAAAACGCCTTTTGAAAAACGCTCATCCATTCAGAATCATAAACACATGGCCAACTTATCCTTTCTTTTCTCAGTTTTCCTTTCGATCGTAAAACAGGAGGTATTACGGCGAAAAAGCAAGAGAGCTGGCCGCAAAAATGTCTGGAACGTAACCAACCATGGAACTAAAATTAGCGACTTTGCGCTTTAGAAGATTGCAGTTTCGAATACCCCAGATTCTTATCTCTTCTAGAGCTCGGGAGAAAAAAGATAATTATCAAAATCTTAAGAATTCATAGATTCAAAGTCAATTATTAATAATTTTTATAATTACAAAATCAAAAGCAAGATAAAGTTTATTTTGCGTCGACCTTGGTCGGCCCCTCTTAATTTTGCAAATTTATTGAATTTGTCAAACATCCGAGTGAATACTTGGTCGAACCGTTGCTAGATCGGAGGTGATTATTTATGGAACATGAAGTTTATCCTCAATCGTTTAAGAAAAAACGGGTTGATAAGGACAAGATAATTTTGTTCCGAGCCAACGAGGGTGAACTCTTAGATGGGTTTACTGAGTTTCTGGGCCAATAAAAAAGACCTGATAAGGAAAGCCTGATATGTAGTCGACCAGCTTTTTATGAAGATAAGAAAGATACAGAATGCCCCCTGAAATTCAAGAAAATCGAATTTTTAGAATTTCTAAATGATCAATTAAAAAAAAGATTACACCGTTCGCTTTTTATTTTTAAGAAAACAAGGAATTCTAATCGACGATTTGTAATTCTAACATGTTATCCACCTTTTACAAGTCGCGCTAAAATTTTATTATCTTGTAAAATTTGTCAAATTAGCACTTTCTTAGAAGAAGAATTAAAACGGGCCGAACTTGTTCAACCTTATTTGGGTGCGTTCTATTTTGGTAATGTTTTGCCGCTCGAAAACGCTAGAATTGAGGGGATTACTCTATTTATAGGAAAAGTTTATAATAAATTGAGGCTGAAAATAGGAGCGATGTTGTTTGATTGCAAATCAAATCGCCTGCTTGATTGCTCGATGTTTCTTTTGTAGAACATTACGAGTTTTGTAAAGACAGTGTTTTCAAAATAGAGTCGGAGGGTTTCGAGTCTCTGAGCATAAACGGGCGATTGAATAATTGATATAATTTATAAGATTTTAGAAATAAGTACTGATGAAAGAAGGGGGTTGCCCTTGACGAAATTAGCGACACCGTGTGAGCGCATTTCGCTTTTTCATGCAAGGTGGAGGACCCCGCCTGCTGGAAGACTTCCTCTGTATAGGAAGAAATCTCTTCTAACTGAAATCTTTCATTTCTGAATTATTTTTCTTGGGGAAATATCTGACTAAAAGGTTTTTTCAAAGTTGAAAGAAATAAGGAAATGAAATTCAGCGAATAATAAAAACGCACTAGCTTTACTAGATTAATTAAACATGAGCGCTCTCGCCGCCTCTGATAAGCGCTTGTTCTTTTTTTGTTTTACTCATTTTTTCAATGTTACGCAACCGCAAAGATATGATACTCTAACCAGGTGAATTTCAACCACTTGAGAGCGGTGAACATGAAAAGTGTGCCATTTTCTATCTCTCTCAACGAATATCCAGTTCAAAAATGAAACGACTTTTTCAAGTTCCACACTTCCAAACTGCATTTTTTTCTAACGACTCCGAGTCGCGAAAACGGCCTTTTTGAACACTTTGAAACGAAAACAGAAAGCCTTTTGTAAGTCGACTAAGAAAAATAATGACTGATTCATTTAAGGGTCAGCTTAATTTCTTAAAAAGTCAAGAGGCGGAGCCTTAATACAAGTGGGTTTGATTCTTCTATGAAATGACTCATATGCACTCTTGAAAATTTTTCTTGGGTTTTGAATTTTTTGAAATTTTTGAAAATTTTTGAAAATTTTTGAAATTTTTGAAATTTTTGAAATATTTTGAATTTTTTTGAATTTTTTGAAATTTCGCTTGCTTTTTGCCAACTGATGAGTTCTTTTCTTCAAAAATTGAATTACCATTAAAACAATTATTTCTCAAAAGACGACATCTTTTTTGTTTCCTAAAAGAATTATCATATGTTTCATTTTCTCCAAAACATTGTCCAGCTAAGAACCAAAACACTCAAGAAACCGCATTTTTCGTTTTTACGAGAAACAACGTATTCTCCTTTTTTTCGCTGAGGATGACAGAGAAAATGAGATAGAGAGCGAGTTGTTTGATAAGATAACCCGTGCGGCCTTGAGAGGACCCTATCACATTTCGGAAATGCGTTCTCCTTGGCCGCTTTGGCCACATGCAGGCTTTGGCATCATCCCACTTGATTTGAGATTAAGCTGCTGTATTAAACACGTGGCAAGGGTTTTATATATAATACAAATGTGATATAAAATTCGAAAGTCGGTTTTAGCTTAAATCGAAGGAAAATATCGATAAAATACAAGCTTAATCATCATTGAGCTTCAAGAATTATAGAAAAAACCGGTCAAGACTGACAAGGCTGGGTCACTTTCAGGGTTGGTCTTTCGATTTCGCTTTTTGTTTGTATGATGCTTATTCTGACCCAAATAAAGAACTTTTCGCGGAAAAGTAATAAAAAAAAATTTTCATCCCTCATTTTTGAAAAAAAATATGTCGAAGAACCGGTTTTTCTAGAATAACACCTGAAGACACTCACAGTACACGTGATCTTACTGTATCATCTTAAAAAACTCGTTTCCCCGGGAAATGACAGGTATTTTGAATGCCCGACTACAGCAAAATTGAGCAAAATACGACCCAAATTTCGCGATTTTCTTAAGGGATCCCCCCCCGATTTCGCCAACTTTGACCTCTATCTACTTTTTTTTGAGCTTATGTTTTCATGAGCACGAATGAGCATGCTCACATGTGCTCATGCTCACGAAAATTCGAGCACCCCCGTGCTCACGCGTGCTCATGCTCACGAAAATATGAGGATCACGTGCTCACGCGTGCTCATGCTCACTGAAATTCGAGCAGCCCCGTGCTCACGCGTGCTCATGCTCACTGAAATTTGAGCACCCACGTGCTCACGCGTGCTCGTGCTCACGCAAAATTTTCAGATTTCAAACCCTGGTAGGAGGCTGGTTTTGGGCGCATTAGAAAGCCCGCATCGAAATGAGCAAATTCTGGTAGAATCAGCTTGCTAGCAAAAGATTCGCTTATGCATTACAGGCCGTCAAAGTGATTAACATTTTGAAAAATGGCCATTTTAGGTCATTTTCAAATCGTATCTACTTTTTTTTGGCCTTTTTAATTACAGATCTTTTAGCTGGAGAAGCAAGTTTGGACCCTAAACTTATTATTCTGGTAGAACCAGCATAATCTGATGAGCGAAACAAAATTTAGATAGTTGTAATACTTTTTGAAGCGATTTTCGGCATTTTTTGGTATTCAATTGCTCTTCAGCGCCAGCAAATGGCCAAAAATTCTAATGCGGTTCTTATATTCTTAATCTACAGATTCTAAGCTTTCGATAGACCCCTTATTTGTCCTCTTTTAATGACATTGAAAAATCGAAAAAATTAACGATTTTTACGCTAAGTACAATTTACATGCATTTTCCCGAACTTTGCAAGGCGAAATTTTGGGGATGCATTCATGTAAAAGAGTAGTATAATATATCAAAATGATCCTTAGAACACGAGGAATCTAATTATAGGCGATAATGATCCGCGCAAAAGGTTTGAAAAATCGGGGGGTGATCCCTTAAGTATGTAAAAGTACTTTCCAGGGAGTGCACAGAGGTGCTCGGGTGCTCAAAATGATCATGGCTCGAAAAATGTTTAAGGGACCTGGGCGAGCAGCGCTGAGCCAAACTTCACGCGCTCGCCGTTCTTGTTAGAAATAAGATTTTTTGAAGTTTCTTTTTGTAAATTCTATCTCCCAATCTTCAGCTTTACCCAACCCATCCTGACTGCTGAATCATCAGAACTTACATATGCATTAAGCATATGGTATAAGTGTTCCGTGGTGGTTACTTATATGATTTTAAAGTAACATCCGTTGAACCTCTGGTGTTAATGAAATATGATAGTCATCGCACAAATGTCATAAGAAATATAAATACGGACGAAGGATAAGTATGCTTATGGTTTCTTTGAGTCACGCTAACTTGCCCAAGACGCTAACTTCCCCAGACGCTAACTTCCCCAAAACGCTAACTTCCCCAAGGTTGTGCAAATTAGCGTCTGGGGAAGTTAGCGTCTTGGGCAAGTTAGCGTCAAAGCTTCCCGTTAGAGAAAATAATATTTTTTCTCGAAATTTTTCGAAGCCTCAATTTTCGGAACACTTAATACAGTATTCAGAAAATATTAGTAGGAGCGATTTTTTATAAGTCATTTAGACAGAGGTTTGAGAATTCAGGCATTTTTTGGGATTAATGTTCTAATAATAACGCTTCAAAATAATCAAAGATATTATATATTTTAAATAATAAGAGCTCAGATTTTATTATTGACTGTCAAAATAAGTGTACTCCCGGAGTACAAAAATATTATTTCAAAACGTCAAATTAAATTTGCTCAAAAGAAATAGAAAATATTCACGAGGAAAGGTCGAGGTTAGATTCTAAGAGACGACTGTCTACCAAACTAAGACATGCTGAAAGAGCCATTCAACGTTCAACGGATCGCCCACGCATTTAAGACGCTAACTTGCCCAAGACGCTAACTTCCCCAAAACGCTGAAATGCCCAACGTTGGGGAAGTTAGCGTCTGGGGAAGTTAGCGTCTGGGGAAGTTAGCGTCTTGGGGAAGTTAACGTGACTCGGTTTCTTTCTATAATTCTGAAAACTTTTAAGAAATATGGTTTGATAAATTTTTTTTGCGTGTTTATTTCGAAACCTGAAATTTTTGTTTCAAATAACAGCACTTTCCAAATTTTAGAAATTGAAAACGTCTGAGTTGTCGGCTATCGTGTTGGATTGGATCGGATTAATACGAGAGCGGGTTTGGGAGGCACGACGGGCCCGCTGAATCTACGGCTAAGCTTTTTGCCAGAAAAGAAAAAATACTTCCTCCTCGCGATCAAAGAGAGTCATTTTCTTTTTGGTTGACATTTCATTTTTTTATGCGGAAGGACGGTTTTAGAATCCGCCGCAACTAAAACAACCACGTTTTTTGGTAATTTAATTGATTTTCGTTGATATTGAACATGCTCGAAAATAATCGAGTTTTTCAATAAGACGAATTTTACATATGATTCATATGAATCATATGATATGATATGAACAAATTAAAATTATTGAACAAAATCTTGCAAAAAAAGAAAGAGTTTAACCTGACAACATCAAATCGCGGGAACATGACGTTCCGACACGACAAGCGGCTATAATCATCCTTCGTGTTTCCGGAAAAATGAGACGAGAAATGAGCTTTCCAAAGCGCCCACCGGAAAATTTCATATCGCACTTTTCTCTCAATCGAATCATTTTTCAAATAAAACCTTCATAAGCGACTTTCAACGAACGTCTAAAAATCACGCGCTGACCTGATTACCTTGGCTTGGATAAGCGAGGTTAGAGCGGTAGAACTTAATCGAATGAAAATCATGGTGATTTTGGCCGGCCAGGCTCGTGACCTTTTTGCGCTAAATTTTCACTTCGCTCGAATCTGATCAAGTCACTCTTATCACGGCAGCTGCCCTTTCCCGCTACATGCACTTTTACATTGCTCAACCAACTTTCCTGGCATTCGTTTCCGCCTAGCTTTCAGGTTATGAAGAGCAACTTTTTTCGAACTAAAAAACGTGAGGTGCAGCGAAAAAAATATCTGAGATAGCCACAGAACACTTGTCACACCATCACATAATGACTACAGTGGTTAGAGGTCGCCAGGGGTGGATCATCTTGATTCTCCGCCACTTCTTAGAATAAACCTCGCTATTGCGGGGTTACTCCAGGTTTCTTTCCATGGATTCGAAGCTTAATTCCAGTCTGAGTGATTTCAAACAGAAAAAATTAAGGGTGTCAATATATTAGCTTTAGCACAAAACCAAGTCAAAAAATTGGAATTATGTTGACGAAGCCCTTAAGTTACCATTATTTACAATCAAAGAAATGCTTTATTTTAGTCAGTTTTTCATTTAAAAAAGCGAGATCAAGGGTGTCATTATGAAAATTCATATTTAAAAAAGAGGAATTATGGTTTACTCAGGATGACTTGTTCTTCCTTTTGAATGTTTCTCTATTTATAAGATGGCTTTCTAACATTTTTATCAACTAATTCTGAACTCTGACTGTGCGCCAAACTTGAGCTGCTGCGAGTCGCGAATTCAATTAGGGCTTTGTTCATAACAAGTGATTACAAGCGTTATCGGGCGCTTACGTGTATTTGCTTCCATATCATTCTTTACGGACGTGGCTGTTGTAGGGCAAAAGTTAAGCTTGGTAAAGGACAGGTTCTTCTTTTTAATAATTTATTGATTTTCTTTAGACAAAAGAAAATTAGTTTCTATCCGCTTAAATGCTTCATGCAAACGCAGATATGCTCGTGATCGTTATAATCTAAAAAAATCATGAAAAATATTCGAATAAGAGTCTTTATAAATACCATGCTCTTTGCATTCTTTCCAGTCGCCATCAGGTTTCGCCTGGAAGTAATAAACAATTGGATCATCTTCATCTTCAAAGTAGTCGCAGTCAATATTTTCTGACGTCGCTACATGTTCTTGTGGGACGGGTTCTGAGAATTCTAGATTTTCATCCAACCAGTAATGCTTTTTAGGGTTCCGCACGATTGGGACAGAGACTTTAAATTTACCAAAATTTTTTTATTCTACTAAAAATGACTAGTAGAATCCATTTCCGATCCTAGTTTCTCCTAAAAGCCATTTTTTCTGTCATTTTAAAGCTATTTAAAAATACAAAGTTTAATTAGCTTCTGCGCTCTGATTGGTCAGCTGCGCAAGGGACTTTTTCTAGACTGAAGATTCTTCCATCTGAACAACACAGTCAGAAATTCGACCAATCAGCGCGCGGGAAATGAAAATGTTAATGCTTATGAAAACTTTAATTGATCAGCCCACAAAAAGTTCGCTGAGTTATAATTTCATTTTAAAACAAAAACTAAAAAGCATTGCTTTTTCTTCTCGGTCTTGTATCCCATCCACACTTTTTCCTCGTGACAATTTGCAGCAAGAAACTTTATTATATTCTCAGCCGTTTCCTCAGACTCGATTTGAAGTGGTTTATCTTCATATGAGCGACAGTAGCTAACACATTCGTCGAATTGCATCCAGGACTTTTCAAAATCGTACGCTGGAATCGATGATGATGTCGTCGATCATTTCGTTGTTGTTGTGAGGAGAGTTGCTGTTGTTGACTTCGTAGTTGAAGTATTTGATGTTGGGGAGGATGGTGCTGTAGTTGTTGTCGCTGATGTCGAAATCGCTGAAGTGGAAGTTGCCGAACTTTGTGAGGTTGCTGATGACGAACTAGATATTATTGAAGTTCTAGTGGAGCTTGAAGTATAAGCTGAAGTATTCATAGTGGTCGAAGAATGTGTTGTCGCTGATGTCGAAATCGCTGATGTGGGAGTCGGTGAACTATGAGAGGTTGAAGTTGTCGAGCTTGATATTGTTTGAGTTCTTGTCGAGCTCGGAGTATTCGCTGATGTATATTTTGTTGTCGAAGAAACTGTTGTTTCCTCAGAAGCGGCAGTTTCTTCTAAAAGGACAACATCTTTCTTTTCCATATAAAGCGGTTCCAGTAAAACTGTTCCAACAAGACAAAATCAAATTGCGTACAAAAAAATCTGTAACCATTTTCTCTTTTTTTTCCGGAGACATTATTTATAATACTTAAGATCAGGTCATTCGAATGTTTTATCCTTTGCGCTTTATTTGTTTATGCGGAAGAGCAGCTGCCTAAGATACATTTTCCGCGAGTATTTATCAATGATTTTATGCGCTTTTTGTCAGGCAAGAGCAAGGTCTTTGCGAATAAACATCGCCTTTCGAATGGTTGTTCCTAGAAAACAATCAAAGATTTCAAATCATAAAATTTCTTTCAATATTACTCCTCAAAAAATAATCTCTTTGAAGAGTTCGCCTTACATCTCGCAAAAACGGGAAATTACAATATCTGACATGCGTCTAAAGAATCCGGCTTATCCTTCCTTACCTTATTTTCTCGCACCTCCACTCTCTAATGGACGCGACATTTATATAATCGACAGATTTCCGTCTTTCAATCAGAATCGAAGTCCGAATAAAAAAAGGAGAAAGGATAAGAAAATGAACTTTTTAAAACTTTTTGGTGTTTTCGGAACCATGGTTTCTGCAACGGATTTTTCGCTGACTGACATGGCCAATGTCTATCAGGTAATAATTTCTAATAATCAGTTATAATTATGAAACCTTCTAAATTAACCTTAATTTCATCAAAAACATAATTGAGGTGCAAGAAATAGACTGAGAAATGAAAAATATTTGAATACAAAACACTAAATGCTCTTAATTATGACTCTATTTTGAAACAAAAAGATCAATTTAAAAAACATGTTTTCAGAAACGCAGCGGCTACTCGATGCCCTTCGTCAAGCGGGCCAACATTGGCGACCCGATGCTACGACGATTCATTGCGCTCATGGATCAGTTCGAAGCAGAACAGGCTGCTCGAAATTGAAATTGAAATTTTTCTTTGAATAAATGAATTTTTCTTCTCTTTTCTTTTTTTGCTTGAATAGTTTCTAAAAATTTAAAAAATTAAGCGTTCTCTTTTTTTTTGTTTTCTAAGCTTCGCTTATCAGAGTGTTCTAGCTGTGAACACAAATAGCGATAGAGCCAGGGCCCGTCTTTCGCGTAAGAAGAAAAACCGATGAAGACAAGAAGATATTCTAGAGCTTCTAAAAGAATATTTATCTATCATTTCTTACCCATCGAAAATGGACGAGTTCAGAAAACCTCGATTCAGATGACGCCTTTTTCCAACAAAGCCCAACAAAAGAGGGTCGAAACAGAATTTTTGATGCAATGACTTTTATCAGTAAAACTTCACCGTCGAAGATTTTCCAAAAGCGATCTTGCCCTCTTTCGACTCGTAAACTTGGCCTTTTAAAAGTCCCATTTTCAACTTCCCGAGTTTCCAGTTTGAAAAGTGATCATTAGCGAAGTTCTGAAGCTTTACGAAGACCGCGATAGCTTATCGATAGATAGGGCCTGAAAATTATGGTCGCGAATTTGAACCCTATTTTGACTTGTATAACGATAACCGTAGCGGTGGTCGCCAGTCGAGATTTTGGCAATAAAAATGCTCTTCTGTATCTCTTCCTCGGATAATTGCTCTTCTGGAAAAGAGGTTGAATCGGTACGACACTATTTTACCTAACCCTAACACAGAACGAAAAAAATGATAAAAAACGAAGAAAATCCAATTTCAACCAGCTCATCTCCGGGTGACTTCTAAAGAAGCGGCGAGTAAAGGTCAATTCCACCGACCGCAGCTGGGTGAAGAAAGCACCAAAAACAACCTCACAACCGGAAATGAATGTGTTGCATCAACCTTTTTTCTTGCAAGAAGGATAAGGATACGGATTAAGTTGACAAAAAGATGGGATAATTATGACCAAAATTTTGGTCAGATTTTAGACCAATAAGATGGTGGAGTTTGGCTGACTTTAATAATTGGCCAATAAGATAACGAGTCGTCGCAGAATTTCAAATTTTTTTATAGATTTTGTCGACTCGAAAATCCACCCAATTCGTAGCTTTTTATCTCTCTCCTCAAAATTTATTACTCTCCAAATTTTGGTCCAAAATTCACGTTATTTCTAGTTTCCTTTCCGCAAACACATGTTTGCACTTTTCTGGTTCTTTTTATCCGACGTCATGTTTCTTCAGAAAAGCGCGTTTGTTTTGCGTTTGCGATAAGCTTTCTCCTTTGCGAACCGTAAACTCGCCCTCAAAATACCAAATCTTTCCAATTCTTCTTTCTGCCAATCAATTCTTTGTCAATCAAGACGAAAAATACGAGTCATTTTTAATTGTCGCGAAAATAAAAGCGCGGCCACTTGTCTCTCTCTTAGAAAGTGTAGGACACGGATTTGAATATGTCAAAATCAAAAGGCAATTATCATCTGCTTATCTGACAAGCTGCATGAAAGATAGAAGCCGCCATGTCAAGCGACATTTGAATTGAAACTGTCAATTTTTAACTGCAATATTTTTTTGTAATAAAATAAATTTCTTGGTATATATAAGTCGCTGGATCTTTCTATGACGACTTGAAAAAACAAGCAAACCGAGCGGGCTCAGATTGAGACCATCTGCGGATGTCATGATCATTGTCAAGCGCTGACAGCTTGATTTGTTTGAGCACTTGTACATCCATCAATAACACAGTGGCTTTAGCATCACAGGCGACGGAAGGTTACGAGATCGTTGATTCAAAAACAGTCTTTTTTCGTTGACACCCTTAATGAAGAAACCTGTGTCAGCGTCTTACTCAGGCTTCTACGCAGATCAGCATTGTATTGCTTCTTCATAAGTAATGAATCATAACCGTCATTTTCAAGTTCACGGTGTTGATTTTTCTCCAGAAAAGACGAAGATCAAACAACGGAGGTCTCCTTAGTGGAGGCTAAGTCAAAGAGGAAATTTTTCGAACACAGTTCTTTTGAGCTTATGTCAGCATGAACTTGAGCTCAAGACTGGCTGAAATCGGAGCGAAGCGATTATCCTCAGAACTCAACGGGAACGTTTTATACACGCTTCTTGAGCTTCACAGTTATCGTGAATTGTAAGAAGCCTGGAAGTGCGGGGGATCAGGAAAGATCAGTCAATGGCAAAATCATTTCAGTATAGCTCGAGGAAACTCACTAGAAGTCTGAGAAAAAATAGGCTCCTCACGAAAACGAATAAATGATTCGAGCGAAAAGCAATGGAAGTCTTTTTTGTCAGTTTTATTATCAGATTCATTGAATGGAATAATTTGATAAAGAAATAAATTCGATCATAACAACTCCCATTTTGCGGAAAAAGTTTATCGACAATACTCAGACTCTCAATTCAGTTCAATTTGTCCCTGTCTGCCCGTTTCCTCCGCGCTCAGAGGGCGCTCCTGAGCCACGAGCGCGCGTTTTCCGCATCCCTTTTTCTTCTGATCGTGACTTTGAGGCGGCGCCAGAGAGCGCGTTTTCAGCGGGTTGAGGCGAAGAAATAAATTTGAATTTCTCTCGCTCTACTAAATTTTTTGCCATCTTGAATCAGAAACAGAGGCGTTTCGGCATCGAAAAAAGATTGCATCAAGTTTTGCTTTTTGACGTTTTGAAGAAACAAAATTTTCAGAGAAAATCAGATTTTGAAAAAATAAAGAAGATTTGAATAGAAAACGAAAACGACCGGTTAAATAAAAATCGAGAGTGTAAATTTGAATAAGAAGAAAGAATTCTTTTACGAAAAAGCTTAATCTAAAAAGGTAATTCGACAAATGATTTTCAATTCTGAAGAACTAGAATTTTGCTAAAACAATCAGTTTTTGACGGGAAATTATAGAGGATCGGAAAAATAGGGATTCAAATTTAAAGAGGTGCAATTTGTTTTTGATTGGTTGACTAAGACAATAGCGCGTTCTGATTGGCTTAGAAAAGCCCTATAAGATCTTGGACCAAGGCGCTCGAAAAACGAAAATCAGCATGAAAAATCTTTCCGCCTAATGAAAATAAGCATCAATCCCGCCAAGCGATATTAGATTCTCCGGGAACACAATTCAATTAATCTGATCCCGCGCGACGCGCTTTCGAAATTTCTAGAGCTCCCGTAGCGAAACTAAAAACCCGCGGAAAATCAAACATCTGTCAATCTTCCACTCTCTTCTTTTTTAGAAAAATGAGGCGGCAATTGAAGTACCATAAAATTTTAGGGTTTTAGGAAAATCTGGTTATTATTTTTCTTAAAAAAATTTAAAATGGTCGTTATTTTTTCTTGATTTAATGTATTATAATTTAAGGGCATCATCGTTATAAATTTCTCTGATCAAAATTATAGGAAGTCCCTTAAGAATTCGTTTTTTTTTATTTTGAAAATCAAGCGTTAGGAGCCTAGAAAATGCCATGTTATCCCAGACGGGTTAAAAAGACCAATCCAAGGTTAGAACCTTATTTTGAACGTGACAGTCGGCGATGAACTTTTGGTAAATCTGCGTAAAGTGGATTTCTCCAGAATCACAATCTCGCTCTACTTTCGACCGCAGAATCGACATTTATGGGTCCTGTCCCTTAATTTCTGCCTCCCGTGGCAGATTTCTGTCATCAATTTATTATGCAAAGCAGCCTTTTTAGAAATTAAAAAAGGAATGAAAGAAAATCGAGTTATCAAACTGACAGGTGCTTGATTTTACGGCGGGATTATCCGATTTATGAGTCATTACTTACGAGAGTCGCAGTAAAATTATCGATAAGGTTTCGATAAAATTAAAACTCAATCGAAATCGGCTGATTTCTAAAGGGAAATGGATTAGATGAAAGATCGTTAATTTTTTGAAGAGAACGCGGTTCGTTTTTGGGAAAACATAAAATGTTCGATTATCGCTTTAATGAGTTGGTTAAACAAGAAGATAAAGTGTCGCTGTACTGACTCAAATCACTTTTTACTGTAAAAGAGCGCATCTTAATTCAGTCTTACTAGAATAAAGGGCTTCCTGAAAAACGAGTTTAAGGGAGTCAATCCGTTAATCCTAAAAATGAAAGCCTTTCCCCTTGCCAGTCGCAAGTCGCAAGTTGGAAGTCGCAATTTGCAAATCTGAAAATCAATCCCTTCAAACTCCGCAATAGCGAGTCAGAGGAAACGCGAGAGAATAATGCTTACGTATGTGGTCTTGCGTTTCGTTTCTTATCAGGGTTGGAAAATGACCACGGTCGAGGGGCTTTCCTTTATCACATTAAACTACTTAAGATAGAAGCCACTTTACTTATGACCTATTTTAAACGGAAAATCGAGTCGTTTTTTGCCAGAAATTTTGTTTTCTCAAAGAAGATCCTCAAAAAACTTGTCCTTTTTGAAGCTCATTTCTTCTCCCCGAAAACGAGCGCTTTCGAGCGCGCGGGGCCGTCAAGCTGCATTTTCATTCCGCGCTGGCGGCTGGTGGATATATTTACACACCTAACTGATCTATAATTTTCGCCTCTCGCCTACTCCTTAACCCCTTAGCGCGCCTTCTAAAGCGTGTCCCGCGCGGGCCGCTGTTCAGGCCGCTGACGCCGGTGCGTCTTCGCTACGCGGAAATGACCAGTTGCTCAGTTTCCTTTAACACGCATCTCAAACATGCCTGTAGCAAGCTTTTTGAACTCGAAAACCTACAACCATCCTCCTCGTCAGGTACTAATTACTACGAAGCAAGTGCAACGCAACAAACTTATCTAATCATACATTACTTGAGGCTCTTAATTAAAATTCAGTAAAACAAAGTTTTCGAGACAAAAAATAAAATTCATTGAAATCGAGAAGCCGCTTGCGGCTTGGAGATATAAACATTTTAGCCGCGCTTCACGCGGCTTTTTGGTGTTATACTCGAAGCCGCAAGCGGCTTCTCGATTTCTATAATTCTTATCTTTTTTTCGAAAAACTTCTTTTTCGAGGTCTAGATCCTTAATTAAGTCGTGCTCAATAAAAGCCAACATCTCACATTTCAAAAAGAAAGCAACGTTTTTTTGAAAAAATCGGCTTTGGCCGTTGATTTTTATCCGCAGATCGGAAGCGCAGTCTGATTTCTCGCAAAATCGCGAAATAGAGGATCAAATTTATCCCGGGCTGATCCGTTGATACGACCGCCAGAGTGGCGCAGCACCTTTCAGATTTGCGCGGTCGATAGTCGCCCACAGAACAGACCCAGAAACATTGGGAATAACATAATGATAAGGTACTATCGTTCGGGAGGGATTCGATGTATGGTGTCTGATAGTGGACGTAGTTCCTACATTGCAAATTGAGGGGCAATTGAGGCCAGTTAAAGAAGATCAGACGAAAATTGACGGCAATTTTGAGTTGTTAATTTTGGTGTAAGACATTTATTGAATTGAGGAATACGGTAATTCGCTCAATTAAAGAAAGATACATTTTTAAAAGAAAAAACTTGACAATTTAAGTTCAAAGAATGGTATTCCGAGGCGTGTGGCTTGGAGTAAACATACTTGTCAAAATTGCGCGGTGAAATTCGCGCGCTTTCTCTCATTTTTCGCGCGGCAGATACATTTTCCCGGCGATAAGCAGCAGACCACGCCCGCTGAGACCAGGAATCTCATTTCTGGATTATCCAAAAAATCATGGAAGAATTTCATCTTTTTAACGCAAAAATGAATTGAAACCGCGGTTGGTATTGAAGGTGGTCTCGAATCAGACAACAGCTTGTGGTTACTGTATCTTTCAGCAAAGGTTAATCTGTTCAATGTCTAAGAAAATGCTCCCTGAGCACCAAAATTATTTCGCGAATGCTTCACATTAGTTTCCCTCGATTCAGCAAGAAGTAAAACATTGTAAACCCAACTTGCGGTTTTCAAACGACTGGTCCTTTTTCTCATTTCATTTCTAAAAACAGAATCGAGCCGACACGTGTAGCGAAAAATTTTGCAATGCAAGCAAGCGCAAATATTTTTCAACCTTATAATTTCGAATTGAAACATGCACGTTTTAAAGTTTTGAACTGACGTCATTAAGAAAGATTTTCACCATTGAAACTGGGCTCGGCAACCTGTGTAGAAAACCTGAGTCAGGGCCTGGACGACAAAAAATTTAAAGCCGCGTAGCGGCTTTTTAAAAAACGAAGCCGCTTTGCGGCTAATTTAAAAAAAAAGCCGCTACGCGGCTATTCATAACTTGTCCTTCAGACCCTGACTCAGGTTTTGGACACAGGCTGCCGAGCCTAGTTTTAACGGGGAAAAGCCTTCAAAATATTTCTGCGTCTGAAAATCCGGCTCTAGAATTCGCGAATTGCAAGAACTTGTAGTGCGGAACTTAAGACAGGTTACGTGAATATTTTTGGTTACGAAAGCAACTTATTTCAACTCCCGTAGCTGCGCGAAATTACGAATTCACATTTTTTTTCTTTTTACTCTTGAATTTCAAATTGTTCATGAATAAAACGAAATTCATTAAAATTACTATTTCGCTTTCGCGGGAAAATTATCCCAAGCGACGACTAGTAATTCTGCGTTCGAGCAAAAATGCAAAAACGCTGGAATTTTCAATTTTGAAAAAACACCCGCGACGTGGCGCGGTTCACACGTTTTTGAGCGCTTTTTGGAATTTTAATTTTACAAGACGCACGTTCCGAGAAAGCGCTTTTTGAATATTGTTCTTTGATTTTTCAGAATATTCAATTTATTGAAAAAGAAGGAACCCTTACTCATTTACTAAGGAAAAGCGAGAAGCCGCTTGCGGCTTCGAGTTTCACAAGAATTAAGCCGCGCTTTGCGCGGCTTTTTTGCTTGTTTCTCTTGAAGCCGCAAGCGGCTACTCGCTTTTCCTCAGTCTATGAGTAAGGGTTCCTTCTTTTTCAATAGAAATGATATTTTGATAATGAGTTCAGCTTATCGCAACCCTCCAAAAATTTCATAATCGCTCCATAAAAAGCCTGCTAAGGGGGTAATGCCGCTCTGAAACGGGCGCTCCTTAGCGGTCGGCTAAAATTTCGCGACCACAGCGGGCGGTCATAATGAGCTACTTTCGCTGGTCGCTCTAGAAACCGACCAATTGCGGTGGCAGTTCAACCTATCTGGAGTCGATTCCCGCTTCTCAATCATTATCAGACTGAGTCGGAAATCGGTAAAATTACGCATGAATATTTATGAGACGCTTTCTTTCCCGAGGAAAAACGGGAATTTCTGGGACTGTCGAGAGTCGTTTTTGCGGCTTTTTGGACGGCGACAGGTTAAAACCCGCACGTTTAGGGGAAGATTCATGGAAATAGGTTAATATTTCAATATTTCAGCCATTTTCCTTGGCGAGCTATTTTTGCGAAGATTGCGATTCCGTGAAAAAAGCCTTCTAAGAGACAAACAATCACGTAAAAACATTAGAGGGCTAGATCCTTCTGGCCCCGCTTGACGAAAATATTTATGTCCTTGTGATTCAATTTCAAGCCCGCGAATTTGTAAACAGGAACGAATCGAGGCGCTATTTTTCCACGTTGAATAATAGAACATAAAGTGCGGGCTTTTTTTGGATTTTAATGAGTTAGCCAAATTTTAACCCGTTCTGTTTCTCTTGCACAAAATTTGCGTAATCTCACTAAAACTCAAGTATTTACCCTGAAAAAGAGTTAAAAATAAATCAATTAATAATATCTATTTAAAAATTTATTATTAAAAATATCCCGAGAAAATAAGGGTGAACCTGTAAGCTAATTATGCCAATTATTTTGATTACATTGATTAAATTTCACGCAAGGAACTCAAATTATTTTCATGTTTTATAACAAAAAGTATTTCCAAAAATAAAATGACACCGTAAAAAGTCAAATTTTCTGGATCTTACTAATAACTTAAATTTCTAAGGGCTTTCTAAATCTGTATTATACTCCCACCCTACTAAGCTAGAAAAAACGCTCAAATATTAGTGATTTCCCCTACTTATAAGTATCCCACCCTTTTTCAAAACAACAAACAACCACTGTCTTCTGGCTAGCAAGAAACAAACGTCATTGTTGAGTTTTGTCCAATTCCTCGGAAATGCCCAAACGACTTTATTTTTGCAAAAATGTCAATATCCGATGCTCCAAATTCTGATCCTTTTTCCAGGATCAATGAGACACCTCAGAGTCTTTTTTTCTCGAAAAATGAGTCAGAAAAACTGTTCTACAAGAGAAAAAAAGATGCTTGGAATTGCACAATTTCAAATTATCCTGATTATTTTCCCGCCGCTAATTTATAATTAGCCGCGGTAATAACTCGCAAAAACACCTCGTTCCCCCGTTCCATGTTTTCAATTTTGACCGCCAAAATATTCTCAAATTTTAAAATTAAAAATTTCAAATTTTCAGCGGCGAAATTATGAAAACAGCTCAGTCCAAGTTCTCAATAAATCCTGAGCAGCGAGGCGAAAGAACCCGCTGCCAAAATACCGCTGAGGGTTCACCCGTACCACCGAAGCTCGCATTGACAAAATACGTTACAAAACATGTTTCATCCCTTTTAGGAGGATAACAGTTGTTTGCTCAAAATGGTTTTTCAGGAAGCAGTTTTTTTCTCACTAATCTTTTTCAAGGTCAAAAGAAGTAGGTCGCTTTCGAGTCAAAAAAAAGCGAAAAGGGCGGCTATGCGCGGCTTTAATTTTTTTTTGACTCAAAGCCGCAAGCGGCTTTTCGGCCTTACGCAATAATAGTTTTTGTTTTTTTCTTTGTAGAATCAAATTTTTAACTGTTTATTTTCAGGTTGAATGAACCCACTCCTCGTCAACGCAAACTATGCTCCGACGACTCAACAGCAAATCCTCCTCCAACAGCAGCAACTTCTCCTCCAAGAAATCGCCATCAAGCGAGCCCAGGTAAGACCAAAAGCTACAGTAACAGGAAACGCAAGTAAGAAAAGCTCCCTTACGCGCTGGCGAAAAATTTTTGAAACCTAAGGAGCACTTCTAATCCTTTCAAATCCGATCTGTTCAAGAGCCCAAAGTATACCAGCTTTCTATCGTGTTCTCTCAAATCCTAGGTTACAGGACAGAATGAGTCAATCCTTTCGGACCTTTGTTTTTCTTGAAGCTTTTTTGACTGTTAAATATAGAGAAGCCGCTTGCGGCTTCGAGTTGAAATAAAAGCTGCGCAAAGCGCGGCTCCTTTTGTTTTCTACTCGAAACCGCAAGCGGCTTCTCGATCTTATACTTCCCTTCTACCTTTCTTTCCCAAACACCGTTTTCAGCTCCTCCAGCAGCACCAGCAGCAGTTAGCACAAGCTCAAGCTTACCAGCAAGCTCAAGTCGCCCAAGCCCAAACTTTCGCAACTCACAAGTCTGCCACTTTCCAGCCAACTTTCATCACTTCCCGAAAAGCGATTTCCAGCTCACCCGAGCTCCAATCCTCTGGAACATCAAGTCCGGTGACGCATCACTTCAAAACCTTCGATTCTATCGAAGATCATGAAATTCCGTCGCCTGAGCTTCAGCGAAAAATAACGCAGCAGGTAAATTTTGTTGAAAATAATCAAAATATTTCTTTCACGCTGTGAGATAACACGAGAAACACGTGATAAACGAATATCGCGATTTGATCGAGAAATTATTTTCAAAATAAACTCTTTTCGATTTAACCTGTCAAAGAGCAAATTTTGACGATTAACGGAACATGAATTAATTTGGTCATTTTCTTGATAACAACGGTTGGTTAACCTTGTAACTCATTTTTCTTTTTGCAAGAGGGGCTTGTTCTTATTAACCCTAACTAGAAATTAGGCCATATTTCGAATTTAAGTGCCGACTTTCTCAAGTCCCTTTAGCCCGTTAAAGAGTCTCATTATGGCTTAACCTGTGATAGGAGTTATTAAGGCTCTCCGCCCTCCTTTTTTTGAAGGAAACTCGAAACGGTCTGAACCCTTCAAAATCGCTCTGAAGAATGCATAATGAAACCTGGTGTTTACAAAATTGTACTAAACTAAATTCGTGTTACAGAAGTTCGAGTATGAGTAAGGGCATAGCACTTGAACGATTGAGAGGCTCGTGAGGGTTCTGAGGAAGTTTTAGGCTTCGAGCTTCAAGTGTGGCACTTTTTCTAAACACTGTATTTTGCTTGTTTTTGTAATTGATATTTATTCAGTGGATATTTTGGCAATAAATAATTGAAGATTGAAACTGATCGGCTATTCATTTTCTTCGAACAGTTTTCCGTGAATTACGTTTCGATGAATTAAGGGTGAATATAGTCACTATATTACAGTAAAAACCCAAAAATTGGCCGGTTTTCAGATGTAAATTCCCGAAAAAAGCGGCCAAATTTTGGGTTTTTTTTGCCGGGTAGCCAAGTTTCCATTTCAAAAAGCATAGTCTCGAAATTTTCGAAAATCGGCATGATTTTCACATTTTTGATAAATTCTATTCAAATTTTTGCTTGTTTGAAGACATTTTTTTGAGAATTTTGTCATTTAAAATGATAAAAACACTCTAAGAAAGCTAAAAATGATCAGAAATAGCATCATTTTGGCCCAATTCGGATTCAAAATTTTTTATTTTTGAAAAAGCGGCCAAATTTTGGGTTGATTTCAGGTTCTAAAAAAGGCGGATTTAGACAAAAAACGGCCAAATTTTGGGTGGGCAAATTTTGGGTTTTCACTGTATAGTGATGAATAAGTACTATAAGTCCAATCCCTCAAAAAGCCGGTAATGATTTGATTTTCCGCGAAAACCAGTAAAACCGAACTTAAAAATGATAGAGTTTGCATAACTCGCTGCGGTGCGGAACATTCCACCTGCATTCTAGAGCAGCCGCTTTAACTCTTTTCATACCTCTACTCTTTGTTTCTAATTTTCGCTCAATCTATGCTCAACCTTCACCAAACCCATGTTTTCGCCCTTGTTAGAGAACAAAAAACGATGCAATTTTCTGGTAAAAAATTTTCGAAAAAACTTCGAAAATACTGGTTTTGGGAGGATAATTTGTTGAGCGAAAAATTGGTTGTTACAAAAAAAAAATCCTTGAAAGCATAAAATTACAGTTATGAAAGGATGAAATCAAAGCCGCTTCGCTAGAAAACTTCACAATAACTTGACTTCTTAGAATCAGCCCTTTTTTTGTCTGTTTCGAAAAAGCCCCTCCGGAAGTTTTCGCTTCGTCTCTGTCGTTTTTCTGTTTCCAGCTCGATTGTATTTTGGCTTCAAACAGGAAGACCGCGTTTTTTGAGTTTGTTCAAGTTCCGTATTTATTTTTGCTGTACTGTCGGAATCGATCTCATGTGAGCGATAAGGAGGAACGGGCCCGGAAACAGAACGAGTAGTCGTGACTGTCAGTTGATCGTTGGTTATTACGTTTCGAGAGACAGGCATTGACATCATGTCAGAGGAGGATCCGGTTTGGAGGAACCTGAGGAATGCTCTGAGCAAATCGGACCTCTAATTTCAAGATTTGAGAGTCTCTTTTGATCGATTGATGATCGATGATGTTTAGAATTTCAAAAATGATTAATTGATCTGAACCAAAATAGTCTAAGACAGAGTTAAATCGGTAGATTTCCGCGAATTTCGCAGAATTCGGCAGTCTGGTCTGACGAAATAATTGCAAGACAATATTCGGCGATTATGATCCCAGCTTGGAACGTAAAAACTTTTCATTGATCGAGAAAATAAGCTCAAGGCCAACTTTTGTGGCAGAAATTTTTTTTCGAAAAAAGCTTATTATCGGTGAAACAGCGCGGCTTTTGCGGGAGATTTATGGAATTAAATAACGTAACTTTCTTCTTTTTTTTCTGCGTGGACAAATTTCAAAGCTACTATGAATGCAATCATGAATGATAAACTTGAAGCATTCTTCGAGCCGAATAGAAATTGTATTAAAAATTATCCGAAACGAAATGTTATCAAATTTGAAGAAGTCGCGGTTAACCGACGTCCGTCCTTATCTCATCCAATCGAAAGCTTGTGGTTTACGCCCAATCTTTTCCAAATAAACTTCAACCCTCTTTTAGCGACAAAATTTCCATTAGAATTTTGATCTTGATAAAATCAACTAATTACTATCTCTATTCAGTTGAATCCCAGTTTTTTCTTATCGAAAATAATTACTATCGATTCAAGTTCTTCCTTCTACCACAATTTACTCGAGGAGATACCCTTATCTACTGTTCAAAGACGTGGTCTTTCTTTCAATCAAAAATCAAGACATTCGCTGATTCTTCAAAAATTCAGCGATGGATTTTCAAAATTCTCTTGGAACTCGAAAATCCGGCTCGCTTTAGAAATCGCCTGTCTTATCATTTTATCCTTTCTGATCCGGATTTATATATTTCGCGCGCTTTTGCAAAAAGCTCTCTCTGAGCCGCCTTGAATCCGGATTCACAAAAGTTGCATGTTCAATTATTATTCATTTATTCCAAAACCAGCAGCGCGAGTTTAGAAAAATTCAGCGCGCAAAGTTTACTGGTCTGATAAGCTACTGCTGATAAGCAGAAGCAAGCTACAAAGTATTTTTTAAATAGTCAACAGTTTTTTAGAGCACTAACTGTTTTACAGACAGAAATTTTTGAATCGAGAAGCCGCTTGCGGCTTCGAGCGCACAAAAAAAAGCCGCGCAAAGGCGCGGCTAAATTGAACAAATACTCGAAGCCGCAAGCAGCTTCTCGTTTTTTCGGATTCATTAATTAGAGAAGGGTATATCCTTAAGAAAGAGAATCAAGGTCTTTATTTAACCGTCTTAAAAGCTTAAACCTGCAAAAAGGTTCTTTCTTTAACCCAGACTCTTAATTTTTCTGACATTTTTGTCTGAACATTTAGAACGTCCAACTTTCCATAAGGGTATCCCATTGTGCAAAAGGGCAAAAAAGCCTCCCCCGCACTGGCCAAGAGTTAAATCAAAAACGTTCCGCCCAAATACCAGTTACAAGTCCTTTCTGTCTGAGTCTGACTCAGCGGAAAATCTTCAATCTTCGATCGAGAATTAATCTTTCAAATTTAGGTCGAGTATTATTTCTCAAATGAGTATTTGACTCGCGATGCGTACTTCCTCCGCCAGATCCGCCGCAAACGGGAGGGATATCTGTCGATGAAATTGATTACCAACTTCAAGAAGGTCCGAAAGCTCAGCAAAGATCCACGAATCACGAGCTTTTGTCTTCGAAAATCGAAACTTCTTCAGGTAAAAAAAATAATTTTGAATTCTACTGACGCTTCTCGAAATAAGAAATTTTCCATCAAGCGCTCTGATTGGCCAGTTTTGTTATCAATAAAATATAACAGATTTTAACCTTCCTTTCTAGGTAAACGAAGAGGGCTCAAAGGTTCGCCGAATCCAGCCAATCCCCGAAGATTTGCGACTTCACACGGTAAGTCGACAGATCCTTAAATTTTACAAGTTGTTACCGGACGGCGTCAGATTTTAAGCCCAGCGTGAACTTCCTTATCTAAAGAACACGGCTTTTAGTAAATACTAACTCTCACTCTCTTCGGAGGAACAGGAATGTCAATGTTCCAAACACGGAATTGATGAGGTGACATTCCTTCCGGTGGGCTCCTCCTTAATTAAGGGGCTCTTGGGGGAGATACCTTGAAAGTTGAAATCAAATTAAACATAACAGAAATTCTTGAGCCGTTTTGGGCCGGCCTTCTTTCTTAAAGAATTAACACTCTGATACCCTTATTATTTTGCAAGTTTTTGTTCAAATTTCAGACTCGTGAAAAATTCGAGCCGAAGTTTCCCGCGATAGTTCCTCCCACTTATCCGATAAAATTCCAGTTTCCATTTTCCATATCTGAAATTCTTCATTTCTAGCTCACACGTTCCATCCTCGTCTCGAAAATCCCGAGTAATCTGGCAACGATCGATTCTTTGATGAATGTCTTTTTCAAATTCGGCGAAATCTCGAGCGTCCGAATTCTCCGCCCTGGAAAGGTAAAATTCAAAAATTCTGGATTAAAAAATTCTTCGATCAAAAAGATTCGAGTTCACATTTTTAAATTCAGGAAATTCCTCACGATCTGCGCGAGTTCTTCGGAAAGTCGATCGAGCACGTTTCTGGAATCTCAGCTGTCGTCGAATTCGAGACACCTGAAGGCGCCGCGATGGCCTACAATCAAGTCAGCTTGGGCAGCGCGGAGAATTTCAGAGATTCTGAAATCTTCAAGACGATTAATGTTGTGCTTCTTGGCGTGGATGGCTTCTCGTCTGAAGATGATTCTGGTTGTGGAGAGAGTTCTGGGGCATCGGGGGATGAATGCGTCAGGTGAGAAAATAATAGTGTTGAAAGAAGGCCCTTTCTTTACCCTGTTTTAGTTCTTATGTCAAATCTGGCCCTTCCAACGTCCAAATCCCCGACATCTTCGACTGCGACCTGGACGACGACTACGAAGCGTACATGAATCAAATCCGCCAAGAACGACAATCCGAAGCCAAGACCGCCGTCCCATCCGTCATCGCTTCGCTGATGGACGAATACGGCGCCTGCTCGTTGGAGACGCAATCGCGAAGCCGGACAAACTCGGTTTCTGCATCGAGCAAGGCAATTGGAAGTGGTAATCGACGAGCAAACTCGTCCACCCTTTGGTCGAGCGGAACGACTTGGAATTCGACGGAAGAGAAGCAGCTGAAATCGGTGTTGAACAACTCGGCTCTCAGTGCTTTTGGACAAATGAAGCTCGAATCTGATGATGGTTTTAATTTGAAAAAATATTCAAAAAAAAATCTAAAATTCCAAAAAAATGATTTCACTTTCCATGATTTTGGAAAGTGAAAGATGACGAAAAAAGCCCCCCTTTCTTCGCCCAGACCGCTAACTAATGAGTTTAGTCTTCGCCGAGAGCAACCTGATCGCGCCGGCGCTCGATTTTGACCGCAACTTGCGACCGGCCAATCTTCCCAATTTCAACCAGAATGGCGCCAAATGCTGGGCTGATGCTGTTAGAAAGTGAACGACTCTGCTGATCCAAAATTTGACTGATCCAACTTTGTGTAAGATTTCGACCAATCAGAGCGTAGATCAGCAGCATTCGTTATCTGGCGACCGAAATGTAGAAATTTTTTTTATTTAAACCTTTTTTTCTTCAGATAGCGAAATTTCTAAAAATCCGCTTTTCTGCTTTGGCGTCGCTTCAAAAATCCACAACCAAAAATGCAAAAAAATGTAAAAACTCTTCTCCGTGGCTTCTCCTGTACGAAAAAAACGAACGCTCATGTTAAATGTAAAAACGAAAAAAGCGAAGCTCGCGAATTGTAAAATTAAATCACAAAAACGAAATTCACGCAATTATTTTTCACATAAGGTCTCTCGCTGAATTAACACTTGTTTTATAAATATCACGTTACACGCGCCGCAATTTTGAACATAATGAATATAAAATCATGCCGAACTTTGAAATTGATTTACAGTTTTTTTCTTTTACGACTGAATTTCGCCGTAAAAAGCTTGTTTTTCGAAATAAAAAGCTCTGAAGGTCTTTAAAATTTATTTTTTATTAAGGGTGTCAATGAGTTATTTGTCAATTTCGTCATTTTGATCGTTTTCGACAAAAAATTAAGGGTCTTTCTTTGTTAAATTTTCAGAAAAGCCTTTTTTCAAAATCGATATCGATTAGATACCCTTAATTTAAAACCAAATTCAGCTTTTTTTTTCTAAAAAACTGTAAAATCAAAATTTCATTGTTTAAAATCTAAGAAAATCATTTTTTTGTATAAATCGATGCATATCACCAATATCAGGATATATAAAATCATAACTTTCTGTTATCTATCTTTCTGTAAATTCTTTTATAAAACATAAATGTTTTGTCGCCCCTTTCTTTTCGCACCGACTCACGCCAGATGATCTCGAAGACGGACGAAACTCGACTCAGAAACATCTGACGAAGAATATGAATATAAAAAAAATCACACAAACAAAGGTTCTCACTAAAAATCACTCTTGAATAGGTGCTTTTTCTGCTGTTTCTGCTCGACAAATTTGTTAGCAAGTAGAAAAATATAATGATTGAGTTCTTTATCATAATAATAACCTCGATTCTCTGATTCGCATCAACAGTTTTTTGAGCAGGTTTTCTGCTAGGTCGCAAGTGTCCTGTGAAAATAACTCAGTAATAAGTCAACTTCTTTTTAGACCATGACTTAGTTTTTTACACAGGCTATCGCGTCCTGGGCTCGGAAACCTTTGTAGAAAACCTTGATCAGGGTCTGAAAGACCTTAAATGGAAAGCCGCGTAGCGGCTTTTTTTAAAACGAAGCCGCAAAGCGGCTTCGCTAGAGTTCAATGATAGCTTCAAATGTTTTTTAGGCGAAGCCGCCTTGCGGCTTCGTTTTTAAAAAGCCGCTACGCGGCTTTCCATTTAAGGTCTTTCAGATCCTGACTCAGGTTATCTTATCAGGTTTGCCGTTTAACGATGTTAAACGAGATAATTACAGTCAACTAATAGCACCCGGTTTTAAGGCTTATCAATAATTTCTTCCAGCGAAAAATGAATGTACATTCTTCGCCCTGCTAAGTCCTCAAGATCCGTCGATAGTGCTTATCCACCACGGTTTATATTGGCAATAAGCGCTGAAGATCTTTCTTTCAAGGCGGGTTTTATTGCCAAAACCGAGGTAGAATTATTTTTGGGGAAAATTATTTTCATCCGCAATTAAGCTTTTTTGCGCAGTTTTCAAATGAACACGTATGATACCAAAACAAACGCCCGGGCACGGTTAAAATTAATGCTTTGCAGACGTGGATTTTTTCAGGCTCTAAATTGGGAGTAAACGAACTGATCAGATTTCCAAAATAAAATAAGAAGGGTGGAGGGAAGGGTTTGTTTTCAAAAGCACGGGAGGGACGGAATTTTTTATTGCTTTGAAATCTCACGTGGGAGCGATCCAAAAATGATTTTCTAGCGTTTTAAGGGCGCTGAAAGTGTTGACTCAATCTTCAGGCTTTGAGGTATTTTCTAGAGATGAGTCTTCTTCTGCAAATTGAGAATAAAGTGACGGGCTGTTGAATTCTCCTGGATCCAAATGAATTCCAATTTTGCTCCTCACTGACCCAGTTCACCGCAAAAATCAGCAAATATGAAAAAAGACTTCTATAAAATATTATTGAAAGGGTTTTCTAACGAACAACCGCGAACAAAAATGATTAGATAAAGAGCTTTGAGACTCTACTATCAAGCTTCAAGCAATTATTATTAATTGTCAGTGTTGACCTCTCATAATGATTTGATTCGTAATTTATTTGGGATACGCGTTTCGGCGACTATTGTGCCTTCATCAGTCCCTAGTACAGATATAAATTTCACAGCTCAGAAAAAAGAAAGAATACTCTCACCTAGAGTTGGACAATTTCGAATGAGATAGAAAGTTGAAAACAAAAGATGAAAACTCGCTTTCGCGGCAGATGTAATGGAGCGCCAGAGAAAACGAGTTTCAAACGAGCTTTGAAACGAGCTTTTTTGACCAATTAATTGGGGAAGGCCGAGCACTTTATGTGGCTAGGTACGTCGATGATTGTGTCTTTTGTGTCAAAAAATCTGAAACAGACTTTATTTTGTGTGAGGCAAATAAGCTTCATCCAAATATAAAATTTACTCAAGAACTGATGGTGGATGGGAAATTGTCTTTTTTAGATACCGAATTCCGAAAGCACGGCGGCGGAATTGAAATGTTTCATTTTGAGAAAAGTTCGAGTAAAGATTTTTTGCCGAATTTTCGAACAAATGTTGCCCCGAAATCCCAGAAAATAAGTCTTTTGGTCGGTCATCTTCACAGAGTCAGAAATGCCTCATCTTGTGAAGAAGCAGTCCAAATCGGATTTCGAAACGCAAGGAGGAAATTCATTCTAAATGGATATCCACCAAGTCTCATTGAAGAAAAGATAAAACTCCTTGAAAAGCCAAAACCTGAAATTAAATCTGAGGATGAAATTTGTCATAACTTTCGAGCGGTTTTCACTGGTGCGAGGTGCGACAGTATTGGCCGCAGAATGCGTGCTATTCTCAAGAAAGTAACTCCAAAATTCTTTCTTAGACTCTGCTGGAAAACAGTGAGAATAGAACAATGTCTGCATCCAACCTGGAAGCGTCCAGTCCCGATTGAGCAAAAGAGTGGGGTTGTTTACCACTATAAATGCCCTTGTGGCAAAAATGATTATCAGGGGGAAACAAAGAGGCAGCTCGGAACAAGAATCCAGGAGCATTTCGAACCCAGATACCGTAGCCCTATGTTCTTCCACACTTTGAGGTGTCCAAAATTCAGGGAACTCTTTGACAAATATTTAAGTGAGCCAGACACTCCTAAATACAAACCTACGACTTCTAGAGCTAAAATTAAAACAAATTTCTGCTTCAAACACAAACTCGTTTCTGTTATCTCCAATCAACCGTACTACAAAGACCGTACTCTATGTGAAGCGTTTTCAATCAAATTAAAAGATCCAAGCTTAAATAAGCAGATCAAGTTCGCTGAAGTTAAATTTCTGTAATGGAGCATTTGAAACTCGCTTTCTCTGGCGCTCCATTACATCTGCCGCGAAAGCGAGTTTTCATCTTTTGTTTTCAACTTTCTATCTCATTCGAAATTGTCCAACTCTAGGTGAGAGTATTCTTTCTTTTTTCTGAGCTGTGAAATTTATATCTGTACTAGGGACTGATGAAGGCACCATAGTCGCCGAAACGCGTATCCCAAATAAATTACGAATCAAATCATAATTATTATTAAATGCAGCCTGCATAGATTGCTTCAGGTGAACAGTGATAAGCGGCTATTTAGCTATAAGAACGAGGCTTTTTCAGATTAATTTTCTTCGAGCCAAAATTTTCGCGACCGGACATTCAGAGCCTTTGCCGGTTGGTTCTCCAAGCAACGTTGGTTCAGTGGTAGAATTCTCGCCTGCCACGCGGGAGGCCCGGGTTCGATTCCCGGACGTTGCAAGTTTTGAGCTTTTTTCGAACCTTTTTGAACCAACTTATTTTGCGACTTTTATCGCGCATCAAATCGTTCTTACTGATATCAAGTCTATTGCATCCCTTTATAGAACCAGGAAACTTTCCTGAGGAAAGATGATTAAATTAATTGGTTCAAAATGGTTCGAAAAATTTCAAAACTTGCAACGTCCGGGAATCGAACCCGGGCCTCCCGCGTGGCAGGCGAGAATTCTACCACTGAACCAACGTTGCTTGTAGATTAAACCTGAATGAAACCATTAATAATTATGAACCAATGGAACCATGGCTGCTTGAAAGCTGAATCTTACTGTTCAAATTGACACCAGCCAAAAAGAAACGTTGCATTAAAAACAGCTGGCGTTTATCAGCCAAAGTCTCTAAGGCTGAGGATTTAATTTTTGATTCAGCGAAATGTGCGAAAATGGAACAAAATCGCTTCAAATCTGCGTTTAGCTGAAGTGGCCGTCGATGGCTTCGGCTGAACGTGGCCGAGATTAGCCAAGTGGCATTTTCATTGGAAAACCGACGATGTCTATTTTTGTTGTTTTTGCATTTCTCGTGAATATGGCAATTTTATCTACAAGCGCGTATACTCAAAAAGCCAAGTAAGGAGCATCTCAGATGCTGCATCTGAATTCTGGCAATTTATGGCCTCAAATTTAAACAGCTTGATCGCAATAAAAATTTCATTTCGAATTTGTTCCTTCTTCTTTCCGCGGAACAAATAAGCTTATCTCTTTTCCTCTCAGAGCGAAACTCAGTGAATCGAAATTTTTCGCACTTTAAAATTTCAAATTTCAAAAATCATGGAAGAGAGAAAACAAGAAGAAAAAGACGGTAAAAATACATTTTCTAATCAGAAAAAATGATACGGTAAACACCCGCTGCTTTGCATATTTCGTAACTGTTATCTTTTGGTTGATAAAATGTTGTTATCGGTTTTCTCCGTCAGAAATTCCCCGCTTAGCTGTACCAAAAGCCGATAGCGATCGAGAATACTTGCTATACTTTCTTTTTAAACAGCAGTTCTGCTTTTTATCTTGCGGCTTTTCCCATCAGTCTTTTGTCACTAGAACGTGGTTTTTTCTATTTGAGACAAAGCTCTAGAATAGGGTCAGGCATTTTCACGTGATCACCGCTGTACACGCTAAATTTTTTTTGGGTAGTAGCCTGGGGGGTACTGATCACAAAAAACATAGCGGCCCTCGCTTAACCCAAAAACACCTTAACAATTTTAACCCGTTTTCTGTTTTACTCGTTTTTGGCCATTTTAAAGGAAAAAAAGTATTTTAACTCGATTTTATACGTACAAAACAAACAAATAATTATTTTGATAAGTTTAAATTAATCTTATAATGGAAACTAAATAATTGAACTGGGGTTGCCACGGGAGAAAATCGAGTTTAATCGATGAAAGACACCATAATTAAGCAAAAAACAAGAAAAATTAGAATTTTTATAACAATGGGAGTGGGTGGGGTTGGGGACATAACTAAGATTGATCAAGTCAGTGTTCCAAGCCTTTGTCAAGCCCCTTAAATTAAAAAATCAAGGGACGGGGCTGAGACGGCCCGAAGGGCCGTCAAGCCCCTTAAATTAAAAAATCAAGGGACGGGGCTGAGACGGCCCGAAGGGCCGTCAAGCCCCTTAAATTAAAAAATCAAGGGACGGGGCTGAGACGGCCCGAAGGGCCGTCAAGCCCCTTAAATTAAAAAATCAAGGGACGGGGCTGAGACGGCCCGAAGGGCCGTCAAGCCCCTTAAATTAAAAAATCAAGGGACGGGGCTGAGACGGCCCGAAGGGCCGTCAAGCCCCTTAAATTAAAAATCAAGGGACGGGGCTGAGACGGCCCGAAGGGCCGTCAAGCCCCTTAAATTAAAAATCAAGGGACGGGGCTGAGACGGCCCGAAGGGCCGTCAAGCCCCTTAAATTAAAAAATCAAGGGACGGGGCTGAGACGGCCCGAAGGGCCGTCAAGCCCCTTAAATTAAAAAATCAAGGGACGGGGCTGAGACGGCCCGAAGGGCCGTCAAGCCCCTTAAATTAAAAAATCAAGGGACGGGGCTGAGACGGCCCGAAGGGCCGTCAAGCCCCTTAAATTAAAAAATCAAGGGACGGGGCTGAGACGGCCCGAAGGGCCGTCAAGCCCCTTAAATTAAAAAATCAAGGGACGGGGCTGAGACGGCCCGAAGGGCCGTCAAGCCCCTTAAATTAAAAAATCAAGGGACGGGGCTGAGACGGCCCGAAGGGCCGTCAAGCCCCTTAAATTAAAAAATCAAGGGACGGGGCTGAGACGGCCCGAAGGGCCGTCAAGCCCCTTAAATTAAAAAATCAAGGGACGGGGCTGAGACGGCCCGAAGGGCCGTCAAGCCCCTTAAATTAAAAAATCAAGGGACGGGGCTGAGACGGCCCGAAGGGCCGTCAAGCCCCTTAAATTAAAAAATCAAGGGACGGGGCTGAGACGGCCCGAAGGGCCGTCAAGCCCCTTAAATTAAAAAATCAAGGGACGGGGCTGAGACGGCCCGAAGGGCCGTCAAGCCCCTTAAATTAAAAAATCAAGGGACGGGGCTGAGACGGCCCGAAGGGCCGTCAAGCCCCTTAAATTAAAAAATCAAGGGACGGGGCTGAGACGGCCCGAAGGGCCGTCAAGCCCCTTAAATTAAAAAATCAAGGGACGGGGCTGAGACGGCCCGAAGGGCCGTCAAGCCCCTTAAATTAAAAAATCAAACGGGGCTGAGACGGCCCGAAGGGGTCAAGCCCCTTAAATTAAAAATCAAGGGACGGGGCTGAGACGGCCCGAAGGGCCGTCAAGCCCCTTAAATTAAAAAATCAAGGGACGGGGCTGAGACGGCCCGAAGGGCCGTCAAGCCCCTTAAATTAAAAAATCAAGGGACGGGGCTGAGACGGCCCGAAGGGCCGTCAAGCCCTTTAAATTAAAAAATCAAGGGACGGGGCTGAGACGGCCCGAAGGGCCGTCAAGCCCCTTAAATTAAAAAATCAAGGGACGGGGCTGAGACGGCCCGAAGGGCCGTCAAGCCCCATAAATTAAAAAATCAAGGGACGGGGCTGAGACGGCCCGAAGGGCCGTCAAGCCCCTTAAATTAAAAAATCAAGGGACGGGGCTGAGACGGCCCGAAGGGCCGTCAAGCCCCTTAAATTAAAAATCAAGGGACGGGGCTGAGACGGCCCGAAGGGCCGTCAAGCCCCTTAAATTAAAATCAAGGGACGGGGCTGAGACGGCCCGAAGGGCCGTCAAGCCCCTTAAATTAAAAAATCAAGGGACGGGGCTGAGACGGCCCGAAGGGCCGTCAAGCCCCTTAAATTAAAAAATCAAGGGACGGGGCTGAGACGGCCCGAAGGGCCGTCAAGCCCCATAAATTAAAAAAATCAAGGGACGGGGCTGAGACGGCCCGAAGGGCCGTCAAGCCCCTTAAATTAAAAAATCAAGGGACGGGGCTGAGACGGCCCGAAAGACCGTCAAGCCCCTTAAATTAAAAAATCAAGGGACGGGGCTGAGACGGCCCGAAGGGCCGTCAAGCCCCTTAAATTAAAAAATCAAGGGACGGGGCTGAGACGGCCCGAAGGGCCGTCAAGCCCCTTAAATTAAAAAATCAAGGGACGGGGCTGAGACGGCCCGAAGGGCCGTCAAGCCCCTTAAATTAAAAAATCAAGGGACGGGGCTGAGACGGCCCGAAGGGCCGTCAAGCCCATTAAATTAAAAAATCAAGGGACGGGGCTGAGACGGCCCGAAGGGCCGTCAAGCCCCTTAAATTAAAAAATCAAGGGACGGGGCTGAGACGGCCCGAATTTTAGATTAAAATTACAATTTTTTTTATGAAAAATCGGAGTTCACTAAAAAGGGTTAAATTTAAACCTTCGACTATGGGTTAAAAAGATATTTTTATAGAATAATTTTCAATTTGACACGTTTAAAAACAATTTAAACACCAAAAATATTCTTATTTCAATGAAAAATTGCAATTTCCGAAAATGGGTTCAAATATATAGTACGTTTTTGGGTTAAGCGAGGGCCGCTATGTTTTTTGTGATCAGTACCCCCCAGGCTATCACCCAAAAAAATATTAGCGTGTACAGCGGTGATCACGTGAAAATGCCTGACCCTACTCTAGAATTTGCAAAGAATTTGTTTTGTCGCAAATCGGTTAGTGTTCGGAATGGTTCAAAAAAGTTCAAAACTTGCAACGTCCGGGAATCGAACCCGGGCCTCCCGCGTGGCAGGCGAGAATTCTACCACTGAACCAACGTTGCTTGAAAACCAATATTTTTGGAACCACTAGCAATTAAACGAATCAAGAAATCTATTTTGTGGCCGGATTCGGTGTCACGAATGAGCCTAGAACTCGATCTTGTTTGCAGCAAACTTTTTCCCATCTGATTGGCCTATCGCCAGAAAGCTGCCATCTGATTGGTCGTGAACTTGAAAAAAAAATTTCGGTCAAAATTGTCGCCAAAAAAATTTCTTCTTGCTAAAAATGAGTAGAGCTGTAGTTTGTAAGATGAAAGCATGTTTACGCCTGGGTCCCTTATCTTTCCCGATTTGACTCGAGCATCGACAGACTGTATCTGTGCGCTGGCCGTTCATTAGAATAAATATTTAACTTTCGTCCTTTCAAATTTTTTCCCAAAAAAGGCGAAATCCGCCACCTGCAAAAATTCTAGCGAATTCATTTCTTATCAACTTTCCTCCCACATTCCCATCCGCAAAAAAACTAGAATAAAAGGCGGGAAAATACGGAAATTTGAAATAATCAGGCCAAGGCGTGCCCCTGAGAATAACAAATGTTTGTTCAAGAAATTTCTGTTGAACAGATTTTATGCAAACTGTTTTTCTTTAAAAAAACTGATACCGGAGAGAGTTATTTTGAACGAACAAGAACAGGAATTTAGTTCAAAGAAACACCTTTCAAAAATTTAAACGTGCTGATTTGTTGATCCCATAATAAGCGCTTGATGAACCCTTTCCACTTATGAACCTTGGTTCTTCGCTTTTTTTGGTTGCAAGCTTAGACGGGGATAATCTGATAAGCCAAACAGATTTTCATTCTGAAAATCGAGATGCTGATACTCTTAAAGCTTTAGGCTTATTAAATCTTAAAGATTTTTGCTTGATTTTTTAAGGGCGTAGACACTGTTTATGCCCGGCCCCCCGTAAACCGCAAAAATAGCATTTTCATTTTTTTTGAAAATCGTGAAGTTGTTACGATTTGTAACTAAAAGAAGCTCGAGTTGCGTTATGCCGAACACGAAGCGCGAAAAGAACCCGTCATTAGATGCTTTAGATGAGAAGATAATCGAGCGCCAAAGATTGAGCCACGTTTTCAACAAACTAGGTAGGTCATGATTTTTATAGAAACGGAAATAGCAGTTTTTAACTTCTAAAAAACATCTTTTCCTTGGAATCTGGGGAAACGAATAATTCAAACTCTTATCGGTTTTTAAATGATAATGTCCGTTTGTTGGTTGTTTTATCTGCTGTTTTTATGTTAACAAGGAAAAAAAGAAACAATCAAACAAGTTTTTATGAAGAAAAAAACAAGAATATCGAAAAATAATTCGAATTAAAAAGAATACTTTTCTTTCTAAAATCTGATTGGCCTACAACTCGAACGCAGACCCCTGATTGGTCTTAATAATGAACGAAATTTTCTTATTTTTTTTTCTCAAAATATGAATTTTAGCTGAACAGAATGGCCCGGTCGAAGAAGAGGAAGCAACCATGAATGCATTTTTCACTACTTGGCAGCTCCGGCAACTCGTCGAAAATTTTGGAGAAGGTAAAATAAAAACCCGCCGAACATGAAAATTATTCGAAACCAAGATTTACAAGTCAGGCTTATCCTGAACTTACGAGCATCGGAGTAAGTCGAACCCGAGTAATTTTAAATCTTGAGCGGCCCAAAATAATAAATACAGCTGTCTGTATTGGAACATACAGAGGGCGCGACCTGACATGTATTTGGAGACGAAAACACTTGGTTTTGAGCCGTTTATATTTGACAGCAAGAGGATTAAGAATTTATAAAAAAAAATTTGGCTAAAAAAGAACTAATCTATTTTTAGACCCGTTGGAGCCTTCAGACGTCTCCGAACTCGTGAAAATTCTAGGCTCGGGGCTTCGCGAAGGACCGCTGCTCGAGTCAGATAAAACGAAATCTCGAGGGTTATTTTATTTTTGGCGGTTTTCGGCGGCCCTCAGGTAGACCCACTCGGTCAAGGGCGAGTACTTGTCAGGAGCGGTTCCAAAATGAAGCATTGGAACCCACGTGCATAATTTTCGCACCTTGCCTAGTAGGGTCCAAACGAGCGTGCTTTTTGGAACAACGGGAAAGTCATGCTGTTGCTGTTTTATGTGGAGAAGCTTGATGGAAAAACGAAACGGCGAAAAGATATTTTTCTTGAAGAATAAATATAATTTTCTTATCTCTTTCTTTTCATTCAATGCAATCCAAATTTCGACGAATTTTCTTTTCTTCCTTTTTTTATTTGAAGTAGAGTTCGAAAAAATTGTGCATAATATCTTGATGTTTCTCTTCTTCTGGCTCGAAGTGAGGGGTTTTTACTTTATGGAGATATGCGTGCTTCACCAAATGTTTTAAATAACTGAAATTTGAATAAAGATACTTATTATGAAAATACTTTTTCGAGAAAAGTTCTCCGGAGACAAGAATCAATGGGCAAAGAAAAAGGTTAAATCGCATTTTTTTGTGAAAATCTGTGTTCTGGCTAATTTGACATGAGACTCTGTAGCTTTCATTCATAATTGAAAAAAGGATTATTCGGTGAAGTGCGGCGTCCTCTCCTGAAACTGTGTTTTTGAAATTATTAATGCCGGGGTTTTGCGGTCTTTGAATCACGGATAGAAGTCCAAAGTCGACTCAGGTTTCCTACATCAGTATTTTATGACGAATTTGTTGGACAGACGTGTCTTTCTCACAACTAAACAAAATACCTTTGTGCCTCGAGGGTTGAGTCATAAGATTCCTCCATCATATGGACGGTCGTCCAGACATTTATTTCCCTTCCAAAAAGAGTACTTTCTTCTAGAAAAATGTTCCTTTCCCGGCAAGGTCCGACTTGGGGAAAAACCCACTTGCTTTTACGATCGGGCACTTTTTAGACTTTACGCCTTTTACGGGTCAAAAACTATTACCCTTACGTTTTTTGTTCTTCGTAATTGAGAATTTACTCAAGCAAAGAGAGAGAGAGAAAAGATGAAGAAGGAAGAAATGGAAGAAAACTTGGGATATGACTATTTGTTCAAAAAGGAAAAAGGATACCCATTTAATTAATAAAGATGTGATCTTTCTCCTCAAATTTAAAGTATCCCCTTGAAAGATGCCTCAATTCAGCCCGCTTCAATTCATGTGGACGACGATGGCCGCCTATTGCTGGTTCACTTCCGGTTTCTTCCAGGTTGGAAGCACTTTTACTCAGGAAAGCCGCTAGAAATCAAAAATCAGATGGCGCCATTAAAATAAAAAGATAAGACAAATAACGAGCGGCTATAAAAGTATACGCCTGAGCACCGGTGCGAGACCGAAATTGACAGGAGATTCAAAAATGACACTGGTCATCATAGAATATCTTATGAAGACGGGCTGTTTTTTACAAAAGGATTGGATAACCCAAGCTGTCAAATGTATAATCTTGATTGGCCATCAATATGTCCGATGACAGACGAGACTGAAGCTCTCGCTTGCGCTAGAAATTTCATCAAGTTCGCAAATCTATCAGAGAGCAAAATTGTCTCCTGTTCAAAAAACGTCTTCGAGAAGAAATCATCTCCTGGCTTTACAAACACCGTTGCGACAGAATTCAACATCGTCTGCGACCGCGCTCATATAAACAGTAAACTGACTGGTGCCTTTATGGCAGGAATGTTTGCCGGCGTTTTTATCGGCGGAATCATCATGGATCGCCTTGGACGAAAATTGGCGTGTCTAATGGGCCAGATTGGAAGCGTCGTCGTGAATTTAGCGATCGCATTTTCAAGTGGAATCTGGATGTACGCGGGACTGAGATTTTTAGCTGCGTTCTTTTCGATGTTACAAGCGACTAGTTGTTTTGTTTACTGCGTCGAAATGACAGGTCAGTAGATCGTGCCTTTTGCCAAGAAGACAATCGCTATTTGCAGGGCCAAAATATCGAACTTGGGTTGGAAATTGGGCGGCTGTTATGTTCACTTTTGGATTTATGTGCATCACTCCTATCGGAATGATTTTCAAGGTAGAATCGAGCGAATGCTTCTTTCCAGCAAATTCTAGGATTGGCGCGAAATGCAGATTGCCTTTTCTCTATCACCGATTCCATTCATCACAATTTTCTTTTGGCTGCTTCCAAATTCCGCGGCATGGCTCTACTCAATCGGAAAATTTAAAGAAGCACGAAAGACGATCTATCAAATTTCTTACAATGTCAATGCGCAAGGAATCGATGATGAATTCCTGGAAAAGCTGGAGGTTGAGATCAAGAACTGTCAGAAATCGGCGAATGTTGGTCAAAAATACACGCAAGTTGATTTGCTCAAGACATCCGGGATGAGAAGAACGACGCTGACGATTTGCTTGTTCTGGTTTTGCCTGGTCGCTCTATATTACGGGTAAACTGAGGGTTAAATTTATCTTTTTATTCTTTTTTAGGCTCACTTTTGGCGTCCAAGATCTCGGAGGAAACATTCTCTACACAAATTTAATGTATGGTGTCGCTGAATCTCTCGGCTTTGGATGCGTTTCTTTCATCATCGACAAGCCCTGGCTCGGAAGAAGACTTGGAAATATTTGGATCGTATCCTTTGCCACAGCTGGTTGCTTCCTTGCTCTGGTTGGCGACCTCGTTGGATTGAAAATGATGAAGATTGCTTCCGCTTTTGCTGGAAAACTCGGCGCTTCGGCTAGCTTTGGCGTCGCGTACATTTACGCTTCTGAGCTTTTCCCGACTCCGATGAGAGGCATCGGTGTGGGGACTGCTTCTGCTTGTGGAAGAATTGGCGGTGTTCTTTCTCCTTTCATCGCTGATTTGAGTCGGACGGCTTCATATTTGCCTTTTGCCGTGTTTTCTGTTTTTGGGCTGGTTTTGATTGCATCGAGTAAGTTGGTTTTTCTCCTTGTTTTGTTTCTTCTACTGATTTTTTAACTGTTTATAGCATATTTCTTGCCAGAAACGCTGGCGATGCCGATGATGATTTCAAAGGATCAAGCTGAGGAATTTTACGAACAAGCTTATGGAAAGAAAAAAGATCGAAGAAATGACGAAGAAATTTCTTTGAAAATCTAGGCTATTCAAATTAATCTGTTTCGAGTCGAAACTTTCGACTGTAAATTCATTACGAAAGACCCCGTCTCAAAGATGTTGAAATTTTCAAATTAAAAATAACCTTGAAAACATTGTCGTTTTTTCTACGCAAATGGTAAGTAGCAAAGTCCGCTCAGCTGCAGATCGCAATGAGTTCACGTCTCAGTGAGTCTCTCCTTGAGTTGTTATTTTGAAATTTCTGACTGCAATGGCATTTGTCTGCGTTGCCGCTGCTGGGAGCGAACTTATCCATCAAGTTATCCGGTTCAGGTGTTGCTAGCGGGACCAGACGAGAGCGATCTGGTGCAATGCGGGTCAGAATAATTTTGATCTACTCGACCTTCGGGCCCATCTGATGCAAATAGAAAAGTTTCCAGTCTGGTCTAGGATAGTCCTGGTGGTCCTAGGCAATGTATCATTTCGCTGGGAAGGAATTTTGCTCTTATCGCGCGTAAAAGCGCTTTCAGCTGCGATCTAATCCGAAAATAGATGCGAGACTGTGCGAAATTGCTCGAAAAAATGTCTGGCAAAAGTAGAGTCAATGACATGACGTGTTATGGACCGGATTCGATGAAAAGGAATTAAGAAAGCCGAAGCATCGAGAAGGGCTTCTTATGTCAAAATTTCCAGGAAAGTATAACCAAGGGAAGACATAGTCTAAAATGAAGGTAGTAGGGGGTTATGATTCGAGCTCCCCCTAACCCTTAACCTAACCCAGGGGGATACTTCCCCTTTCCACTAGCCCAGATTCTAGAAATAAAAAAATTTAGTAATTATGTTGTTAATTAAAAAAACAGGAATGGATGCAAAGACCCAGGCTAATTGTGTACTTCCAGAAGCGGCGGAACTGTGAGACGGGAATATTTTAGTTTTTTCTGTTTCTTTAAGAAGTGCTTTATGTAACATAAATTATGTTGTAAACAGATGATTTTATTTTCCACTCTACAAAATGAAATTTGATTTCAAAAATGAATAAATCTGTTTATCGAAATATTTATCGTTTTCGAGAAGAAATCAGACAAGTTCAAAGATCCGAGTGCAAAGATTTGTCCCTGAAAAGCCACTCTCTCCCTGAGAACACGTCCGGAAACGACTGCACCCCAAGCTGTGCCAACATCAATCCACCAGTCTGGGACCCAAATAATCCTTGGCTGTATAATCCTCCCCTATAAAATCTCCTTTCAGTCTACCGAATCCATCAATCTTTCAAAAAAAAATCAACTGAAATCAACAAAGAGAACCAAATGCAAAACTTCTTTTTTCTCGCCTTTTTGGCGATATTTCTTCTCGCGCTGCTTCTTCTAAAAAACACCTTGAAAAACCGCGAGTTAACCGCCTTCTACAAAAATTTCCAAACTCCAGAAATCGGGAATAAGTCCGATTCCTTGATCAAAAAGCTGATTTTCGGCCACTTGATCGACTTCAGCCGGGAAAGCGGTTCAACTTCCGCCGGCTTCGACTGGCGACGAAAATGTATTACTGAAACAGGCGCCCACGTGATCCGATTTTTCTCCCGAAAAATGCTCGTCATCTACTCGCCCGAAATAGTCCAATTCTTCACCAATCTCGACGCGGAGCTTGTCGAAAAGTCGCAAAACTTCAAGCGAATCTTCAACAATCTCACCTCTTCCGTCCTTTTCAAAGAAGGAAAAGATTGGAAAGCCGATCGAAAGCACTTCGAGCCTTTTTGCTTCTACGACATGGTCAAAAAATACGCTTCATACTTCTATTCCGGCGCTCAAGATCTTTCAACGAAGCTTCTTGATGCTGGAAAGTCAGGAAAATCAGTTTTGGTCGACCAACTCGTTCAAGAACTCACTTTGAAAACTTTGATGGCAAGCTTGCTTGGAATCGAGCTTGATCTTTCCGAAGAAGAATCGAAACAACTCAACGACGATTTTATCACCGTCTCGATGACGATGAAGCTCGACAAGTCACTAGGCGACATCCTCGCCAAAATTCCCCTCCTCCGCCGCTTCTCGAAAAAGGGCCAAAAAGAAAAGGCCGCTTTTGAAAATCTTCGAAATTTGGTCGATCAGATTTTGGATCAAGCCGCAAACACGAAGAAAATCTCCGACCTGGCGTTTTATCTCCAGAAGAAGACAAAAATGACAAGGGATGAGATCGCTGCGAATATTTTTCTCTTCACCATGGCTGGTCACGAGACCAACAAATCATCGATTGTTTGGGCTCTCTATGAATTGGCGAAGGACCCGGAACTGCAAAAACAGCTGGTGGAAGAGTTCAACCAGAAGAAAGCCCTTGGCATTGATATCTTAACATACGTCCAGCAGGAGTCCCTTCTTTCGTCCTTCGTTTCCGAGGTTCAGCGATTCTACTCCGTCGCTCCAGAAATCGTTCCCCGCACGCTCAAGCGCTCCGTCACCATGCCAAATGGCCTCGTTGCTCCTAAAGGAACCACTTTCATGCTCGGCATCTGGGAGAGTCACATGAACCCGACAAGTTATTTCGAGCCAGAGAAGTTCAATCCACGACGATTTTTGGACAACGATATCGCAAAAAATGCTTTCATCCCCTTTTCAGCCGGGCAGCGAAAATGCGTTGGATACAAATATGGAATTACTCAAGTGCGAACTGTGATTGCGACGCTGCTAGAAAAATGCGAGTTCAAATTGGATACAGCCCATCATGTCAATATGACGAGGGTGATGACGATGAATCCACACAATGGAGTCAAACTGTTTATCAGCCCTAGAAAAAATGATGCCTAGAATCCTCTTCGTTTTCTGCTTTTTTCACTGCCCTGCAACTTTTCTTGTATAATAAATGAAAACATTTTTAATCAACCCTTTTTATTGCTCAAAAATATTGAAAATTGTCCGTTAAATACAGTCACAATCCGTCAATTACCGTCAATCGCCATCAAAAATGCCTAATAGTCGCGGAATAGCTCGTCCAAATCGCTCAATCTGTTCAAGTAGCGTCGATTCTGGCGATTTTGGGAGTCGAAGTTATTGTAGAATTGTTGATTTTGGTAGGATGGCTTTTGGAAGTACTCCTGATTCTGCTCGAGGAAAAGGTCCAGGTTGCTTGGGAGGTTAAAGCTAGAGCCGATGTTCTTTGGCTGGTTGAAGTTGTTGGCGCGGCCGTTGATTGGGACTTGGCTTGGGAAGTCGTTGTTGATTGCATCGAGGGCGAGGAGATATTCGAGATAAGCGTCTGAAGGGGTGTCTAGAAGGTCTATTTCTTCTTGAATCGCGTTTTCCGCCCTGTTAGAGCCGCGATATCGACTTGGTCGAGCGAAAATGGAGCTGAAGAGAAAAATTGATATTTTCATTTTCTTTTTCTATACAAGTTTTGAAGTTCTGAAGCCTGAGAAAGGCGGACTTGGTTAAATAGTCCTTGAGGATTAGGCAAGATGACTTGTGACATTTTGGTAATCGTGACAAGTTTTTTTACTCATGATGAGTTTTGTTGCTCATTATACGAGACAGGTCGCATTTTGAGGGGGATTTCGGAACACGGGCGAGTTTTTTTTTCATCGTCAGTTTATTCAATACATTAAAAAAGGAACTAGTTCAGTTGGAAAAGCCGCATATAATCATTGTATTTATCCGAATCGCCAATCGGTGCGGGTCCTCCAAAATCTGAAAAAGAGCATAAGGATGATACAGTAAGATCGGATAACTTACAGCCTGCATCAGAAGGGACGTCGTTTTTTGCGCTGTCTGACAGGAACATATTAATCGGCGACTCGAATCTTCTCATTCTTTGCATGTATTGCTATCAAAAAATATTACCGGCACTCGATGAATTATTTATTCTTTGTTTCTAACGGTAATTGTCTGTCAGTAAGATTGACCTTCTTACTCATTAAAGGATGTTTTAAATTACCGAGTAAAAATCTCAGGTCTTCATCATCAATGTAAATTTTTATGTATCTTAAATATCAAAATAATTTATCTTATTTAAAAACTATTTTTTTTTATGTTTTCAATCTCTGCCTTCATTCGAAATTGTCCACTCTAGGTGAGAGACTGTTTTTCCTGTTTTTGAACTTTCATTTAAAATCTGTACTTAGGGCTGACGAAGGTCCACTGAGACCGAAACGCGTCCCAAAAATAAATTTCAATCATCATATTTTTTTTAATCTCAAAATTTTTCAACTAAGAAATTATTTTTTCTTTTTATATTGAAAGAAAAAATTAACACTTTATTTTGTAATCAACAATTTTTAAATCATCGATAAAATTATCTTACCGGTGATGCAATGAATAAAGGAAGAAAAAAGACAAAACTTTTCATAATTTCTTTGTTTTTTTTCAATTCTTATGTGGGAAACTCGATTACGCCAATTCAAGTAAGCGAGTGCCTTAAATATATCGAAAGCGTCAAATATACATGTCCGCAAAGTGGCGCTAAAGAACGTCGGCGTGCATTATCCACGTTATCGCTTTTCTGCCAGAAAATAACAAAGAAGAATATTCAACTATATTTCTTGGTAAAAGTGACAGACAACGGGGGAAAAGAAACAGCGTATTTTTACAGTGAATAAATAAAAATTTCAAGATATAAAAAGTGTTTGTTCGTCGATTTTCGGCTCTCCAAAGTTGCTCTGAGCTCTGAAAACCGGGTCGACTCGAGAAATTGACAGCTCAGTAATATTTTGAACAGAAATGAGATGTCGCATAATCCCGGTCAAGAATTTTGCAGAATGATGAACTTGAGTTGGCGATAATTGCGCGCGTTTCAAAACGAACGATTCCGCAGTTTTTGAAGAAATTGAGAAAGAAAGAGTACTGCACGAGGCTGGAAGCGCAAGGGACGGATTCGGCCAGTTGGAGCCCCAAATAAAGGAGCTATTTGAGTTCATTTTGAGAAATTTTAGAAAATTTTTTTGGAAAATACCGGTCAGAGCTGTCGAGTTTGAACCTGATTATTGGTCAAAAAATAACGATGAATTGAACATGAACCTTTCTATTTATCGAATTTGAATATTCAATGTATTTAAATGGACTCAGAAAATGAATTTATTCTTCAAAACGAAGTACACGACTTAATACATATTCTACATATGCATCGAATTATCATCCAGTCATCAAAAAATTTTAATGTATTCGTGAGCGTCAAGAACACATCTCAGTATGTTCATCTATTATCGCGACGAGTCAGCTGATGCCCAAATATTAATAGGATTAAGACGTATCGAATTCGCGTCAGAAGTAATCTCTCCTCTAAAATGAACCCTCCTTCGATCAAAATATTCTGGCAGCGCTGGTTCTTCTAACGACTCCAGACAGACCAGGTCATTTTGTTGAAGCCCAGGGCCGAGGATTTCCCGAAAAAGGCGGCGGATATTCAGTCTCATTGTGTCCCTGAGAATCGTGACGGTTTCAAGCGTGTCTGAATGGCAGTTTTCTTTGACATAGTTGAGCGCGGAAAAGATAGCTTCAGACTTTCAAGGGATTAAGATTCATAATTCATCGGAAAAATCGGTAGACAAGATTGTAGTCCCTTTCCTCGAATCCAGGGTAATCTCGGCTGACATTTGCCGTCATAAGCTGTGTACCTTGAGCGGAGACTTTTTGTTCTTTTCCAGCTAAAAAGACGAGTTCGAAGCTACCGACAAACAGCTGCCCGTCGGATTGAAAACTTGAGCGGAGTTTTTCACGATTTTCCGCTGAATTTGTGCTGGAAACGACGAAAATAAGATGTTTTGTTGAAAATTTACAGACGCCGGAATCCGGGGCGGAAAGAATTTCAGGGATCGTGGAAAAATCTGGAGTTGAAGAAACAAGGTATCGTGTTGGAAATGTTAGTCCTGGAGCGTCTTGAGAAAGCGATTCCAAAAATGCAGATCGAAGCCCTTCAAGAGAATACGAAGTGATCGGCTGTTTTCACTGTCAAGAACAAGTGACGCGATGAAAAATAAATTCAAGGAGAACCAAGTTTGCTTTTATTTTTTGCACGTTTTAGCACTTGAGAAGAATCAACAAAATATTTTGTTCTTGACATTTTCCTTGAAAGGAGCAATTTTCGTTGTTTGCTTCTTTTCCTTGAGAAGCATTAGTGCTTGTTCGTAAGTAAGCGTCGCCACACTTCGATGAATAGCAACTGAGTCGTCTTTGCATTGGATTGCTCCTGTGCCCAGGCAAATCACAGTGTTATCCTTATTGATGCTCTCCATCAGAAACTTAAGGCCATCTGTCGAAACGGCTTTATTTCATTTTGAGAAAATGGGCGATTTATAGATTTTGGTAAACGAGATTAGGGGCGACTTATCGCACTTATATATTTTTAAGAAAAGCCATTAGCGATCCTCTTTTTCTACTGTATCAAAGACTGTAAAAAATAAAATTCAACTGTAATACCTCTTTTTCTTGTTCAACAAAGTTCAACCAAATTAATCATCATTTAAAAGCCATAAATTCTAATAGAAAAAGCCGTTTCCTTGATTGAGAAGAATGAACGAGCTGTGAAGTAGAATGAGAATATCTACTGGAGAAACTTGCGTTTCTATTTCTGCATTTTTCAGCATATCCAAAGGAAGACTGGAAAGAATTCGTTTCTTGGACGCTCGAAGATCACCGAAATTTCGATCGAGAGTTGAGGCCTTACTTTGAGCACTCATCAGATTCTTTATTAAGTTGATTGAAACCAAATAGTTATGCTAGTGAATGCTTCGATAAAAAAGTAGATGTTCGCAAAACATACGACGCAAATTGAAAAGCACTTTTTGGTATTATTGTTATATAACTGTCATTACTCTAATTTTTATGGATTAAAATTTTCAAGAATCTGTTCCTAGGTGAAGCCAGAACAAAGCGAATGTTTATCTTCGGCTTCTCATTCTTCCATGAGCTTAAAATCGAATTGTACCATTGGCGCTGGATCATTCGGATGATTGTTGATGAATTTCCCCGCTCATTAATCGGGATCAGAAGGCTTCAAACAAGAAATTAAATATATACAACAACCCATCTTTTGAGTTCAAGATAGGATGAAAATGAAATAACAAAGTTAGCGGTCTTCGTCCAACAAAGCTTGTAATGAAATATTGAGAATATTAAAAAGAGAGCGGACAGAATCGCAAATCTACTGTTTTACTTGGATAAAACGCGATTGACAAAGCTGTCTGCACTTGAAAATTAGAAAAAGACACAGGAGTTATTTCCACTAGACTAGGTCGTATGCTCAAGTTCATTGACACAATGAACTTTTTACAGAAAAATACTGTCATGAAATAAGAAAAAAGAGTGTCTTTTAGAAACCCAAAGGATTCGAACAACAGGACATGGAACCCCTAAATCAAATAAAAAATTCAGATTTTTGAGTCTGTCTTTGTGCCAATTGAACAAAACATTTGCGGGTTTAATCGTGCAGTTTTTTGCATCTTGGTTTGTCATTTTGGCGAAGCGAAATCCGGTAAAATACATTACAACAGGGTTTGAAATCTGACGAGCTCACGAGCACGTGAGCACGTGAGTGAGCTCGATGAGCATGCTCACGCGTGCTCATGCACACAGAATTCTGCGCCCTTCGTGCTCACGCGTGCTCATGCTCACCAATTATAGAGCACAGTCGTGCTCACGCGAGCTCATGCTCATGGATCTCTGGAAGGGCAAATTCTGTGCTCATGAGCACGTGAGCGCGTGCTCATAGCTCACATTTTGACGTGCTAACAGTCGTTTACGACTCAAATTGGCAAATTTTATAAGCAGTTCTAACTTGGGGTTGCGCTGGCGGGATTTTTGGGCAGTCTCAGCCCCGTTCCTTGATTTCTTAATTTAAGGGGCTTGACGGCCCTTCGGGCCGTCTCAGCCCCGTTCCTTGATTTCTTAATTTAAGGGGCTTGACACTCACGCGTGCTCGTGCTCACGCAAAATTTTCAGATTTCAAACCCTGCATTACAACAGCTTACCTTGCATATCGAGAAAAAGTCTACTCGATAAGATAAATATCCTGCGTAATTGACTCTTCAATATTATCCCGCAAAGTTCCCCCTTTTCAATAAAAAATGCATGTTCTCCCAATAAACCCCCGAAATCCGCGATTAATTTTCAGATAAAAGCAACATCTCCTCACCTTATTGTTTTCTCGCCCGGTTGTCGACCCTCTTCTGCTTCGATTTTCCTTGTTTCTGAATTGGCAGATAGTAGTTCTAACTTGGGAGTGGGAAGTTGTATGTTCTGATCGATGAAGTTTTCATGAATTTTCGAGAAATCGACGGTTTCGTCCGACTCTTTTTGAAATTTTGGGGAAACTTGCTGGCTTATCAGCTTGTTCATTAGCACATCTGATGTTTTTTCAAGGCCAAATGGGCCAAGATCATTCTTGTTTTCATTTTGTTGAGATCTGACAAAGGGTTGACGAGAATTTTTATAGAGAAAAAAGGTCGATCATCTTTATTTTTTTACTTATAATCACCCTCAATTATCATTTGTCAACCCTAACCTGAAAGAATTGATGTCTTGATAGTCATCATTCTCATTTACAAGCCTCTGCGATTCCGGTTTGTCGAGATATCCATTCAAACTTGACCATTTCTCTGCCCATTCTTTCTCCAAATTGTGAACAAGTTTTATAAAAAACGTCAAAACAAAAACACAAATCGTCGCGACAAAAATTTCCAGCCGCGGTCTCGATTTTCCAAAGCATAAAAAACTTGACTTCGATCGTGATCGCTTCTTTTTGCCTCTTTTGCTTTTATAATTCGGCGTTGCTCTCATTCTCTGAGCATGAAAAGGGTTTTTGACTAGCTCGGATATGCTTCCTGGCGAGTGATCTCGAGCATGTTTAGGTTTAATTAACAAGTGGTCAGAGGGTCGACTTGAAAAAAAAGTTTGTCCGAGTAGTGCCGGGGATCGCCCCGGGCCGCGCTGGACGGGGTTGAATTATCGGATCTGCTTTCGAATCCAGGGTGATGTTTTAATCCGATAATGCTCCTCTCTTTGAATTTCAACAAATTTTGAGCATTTTTACTAGGCTAAAGTTTTCAAGAAAGTCCCAGACAAATTAATAAAAATATTATATATATATTATATATATAAAAAATTAATAGTGATTATCAAAATTGCCATTTTGACAACCTTCACCACCGGTGCCCCCGCTATCGAAGAGTCCACAATCGTCGAAAACACTAGACCTTACCCTCAGTTCATTCGATTGATGCTGAACTTTAACCCTTCCTTCGACGAAAGAAAATACTTCACGTTTGGCTGTCATTGCAATATTTTTAAGGGAAACATTTGCGATAAACCGTCAAAGACGACATGACAATGATGATCATCTATTCTAGTGTTACTCAACTCCAACCGGACCTGCCTCAATTTACAACTCTTAGGGTCCTTGTTGTTTTCAGTGAAATTTTGCAAAACAAAAGAAACAAACTATTTTTATGATTTTTTATTAAAAATTGGTTTTACAAAGAAAAATCCATCGCGTTTGCTGAGCATCATTCTTCTCGGGCCAGTTGATTAGATTTCTTCTCATCTCTTCGCGGCGAATCGACTGTACATTTTGTGTTTTTTTATGTGCGTTGGGTGTTTTTTTAATTGATTTTTTTCTGATTTATGAAAGAATTTACAAAGTAGATTGTTGATATTATGGGCATACGAAAACTTTGTGCTTGATAGTGTTCAAAATAAAAGCTAGCTGCATTAATACTTTTGATTATTAAAATTGGCATCTATCTTTTCTAGCACTAGCACTGTCCAAGAGGCTTGATGGTTCCGTTGGCACAGCATTCTTTAGTAAGGGCGTTGAAGATTGCGGCAGGTCCGGTTGGTGTTCCGCAGCACTAGAAATCAGGGTTTGAAATTTGTAAAGCAAGAGAAAATTGTCAATTCCATTATTTCGAAGCTAACCTGTGGCTCAACAGCTCCTCCTGTGCTAGAAAGGCACTGGCTCTCTCCATCCCAACCAGTTGTCGAGTAGAACATGTGGTAGTCCTCGTTGTAGACGGCGATGGCATCAACGTGGTTCCTAGCGAACATGGCGTCGCACTCGCAAAGGGCTCGACCGCAAGTGCCAGCGTCGTCTCGGCACTTTTGCTTGCTGATGTTGAAGTTGTACTCGACAAACTCGCCGATGCACATGTCGCCGTAGGTTTCTCGAGCGCACTTGAGGCAATCTTTGTAGGCCTTGCAAGTGGTGTCGAGAGCGTCGACGGGAGTTCCCTTGCCGGGCTGGGTCATTGGTCGATCACCTTGTCGAGGGATTGAGAAGAGATCGAATGAGTTTGGCATAAGAAAAATGATAAAATTGAAATTTTAGGATTTTGATTGGCTAAAGGGTCAATTATAGTTTCTTCTAGCCAATCAGAAGCCGACTTAGTTATTCTTTTTGAAGCTCAATTTCATGATTTAAAACTCATAATTTTGATAAAATTTTAACTTTGGATCTTTTGTCAACCCTTTCCTAGCATAAGACAGTGGCATCCGTAAGTCCAGTAGTCTCTCTCGTCAAAAGTGGGATTGTAGAACTCCATCCAGCTAATGAGCTGATTGTATCGTCTGTTGTTCTCGGCAGCAGCGAATTCTCCTTCGGCAGGGGCACCGGCGGCGAGAGTCATCAAAGTGGCGGTTTTGATCATCATTTTTTGGTTTTGTGATTTGGAAAATTTACTCTCGAAAAAGGTTTTTTTGAGTTTTGTAAACTATTGATTTAGTTTGTTGGAGAATCTTCGGAAAGATGATGCTTTTATAGCGCGCGGAAAAACCGCGGACCACGCGGGATTGAGGGCGCGCGCGGGCTTAGGCGCTCAAGCCTGGTCGAGAGCGATCATGATTCTGACGATTTTGCTGAAAAATGTTAAAAATTGAAGGTAAGCATAAAGAGTTCAGACAACGATTTTTGAGTTATTCTTTCCTTAGATTTGATCTCTTCTCGTTTTGAATTTTTGCGAGGAAAAAGGCGTAACTGAGTCTTTGAAATAAAAAAGATTCAGGATAAAGTTTGACAAGAATAAAAATGACATGGGTTGGTTTAAATATTTTTGCCTATATCGAAAAAAAATTAAATCATGAAGATCTTCCCTGATCTTGAGCATCCCTTTCTATTCTGTTTGAGAATCGCAAATCCGTTGTTAACATTTTTTGACAGAACTTTGTTGAAATATGTGGTACAATGTAAGTAACGATCTGACTTTTTAACAATAACCTTGTGGTTACTCTGAGTTCATTTTAGAAAAGCCAACAAAGATCCCCCTCCTCTGTATGAATCAAAATTTTTGTACTCTGTTCGGCTTAAATTTTAATTTAAAATTTAAAATTTTCTAAATGAGCTTTTATCGTCTTTTGCGGCGCGTAACAACATATTGTTTAAAATGGCGAGATGGAAGGTGTTGCGGAGTTTTGAGGAGAACATATTGAGTTTATCTCGGGCGACCAAAAAGTCGTGTTCTTTGCCGAATTGGGACGTGGAAGATGGGGGAAAATTGACGCATTTTTGTAACGAGGTTCGATATGCCGCATTTATCGAATTTATTCAACTCCCATCGGGTTCATCGTGGATCTTATCAATAATCTTTGGTTTCTTATCGGAAAGACCTTTCCTTTATTGACCAAGAGGACAGAAAATTGCGCCATTTAGTTTGAAATAAAAAGAAAGAATACTCGGTATTTCAGAGTTGACCGAGATATTTCCTCGAGTCGAAAAAACGGTCTTTCGTCATTAAAATTCTAAACTCTCCGAAATTGAAAAATTGTCAAGTCATCCTCTCACATTTAATCCCGCTTACCCACCTCAAGATATCTCGCCCTCAAGATCTCGATAATCTCCGAAATTCGGATACAACGGTTTTTCGATTCCGTCAGTGTCAGCAAAAATCAAGATTTTGAACTCAAGTTCGACTTTTTAAGATTCCACAGCTTTTTTCTCTTATTATTTTTGATTGGAAAAATAAGGACCGTCACGTGGTCCAGAAAAACATTCAATTCATGAGGTTCTCGGTCAAGTTTAAAGGCTTCGATTTCTCGATTAAAATTAACTAAGAGTTCAGGTTCATGACGTACAAAAACCGCGATGTTTGGTAAAATGGTTCCCTTCTGAATTTTCTTCGCTGACGATGTTTTTGCTTTAACGAATCTTGAAATTCGGAAAATAAAATTGCTTTTTATGACTTACTGAGTGAGACCCTTATTTTCCGATCGTTTCTGGAACGCGGTAATTTGTCGTTTTTTGTGTTTTTAACGGTGTCACTTTGTTAATATGCAATTCTATTAATACTATGGAAAAAGATGAATTGTTAGGTGTACCCCCTTAACAAAAACCGCAACATGCGTTTCTACCGCAAATTCTTTCGGAAAACTACTTCAAGTACTGTTTTTCTTCGTTGGTTTTTGATTAAAGTGCTTAGACCCCGGAAAGAACAAGATAGGAAACTCTCTTTCTGAAGTGATCGCAAATATTTACTTCGCGAGTGTCACGTGTCCAAAGTAGAGTTTTATCGTTAAAGAAATTTCAAGCGTTCTCGCCAAGAATGCGAAGGAGCTGTTGTCCAGGAACTGACGCTAAAAATGTGGTCGAGGCGGCTCAGACAAAAAGCGTAATTGCACCTCTTGTCAACAACTGATTATCGCACCCGTTAGAATCGAAAGACACGTCAACCCATACTTTTCGTGATAGATTATGTAAGTCCGATGAAACGGGATTTTCGCTGAGCTCGGCAGCCTGTGTAAAAACCTGAGTCAGGGTTTCAAAGATCCCTTAAAAAAGCCTCAAAATTTCATTCGCCATCAATTTTCAAATTCTGGCAAAGGGGCTTTCTCTTCGCGGCTTTTCATATCAGACTTTTAAGGCATTTACTCAAATTTTCTGCACAGGTTCCTGAGCCCATATTAACAGTCTTGTTATGAATAGCTTCGGCTAGCTCAATAAAACGAGATAATTAGACAAAAGGCCTGGTTGAAACATGGATCATCAAGTCGTTTTTGAATATAATCTTCATTTCTTTAGCAAAAATGCAGAAAAGCGTAATTATAAATTTAGTTTTGATGCTTATTTGGATCGTTCTATGGAGAATCGGAATCAATCAAGATAGAGAGAGGCAAACAATTTTGGAAAATTCGGAGAAAAATCTTGCAGAAGCAAAAAAGTTGCTTGAAGAGATTCAAAAGTATCCAAAACACTGCGAGGAGAAACAGAAACTTGTAGAAATGCTGCGTGAGTGCTCGAACTTGCTCATTGAGGCGCATTGCCAATGGATTCCATCAAATATCGAGAGAAATCAACAATCGAACCAAGAAATTAATTTTGAAGCTCGAAAAATGAAAAAACTCTTAACAGAAATTCAGCAATAATAAAATTGAAAAAAAAACAATCGGTATTTGTCTTTTTACTGCAATTCGTTTGCTTTTAAGGTCTCGAGAGAAAGTTTTCATAAGATTCGGCAATGTCGTAAGCTAATGAGAGCATTTTCACGAGGAGAGTGCGAGAGGTACTCGAGATAAGACGAGAATTTCTGAATAGAGCGGCAACTTGGATGTGATTTAAAAACGTGTCTCAAGGCTAGGCACAGTTATGAATCATTTTCATAATACCTTTTTACGCTTCATTTTCTATCTATTTTTTGTAAAAAATCTTGAAAATTGCCCCTTTTGTTAAAAAATGCTCGCGAAATGTCAAATATAAGCTCGAGCGGGCATTTGTAAAAACAAACTCTCCTCAATCTCTCTCTAAATTTTAAGATATCGATAGGTTGAATTGAAAAAAAATGAGCAGTTTTGTCTGCAAGACAGAGAAATAGGAAGTTTCATAAACCTTAGAAATAAAGGGTCAGTTTACTATTGGTACTTTGTGAGGTAGCTCGTGCCCTGGGGCGATTTCCGGGCCTCTAGAATCGCAAAGTTCGCTTGATTACAGGTTTTCACTTAAAATATTAGGCATATTTCTTCAATTTACGCGTAGAAAAGAGATGAGTTTAACGAAAAAATTCGACGAAATCTTCGCAACGAGAAATGTCATCGTTTGCTACTGTCTTGGATGCGTTATCTACTTGTACCTTTCGACTTTTTCCAGTTTTTATGAAGGAAAAACAGAGATGACAATCGAACGATTAAAATCACACGAAGAATATCGCGAAGAAAAATTCAAAGAACTAAAAGTTTCGCTCGATTCCGATGACCAGGTCTGTTTTTTTTTCAAAATTGTGTTTGATATATTTTTGAAAAAGGAAGAAGCGTGCAAAACGCTGGATAAAATAGTCTCTCTCGATTTTCCCGTCAGAGATGAGTTGTATCTAAAGATGAATTTTTCCCAAGTGGAAATTCCGTGGTCTTACGTAACGCCAGAAGAAGAGATGCAATCGAGACTGGAAGTTTACAACCATGCCTGTTTTGGGTTTAAGGATATAGCCGTTCTCAAGGCACTTTCGTAGCGCCGAAATGGGGCGATAAAATTTTTTCTTTTCAAGACAGGTCCTACCTAAAATTATGTCTAGAATTCGATTCTGATGTTTTTAAAATTTTTTTCAAAGAAAATTTATCTCTGGAGCGATTTGAAATCTTACGATCATTTTTTCTCGAAATTTTTCAATTAAATCGCTAAAACTAAACCGTGTTTTATTATAAATAACTGCTAATCTATCTTCCTAGGGCCTCAAAATTTCAAAACCCGAGCAAATTTACATTCTAGTGCCTTTTTCTTTTTAGCTTTTCTTTTTCATTAATGCTGCGTTCAGGGCGCTCGACGAATCAGCGCGCTCTTTCACATGCCCGCCTCACCGCGCGATGGAGGAGGGCGCCCAGCGCAGCAAACCAGAGCGCTGTCTGACGCTTCGGCTTACCCAAGTAAGCCTCATAAAAATGGCTCTAGAATCATAAATAATTGGAATCTATTAAACTTTAGACCCTAGGAATGTAGAGAAAGGTCCAAATTTATAATTTATCAAAAAAACTCGACCAATTTAATGGAAAATTCTCGAGAAAAAGTGATCGTAAGATTTAAAATTGCTCTAGAGAGAAATTTTTCCATTAAAAAATATAAGAGAACACTAGAATCGGGTTTCTTAGGCAATTTTAGGTAGCGTTCCTTTTGAAATGAAAAAATTTTATAGTCCCCTTTTGGCGCTACGAAAGTGCCTTGAGAATGGCTATATCCTTAAGTATTTTCATGCGGGTCTGATTTCTGAAAAAAAACCATAAATATGTGTAGGGTTTTTCACGGAACGGCGCGGCCCGCTCTGGGGTCCATCCACGAATATTAAAAGTCTTCTATTGAAGCGAAATTGATTATTCAAAAAATGAAACCGACTAATTGAAGGGAATAGATTCATAATATCGCATTAGTTTTTCTTTCGAATGAAAGCATTTGCTGTAAGACGGTTTTTCTTACTCAATTTCGACTTTTTAATCTGAGTACATCAAAATACACTCTCTATTTTCAAATATATAGGAGATAAGATGTGTAATTTTCAGCTCTCAAAATTTGGGATTTCGGAAACTTTCGGAAGGTGTTCAAATCGTCAGATAAGTGAGTGAAAGTGACTGCGCGCTAGTGCTTTACGCCGCTGCGCGGGACGCCCAAAAAGCATTAGCGCGCGCCATAATCCCAGCGGGTGGTTTCTATGACCTAGTATCCGAAATCTGATGCGAATTACACCGGGTGATTTGCAAAAACAATTTCCCGGAAGTGTCAAGCTTCGTATTTGAGATGAATTAGACGGATTTATATCACTCGGAACAACAAAACTGATGAGATCCTTTTTTATCTTCCTTATCATTATTACACCACCACCAGGTCAGAATTTGATAATTATTTTCACATATTTGAAATCAGCGGCTCGAGTTACACTTATTTTGAAATTTTCAAGCCCATTGAATGATATACCACTTTCCGTGAAAAACCCTAAATATGTGAAAAATTATAATAATCGGGGAAAATATTTGTCAATGAATTGTGACTAAACATAAAAATTTATTTATTCCGTTATCCATTTGCTACAACAGACATAGCCCAATTTATTATAATCTATAAACCCTTGAAAAGCTCTTGCAAATCATATATCGCCAAAACCATCAAAAAGAACGAAAAACTCTCCGTTTCTCAACAACGCGAAGCTCTCCAAAAACTCCAATCTCTCATCATCTCCGGCTCCAACTGCGAGTCGGACTGGAACTCGACGTATCAAAACGAAATCCTCCCAGACAACGATCGAATATACCAACATACGTTTCTACTCGACAAATACAACGGGGCCGGCTGCGTTCCGCTGAAAACAGGGACGACTAATTGGCAACGATCTTTCGGAGCTCTTCGATTTCTGAGCGATGAAAAACCAACTGTCGATCCGGAAATGATCAATTCGGAGATTGCATTTAAACTCGTGCCGAGATACGCTTGGAAATATGAAAACCGAGTTTTCGGATCGCCGGAAATTTGGGAAAGAAATAACTTTCCTTTTCATGGAATCGATCTTATGAAGCAAAAGAAAAGTCTCCGGAAAATTCGCCTGAATGATCCGCTTTTTCAAAAATTCGAAGAACAAAGAGAAAAATCAGCGACTCGACCGACAGAAGAGCAGAAAGAAATCATCGACAAATGTGGCGAAAAAGCGTTCCAAAAGCGAGTCGAAGATAAAAAATATTTACGATTTATCAATGTCCGTCATCCCTTTTCTCGTCTGTTTTCTGCTTGGAGGCAAAAATTTTCAGTCAATTTCCATAACGCGCAAAAATTTGAACCCATCGCAGCGATCATTCGAGAGCAGCAAAAAGCGGCAAGTGGCGAGGAAGATATCATCCCTCCTGGCTTTGTTTGCTCCTTCAAAGGGTTTTTGAGATATGTCATTTTGAAGAGCAAGGAAGATAAGGAAACAATGAATCATCATTGGGTCAGCTATCAGGATTCTTGCGAGCCGTGTTTTCTCAAGCTCAATGCGATTACGAAGCAGGAGACTTCTCATCAAGGATTGTTTTGCTTTCTCGCCATTTTGAGTTAGACGATTTACTCTGGGCTCGACATCCTGTCTAAGAAATCTGAGTCAGGATCTGAAAGGTCGAAGCGGCTTCGCCAAAACCCTGACTCAGGTTTTTTTTTACACAGGTTGAGGGGCCCAGGATTCATCTTCCTTACTAAGGAAGGGTTTTTCTTGCGTAAAACAATTGAAAGACTCAGCCTATATCTTCGAAAAAATGTCGATTCGGGACAAAACCTACATGCCTGGAATGTACGATACCCACGTCCCGGATGCAACAGAAAAAATCTTCAGGGAGCATCAAGTCGACAAAGAGATAATTGAAGAGCTGTATATTGTGTATTATAATGATTTTATTCTCTTCAACTACACTATCGATTCTTTTCTCGAAAATTAAATAATAATAAATTTATTAAATTGAAATTTATTTCAGACGAATTTTTCTAAATCCGTGGCCTCCCATCAAAAATGAAAAACTCGTTCAAAAACTGACTCCACCAGAAATTGCAAGAGAAAACGAACTTTTTATACAGCGCGAGAAAGTGATAAAAGTGCAAAAACAGAATAATTATTCAGCTCAAAAAATTCCTCAATAAGGTTCTTCAGGATAAACTGGTTCGCCATCGCAACTCGTCTTGAGAAAAAAAGTTATGTTTGAGATAATTTTGAGACATTTTAATTTTACCTGGATTGTCCCGTCAGCACAGCATTTTTTACCAGTAGCAGTGTTGAAAATAGACTTTGGTCCCACCGCCGGGCCGCAGCACTAGAATTTAAATAGTTTAGATTCAGAAAAAGGTTTTAGAAAGAAAAGCGAAGAGAGGTTAAAAAGCTCTGCCTTTTCGTCGAGGTCCTTTTTGAACAGCCCGCCGTGAGGGGTTAAGATAAGGTCGGTTTTTCGATAAGGTAAAATAAACGAAGATACCTGTTGGTTTACCTGGGGCGTGGATGAAGGTCCTGGGATGACGCACTGCTCCTCCGGATTCCAGCCGATCATTGAGTAGAACATGTGATAGTCTTGATTGTACTAAGAAAAGGTGACTTCCTGAAGAATGAGGAATGAACCTGATCAGCAACGAGAGCATGCGACTCGGCAAACATTTTGTCGCACTCACAAATTGCTCTTTTGCATGTTTCGCCATCATCTTTGCACGTGATTTTTCCGCTGTCAGTTTGTCTTTTTTGGATGAACTAGTTTATGTAGGTCAACTTGGAGGTTTTTTACGAATGCCTTGAACATTTTTCTACGATTCTTGCGCAACGGTGATTTCAGACTAGATGACGCGAAGAATTTAAACTTTGAAATTTTGAAAAAACGTGTGAGCACCGACGGGTTTTTAAGAGTGGTTGTTATTCTAATGACTTGCTTCATTATTTCTTGCTGCCTAGTTGAACCCAAGCCTGATTCTGTAGCGGAAATCGTTGTTTATGCATTCTTCGCCAAACTCCATTTTGACGCATTTGATACAGTCTAAAACAAAAAAACGCAAATCATTCACTTTTTCGGAAAGAGGATCTGTCTCTAGAATCCACCGCAAAAACGACAAATGTTCAAGCCAAAAGCTCAAGCCGCAGGATCTTTGATTTTCTGGCCGGAAATAATCAATATCCCAAAGTCTCTTGAATTTTTCGCGGTGAATAAAAACGCTGCACTTTTTCGACCATTTCTTCTTTTTTTTCTGTACCTTTGTATTTTTTGCAAGTAGTGTCGATTTCATCGATAGCCGGACCATGGCCGTTTTGAGAAATTCCATCGCCCATCAAGCAGTTACACCCGTAAGCCCAGTATGTTTCTGCGGAGAAGTTTTCGTTTGCCATAGTCATTGTTTCGATCAGCTGGTTGTACCTTTTGTCATTTTCCAATCCGCTCAAAATTCCAGCTGATGCAAGAGAAACCAAAACATTATTTTTCAGAACCATTTTTCTCAAAAAAAGGGAAAAATCCGGTTTCTATCTGGGCAAAAGTGAATGAGGCCAGAAAGGGGACGAGGCTTTTATAGCTGAAGATGATTTTGAAAATTCGTCTCGGTGGAATTTATGAAAGAATCGACCGCAATGAACTCGACGACATGTGTTTTTATTGGAAGGGATGAAATCTCATTATGCTTAGATAAGATTTCTATTTTCAAGTCTTGCTCGGCTAATCAGCGATTTTTTGCTATAAGCCATTATAATATTTTTTCAAGAAAATGACTATGCTTGTATGCTTGTATTACTCTCATAAGAGCACTCTCTTTGGTAACACTCGAAAAGTATTATTTTATGAACGCGCCACAAAATTATTATTTCAACAAAAGTTGGATGGGTTACCAACGAGTCTTTATCAAGCGTTTGCGGTTCAACAACTGTCGATGATTATTTTTTCAGTGATCGAAAATGGTAAGTTATGAAAGATCGCTCCAAAACAGTGACTCAACTAATAACCGGACTCAATCATTCAGAAATAACTCTTGACCGAGGATGGCCTTGACTGAGAAGTCTCCAAGACCGCGTTGTTTGTTTCAGTCGCTAGAAAATTGCTTCTTCGGCCTTTTCAATTTCAAGGTCGGTTAATTTCTTTCGTCTTTGGTTCAAGTCAGTAGAACAGCTTTTTTTAAAAAAAAATCTTGTTTTCTTACTTTTTGGTTAAATTTTTGAGTAAACTTTGACTTTTTAAAATAAGGGTATACCTTTGAAAGTTCTGAGAAAAAAATATGCGTGATCTGTTAACCCAAAAACATGCAGTCAAATTCAACATGATGTAAAATCATCACGAATCACTTGAACTACATGCACCATCCATTTTAACAAGAACCAAAATTTTTACGATGAAAAAATCACTTTGAACCTTCGCACCTTTCCGCTCATTTTTCACACGTTCCGCCGGTTTTCACCTGTTTTTCGGACCTTTTGGGTTAATCTTAATGAACCAGTGGAATTCGACAAAACGTGACTCATTTTGAAAAGTACTACCGAAAGAGCTCAGTTAAAAGACGTACAATATAAATATTTAAAGAAAACCACTCTGGCAGGACTTGAACTAGTTCAACGATAATTGCTCATCGAGAGCACCATAACGTGAATTTGATGAGTATATTGAGTAGCCCGGCAAGGGTGTGAGCTCGAAGTTGTTTTGCGCGATTCTGCACAAATGAGATCATCCAAAAAAGCCTTCTGAGAACGAAGTTTCTGATTTTTATTTTCTCATAACTTCGCTCTTCTCTTGTTTTGAGGAAAAGATTGATTACAATATAATCGCAAAAATCGTCGTTAAAATCGTAAAGAAAACAAGCACCGGATTCTGAATAGATATTGACGTTGTCATGATTCGAGACGAATTATTATTTGATATGCAATAAGAACATCCGATCGACTTACAACAAGAAAGTAAATATAGAGAATGATAGAAGGGAAAAGCCAGAATTTAGTTCAATTTTTATATATTTTTGAAAAACTTTTTTTGTTTATTAGATTTTTGCTAAAAATTGGATTATATGTTTATGATGTCGGGTAAATAAATAAACATATAATACATTCATTATATAATATCATTTATGTTCTTTCTATGTATGCAAGTGATGATTGATCTTTTTAATTTTTTTTTAGGTCTGATATCAACCTTGCTATTCAATACTTTCTGACGGACAACTTTATCGAAGGGATGGGAACAATTTCAATTGTCATCTTTTCCGGTTGGCTTGCTGCATATTATTCGTTGTTTTTGTCGGGATCATTTAATTCAAATGATAAAAAATCCCCTTTCATTCTTCTTCTTCATCTTCTGTTGCTTGGGCCAATTTGGCACTTTTATATGCAGTATAAAAAATCTGATGAACCGGATCCGGCGCTTGACAAAAACGTTGCCAAATTAAGACTAATCGAAGGATCGACAGAAGCCGCTCCACAGGTACCTAAAATGCCTTTTTTGGCGCTTTAAATATCTCTTTTTAAGTTGATGTTACAATTATTGTATGGCGTTTATTGCTTCAACAATCAATTTCAATCGCATCCCAATGAGTTTTGCGCGGCAAATATGAACGTAAAAGACAAAAACTCCTTCATGGCGAACGTAATTCTCCAAAGTCTCCTACACCAAGACAAACCCCATTATATTTTCTCAGCCGAATTTGTTCTTGGAAATATTCCAAGTGTTATAAGAAGCTTTCCTCGGGCAGTGAAGTTGTCAATTTTCTCATCAAGTCTATCACTGGTCTGGATGGTTTTTTCCGTGAAAAAAGAGTTGCAATTTCAAGGCATGTTGAAAATCCCCCATTCAATTTTTCTCAGTATTATGGTGAGTCCTTATCGATATATCTCTTAATTGTTATACAATGCATAATATAAATATTAGAAAAATTAAAATTTAGTTTTTCTCTCAAAAGACGGCTCGATTTTGTATTTTGCTTTCCTTTGCTTGCTATTTTGGAAGGGATACAAATTTCAGACCGGTTTACGATCGGTGGATAATTTCATCTTCCCTCCCTTTTATTCTTTTCATCCATGGGCTTATCATATTCACTCTTGGTTGTTTTTCCAAAAGCGTAGAAGAAAAGATGTTTGGGTTGACGAGGACGTTCTATTATGACCTGGAGAAACCTCTTGGATTCGTGAATTTTTCGCTCATTCAAATCGAACATATCGCTGTCTATGTCTACCATAAAATTCACCTCGGACCCCTGTTTGGTTATTACTTTATGACGGGACCATTGGAATTATTTTTCGTTGGTGGCCTTTCTTTACTCGCCTTTTTGATGGAAATCTTATGGATGTTTTTGTTGTCACCGCAAAGTTCTCAAAACAAAGAGCCTTTTCATGATCTTTTGTTTCAATTAAAAATAATGAAAGAACGATTATTATGGCGAGAAAAGAAATCTTTGCCGGAAAATGAAATGCAATTGCTTGAAAGATACACCTATAAATAATCGCACCGCGATTCTTACTGTTTCCCTGACTGACTATCACTACCTGACTGATAAATAAAAAAAGAACTTCCTGACACTTATTTTCGAGTGTTTTCTGTGTCTAAGACGGCGCTTCTCAATCTTTTGGAACGAGTACGTTCCAAAATTATTAAAAACAAAATTGCAAATATTCGGTTTGGTCTTTTTCCCGTCTAAGTTCTTTTCCACGTTTTTATATCATTGTCTACCAGCTTTGGAATTTTCAACCATCAGAATTTTTTTCAAAAAACAAAAAAATGGTAACTTTTCATATAATTTGCCCCTAACAGATTTACGGAAATAAAGACCAGAAGAAGAAAGTGCAACGTCTTGATTTTGCGTCGCCCTCTTTATCAGACCTCAGATCAGACGTTTGTCCTTGGTAAAAGCGGTCGCCCTTTACGTAAAATCGGGCGAGAACGTAAACCAAAAAGAATTCTCCGCGAAAGCTGGACACGGAATCGCTGCATTTTTTAAAGAATTATATATTTCGCTTGTCAGTGACAACGAGCGAAATTAAATTTCATCAGATCTAGGAGTCAATTTTTATTGCGAAAAATATTAGACGAAGAAGAAATCTTGTTACTGGATTTGAAAATTTTTAAAGTTTCAAGACGTTCATGTTTATTTTGCTAAGGCATTATTGCCTTGGCCCAAGGGGAGTGTTCGCTCCGAAGGCAAACAAAAAAATCAGACGATTACAAATCTGACGGATTGTTACTTACTATTACGACATTCCAAGGCGACAGAAGAAACTTTCCATTCGCTCTTAAAAATTTCAAATAAACAAAGAAAAGAATAGAAAATTAGAAAATTATGGAAAAAGAGGAATCAAAAATACGAAGAAGATGCTTGTCTCTAGCGCCTTTTAGTAAGTTTTTGTAGGGAAGAAGCCCTTATTTGTCCCCTTCGCTTAAGGGTGTCAGTACGTTAAATTTTTCATTTGCAAATGAATTCAAACGAAGCAAAAAACGAAGAAATGCCGATTACTAGTCCTTTTCATTTCAGATGTGACCCTTTTGCTGGACAAGCTAACCCCGACGCAGCTGAAAAATCTACAGAATCACAAGTACTCTGCCTCTGGTCGATCCCTCCTGGAGCCCTTCTACGATCCATGGTGGAATTTTGCAATTACACTTTGTCCCCTGTGGATCGCGCCCAATATGATTACCTTCATCGGCCTTCTCGCAAATCTTTCCAGCTTTGTCATCATGTTTAGGAAAACGATGCTCAAGTTTATTCTTTTTAGAAGAAAGATAATCTTATGCCTTTGCCACTTCCAAAGAAAACCGCGAAAAGCTTATCAGATCCCCAAATAATGCTTAGATTATTTCGTCACATTGAAAATATTTTTGCAACCTTCATCATTTTCATTTCAAAATTGAGCCATGATAAGTTATTGCGGCTTAGATGGATCTGGAATTGCGCCGAATTGGGTTTTCTTCTACGCTGCGTTTTCCTTGTTTTTCTATCAGACTATGGGTATGAATGATAGAAGGGGGTTGACTCACCGTCATAATTTTCAGATGCGATTGATGGAAAACAAGCTCGAAGAACTGGAACCGGCTCTCCTCTTGGAGAATTGTTTGATCATGGAATGGATACAATAGGCTTGGGTATATATTTTATAAAAATTTTATAAAAAAAAATCTTCGCAAAAGCTGTTTGTGAAAATTTTTTGAAATCATAATATTTTTAAAAATATGATGATTAAATATTTTTATTATTCACTGAATTGTGATAAGATAAGCTGATCATCTTCAATATATGAGGTAAATATCTGATCTTCATAAATTTATCAACATATAAGTTTTTAACAGCAACAAATTTTAACCCTCGAAAGCCAATTGTTTCTTTCTTCCGATGATAATTATGTCGACAAACTGCGCTGAAGAGCAAGAAAAAGGTATGACCGACCTTTTCTTTTTCATCGAACTTTTCTATTCCTAGCTTATTTCTTGAGCTATCTTTGCTTCTTCGTGTACTACTTCTCGCACAGTCTCCAATACATCACTGGAACTTTGACGTTCGGGCTTATCGACATCACCGAAATCCAAACTTCAACGATGGGCCTCCTCGTTATGACAGGTCTAATGGGCCAAGATCACTGGGCAGAAGCAAGTCCGATTCCTGGTCTTTCAAATCGAGATACGGTTGTTTATGGCTCTTGCTGTATTTGTTTCTTTGCGCTCACCAGGGAAGGAGTTCGGATTTTTGATAAAAACGGGCTCTAAAATGCTCTAGAAAGCCATTTTTGAATCAGCTGAATTAACAGAAAATTCCGAATTCCTCCTCAAGAATGTTCATCTTGCTTTCTAAAGGTGGCTGCGGACCGAACGGCTCCAGCTGTGCCGGTAAGAACTCTTTTCGCTTTCTAATTCTAGCGCTCGTGTTAAATCGTGAAAGCTCATGCTCGTCAAATTTTCTTATTCAAATCCTCCACCTTCTTTTCAGGCACCTCGATTCTTTCTCCATTTCCTTCTATCTTGCTCATTATCGGACTAGGCATCGTCGTCGGAAATAAAACCGGATTGGCAGCTAGATATCCCGTCGGTTTCATTTTTTATATTTCGATGCTCTGCGCTAAAACTGGTCACAAAGTAAGAAATCCTCAAAAGTCTTCGTAAGCCTTATTTTTCAGCTTATCGTCGCTCAAATGACAAAAGCATCGCTTCGATTAGCCGACCCTTGCCTCTGGAGTATCTGCTTGTTGGGATTCAACCAGGTAAATCAATTCTAGAGCTCATTTCTTCAAATAAACCCCGCTTGCCCTTTCATTTATTCATAAAACAACGTGAAACAACGGTGGTCCGCGGAGTTTGAGATTTTAGAAATTCACCCCAGGGAACCGCATAATTTTGGTAACCAAGTGGTTAAATTACTTCAGAAAGGGAAGCGCGAGGGCGAACTCTTACGTGAAACCTTCTATTACGGGTTTTCTCGACGAATTTCTTTTTGAAATATTATTATTCAGTATGTTGGAGATTTGCTGCCGCCTAATTGGTTGTTTGCGGGTCTTGTTGGATATGCGATTATTGACTTGGCAAGATACTGTATTAGAGTGTACACGCAGATTGCGGATTTCTTGAAGGTAAGAGGACATTCTAGAGCTGGATGGGAAATGAACCTTTAGATCCGCGTCTTGACGATTCCGAAAGAGAAGCAAAAACTCAAGAGCCAGTAAGGAGAAACGCGTCGCCAAGAGTTCTTAGCCTGTCCAAATTACACCTTTTCAAGAGTTGAAAATCAAAATAAATTTTATGTTATCGTTTGCTTAAAATTATTGTCTGCTTTGATAAAAAAATCCTGTTTTCTTGTTTTTTTTCAGTTTTTTTTTCAATTTTTATCGCAAATCATCGAAGACATGATAGAAAAAGCAAATTTAGCCCCAATTTTCGCATAAGTCGCCAGAGTAACCATCTGCGCAGATGCAAATGAATCCTGGTCCATCAATTTCACAAGTTGCAATTCCATAGCAAGGATTCGGCGAGCATGGCGTAAGCTCACAGTTTGAACCATAATATCCTTCTTGGCAATCACATTTGTAGCCCTTTTCGCCATAAGTAAAAGAGCATTGCCCGTTGTTTTTGCAAGGATTGTTGGTGCAAGGATCAAATTCACAAAAGTCTCCGAAATGCGGCGCGACACATTTACAATAAGCCGTGATCTCGTCCCAAATATTGATCGAGCAAGTGCCGCCATTAAAACAGTTGTGATTTGTACAAGGAGTTATCTCGCAATTATCTCCCGCATATCCAATGTTGCAATCGCAGAGGGGCTGGTTGTCGATTATGTTACAATAACCATGGCCTGGATTGCAGTCCACATCCAAACAGGGATCTTCAACCAGCTCGCAATGGTCACCTATCCATCCATCGAAGCATTCGCATACAGCAGTGTTCTGGTCGCCGCTACCAAAAATGTAGCACTGCCCATGATAACAGGCAATGTTTGTGCAAGGCGTTATTTCACAGAATTTACCAGAGTATCCATGATTACAAATACATTCATATCTTTATAAGATTCTTATTGATTCTGAAGGATTTATTTTTATAATTGTTGAACCTTTCATATACTCCTGGTTGTTTTCATCAAAAGCACATGTTCCGCCGTTTTGGCAAGAACTTATCAAACAGGACTCTGACTCGCAATGTGTTCCATAAAAACCTTCCTCGCAAATGCAAATCGGATTCGAACCTTCAGCTTTACATTCACCCCCGTTTTCGCAATCAAAGTCTTATCATTTGGTCAATAGTCTTTCGAGAAAATCATATAAAAAATCAGAAAATCTTGCCACTGTCCTGAACAAGCATTAAACTCGCAGTTATTTCCTGAAAAGCCATCAGGACAGGAGCAAATATAGCTCGATCCATCAATGATACAAGTTCCTCCGCTGAAACAAGGATAATGAGAACAGGGCGTCATTTGGCAATCTTTGCCAGAAAATCCATCTTGACATTCACAAGAATAACTCGATCCGCTTATTTGACATGTTCCGTTATTCTTTAATTTAGGTCATACAAGATGACTCATATTTCTTGTCAAGATTTTGAAAAATCTCAGCTTGATAAAAGAGATACGAGTTTATTCTTGAGATAATATTTAGACCTTTATCTGGCAGGGTTCATGTGTGCATGGTGTAACCTCACAAAGTGTTCCGGAGTAACCAGGAGGACAAAAACAGGAGGCGTTTATTCCATTCCAAATGCAGTGTCCTTCATTTTGACATTCAACTTTTGAGCACTCATCGAACTCACAATGTTCTCCGAAGTAGCCATCCGAGCAGATGCATGTCCCAGTTGAACCATTTATGGAACAGTAACCATTGTTGCCGCAATCAATGGACGAGCATGGGTCAATTTCACAGTTATCGCCAGAAAAACCATCATAACACTCGCAGTAGCTAAGAGATCCATCAATGATACAGTTTCCATTTTCATTGCATTCGTTTCCACTGCATGGAGTTATTTCGCAATCTTCTCCGGAAAACCCGTCCAAACAATTGCAAATTGCTTCTGTTCCATCAGCTAAACAGGTTCCTCCATTCAAACAACCATGATCAGTGCAAGGGGTGAACTCGCAGAAATCACCATAGTCGCCATCATTGCAGGCGCAGATAAAACTTGAACCGTCAATTATGCAAGTTCCTCCGTGGAGGCAAGGTTTCCATGAGCAAGGGGTAATCTCACTGTTGTCCCCCCGGAAACCGTCTGGGCATTGGCATACATAAGATCCCCCATCACTTGTACATGTTCCCCCATTTTGACATGGCTCACTAGAGCAAGAGGATGATCACAGCCTTTGCACCCTTCAGGGCAGTATTCTCCGCATGGGCATCCGAAGAGGCATTCTTAAAATTGTCAGTAAATAAAAAGTAGTCTGAATCGTATCATTTACTTTCGTACATATCCTTGCAAATAGATTGACAGTATTCGCTTTCACAAAGCAATCCACAACCCACATAATCGGTCCTGCACAGGGAATGGCACTGATCCTGTATATCTTTATCACTGAATAATTTTTTTTTTTGCTATCAAAAAAACACCAGAAGGTACTCACGGGCAATCATAAACATTCTCTCTTAGCTGAAAATCTCTTCGATAAGCAAATTTTCCATCGCAAAGAAAGAAAAGTAAGAACAACATCTCAATTTATTCTGATTGTTAGGTGATTTTTTTCATTCTACCAAAATTATTATTTAACGACAAGCAAATACTAAACTCATAACGAGAAACTCGCTCAGACGCTCTTTGCAAAGAAACACACCCCTTCACTTTAGATAACTCTTCCTTGATTTCAATTCAAATTTTTGTACAGAGATTTTATTTTTTAGCAATAAATTTCAAATTTATCAACAACAGTCGAGTCGGTGATGTATTCCTAAAAACTTAGTATTTCCCTTTCGCCAATATCTCTTACTCTGAGCCAAGATGTAGTCAGCTGGTTATCTGAAATATCAATATCAGTAGTTGTAAGCATCAACGAAGTCGAGCAGTTCTTGAAATCGAAGTTTTTCTGTAAAATCGAGCGCTCTTCAATTTCCGGAAAGCAGCCTTTTCCAATGCAATCGCAGGATCGATCTTGACTGACGTAAGATGTGATGATAACTGTAACTTAATTCTGGTTAGGCGAGTTGAAATTGGGATTTATCTACGCCTAAAGCCGTTCCTAGGATCACGTAAAATAAAATGACGCCGCAAAAAATCCAATCTTCCCGAAGATTTTTCCTCCTCTCGGCTTCCGAGAACTGAAAAAATGAATATTTTTTAACACGAAGATAAGAATTACAGTCATTGTGGCTTGCCCTCGTTGTCGTTGCATTTTCAGGCTCCTTTAAAATCTTCAAACTGATCTTTCTTCGCAAAAACAGAATTGAATTTGACGAAATCTAGAAAAGATGGATAGTCTTCCTTGATTTCAGAAGCATCAAATTTTCTACTCAAATAAAGATAACTAAACATTTTCTCAGTTTCACCATCCAAATATGAGTAAACTCATATTTTAGAAAACAGTTTGTCTTTTCGATAAGATTCACCATGTTTAGAATCTCCGTAATCCTGATTTTAAAACCAGTTTTGGAAGGAGAATTTTCATTCACGATGTTTTTCTTTCGGATGTGGCCGTATTTACGCTACTTTAATATTACCTCGTCTTTTGTTTGTGGCACAACAAGATAACCAATCGTAAGGAGCACCACTGCCTCTTGCACCGTGCACGATTTCAGAAGAAATTACAATTTTTTTCGAGCGCCGTTGACCCCAAAATATGCTAATTGCAAATTAATTCAAGCGATTTGTCTGGCAGCCTCTTGTAAAAAAATTCGTCTCTGGCATGAAAAAAAGTCGAAAAAATAGTTGAAAGAAAGTCATTTCAGAAAAGTAAACATAAAAAGACAAATCAGATATTAATATAATTTACTGAAAACAACGATTAGAAAGATTAGCACGATCGGAATCGACATCAAAATATTACGAAATGTTCTGGTAAATCTAAAATTTTTGTCCAAATTGTCACACTGTTATGTCTTTTTCTGTCAATTTTCTGCCATTTACCGACTTTCTGTTGACAAACTTTGATAGTAAGCAAGATGAAAATAAAAAAGCTAGCTTACCGAATTAGTTTTTATACCAAGAAAGTAATTGTCGCCTCAAAATAGACTATTTTTGAAGATGAAAGCTAAAAGATCATCATAAATAGAATTTGATCTTGTTATTTCTACCTTTTTGAATGATTAAATAAAAGAAATATCTAAATAAAGAAGATTTGATAACAAAGTTTTTACTTTTCATGAATTATCATGAAAAGTAATGGTGGCGCAGAGGGCGCTCTCGGGCCATCGCCTCCCCAAATGCTCCTTCCTTAACGACATACCGTCACACGAATCTTCCGGATACGAGATTTTTCTATCGAAAACGTTTGAGTTCGTTATTTGAACAACCGATTGTACTTTTCCAAAACACTTTTCTATCAAACAAAGTTTTTAAAACAAATTTGAAGACATCAAAAGAGAGTATCAGACTTAACGACAGCAAACTTTTACAGGTAATAAGCTCAAAGAAAAAATTTTTCAATAATTAATTTCTTATTTAATTTTTGTTGTTTTTATGTTAAAAATTACTCGAGATGATACGGTAAAAGAAAGAAAATTCTCGAAGAAAAATTCCTGTTTTATTTTCCTGACGCTTAAAGCCGCGCGCGGCTTTTATTATGCATGATATCCAATGTTAAAAATCCACTAAATTATTTGATTTTTATTAAAAAATAAAAATATAAAAAACGGCTTCTCCTTATCTAAGCACCAAGAGACCGTAATGAAGCTAAAACATTGTTTGAAAATGACTCAAATGAGATACTGTTGCTTTTCAAGGAAACAATTAAATGATAAAACAAATTATCAAGTTCCACAAAATTTATGTTGAACAAGTTCTTATCAATTTTCTCAGCTGGCAACGCCTTTGATTTATTCTTCGGGCCAAGACTGATTTTTTTTCATTTTTTTTAGAAAATTTATTTATTGATTAAAACTTTTAGATCGACTGAAATGCGTCTAACAGCGGTTTTGCTGGCTTCGTTGGAAGCTGAGCAGCTTCTTCACAGAGAATGCTTCAAATTTGGGATGGATTCAATTTCTCAAAATGCCAATGTTTGGCGAGGAAGGAGAGAAGCCGCCAAAGAATATGATGAAGACGGGGATGAGTGGAAAGATCCAAGGCCGAGATGGAATAATAATGAAGAGCCGTTGACTCTAGGCAGAAGGAAAGGGTTCAGAGAGAAAATTAACCTGTTTGGGTTTTTGGCGAATTTTTGTCTTCAAATTTTATCTAATGATTTTTCGATATTTAAAGTGAAGAAAAGAGTGATTTCTTTTAATGAAGTGAGAGCCTTAATTTTCTAAAAGATCAAAAGGCTAAAAATCCTAAGAATTTCAAAAAAAAAAAATTCAGCACCGAATTTTCAAAAGCGAAAAACCGCAGACAAGGCGCTAAAAGAGCCCTAATGAAATTATGACGGGAGCCTTATTCCGTAATTATGTAGCGTCTTGTCACGTAATTATGGAGACATCAGAGTCACATCTCCTTAACCGCCGGGGACGGAAATTCGGCGATTTTCTGCCAGCTCTAGAATCAGCTTGAAAATCCGTTGGAGGCTGATTTTTTGCTGATCGCGAAAAAAAATTTTGCTTTTGTAGGAAAAAGTTCTGTTTTGGAGTGTTTTCTCGGCCAAGTTTGAAAAAACGCAATTATAGTTGAATAAACTAACGTTGTTTTATTTCGTGAATTTGCTCAAAAAATAAAATGGGATTGAAATTCTGAACCGTGAAATAAGCAGAAACACACTTGGCCGAATCGTCAATGGAACCGCCGCGGATTATGATATGTGGCCCTTTATCGCGATGATTGGATTTCGGTAAGTTTGAAATTTCGAAAACACAAAAAGGCCCGACCGAGATTTGAACTCGGGATCTCCTGATTACTAGTCAGGCGCTTTAACCAACTAAGCCATCGGGCCTGGAGGGCGCTATGAGTACTTATCATTATAAATCATGATAAAATTGAATTTTCGATCCGTAATTTGGAATTTTACGTTATCATGATTTCTCATGAAAAACTCCTTCTAGCGCCCCCTTTTCTTAATTTGAACGGTAACTATTATGGTTTTGGTGTTAATTAAATTAAATATTTTGACACATCAGTGGCGTGAAATTTACCCAGAAAGGGTTTTGTAAGCTGTTTCTAATAGATGATTTAGTGGATACGGCGGTATCGGACAATTTTGCGCTGGAAGCATAATCGACGATCAGCACATTCTCACCGCGGCCCACTGCTTTCGTGGTTGGGGCGTTATTCAGGCACGCAGTTCTCACTTGTACTGCTACATCGATTTATATAATTATTATCTACTTAAAAGTGTTAACTCAATAAAAGCCCGATCAATTTACAGTTACCCTCGGCGCGTACTCAAAGCTAGACCATGAGTCGCAAGCAAAATCGGACCAAAAAACTTACTTCATTGGAAATCTCAAATGTCATGAAAACTACGAATCCAGAGCCGATACAATCATCTATGACATTTGTCTGTTACAATTGACGGAGAAAATTTCTTTTTCGGACAATGTTATGCCCGTTTGTCTGCCAGAAGTTGACTATCCTCCTCCAGGAAAGGCATCTTAGTTTCCTAAAAACCATAAGACAAACGTCAGCTAAATGACTGTGGAAACTTTAAGAGATAATATAAATGAACAAATATTTATATTGTTAGCTAAAAATACATTCCAATTGCCAGGCCGCACTTTTGAGCCTTGCTAAAAGCTGGAACAAACTGTATCGTCGCTGGTTGGGGAGAGACGCAGAACACAGGCGATAACTCGATTCTCCAGAAGGCGATTATTCCCCTGGTCGATGTGGAGCAGTGTCAGGCGAGCTATCAAGACGACGGCGTCAACGTCAGATCCGACCAACACATCTGCGCGGGCTTCAAAGAAGGACAAGTCGACGCCTGCCAGGGCGACAGGTAACCATTAGAAATAAGCTGACAAACTAAACAGATTCTCAGCTTCTCAGCGGCTTTCTTTTTTTTCCTTTTTCATCATCATTCTCATTTTCAGTGGCGGACCTCTCGTGTGCATGAGTTCCCAAGGCAACTACCCCGAGCTCTACGGAATCGTGTCGTTCGGCGTTGGCTGCGCGCTGCCCGGCAATCCTGGGGTTTACACGAACGTGGCTCGTTTCCGCGAGTGGATAAAGGCCGCAGTTGACGATGCGGATACACTCGATGTTAGAGACAGTAAGACGTTGTTCATTTACTGTAACTCACCACTCATTAAAGGATACTACCATTGTGAAGAGATTAACCGAGTGTTTATGGTCTTCGACAATGTTGATATTGGATGTCGTCAAGGAACGCCATACGCTTCTGATAAAGAATGCTCAGTTCAGGTACAGTTGAAGAAAAATCATTGGGAAAATGATGATCTTTTTCAGTGCAAAAATCCCGAAGACGAATTGAACTTGGACGGTCTCTCCGGTCTCAAATGCTTCTGCCGCTCATCATTCAACTGCCGCTGGATCGGAGTTTCCGACAGAATGGACTACCGAGCAAACAAACTCGATTCAATCATCAAGGTATTTCTTGAACCAGCAGCGTATTTTCGTATTTAGCCAACTCTGGGGCTGATCGAATTAATTTATCGCGATCCAGGATTCAAAAATAACAAGAATTAAATAAGCGCATGTATTTATTTTTGCATCTCCTCTGAGAATTCGACCACTGGCTTATTTTAGAACACGAACACGCCCTGTTTCCCTATTTGCAGGAAGAGAACGAACTGTAATTTGAATTGATATTTTATTTCAGTGTAATTCGCCGAGGAAGGTTTCGGATGGATGCTCGCCGCCAGATTTGCAGCCGATTCATATTTATTCGCCGCAGAAACAAGTTTACTCCAATAAGGTGAGAACCAATAAGAGAGGGCCATATTTGGTCTCGCCCAATCAGAAATGAGGAGATCTTATCTGAACCAATCAGATGCTCGTTTTCGACTCAAAGCGAGTCAAATTCGAGCCTCTTTTGTCTGCGCCAATAAGAACGCGGTAATTCATGTTCTGGCCAATCAAATTGATCCTTTTCCCGTAAGAACCCCCTTTTAACAATTTTCTATTCAGGAAAAAGTGTCAATCTTCTGCAAGTACGATCCAGACAAGAAACCAAGATACAAGCGAGCAGAATGCAAATGCAAAAAGGGCAAATGCTTTTGGGCCTCTAAGAAAGCCCTTACATCCAAAAACACATGTAGTTAAAATTTTCAATTTTTCGATTTCCGAAATTTAAATATTTTCAATTTGAAACACAAATTATTTTTCTTTTTCAAGAATTTTCTTTTATCAGTTCAAATCCAAAGTGATAGCCATGAAAATAACTCAGAGGGCCCAAAATTGCCCAGCAAATTATTTTTTCTTTCCATTCAAAAAACTATGTAAATACGCCTCAATCAAAAAAAGAACACGATCTTCCGACGATGATTCCGAAGAATAAAAAATGATGAATCCGTGAATCTCCGAAACCGTCAAGTTCCAACAAAAATAAAAACAAGTTTAACCGCTGCCAAGTGACCGAAATTGTTATTCTGAACATATTTGCTGTAAATAAATTATTTATATGCTCAGAAAAAAACCATTATTTTATCGATTCTTCATTCAAATTTCAGCAAAAATTTCAAAGAGATCACCCATTTTAAGGATCCCCCTGTGGATCTCGAACAAATTTAGAACAACAATTTCTCCCTGTAGACCCTTAAGACACCAAGCGATTTTGGTCTCTTTATGTGGCCCACACGGAGTTCTAGTGCAAAAAATGGTTAACTCGGGGATACCCTTAAGTTTTCAAGTTCAAGTTTAGGAAGAAAGGTTTCAAGAACGATTTCTTACTATATACCCTTAAGTTTTTTAAGAGTAGATTAAGGGATAGCCTATTTTATCATTTAACGCCGACTTTTAAAATTATCTTAAAAATGAAATCAATTGATTAGAATTTCATTTATTCTTGAATTCCAGGTTCAAAATTTTCCTCCTCCCCAAGCAAGCAGATCCTTGAAAATGTTATTTTATCTTGGAAAGAAGTGTGAAAAATAGTTTGTTCATAAACGTGAGATAAACATGTGGCGACGGCCTTGACCATTATGTTAATTCCGCCTGACAGAAGAAAATAAGCGTGAACATGATTATCAAAAATAAGCGCAGATTAAATAATCGCGGTGAAAGTTGCCCACTCGCCAATTAAGGTCTTTTCGGTCAAATTAATTGAGCGAGATTTTGAGATTTTGATCAAGAAGAAGATTCTTCCTGAAGAGACGAATGATGTTACGAACGCTCGTCAGATCGTGTTGTCTGAAAACGTATCCGCCAAAACAGAATGTATTTTCACCAAAAACACGCCGCCACCTCCTTAAGCCCGTGCATCCGCCTTACCATATCCATTCAATCAAAAGAATACAGCTTCAATTAATCAAATGTCCTCTTAATTTTCGCTTTTTTCTTTTATTTTAGTCATTTTAATGAATTCAGTAGTCAAAAGTTTCGCAACAATTGATCGTATCTTCCTGGATGCATAATTCCGCGGTGATTTCCAACGTCTCCGGCGCTAGAATTTTCATCATAAACACGGTTTTTTTTCGACTTACTCAGTTCCGGATCCGCTGCATAGAGAAATTGCTGGAACTCTTCCTCCCAGAGCATGGTACACATGTAGCAGAAATCAGCATCGATGAGGTTGCCACAAAATTCTTTGTAAATATCACTGTTTCGCTTTCTTATCAGTTCTGCAACAGTTACTGATAACGTCTTAAGATTATTTTTTTTCTTCTGAAACAAGTGATAACGAGAGAGCTTTCTATTAAAGGGCCCCTAACAAAAACCCTGAAATTCGTTTCTTTCTTACCGAAAATGCAAAAAGAAATTTCATGTTTGTTTTTCTTCCAATTCTTCTAATAGAGCGTTTTCTCGGGTACTGGCGCTTTTTATATGTGCCTATGAACAGAACCGGATTTGCGCTCAACGGAGGATTATCCGAGCAAGAAAAGGGCTTCATCGTTCCTTTCTAAGAGAAGACGTACGCCAACGCCGAATTTGAACATGCTTCATTACGGAATTTATTTCCAAATTTGCCATGAAAATCAGAAAGCATACTTTTTACCTCATTTAGCATGATTTATCCATTAAAAACCATCAATTCAAGAATTCTTTTACTGTACTTTTATTACTATTTATGTTGACTTTCCTCGAATTTTTGACTAAAACAGACAATTTTGTTATTAGTTTCTTTTTCGCTTGCCCAGACTAACTCATTAATAAAAACATAAAAAAATGACTATTGGCATAAAATGGTATTTAGACTGTAAATGACAATATCGTCTGAAAATAAAATGAGGTCAATACTTAATGACTGTATGTCTACTAAATAGAACCTGAAAACTTCCTTTCTAGGTTAATGCTTTTTGATTGAGATTAATTGTAAAGCTCTGACCGCAAGTCTAGCTTCATCCTTTTTCTTAATGATTTTTTAGTTTACATTTTTCTATCGGGTAAAAATCAGATAAAGAAGTTTTTCTGAAAAACAAAAGTTCATTAAACCACTTTTTTGACTCGATTTAACCCTAACCCTACGTTACCGATAACCCTAACGGAAACTTTAGCTCGTTTTTTGTTATAATTCAATTCATAGTCTGAACTCAGAAACAACTCAAGTGGAAAAATATAATCAGATTTAAGCATTCTGAAAAATAATTCGATCATTTGCTTAGAGAATGAAAATCAAGTCGGACGTAAACTATGTCCTTCTGAAAAAGGACAAGCGAGGAAAGGTTGAGATCAAATTAAATAAAGCTTCGTTGCAGAATCGAGTTAGGAGTTTAATGAGCGATTGTGAGAAACGAAATGAGCTTAATTTGCAGAGATCGATCGCGACAAAAAACAAATCGAAAAAGAAGAACTCTTCTTCTTTATTTTTATATCGAGAAAGAAGAACGACACTGATCCGATATTGCCAAATTCAATTTTATTCACTTTCGCGAAATGCATTTTTGAACGAAAAAGTGTCGATAAAGAACTATTGGTTTTGGCAGTTATCCGCAGCTACCGTAGCTGCTCTGCTCAGAATCGGGAAAAGGCCGAATAGGTCGAAAACGATAACTCGGAAAAAGAGAGAGTTCGATCATCTCAATATGAAAAACAGGCGGCCGGGAAAAGGATGATAGATTGCATCGCAAATTAGAAATTGAAGGCAGAAAGGTCAGTAAAAACATTTGTACTGGGGTTAATGAAAAATTAATTGCATGCATTAACGACTTGCTAAAAGTTCATTTCTTTAAATAAAAAATGCTTTATCGGAAATTAATTCTTATTTTCTAGAATATTCTTCCAACTTCGAACCAGATTTGTCCCTATCAATCAAAATAAAATCATCAAATCTATTCAATTATAACCATAAAGGCTATCAATATTATCTAGCCGAGGGAGACCCTTGTCGTAAATTATGAAATCAAAGATCTTCAATCCTCCCAGCTGGATTTATTTTTATCACGTCAAAATTGAATCGTTGCTCAATCAAAATTGATCACGACATTGCATAATTGTTTCCTAAAAGCACAATTTTCAGTGAGAAAGAAAAAAAAATGGAGGAAGCGAAAGAAAACAGTGGATTGCTACTTAGGATGAAGAACAATACAGAGTAAGGAAATCATATCATTCATATGTTGAGAAAAGCGATGCTCAAGAAGGATATTGACACATACTGTCACGTGATTTTGTCTGGGAGAGATATTGCAAATTATTCATTGATAAACGAACATTTTTAGTTCAAAAAGGGAACTTTTCGACTAAAAATTTTGACCATTTTTTTTTTATTTTCAGACCAATCAGATTTCTAGATTCATCTTGACGGCAAATCAGATCGCAGAAAATCTTTCCGCTATTTTTAATTTGGTCTTGACGAGAAAGTACAGTCAAAAGATATGTTCTGCTTGCTATAACAGTATCTTCCTCCTATAAATTATTATTGACAAGTTTCAATCAAACTTTCTTCAGAGAATTCATCTTGAGTTGCCACTTGTAACTCGCAGCTCACAAGTCAGCTTCTATTTATTTATTCAATTCTTATTGTTGTGAAGCTAGGCGTACTTGCATTTCGGGATTAATTATGAACGGTGCATCGATCGTATCGTTACTGTCCATATAATACGCTCAATTTTCCTTCTTTACTTCTCATCTTCCATTCTCGTTTTTTATTGTATTTCTTAGAATCAGAGAGAATCAGAATAAGAATACGAACCAAAATCAATCATCAGAAGAAATTGAAGAAAGTCAAGTCGATTTGGAACAGATTTGCAGAGATATTTCAATAGGAAAGAGGCATTTTAATAACAAAAACCTTTTGTAGAATAAGGGTTGGGAGACCCTTAAGAAAAAAGTCCTCAGAAACGATTTTAACCCATGATGATTCATCAACGATAGAAATTGACGAAGAAGAAGTACCCAAAAATTACGACGGGCTCGAAATGCCGCAGCAAAAACGACCAAAGACTCTTGAAACCGGTTCAAATTTTAAATTAATAAAAATTTTTGCAAATTCATTTTTCGAATTTATTTATAAAAAGCTAAATTTGAACCGAGAAGATGATGCAAGTGGAAATTTTTCGATGTTTGTGATTCCGGGACTTGGGTGGATCAGCAGCAAAACAGTTATTATTTTATAAAATTGGATCATCATCTCATTAGGGGACTGGCAAGGTCATTTCGGAACAATGCATTTTGGGCTTTGCGGATTCGCAAAAATAAATCAAATGACCAGTTATTAGTCAAATAGCCTATTTGAAATAGGCAAGAAAAAATAAGATAACTGTATTTCTCTCTATTGCCAATAGACTATTGGGAATACAAATTTAATGAATTTAATTTGTTTACACAAGTCCGCAAGTAGATTCTAAGGTTGATACTGTAAGAGGCGAAAATACCTGTTTTCACCCAAAAAGACCAATTCACATACAGTAACCACATTTTCGAGTTACAGGACCAAGTTCAAAACCATTAACTTCTCATTAAAAATTCAAGAGGCCCCGCCTTACGACTAATTTAACCCTTCACGTCAATTTTCGTGAAGTAAAATTTAATTATTGAGTTCATTTTTGACCCAGAATTGAAATATTTTTTTTCCGGAAACAAGTTTTTTAGTAACGGGCGCTTATTTGTGTAAGTTTGAAGATTTCTCTTTGTGAAAAAATGTCATAAAGCCCTTTGTTGGCTTTTGAATTAATCGTTTTTGAGAACTTGGGAATAAGATTCAGGCCAAAGTATACGAAGATGCAAGAGGACTTCATGACACAAGAGAATTTACAAGATCTTGTCAATGGCCAGGTTAGACATAAAATATGATTTTTATCCAAAAATTTTCTTCATAAAATACCCTTAAAATGACCTTTACGAACATTTCCGAACCTCAGAATAATAAATATGACTCGTAGTCTGTTTCGCTTACTCAACAGAAATAATGGAAAATTGTGTCAATACTGTATTCATTCAATAATGATTCTGTTATGATTCCCTTGGTCGAATATGCTGTTTTGAATGGCGCTTTTGCATTCTTTATAGCCTCGCATATTGTTTATTGTGATTTCCAGGGATCAGATTTATAATTAAAAAGAAGATCCCTCTTGGCAGTTCCATTTCTTTTCTTTTACTGTCACTTTTGTGGTTGAGCGGGATTTTGCCTCAGAGATTTTAATGAAAAGGGGAAGCATAATCGTCTCCGAGGTAAAAAGGAACAATATTCAAGGTCATTATTCACGGCTTTGGTCTTGGGCCACCATTTTCAATCGTCACCAATAACGGATATACAGTCAGCGGTCCGCTTTTTATGGCAGAAGCAAATGCCAATGTATTCAAGACAAAGATTTCTAGGTCAAGATTTTCAAGACCTAATTCCAGAAGAGATCATGAAGCAAAAATTTCCTGTAAAAACATCTGTTAAAGATCTGAAATACTGAAGAGCCCCGAATCATTTCAGTATTTGTTTTTTCTACAACAGTAATAGACTATTACTAATAGTTCTTTTATTCAATTTATTGCTTTTTCTCTCCTTTCGGAAGTGATCGGCTTTTCGGACAAAAGTAGACCGGAAAAGTTCATCGTTCAGAATTGATCTCAGTAATTACCAGTCCTTTTCATCAACAGTAATACTGTTACAGTAAAAGAAAGAAGAACAAAGTCGATCCATTTTCTTTAGCATTGACCGCATACTGACATATTACCAATGATTATTTCCAATGAGCTTATTAAAAATTTAGCTCAATGGCACTATATCAACCAAGAAATTATCTTCCGTGGCTCCTGAAACAAGGTATTTACTACTGGAAACTTTTTCAAGCAGAGATTATAAAGAAAATGACAATTTATGAAAATTACTCAAATTGCAGAGTGATCAAAATAACGACTTTTTCGACAACTGATCGTCAAGATTCAGAGACACTTGAATTTAAGGGAGTAGGCATCGAGAAAAAGCCCTCCGACGAGCATTTTTCTTCGAGATATAATAGAGTGACACCCTTATTTTTGAAGCACAGGAGTCTATCGAATCTCCCTCGGTCAAAAATAAGGGTTTCACTTTGTTTATTTCAGTCAAAAAAATCGTTGCGAATTAAGCTTGATTGATGCCCACCCCCTTAATCTCGACGAAGAAGATTTCAAATTTTTCAGTTTTCAAAACGGCGAAGTACGAAATCATCAAAACGGAGGCCATCACCTAACAGGCGAAGAACCAGCACTACCAGAATACGAGCCACCACCCGATCTGGACCCAGCGGAGTTGAGAGAAGAAAATTTCAAGGAAATGGTTGATTTTTGATGAGTGAACTTGTTTTACCTTTTCGAGGAAAGAGACCTCATCAAGGTGGCGGCATCGCATAATTGCCGTCTTATTAGAATCAGAAGAAAGATTAGCATGCGGTTGACCTTGGCCGTGAATCAGGACTGGTCAACGCTGACCGTTCCCAACTGATCACTTTGACAGTTGATTTTATCAAAGATGGACTTTCCGAAATATTTGATGATTAATATATTCAATTCCAGCCTATAAAATCCCAACCAATCAAAAAGCGAGAACTTCCTTCCGACTTATGGGTAGGCTTACCGGACTGAAATTCGGCCAATTTTTCTAGCTTACTAAGGGGGTCTTATGACACATATATTAAAAGCCCAAAAGCTGAGCTTTTATTTGAGCCCAAAATCAAAGGGTCTGGGTTATGCCCGGAAGGCAATTTATGGGACCGGAAGTTCCAAAATAGGCACTAGAACTCTTCTATCGATTTTTTCGATGGGTTTGGGATCTCTAGAGCTTTGAAGAGTAGGTGAAATAGAAAGCGTAGACTCTGAGCTTTCTTTAGAGCCAATAAAATCTTGCCGCCCTTGGGTTAAGCGCCCTCTAGTGGCAAGAGAACTTGGGGATATGGGTATTTTTCAACAGAAACTCGAGGAAAAATGAAAAAAAACCTCCCGGGTCAACCGCGATTCAATTTTCTAAGACACATTTATTGTTTATAGTTGTTTGAGAAACATAATAAGTAGGTTTAGATGTCGAAAATTTTGAGTCGAAACCTGAAGTTTTCAGAATAAAGCACTTTCGAAGTCAACTTCTAGGGCCAGAAGTGGGCGCTAGACCGACGGGCGGCAAAATTTTATTGGCTCTTAAGAAAGCTCAGAGTCTAAGCCTTCTATTTCACCTATTTTTCAAAGCTCTAGAGATCCCAAACCTATCGAAAAAATCGGTAGAAGAGTTCTTGTGCCGATTTTAGAACTTCCGGTCCCATAATTTGCCTTCCGGCCATGACCGAGACCCCTTGATTTTGGGCTCAAATGAAAGCCCAGCTTCTGGGCTTTCTAAATATGTATCATATTACTCTCAAACTAAGCTAGAAAAATTGGCCAAATTTTAGTCCGGTAAGCCTACTTATGGGGCACCCTAACAATCGCCTTTTCCTTCATCAACCTTGCCATTTCCTTCTGCCTGGTCAACCTCAACAACGCCCAATCACAATCAGAAAGCAACAGTCCGACCCCAATTCACTCCGCCGCGGAGAAATATTACAAAATCCTTCTCGACGTGGTTTCCTGCGTTTTCGCTTTTTACATGTATCTGAATCGCGCAACTCTCTGCGATAGAAGTCGCAGGCGGCGCGTTGATAACTTCAAGGTTAGCGACCTTGGCTAATCAGTGATCGCGACTTCCGTTAAACGTGACTTCTAGCTCAAGGCGCTGAATGTGCTTAGTTTTGGTGCGGTGACGAATAATCTTACTTGCTTGATTATTTTGATGCTGAACCAGGTAAGCCTCATTTAAGGGTATCTGAGCGTTAGAGTTAGAGTTAATGGTTACTCATTCTTTTAATTATTCAATAAACCATCAAAGTCAATTCTTCTCGTCAATAATAAGCAGAAAGAATTGGGGATTTGAAATGAAGCAATTCAGAGATCGGAAATTTCTAAGCAAAAATGAAAACCGCGGAATTGATAAAAATAGTACTTTGCGCAGCGATTTTGGATTCTGCGGTTTCATACCAATTTTACGAATTAACCAACTAAGCGAAATCGAATTTCGATTTTACCCAACCCACGTTTTGTAAAGAAAAATAATCGTTTTTAGGATGAAGTGGAAGTTATTGACATCGTCATTCATTTTTCGGTAGCCGGTCATCAATTTTTAAAGAAATCAATTAGAATTTCTACGAAAGTGAAATTGGTTGATCAGCAGTTATGTCAAAATATCTCGTCTTGGTTGACTTGCTTTTTGCATAATCGAGCCACGAAAGTTTCTAATTAAAGCTAACGTATTCTATCGCTTGCGGCGGAAATAGACATTTGATGACCGGAATCAGGACTTGCTTTTCTACCTCGTCATGGTTGCCTTTATGAATTTGATGAACAGGGAGAATTGGGATTCTAGAATTAATTAACCTTGGATTTTTCGACTAAATGGACTTCATTTCCGAATTTGGGGGGAGGTGTCTGGAACCGACAAAAAAATTTTCGTGGAAATTTTCAACCAATCAGAAGCCTGTATTCGGCAAAACGGCCAATCAGCAGCCGAGTTGCCGCCCACGCAAAATTTGTCGAAATTTTTTTGTCGGTTCCAGACACCATCCCGAATTAGGGGGGGGGTTCCCGAATTGGGGGGGGTGTCTAGAATTTAGCAAATCAAGAATCCCCAATCAGAGTTTTCATGAAAACATAAAAGTACGTCTCATGATCGGCTGGATAATGGTCACTCTCGTCACTCAATGGTTCGTGATCTTTTTCGAGGCGAAAGAAGTTTGCGCCGATTTTTTGGTCCAAGGAGACTTGACAGACGAACAGTTCAAAACTCGACAGCGGTGGGTCAAGACACTCGAAGGTAAAAAAATTTCTTCGAAAATTTTTCCTGTTGAACAATCTGGCAAATCAAATCTCGGGCAGCTTTATTTTGGCCGGGCGTAATTCCAAAGACGCTCGCCCAAATTTGGGGCAGGGGTGCTAATGCAAATCCTTTCCAAAGAAAAAGAGTGTTCTTGGATTTGCTATTCTAGAGGCGGTAAAAATAAAGAATTAGAATCGGAACACCCGAACTTTTAAAAGGAACACTAGGAATGCCGCATTCACGTTTATTTTCAGACGTGATGTATGTCATGAAAACAGAAGGAACTATTTTCATCTTTGAGTGGATGTTCGTGCTCAACGGTTCGTTCAAAATCTTCACTCCAAATCCGGAATTCACGAAGTTCGAACAGAGTCATGAAAAACTGGGTGTTTCGGTGCCGCTATTCAGAAGATTTACTTGGCACTTGTTTTTTTCAGGGCTTCAATCGACCCGAATTGCTGTTATGGTTGTTCAAGGTAATTTCTTCGCGAAACAAAATGCTGAGGTTGAAAAATTATGAACGGAAAAATTATTTTTTCAGTGATCAAGAAAACGCGACTATGGGCATATTTGACGATGGGAATGTGTTTGTTGAACACTTATCTCGGCCTGGCCTGCATCGGGGTCATCGTGTACTACGCGTTTACGCAGCCGGAAAAGGCGATCCGCAAACGCCGCTGTCACAACGACGAGGACGACGGACTCATGAACTTCAGGCACAAGCGGATAAACTGATAGTGATACCAAAGCCAAGCATTTTTGGCAATTTTTTCTTATCCAAAAAAACAGCTCGATTGCGGTTTATTTAAATATCTCCTACCACTTGATTGTTGGCGCGTACTACTCCATGTTCGCAACGGAAAAGGAACGCGAACAATGCGCGAATTTGATGACTGGCACTCCTCAGGTTCGTTTTCCCAAGAATTATTGACTCGTTACTGTGCGAAAAAAAGGATGAAGGATTCGAACGAGCAAGCGAGAATTTTTACTCGACAGAGATGGCGTATGTGGAGAGAGTCAGGAGAAGTGAAGGAGGTGGAGAAGGCGAAAGTCAAGTTGCTCTTCTTGAAGCAAGGTAGGGCGTGTAGATATCAGATGAATCATATTATACCATATATATTATATTATATGATCATATGATGCCTGAATTCAAATAAATATCTAAGAATTGTTCGAAAAACATTTGAAAATATGAAAGGGTGGAGGAATTCCTTGTTATGAATCAGCCATCACATCCATGTCAAAAATGAGATCTCAAGAAATTTTCTGATTGAAATCTCAATTTTAATTTTGCAAAAAAAATGATATTTGAAATGCTGAGATCTCAATTTTCTCAAATATCGACATGAATTAGATTCGCGCAATGCAATGAAATGAGATCTGAGATCTTGAGATCTCAAGCATTTCAGACCTATCTGAACCAATCACAAGTCTTTGAGATTTTTGAGATTTTGAGATCTCAGCAATCTCAGAAATATGGAAAAAATGACGAGGATGTTGCGAAAATCCTGAGATTTGAAATTTGCTTAGATGATGCGAAATTTTGAAATGGAAATGAGATTTCAGACAAAATATGATTTGAAATTTTTGGTGATTTCAAATTATCAAGTCCTGGTTATAATTTTACTCACTTGATCGAATACAACATACAAACAGGAAGTCATGGATAATCGCTGAGTTGTTTGTGAGAAAATATATATTGAATAAGAAATTTCGACTTCTTATGATTTTCTTTTTCTAGAAGAATTCGATTTAGAATTCTAACATACGCAACGCTGCCTGTATTTATCGAGAAAATATTTAGCGTGATTACTGGCAAAAGTCTCGTGCCACTTTTGACCTGGCTTCCTAAATTGTGCAAATTTCATGACCCCGATTGACACATGATTGACACGTGAGAACGTCTCTTGCGCGAGAATCAGAAAATCAGCATTTTCTTTTAAGCTCGGCGGATGTCCTGGCTTTCGGGATTTTCTACGACTTCTACTACCTCGGCGAGCTGCTTCTCGTGACTCTGCAGACAATCATGATCATGTACTTGCGCCGTTCGCGGCTGGTGATTGGAATTCCGAAACTCAAATTCTGGCTCTTTGGACTCATGTATTACAACTGCTCTGGTAAGGCCACTCCCTTTTTTATTCTCTCTTAGAAATTCGTCCGAGCAAAAGATGGGCAAAAAGTTCACTAGAGGAAAGATCTCAGAAAAGCCCGATTTTTGAGTCAAAAACAATCCATTTAGAAAGAGTTGTTGAGATTCTCATTTTCAGATTGGATTTCAATTGCTTGGATCGCGGAAGAAAACCCTGGCATTAGGCCGATGGATGTCTGCGGCGATTTTCTATCCAAGGTAATCTTACACAACTCAGCAGAAATCAAAGTTGCTAGAATTCTCTCAATGGCGTTAGTTACGGCGTCAGAAATCGCGAACTTTTGACGCTTTATGAAAATCATGATTTCAGGACTAATTAACCTTGAATGATTTTTCTCAGCCAAAATAAAATTATTAAGGGTGTGATTCATCTTCTGCTGACGGTTGTTTTATTCTACCGCTTCACCGCTTGGCGACTCCTCAATCGGTCCATCTGCAGAGCGGTAGACGAAGAAGACGAGGACTAAAGCTGCTGTTCTTCTTCACTTCCTAAAAGTTCCGATTTCAAATTCAAATCGATCAATCGCCGTTTCTCAAAAGAAATGAGTCGCGATCATCATCGGGTCATCCTTTTTATTGTATAAAAAAGTTCACCTTTCATGCTTCTCAAGTTCTACTTTTACAATCACTATTTTTCATCTCACTTTTGTGCATGAAGACATTTTTTGCCCTTTTACTGCCGACGAACAAAACAACCGTAATTCATGCTTCTTTCTTTTCAATAAAAAATTGCTGAAACCTCATTCTCGGAAAAAAAAGCAAACATGATGGGCGGTACCAAGGTAAGAAGCATAAAAAACCTGATAAGAGCGCTTTTTGCTCAAAACAAATCTTGTCATCTTCTGTTTTCTGGCTTATCTTGCTTTTCTTTCTCCTAATTCAGCCCTAACAACACTCAAATTTCGGAGAATTGGGCCCGAGATAAAAATTTTTTTCAGTAAATAATTTTCGTCCGGAGTCTTTTCAAATTACTTGTTATTGTTTCAGGCTCTCAGCCTGCCGCTAAATATGACATTTGTCTCTTTAACTGACCTACAAGGCGTTGCAAATTAGCCAGATTCCTGATTAAATCCTCCGGATAAGTGAAGGAGAGCATAATCAATTGAGAACAAGAGCGCTTTCACACAAATGAATTTTTACCGTTTTAAACCTTCCATTTAATAAAAGAAGGGGGCTGGAAGTGGATTTATAGACTGCGCATTTACGCATGAGGCTGGTAGTAACAGAAGACTGAAGAGATATCAGAAGAATATTCAACACGGAATTTAATTATTAACGACTCAGCATTTTTTCTCAAGGAATATAAAAAAGGTACTGTCGGGGTACAGATGTTTTCGAAAGAGGAGTTCTGTCAGGTTTTTCTGTAATTAGGCAAAATTGCTTTTAAAGACGTATTTTTTTTAATTGAAAAGTCTGAGCTAATAGGGTGCGGGCTCTGTTGTTTATGGCGGCGCTGGGAAAGTGACAGTTACTTTTGTTAATGAATTCATTTCGCCGCGAATGCGAAGGGCTCAATCTGTAGAAACTCGGGATAGCAAACTGACTGACTCGGCATTTATATTTTGGCTTTTTAGAAAAAGCGAGCCAAGAAGATTTTTTTAGAATACCGAAAGAGAAAGAACATGGCAATGTACGCAGCAGCTTCTTGCTCAAGCATTTGTTCAGGTAAAAGAAACCATAAAAAATAAAAAAGCATCATCGAAATATATTTTTTTCTTAATTTGAAGATGCGATAATAAAATTCAACTTTGGTGTATGACCAGTTTCATCGCAGTAAAAATCATTCATAATCATTCATAATATTTCAAAATAGCACGATACGCGAGCACATCAGGCCAAAAGCTGCATTTGTCTGATAGACGAAAAGATGAATTTTTAATGGTTCAAGGTCAAACCGAAATGAGGATGAGTTCAAAAGCTTCGTTTGGCTCTTCTAGAGCTTTGATATTAGAAAATTGATCCGCTTACTATATTTTTTTCCCAAAAGAAACTCAGAAAAGCATTGAGAGTTTGATGCCGGAAATCGAAGTCAGCGACAGAAGAATCAGGAAAATTTTCATCAGAGACACTTTCTGATTAACTTCAAAAATGAGACGTCTTGAGGCGAAGCGGCAAATATATAAGTGTCAAGTCCGATAATTTCCCAAATGAGAAGAGGGTTTTTGAGAAGGTGAAACTCGCGTAACGAGTTTTGGACTCCCCAGACGTGCAACTCGATTATTTCCAAGCTTTAGTTTTGACTGTAACTACGTCTTAGAATCGTCTTTGAAAAGAGAAAATGGGTCGAGGGAAAATATTATATTTTGTGAAAATTTGCAAAAGCATGAAAAAGATTGGAACGAGGCTGAAGGACCAAATTCTTTGTCGAAAGTCGAAAAAGGCGAAGAATCTCAGTAAAGGTAAGAGGATCTCATTCTTTGGTCAGGGGTTAGGGTTAGGGTTAGGGAGCTTCGGGTGACAGTTTACTTATGACTTTCTTAAGGGTATACCTATTGGAAAAGCTTTGTTGTTCTCATGTTTTCCAAAAGCATTCCAAAAAGCTGCTCTATCCGCGAATTGCAACAGTCGCGTTAATTATGAGAACTCTTTATAGAACCTCTTAAAATGCAATAAGCAAACCGGCTATCACTTGAAGTGAAAGTTTTAACTCTCACTTTGTTTTGCGAAATTTCCCGTTCCAGTTTATTCTTGAACTTTGTAAAGCAAGAAATTTGCTGTAATTATTCTTCAGAGAGCAATAGTCAAGCAATCGTGATTGAATTTGGAACGCCGCGGGAGCGCTCCTCGGCTCGTCTAAAATCAGCTCGGTAATGTTTCTAATTTGATTGTCCCCCTCCTCGTGAAAACTCGATTTCAGTCTCGAATTCGCCAAAGAAATGAATAAATCCCTCGCCGACGAATCAAGACTCGACGATTTGCTTGATGCTATTATTTTCGCTGAACAAGAAGTTTTGGTAAATAATTCACTGATAAGGGATCAGTTGGTTTCGGCCTCATTTCCTCCAAATTCAAGAGCCGAGGAGAGCTGTTCTTTTCAGTGAACTCTTCACCTTGCAAGTTTCAAATCACTAATTTTACTTCTTTTCAGCATCACGAGCGCGAATCCTTCCGAAAATTTCTCATCGCCTCACGAACTCGACAATCTTCACTTCAAAGTGTGACCAAACAGGTGTCGTAATGCTTCAGAAGAATTTCAGAAAAAAGGCGAAAAATTCGGATGAGCGGAAGATCCTCCGAGTTTCGCGTCTCCGAGAATTTCGGGGATGTATTCTTCATATTTTCAAAGCAAGAACGTTAATTTTTCATTTTTCTTTTTTTCTAGCTCGACATTCCGAAAATACCCTCAAACAACCATCTTTGCGTCAATCAAAATGCACGATTACAATAATTACTTTCAAAAGTTCGAGCTGAACTTACATTTACATAAAATGAAATGAATCAAATAATATTTATTTAAATTATTGCAGTAACCAAGAATATTGAATTATGAAGAATCAGAAAAAATATAAAAGGCAAAAATTGATTCAGAAAATTTTCTTAATTTGATCAGCTGAAAACGCTTGTCGGCATTTTGGGCAAGTTTTCGGTTGAAGCATATTCAAGCACTGGAAGCAAAATGAATGACAGCAGCTTATAATGATGGAATGATGATGATCTTCGTTGTCATACTTTTCCAGGCATACTCCACACGTCAAAGCATCTACTTCTTGAGGAGTAATCTTTCGAGCTTCAAAAATGGTTAAAGCAAATAAAAAATAATTATACAAATGAATTTAAAATTTACCGATCTCCAGTAGTTTGATTTCTTTTGCGTCCTCTCTCAGTTTCGTCAATTTTGTATTCAGATCTTTCGTTGTATTGACAAGGCGAGTTTGTTCCTCCCGCAAGTCGGATAATTTATCTTGCAGCCCCGATATCATTTCACAGAGCTCTTCGATTTCTTTCTTATTCTTCAATTCCTCGTCTGATGCTTTCTTTAATTTTGCTTCCGTATTTTTGAGATCCTCTTCAATAAGTTTGAGATTCTGCAGACGAGCAATCTCTTCATCAATCAGAGTCGAGGTCGAAATTAGTGTATCGTCTTCAATTGCTTCTTGATGATTGTGATTAAAGAATTCGTCGAAGGAAAGATCTTTGTCGCATAGTTTATGAGGACAAGAAAATTTGGCATTTTGAAAATATATATTAACAAGTGTCAATTCTGTCTTTCCATCGCAAAGAAACCCACAGCATCCCATATTAAAACCGAGACAATTTCCTTGGATTTTCTCTTCAATGCACTTATCACAAATTCTTTTTTCGCAAACCCATCTTCTCCAGGTTCCAGATTCGGAATCTTCCACTGTTTTACGCCTGTACAATTTTTCCCTGATATGACTAGAATCCTCGTTAATAACCAGCAAGATACATTAATCATACTTGCAAAAATGGCAATAATAGCTTTTAGCCAACTGTCCTTTGAAATACTCCTTTGGAATCCCTCTCATATTTCTATTTTAGATCTCTTTCTTGAAATATTCTTGGCTTTTTCTACTGATGATTACGATTATGAGTGTTCTGTACTGAAACGATTCTGACTATTTGCTCTATCTGACCAGACAAATTTTTATTGCCACCGCAGTTTACTGGCCTTGAACATTATAAAACGATTCATACTCGGAATTTTACAATATCGCAGATTAATTTTATTCAAATCAGAATTTAAAGCTGGCAGTGAGCGCAAAAGAACTTGGAATGAATAGTTTTTAAAAATGTTTTCTAGAAATATACAGGCCCTTCCGAACTCTTGGCCGTTTTTTCACGAGCTCGACTTGTAAGATGTTCTCTTCCGGCGGCGGCAGTTGATCATTTCGTGGAGAATTTCTAGCTCCGTTCTCTGAACATAACAATTTAAGGGTCTACTCGTCAATAATGACAAAAATCCTAATTGAGCTTATTTGAATCTGGCTTTTTCCAGATATAAGAAAAAAAACAAAACTGTTCGAAATTCGAATAGGTCCTCCTTATTCCACGCTCAACAAAAAAGCTTTATCTTTCAACCTTTCCATCTTTCATTGATCATTACACAAGAGGTGCTCTCCTTAATTCAAAAGCTCATTAGGTTGTTCTCAAAAACACCAAGGGCTAGGGTTACGTACCTGCTCAGTTTTGATCATCGGCATCCAGTTTGTTTTTGTTGCTTTTCTCACGTTTGAAAAACGCCTGGAACCTAACGTCTTGCAAGAAAACGGTAAGGTCTTTCAAGCTAATAATAAGCTCATTGCCACTAATCGTATCCGACTTTTACACTTTTTTACTGATTCTAAGGGGATGAAAAATCTCTAAGCATATTTCGGAAAGTCTGAGTCTGCTCGTGTCACGCTTCTGAATTTCCCTGCAACACAGGTCACCGAAAAAAGTGCACGAAAAATTGCCGTCGGATTTGCATCTTTCGAACGTGACCTTGGCCGCTCATGAGTTGGTAGCTCTCATCTTCAAATGCCAGATCCGGTCTGGTGCTTAGCGCCTGTTTCTGATCCTCGCTCTCGTATTTGGCATCGCGTAGAGTCACCGGAAGTGCTTCTGGAGATTCTAAATCGCCGGGACGTTCTAACAGCGGGATCATCCCGTAACGAATTCTACACGCTGAATTCGGCCTTGACAATATTGATTACGGAAAAATTAAAAAGATGGCTTTCGTCTTTAAAATTGGGGACGATCCCTTTATGAACAAGTTTATGCAAAATCTTCTGACTTTGCATCATTCTCGGTGGCGACTCAGGATGATAAATAGAGCTTGTATCAACAACTCCAACTGCAGCTGGAGCCTTTAAAAAGTTGTTATCAAGAGTCCTTTTTTTATGAAAATGGGTTCGACCGGGAACTTTTTTCCTCACGTTTCACGTGGTTTGGGATAAAAATTGATAACGAGTGCCTTTGGGAATGAAGAGTAGTCGCCACGAAGGGGTAGATAGGCGCATTTAGGCGGCATTGGCACCGGTGCATCACGGATAAAGGCGATCATACGCGCTTGCCTATTCCAATCGTTAAGGACTTTTAGGGTCTTCTTTTCGGATTCTTCCTCGGCTTTCAGCTTTTTTGGTTTTTCGAGAGGGTTTTTATTTTGGATATCTTATGGTCAGATTGATGGTAATTATAAAGATATTGGACATAATAGAATTAAGTTATCAATTAAAAATATTCAAAAAAATTACTTTAACGATCATGAAAAAGATTAATTATGGTTTTTTCAGACTTTTCAATTCTACATGATTAATTTTGGAAAAACGTTCCTTGGCCTGTTCTCTTCGAATTTCCATGGCTCGTTTGATTGCAGCGGCCCCTTCGTCAAGAATTTCCGAGTTGGGCGACTCGGACTTGAAACTTGCCGCTGACAAAGTGTCCCCGTCGGAGTCGGATACAACGAGGGATTCTTTTGGACTTGTCTCTTGACTCAGCCCAAGTTCAACGAATTCTAGAGTGATTTTTGTAAACAAGAGTGTTTTCGACGGAAGAATTTCAATTTGCTAATTGTTGGTGAACTGGTCCTGTAAGTCGGCGAGTTTTGAGTGCCAAAGAGAAGGCCAAGATTGAAAGTGCTCATTCTTCTGTGAATTTTCTTCTTTTTCGCGTCCTTGGCCTCCTAAAATAATGCATTGTATCTTGGAAAACAAGGATGAAAAAGCAGGATGCTGCTGAATTTAATCTTGGCTTGCTACTTACATCTGCAGACATGGTTACGTAGAAACTCTCCACTGGTGTTGTTTGTTGACTTTTTGGGTTAAAAAGAAATGGAATTTTATGGGTTTTTATTGGCTGACCGAAAAAACTCTGATTTTTGATTGGTTGTTTTGAAAATAATGAATTTTGATTGCTTTCACCAAATTTTACTGATTTTTGATTGGTTTATTGCGCCTCAGCCTCATTTTTAGATGGAAGAAGCACATTTTAACCCTGACTGTATGTAGGACTCGTCTCCGTCCCAAACAACAGTCCAAGGTTAAAAGTTGAAAGAGGCTTCGTCAATCGTCTTTTGAGCTTTCCAGTCCTCGAATCCTAAATCAAAGTTTCTCAACTAAACTTGACCAGTTATCTAAGAGAGCTTTTCAGAGAAGCCTCAGGTGTTCGAAACAAGTGTCGTTCTTCTAACAGAGGGCTAGAAACATACCTTGCGACTCACGTGACGACCGAACGGGGATGCAGGCGGAGCAGTGAATGCGTTTCTTTTTTGAGTTTTTGATCAAAATCAATGGACTAATTTACTTAGGAATAAGGAATCAATTATTTTTTGAAAGAAAAAAAGTCTGCTTTCGCCGATTTCTCAAATAATTATGGTTTTTTTCTATTTTCCAATGTTCACTTTCAAACTTATCCTGTTGAGAAGCGCATTTGTATCAAATTTTCTCAGTTGTTCGACCTTTAGCTTCGTCAATTTCTTGAGCTTCTTTAGATTCGGCTCTGATAAGCGCCTCTTTATCTTCCGGACGAATTTCTCTGCAGCCTGTATGTTGAAGGAATCCAATCTGCCAAATCGTTTTTCGACGGGCTTAAGGATATCCGATAAGTATTCTGCGTCGGAAGATAGGTCTTACTTTTGCTGGATAGACGATTTGCTTGAGGAATTGGACCTTTGGATCCACCGGTGTTGGGGGTCTTTTTGATCGTCGAAAATTGACTGTTTCTCAAATTACCGTAAAATATCAAAAAGATCATAAAAATGGTGTTTCCATTGGGGTTCGAACCCAAGACCTTTCGCGTGTAAAGCGAACGTGATAACCACTACACTATGGAAACAACTGGAAGTCGCTCTCCAATATCGGACAGTATCACTTCTACTTTTACAGTAGCAAGCGCAAGTATAACACGTTTGTGTCTAAAATGACCTCACAAAATTCAGCCCGCTATATTTATTCACTGAGCGGGCAGCGGCCACTGCCACCGTATTTGAACCCGTAAGAATATGATTTTCGTCAATGTCATTTTTCGACAATTTCCTTGCATAAAAAGTATTGCCGAAAAGAGCCGGGGATGATCCAATCTTTCGCAGCGTGTTTTTCGACCTGAAAAGAAAAGGAAAGGAGGGTATTTGGGGATGGCTTTGATTTGAACTAAGACTATCAATACGTCCTCTTATTATGGAAAAAAAAGTTGTCATCCTTTGATCGTTTATTTTGAAGCCAAGACGCGGAACGGGTTTTGTCATCATAAGTATAACGAACCTAATCAACGGAAACCAGCTTTTCATTCTCTTTCACTACTAGTCTTATTCGTTGGTAAGGTAAGGGTTTTTATCAGATGAAGCAATTGCTTCAATTTTGTATAATTGATCTTAGTAAAATCTACGAGGTTGTTTTTTTTAAATTATTATCCATCGAATTCATAAAAGTAAAAATCTTCTTTGTCAAATTTTTTCGTATTATTATGGTTTTTGACTTTTCTCTTGAAAAAAAATCATATTTACCTTTTGAAAGTTCTCCCAAACATCGCGGCCAGCAACAATGTTTTATCAATGACATCAATCGTTTTTCTCCTAAACATTGGCTTCTTTTTCTTCTTCTTTTTCCTTTTATCGGGAGTTGAATTTATCGATCTGTCGGATGCAATTTCTATTTCCGCTTTCGGAAGCTTCAAATGAGCTTGATGAAGAGCTTCAGAATCGTCGCACTCGAGCAGGGCTTCTTGTCTCTCCGCTTCTTCGAGATCGAATTTGAACAGCCTAGAAACAGGGTTTTAGAAATTGACGTTTTCTCGAGTTCAAGAAGGGCTTTTAGAAGGATTATTTTAACGAGACGGCTAATTGGATTATTTTCTTCTGCCAAAGTCAAGGCAGGCTCGATCCAGGAAGTTGAAATAATAAACGGCGAAATAATTGAAAAGTCGATCCAAAAACGACCAAAAAGACTTGCAAAAATAGTCCATTTTAGAGCCTAATATTCCCTATGGACGTTCTTTTCTGCATATACAATATATAGTCAGGCACGTAAGAGAAAGAACAGGATGCGTTAAATAATTAAATGAACTTACTCTCTCGGGATCGCACCAAAATGCCAGATCATGAATTTGTTATCATAATCCTCAATGTGCTCCTCTTCTTCCTCTTCCACGATTTTGTAAATTTCGTATTTCGATTTTTCCATCTCGGGCGATTCTAATTATACTCGTTCAAAAAACATTTCCTCTTAACTTTGCACTCTCATTTTTTTGACCGAGACCTGAAAGCTCTTCTTTTTTCTCCACCTCCTTTGCTTTTTCCTTTTCTGCTTCCTCTTCAGCTTTTTTCTTCTGCTTTTCTGCCCATCTATCTTGACTATCTTTAATTTTCTTGGCGATTTTTTCGGCCTCTGTCATATTTTCTTCTGATTTTTCTTCAGAAGATTCTTTTGAAGCTCCTTTTTCGTCGTTTTCCTTCTCAGAACCGGTCGTTTTTTCTGTTGATTCTTTCGATTCATCTGCTTTTTGAAATTTTCATCAGTTTTAAGCCTTTTCAATATATTTTGTGAGTTTACGGGAAGAGCCACAGAGATCTGTTAATGAGTGAAAACATTCCTTTTGCGGCGGGCAAGGGTTCGACTCTCTGCTTGCCTGCTTGTGTCATGTCTTTGACGAGGAACAAGCCCATTGACAAGGTTGCCGAAACTTCCGCCACAATTGCTAAGAACATATCAGTAGATTCATTTCTTTTAGACAAAACTCGCAGTTATACTTACTCAGAAAAATAAAAATGACTCCAAGTCCAATTTTCGGATCTTTTTCTTGGCCGTCAACGAGTTCTTCGGGAGTTTTCTTCTTGACGATCTCGCAGAACTAAGAAAACTACAGTAACTACTGAAAAAAGAGTATTTTTGATGAAAAAGTGGTTTTAACGGAGCGTCCCCCTTAAATTCAGAGCCTCTGTGCCCTAGAACATGCAGTTAGAACTTCGCCATTCGACAGTATCTCAAGTGCGCACAGAGCAAAAAATATTAGCAGCGTTTGCCTTGCCGCAATCACCAGCCGCAGTCGCCGGCTTTGAACTCCGAATATTCTAACACTATCTTATCCGCTCTGTTCAAATAATTATTAGGGTCATCCCTCGAATTTCTTATAATGAATTTTGAAATTCGAAAATCTTGTACCTTTTTGAATTCCGTAAAAGTAGAAATCGCGCCTTCTTGAGTATTAAAGAAGTTGCAGTATCCTCGGCAATGCCCAATCCAAGGAAGTTTGCCTTCAGAAAGTGACGATTTTGCCGACATCCCGCTGAAAACACAACCAAAAAGGACCAAAATAAACATCATTATTCGCAGAAATTTCAATTTTTGAAATTGCGATGCTGGAAGCGCTTTTCAAAAGGCTCTAGAACTGTTTCTCTTCGCGATGACAGCGAACTAAGCCGCTCAATTCCATAATTCTCGATTATTGGTGACGGATGACGCGCCAATTGACCACTTTCAAATCCGCAATTGGTGCGAGGAGGATAATAAAGCGAGTTCGTACCGATCTTTACGAATTCCGGTACAGATTTAACTCAAGGGAGACGCCCTCAAAATCGGATTAGCGCGTAACAGCCCCAGAAAAATCGAGATTGGAAGGGCGAAAGTTGGGTTTTCCGGAATTTTACAGCGAAATTCGTGAAATTTCATTCATTGAACGGGATAAAATTATTGATAACATATCAAAAAAAGAGGTAAAAATATGAAAATTGCATGAGAGACCACGTGCGAGAGCCATTCCTTTGGTATCCATAGATAACTCGGCGACGCTTATCAGAAGACCAAAACTATTCAACGGTTATCGAATCAAGTTTTCGAACTTTCGTTGTTTCAAAACTCGAATGACTGAAAGTACAAAAATGTAACCCCCTTAGCAACCGGAAATGCAACCGCTCACGCCCCTAAGCCAAGCGGACCATTTGCGACGTGTGTCACTAATTCGTTTATCACCACAAGCTGACCACGGTCGCTGGCGAGCGCACAACTTGCCAGGCCATTGTCAACCGTTTTCTTTCGTTTAGAGCAGGGCACCTTTCGAACTTGCGGTCACAAAGTTGACAGCAACGGGCAATAAGTTGGAACGAAACTGAACGAGATTTTGATTAGCTCTAGAAACTCAGGAATCAACGGGAAATTTGAAATTTTTCCGTGTTTTTGGCTACATTTCGATAACCGTGACCTAAGAAGGAAGACAGAAATAGTGAGGTTTTCTCTGGCATCAATGGAAGCTTTTTGAGTTGCATCTGGGAAGTAGCCGGTGCCACCAGAAGGATAGCAACTTGTGTTGAGGCAACAGGAAGAGATACCAACAGCAATGTCTATTGATTCTTCGCCTCCACCAGGGTCATGAATGGTGTAAGAGAACCATTTTTTCGAATACCTAAAATATTTTTTTGCACGCAAAAACCTCAGCTAGAATGATATCTCTAAAATTTGTATAAGTTATCAAGTTTTATACGAAAAAAATTTGGATAAATTAATTTATAGTCTATAATTTAATATTATAGAATTGTAAACATAGAAGAGTGGTACCATTTTTTCAAGCAGAAGGTGTACCTGGTTATCAGACAAGTTATCAAAGCTACGAAAACAAGCAATGTATGAACGATTTCTCTTGTAATTCCAAAGCTTCCCGGCTTCTTGGTCTTCTTCTCTTTCTCCATCTTCTTCTTTTCTTTACTTTCACTCTCTTTTGACTTTTCTTCCTCATCTTTCGACTCTTCCGTCATACTTTTTTTTGAATACTGGTTGATAAAGTTTCGGTGGAAATCCACGAAATCTTCTCTCAAACTAAGCAAGAGGCAATTACAAGCAGGAAGTCGTCATGCGAAGCAAGAATAAAAAATTGATATGCGAAAGCAGTGCAGAGCTAAATGTAATTTATTCACAAGTACCACAGTGCCTCAGCGCCGCCCTACTGTAATGAGCAATGTTATATGCAAGCGCGCTGAAGAAAACACTTGTTGCTGCAGGAAGTGAGCGATAATGCATAATTGCTTTGAGCAAGACATCAACTTACAGAATTCTAGCGCCTGCCATGAACATTATATTTAGAAAGATGGAAGATTCTTGATGTTTATACTTATGTTAAAAATTAGAAAAAAGTCTTTTTGCTGGTAAGTTTTTTGAAATATTATTCTTAGAGAATAGACTATCGGATTTTCTTCCTTGATTTCTGTTGTATAATATTTGCCGAAAATTGGCTCAATGTGACTGTAAATGTCAAAGAGTCCGGCTGATTTCTAGTCAACTCTTCTGAAATTCAGTTTTTCTCAATATAATGAGAGAGATATTGCTATTTATATTCGGCACTGCAGGTAGTCTTTCAAAGAATACACGATCATGCCCGTAAGTATCTGAACTTCATTCGATATACTTATAAATAATAAAGGGATCAAGAACTTGGAGATCAATGCGATGCTCAATGCCGTCTTATTTTCATTGAATGTCGAGGAAACTGTGCAGATTCTGTCTGCGAATCTGTGTGCTTGCATGAGTACTCAGAATGCAATGATTCTTGTCCTTGTTTTCATGATTGTCCCGATGGATGTGATGGTTGTAAGCACCCTCTTTGCTTTTGTAAGAATCCGGAGCTTGACAATCCGATATACAAGCAATGTATTGAAGAGGCTGCAGCTCGTCAAAAAAAGTGCGTTACCACTTGCTACGCCAATAACGCATGTTTCGAGAGATGTAACGACGACTTTTTTATTGATTCTGCAAGATGCCCTTGTATGTCAGAATGTCCAACTGGGTGTCCATGTGATGGCGGTTATAAATGTCAGCCATTTATAACTTCAATATGTCAGAGATATAGTTATAAGCACAGTTATATCATCTCAGCTGATGGATCGTTCAAGGAAAGCTTTTGATAATATTCAGAAAAATTCTTACAATATTGGTTAAGAAAATAATGCATTTTTTCTGTTTTTACTATGACTTCAAGTGTGTGAGTCATCAATTTTATATATCACTTGAGCTTGTTGAAAGGACAATCGCTATTATTCAACTCCTGATGTAGATGGATTCTCTCTTGAAGGTGTCAGAAATGGATATTTGAACGGAGAAATATTCTTCTTTGGTGGAAATAATAGTCCAAGACAAATTACAAAATTAAATGAATGCTCGATAGAACTTATTTCTATAACGCTTCTAAACGATTTTGAAATCGATGGCATGCTTGTGACAGTACCAACAATGCCAAATGAGATTCTCCTGTGTTCTGGTTCTGCTCCTTATACAAAATGCGAAGACTTCAATGGGCAAATAACGCGAAATAATCCGTATGTAATGAACTTCCAACATGATTGTGGCTGTATGGCTCTGGACAACAATATGCCAACTGCTATTGCTGGTAGAGACACAGAAACAGGAGATGTTCATTCGAAAATCGAAATTCTCGGACTCAGTGGTTGGCAATACGGTAAAAATCACCCGATCGCTGCAAGATGCATGGGCTGCGTTTCTTTGGGAAATGGAATACTTACACTCGGAGGAAACAAAATAACTGATGGTGAAAATAATTTTTCCGATGAAATTTATTTGCTTCGGAATAATGAATGGTCATTTGCGGGTCGGTTGCAACAGGTCATTACATATAATTGTTCTTATTCGAGCTAAAATTAAGGGAGTTGTGACATCTAGTCTTCTGTTTTTTGACGAATTTATAATTTCTTTTGCTGGAAGCTCTTATTCCGAGTAAGATCCCGAAAAAATGATGACATAGTTTCAATATGTTTATTAAGAAATGCCATTGTTGAGCGACTTGAATGGAATGGAACTCACGTAACTTCATCAACGACTATACATGAACATAATCATTTGTGTTTTCATCCGATTGTCTTTAAGACATCCCCTGATAAATGTGTTGATTCCTGCGCTGATTCCTGCTTTTCTTGGGAAGTTAAAGATCATTTTTTTTATTAAATCAATGCAAAAATAAAACCGTTCTTGTTACTCAACGACTTTTTTTGTCGACAAATCATCGAAGCATTTTTAAAATTTTTGAATTTATTTATTACAAAATTGTTTATCTGATAACTGTACAGCTTCAAAGAGTATTTCCTCGAAGTAAATCGCTTGATCAGGATATTTTTCAATCCAGTTTCCAGATCGGATCTCAGCACTCGTTGCGGACGGTGCCGTCGGGGCAGCATTTTTGAATTCCAAATGAATTAAATAAAGTAAAGGCGCTTTCCGCGGGTTCTCAAAGTGCCCAAGTTACATAATAACAAAAATAAACGATCGGGCAAACCCTTTCCTTTTGACTCCGCCGCAGCATTCAGCTTTGAAAATTGTCCTCGATTGAATCTTCGAGCAATTAGCGGGGTCTTAAAAATAAAATCATCAAAACCGCCGGTGAATTTTATGAGTCTAATCAACAACTAATAATTGGTAATATAGGTGTCCAAAAATTTGCAGCATGAACTTGCCAATTCATTACTTCCTGGACGAAAACTAACCATTGTAATCAAATGGCCCCATGAAAGTATGAAAAGTTTGTTGGTAGACATCAAGTTCCTCAGCAATGTCCAGAGCGAATTGATGATCGCAGTTGAACACTTCTCTCTCGCAAGTTGCAAGTCGATCTCGAGCTCTGATAGCCCCGCTGGAGCTGTATCGGATCTTGTAATTCGCCGCCTCGGTGCAGTCTTTTCCATATTCACGTTGGACGCATTTCTGGCAGTTTTTGTACTTTCGGCAGACGGCATCGAGGGCATCGACGGGCTGGCCAGTTCCGTGGTGGTCGAGTTGATCTCCTCTGATGAGACAATGGCAACCATACGAGAAGTATTTTGTATCGTCAAAATTTGGCCTAGAAATCTCGGGTAAAAATTTTCGATTTTTAGCGGTTATTTCAAAATTTCAAAAGAAAAACTCAAAATTTTCATCTCAGTAAAAACTGTACCTGTAATGTCTGATCATCTCTAGAAGCGTGTCCAGTCTCTCAGGTTGTGAAGCCTGTGCGATTTTCGCCGAGATCGCGAAGATACCAAAAACTTTCATGTTTCAAAAAGTACTTTTCAAAATTTACAGCTAATTCGTGCTTTTATCAAGCCTCAGAATGACTCGGGTACTTTCTGGATTCTTTTCAGAATGGCTCAGATGGCGTCAGAGAGCGCGCCTGATTGCGCCGCGGATTGAATCATTTGCGTGTTGTGGGAACAAGCGGTAGTGAGGTGGAGTTGTAGATAGTAAAAACGCACGGCAAACAACTTTTTTTTTGACTTATCGCACGGAGCGAAAATAAGCGCGCTCTAAAATGATATGGGATTAACTTTAGTATTATGAATACATCCCTTTTAAACCTGAGTATACTTCGGGTGCAATATTAGACTCTGGACTCCGGAGTCTGGAGTACAGAGCGGCTATTCTTTAACAAAAATCTAAAAATTGAAATTTTATTTTCGAATCAAGATTTCCCGCAATATTGCCAGACTTTTTAGTCCTGGAAAATTTTTATGGTTATCCATAATTTTTATTAAAAGTTTTCCACCATAAATAACGAAAATATTTGTATACAGAAGGCGCAATTTTAATACCCTTGAGATAAAGGCACGCGTTTATCCCGGGAATATCACCTCGGATCAGCCGCGCGGCAAGGCGCCTTTGAACTTGAAGCCATATGGATTTCTCGACAAGGGACTTTACATAAGATCTTCATTTGAAAAGTTCATTTTTCGGCGATTTTTGGTCGTTCAGCAAGTTTTGACAAAAGTTCCCATTTCGTGTTATGATTGAAAATACCAGATTTCTTCGCGGAATCGATGATGAACAAGATTTATTTTTATCCAAAAAGGGTTGTCCGCCGCCCGGGAACATGAAAAAATTGGCTCAAACAAGAAAACACTGTTTTCTTTTTTCAAATCGAGGCTTCCTTTTCCTTCAGATTTCTTGAAAGCAGAATCGATTCTTTCATTTGAAAAATATTTATTGAAAATTGGATCATTTAAAAAGTACAAGATACAAATTATTCGTCCATAATGCCCGAGTCGGCGGATCAAAGGCGGACACTCTTGTTTGGCTGTCCAAAAGGGCTCGGCGAAAATTTACGGAGAGCGCTGCGGAGCTCGAAATAAGCGCCCTTTATTATTGTTTTACCGACACCTTTGCCAAGTTCAACTCCGCAAGGGGATTTTACTAGCGCCCCGTGCATTCCATAAAACAGCCAAACAGGAAGTCCGGGAAGTCAAGAACTTCAAGAAAAAAAAAAGAATTGAAAAGAACCAAAAAAGAGAGAATGATCATTGGAATGAAGATTTTGAAGTTTTCAGGAAGTTGAAAAGAAATAAAAAAAAACAAGAGTTCAAAAGAGAAAAATACTGATTAATATTTTTCGTTGTAATTATTGCAAAAACAATAAATATTTTTTTTTGATTATAGAATTAGATTCATTAATTAACATTGATTAGTGACGAACATCGTTCAAAAGTTTAATGATTGGTAGAGCAAGTTTCCTGTTCGACAAATACTTATATTTTCAACATCAAAAGCGCTCATTGCTTGCATCAATTCGAGTTTCTCACGAACACAAAAATCCACGACTCTTCCGAAACATGTGCAATCGACGACCGTCCGAGGGCTGAAATGTAATTATCTCCTTCCTGACAATGACAATTATGAAATTAACTTTTCAGACTACTTGTACGCAGACCCTGTGACATTTCTTGAAGCGGTTCAGCTCTGTGATGAGCGCGGGAAAGGGCTGATTGATAAAATAAGCATCAAAGTCATTCAATTATAAACAGGCAACTAAACGGGGTCAATTAAAATCGGGTCCGATTTTGCCAAATCTTCAATTTTGCCATTTACTTTGACGCCCGGAGAAAAATGTTTAATTGCAAAACTCTAGTGCAATCCAAACATCATAAAACCGAGCCCTTTAAAAAAGCCAGACATTAGCGAACATTTCCGACCGGATCCAGCAGTCCCAATTGGCCATCCGCCACTGGCAACGGCTCAATCCATGGATAGGTCAGTCTTTTTCTTCCGGTTATTATTTGCTCTCCGAACTTATCGAAACCTTTTAGGAATCGTGAATTTCCAAGGAAGCATGCGCTGGGTGTCCGACTTCTCGCTCGTCAACGATCGTCAAAAAAGACGGTAAGAACTTTTGAGCTTTAACAAATCCTCCTGTCCTGAGTTTGATGGCCACCCAAGGGTTGAAAGTTTAAAGGATTATATATCTTTTTTAGGAACTGGTCATACAATGATGTTCAAAGAGCGAAAAGGCACACGCTTCATCCGTCGGAATGCTCAGCATTTATGTCTCAGGAGAACTATGGGAACAGGGTCTTATTTGTTTCGAGAGTACATCATTGATAGGACAGAAAAACGTCTGATATTATTTGTTATAATTTTACATTAAAAGTCAAAATAAGATAACAGATGCTTCCAGAAAGTATACTTATGAAACCATAAGATAATTATTGATTTTATCTTTAATGATTTTTATTGATAGTATCTTTATGAAAATAATTTTTAACCTACCGATGACAAACACTTACTTACAATTACTTATACCGTTCGATTTATATCGTATAAGTAATATCGTTTTATTTATAGTATTTTTTATACCGTTATTACTTCCAAATAATAATTATAAGATCCTGAATAAAGCGTTTGGAAAATTGACAATTGCGAGAGAACGAAGCGCCCGTACATCTGCCATCGAAAAATTTAGTTAGTTTGTTTGAAAATAAACTTTGGATTGGAAAATTTTTAAAATGCGACATTGTCCGATGTTGACGCGATTTGTGTTTTGCGATTCTTGTTTCGCATATTGGGCGGGAGCCCAAGTTTTTTCGAAAATGACGCACCGGAAGTTTTTGGTTATGTAAACTGAACACGTGTTTTTAAGGGCATCAGGTCAAAAAAGAGCCGTTTTAAGACTCAGTTATCTAATTTGGCCGTAACTGAGGAACATAAGATTAGTTTTTCTTGTGTTTACTTCTGACTAGTAACGAGCCAAGAGGCAATCTGGAGATGGGTACTGAAAAACACGCGTTCGTCGAAAATGGATTATCTCGAGTTCTCGAATTCGAGTAAACACCAGGAAAGCACAACTGCCGCAAAAATTGTTGATAGACCCTAGGAAAGTTTAGGAAGAAAGGAATGCAGGGAACACTCGTCTACGATATTTAAATTTGAATTTATCCCTTTTTTTTGAAAAATAACATCGTAAAAAGAAGCTGAAAACTTCCTTCTATATTATAACCAAACAGCGTTATTCATTCTCTTCAATAAATTTATCTAAAATAACCTTCGAAAATTCAATTTTAGCCCAAAAAGAGACCACTTTTTGCCTGTATTTGAACAAAAAACGGTGGTGAGAGCTTTAATTCATTTTTTTTTGTTCAGAAATTGAAATTTAAAGTTAGAAACTTTTGCAAAATTCATCCTGCAATATTTGGCCAGGTTCATTTTGTGAACGCTTTGTGTTTGTCTGCCGATTATGCGCACTCTGCTAAGCCCGTTCATCAGCGACCGCGTTCAACGAATTGGTCTTGTTTGCTCCTCTATAAAACCAACCTGCAAGTCACCGATTCTCATCCAAAAACTCAAAACTACAAAATAAAAGAGATGAAAACTCCCATGGAAAAGATGCAACGCCTCAAATGGCTTACTCCAGCTCTCTACTTGCCACACGGACTTTCCGGCATCATCTGTCTCACCCTCGGCCTTGTGCTGACGATCTGCTCGATCATCGGAAATTTCACGCTAGTCAAAAGCTGGGTCCTCTATGTTTTCATTTTTTCCGCCCTGGTCAACGCCATTTCCGGAATCATCCTTACCCGCTCCACCGCCGCCCTCGTCAAAATCTGCTACCAGCTTGGAGCGCTTCTGCAACTCGCATTTGCTTACCTTTGCTTCCGACTTCGACCAGATGAGCTACTCGTCCCCGTTCCCGTTGAATACCGACACATAACTGAGACCGTTTTTCAATTCGCTGATACCGCCATGTTCGGAACCCTGATGATCTGCAATTGCCTCCTCTTCTGGGCCGGTTGGACCAACATGCGAAGAGATAACAAGCTAAACAAATGGTGGTTTATCCTCGCCGTCGGCGGAACTTCCATCCTTGTCCTGATTATTTCCGCTTTCCCATTCCAGCTTTGGCAAGGAGGATCAGAATGGATCGAGTGCGTCCAAGAACTCTACCCAGCCCAGCGACTGAGCTTCACGAGTTTTGTCTACGTCCCAACAACTTGGATGTTTTCAATGATGTTTTTCGGCATTTCGCTTTTGAAAAGAAAAATCATCACTCCAACTCTTTTCGCGATTATCTTTGGCGCTGGAAACTTGTTTATCTTCCTCCTTGTCATTTTGATGCAAGAAATTCACCTGCCAAACGTCGCGACTCAGAAAACAATCCTTCCTTGCCCGTTGCCAGAGCCAGATTCGAACTTGGGCCGCGTGGTGGAGATGTTTGATACTTCAGCGAGTTTACAAGCACTTTTTGAAAAATTCTAACTACATTTATTTCTCCAGCTCATTTTTATACATGCTCACTATTATGTTTATACTGTCTGTAAATAAAAAACTTCAAAAATCTTATCGAAACGATGTATTCTGATCTCCTTGTTGATTTAAAATAAGATTGACATTTTGACTTTCCAATTCTTGGAGCGGACAGTACTGGTTATGTTTGCTGATGTGGCTCTTCTTTTAGACAAATCTGAAAATTATCAGATCTGATAGTTATGCACTTCTGAGATAAAAAGTCAAGAGTTCAATCAGTCTTGGATTCATGATCTCAGTTTATGATAGAAATGACACCGAAATGGCAGAAAGTTCTTTTTTTCTTTGCGATTTTAGTGAGTCTTGCTTCGATTGGGACAATTTTGAGCTCGCCGTCTTTTTTAAAGAAGAGAGCTTTTGCGCAGGAATTTTGCAAGTGGGTCAGTTTACCAGTTTGAGTTTTAGGTATTTTTAAGGGATGAAAAATTACAAACTCAATGCCAGGACGTTTGCAAAGTGGAATTTGCTCAATGCCGACTTTTGTGTGAAACAGAATATTGCCAAACCAGATGCAAGGATGTTTCTGAAGAATGTTTTGAGAATTGCCCATGCGGTAAGAACTGTGAACAAGGTTGCGAGGAGTGTAGCAATCCGATTTGCGTCGTAATGGATCAAATTTATTCTTCGGTTTTCAAATCAACGACAATCCAAATAGCAAGAACAACACTAACGACAACAACGACGAAGGGCGAATCAAGTTCAGCAAAAACAACGACAACCCAAGAGATGAAAACAACAACAGCGATCGATGATATTTTTACAAGCTCAGAATCAACGACTTCAACATCAGCGATATCAACAGATGGCCATTATGAGTATGAGAGTGAATCAGTGACATCAACATCAAAAACATCAACGATGACAACGACAAAGGAAGAGGAGTTTTCGAGCGAATATCCATCGACAACTACAATAGAAGTATCAACCACAAGGAAAGTAGATATTAAAAAATCAACTACAGAGGCGACATCAACGATGAAAATAACAACTACAACTACAACTACAACAACTAAAGCTGATACTACTGCCTCGAATACTTGCGAAAAATATTTTGGCGAACTAACAGGAGAATTACCAGAACAAAATTGCCCGACTTCTGTTACAGGAAAGGATTGCGACTGCCCTGCAATCTTCGAAAGACAACAGGACGAAAGTGGAAACTTCATGAAAGCTGATTACGCGACGGCTCATAATCATTGCGAAAGCAAACAAGGTTATCTTGCCTTTTTCTTGAATTCGGATGAGTTCGATAATTACAAGGATAATTATCGAGTAAATACAGATCAAGAATACATTGGTTATTGGTCCTGTGATCATCAGAATTTCAAGACAGTAGACGGCGATGAAGCTTCTTTTACTGACTGGGACGAAACCGTGCCTAGTTATCAAGGAGAAAACCAATTTTGCGGCGTTCTTCGACCAAATGGAAAAATGGACAATGCTCGGTGCGACAGAAGACTTGAGTTTTCTTGTCGCTTGCCTCAAGTTTGTCTGTCTACTGACACATGCGAGGAATATTTTTGTCATTATGGTAAAATATGCAATGATCAAGTGGGCCACCGAAAATTGGAAAGAAGTGAATGTCCAACTTCTTACAGTGGGGAGAATTGTGAGTGTGGTCCTGTTTTTGTTCCACAGACAGATGCGGTTGGAAACATTATCAAAGCAGATTACGCTACTGCTAATAAAATTTGCCGTCGCCAAGGCGGCTTCTTGGCGTTTATTTTGGATCGAAAAGAATACAAAGATTACTTAAGTTCTGTTGATTTCTCGAAGTTTGAAGGTGATGCCTTCAATTATGCCACTGAATACTTCGGTAAGGAAAAAAGATTATTCAATAAATGATTGTTAAGGCTACCATTCATGTGAGCTTCCAACATTCTACACAGATGCTGGAAAAGAGGCAGAGTGGATACATGAGAATTGGAAAGAAGGCGAACCAAATAACCTTCATGGAATTGAATACTGTGTTGTGAATACAAGATGGAAGACATTTAATGATTATAAATGTACTGAAAATCTCCCCTTTGCCTGCAGATTTTCTAAAAACTGTTAATAAAATCAATTCTTTTTGTTAAAATTTCTCATTTAGAATTCACACGAGAACAGATTCGAGGAAATACAAAGTATTTTGATAGAAGAAAGCTTTATTCATCGCATTATGCATTATTTGATTTATTGTATCAATTATTATTGACAATTTTTGGAAAATCGACAGGCAAATGGAAGAGATTTATCACAGTAATAATCATTAAACTCTTTCCAATAAGTCATGGCAACACAGTACTCGATCCCATCCCTGTTGTTTGGCTCGCCTTGTGCCCAAATTTCGTTTATCCACGTCGCCTCGTTTCCATCATCTGTGTAGAATGTAGGAAGCCCACAAGAGTGATAGCCTTAACAATTTTTCAGAGAGAAAACCTTCTGTTTTACCTAAGTATTCAGTGCCATAAGCAAATGCATCACTCGTGTCACTTTTTGGAAACCAAACAGAACTCGTGTAATCATCGTGTTCCTTCTGATTCAAAAGAAACGCAAGAAAGCCGCCTTGACGACGGCAAATCTTATTCGCAGTTGCGTAATCTGCTTCGATGAACTTTCCGAACTCGTCTGTTTGAGGGACAAAAATAGGGCCGCATTCACAATTCTGTCCACTGTAAGAAGTCGGACACTTTGGTTTTTCGGATGTCGAGACGTCATCATTGTGATAACAAATATTTCCATAGCGACAAAAGTATTCCTCACAGTTATCTTGAGACAGACAAAGTTGAGGCAGTCGACAAGAGAACTCGTATTCTCTATCGCATGGAACACTGCTCATTTTTCCATTAGGGAGGAGAGAGATACAAACCTCATTTCCATTGTCATTATTCGGTTCGCCCCAGCCCCAGTTGGTAAACTCCGCTTCGTTCCCATCAGCTGTCATAAAATTCGGATGATCACATGACCAATAGCCAATATACTCCTGATTATTATTGAGTTTGTAATCATCAAATTCTTTTTGATCCAAGAAAAAAGCAAGATATCCTCCTTGATTCCGACAATGCTTGTGCGCTGTTGAATAGTCTGCTTTCATGAAATTCCCGTTGTTATCTCTTTGTCTTTCGAATTTCGATGGACACTTGCAATTCTCACCAGTCACAGAAGTTGGGCAATCTTGTATCGGATTTTCTTCTTCTGTGAGTTCCCGAAAATATTCTTCGCAAGTTTGCGGTCGTGTTGTGGCAAATTCTTTAGTTGCTGCTCCTTTTGTAGGAATAATCTCTGTAACTGTCGTTTTTATTGTTGTTTTAAGTGGTTTAGTCGTTGTTGATGTTGTCGTTGTTGCTGAAATACTCGAAATAGTCAAAACCTCTGAAGTTGATGCTGACAATGTTTCTTTTGTTGCCTTCGTCGATGGTCCTGTTGTCGATGCTTCTAGTGCAAAAGTCGTTTCTTGATCTTCCGAGGACTCATGTTCTTCGAATAATATTTTCTTGAAGAACTTTGGAGAGCTCAAAATCGTCCCGATTGCCGCAAAAGAAAGTGTTAGGCCGAGGAAAAATAAAAAACGGTCTCGTTTTCTAGCCATTTTGGTCTTTTTCAGAAATTCTGTATTTCACCAAAAATAAATGCTGGTTATCGGAAACTCAATGGTGCTATCGAGCGATTCTTTCGGAATTTTAGTTGGGGAAATAAGCTAGTGTCAATATGTCATAGATAAAAAACAGATTTCACATGTGCCGTATCTTGGCTACTGCGATTAATCAGCGTTGATAATAACCGCAATTTGCAATTTCTGATGCAAAGTTATTCAAGTTCGGTACTGCCCTTCTGTTAGGCTAGTTCCGTTTTCAAAAATTTCAAAAATGATTGATAGTGTTTTTTTCTCAAAAGAAGTATCTGACAATTTGGATTTTATCTACTGATCCTGCTCTTTTTTTTGAGCAAATCACAAAATTATCGATTCAGATAGTTATGCATTATATTCATACAAAAGTCAAGAGTTCAATCAGTCTTAAAGTCATGACCTTAAAAATCAAACTCGCACTGCGAAATAAGACATTTTTCTCAAAAAATGCCGCCGAAATGGAGAAATGTCTGTTTTTCTTCGCTATTATGGCAGCTTTGGCGTCAGTCGGCACAATTTTGAGCTCACTCGTATTTCTTAATAAGAGAGTATACGACCTTCGCCCCTGCAAGTTGGTCAATTTTTGCTTTATTTTCTAAAATTTTCAGGGATCAACATCTGCAATCTCAATGTCGGGACAGATGCAAACATTATCAAAACTGTCGTATCCTGTGTGAGACTCAGTACTGCCAGAGCATTTGCAAGGAAGCATTCGATGAATGTAACGAAGACTGTCCTTGTGGAAAAAATTGCCAAAATGGCTGCATCGACTGCTCGAACCCAATTTGCGCTGAAACCGATCAGACAACCCAATCAAATTCAATAACAACGCCAGAACTAACCACGAAAGAAATTAAAACGAATCCAAGTGAAGTTACTTATATACCAGAAAGAACCAAGGCAACAACAGCTAAGATTGAAGTTATTTCGAGTATTTCGGAAATAACAGGATTGTCGACCTCAAAAATCATTTCAAGAACGCATTTGACAACAGAAGCCGTTGAAATTTAAACAAAAATCGTAATAACAACAGAGAAAACGACGACTTCAAAAGAAAGCGCTAAGACCACTACCGATCAATCAAGGAAATCGACTCCCCTAAGTGTGATCACAACAAGCGCTTACCTTCCAACAACACATATGAGCTTGGTAGGCGAACCAGAGAAACTCACTTGTTATGACTTCTTCTGCAACGTCGGGAGAATCTGTGAGTATGAACAACAAAAGTGTCCAACTTCATATACTGGCGATGATTGTGAATGTCCACCTCTTTTCGAAAAGCAATACGATGATGATGGACGCCCTCTAAAAGCTACTTTTGAAGTAGCGCATAAGCTTTGCAATGATAATGGAGGCTATCTTACATTCTTTCTGGATCAGAATGAGCTCGATATGTATACTAACAGCTCTGGCTACAATGCGCATACAGAATATCTCGGGATGTTTTCATGTGATCACCCAAATTTCAAAACTGTTGATGGTAATGATGATCTCTTCTTCAGGGTATAATAATCAGGGTAGAAAAGAAAACTGCGTGCAGATTTATTCTTTCTTGAAAATGAACGATATTCGATGCGATAAAGAGCTTGAGTTTTCCTGTCGGTTGCCTCAAGTTTGCCTCACCATGGATACCTGTGAAGAATATTTTTGCCATCATGCGATCGTCTGTAATCACAAACAAAGCACATTAAAGCTTTCAGAGGCTAATGAGTTAGATTTGTCTGGTCAAAAAAGCTGTAATCCAAGTTTCGTTTTTCAAAAAGATGAGTCTGGAAATTTTATTGAAACGAATTATGCTACTGCGAATGAGATCTGCCGCAGCCAAGGTGGCTATGTTGCATTTTTCAGAAATAGAATTGAATACAACAACTATTTACGAGCTCGTCCAAGATATAATGATGATTGGCAAGATTACGCGAATGAATATTTAGGTAAATAATTTTAAGTTCTTAGTTAAAATCTCATAAGGCTATCATTCGTGCGACCTCTCTACGTTTTACACAGATGACGGAAATGAAGCAACTTTTGTCAAATGGCAGCCTGGTGAGCCCAATAACATGGATGGAATTGAATATTGCGTCGGCATGACAAAATTCGAAACTTTCAATGATTTTTGGTGCGATGCAAAAATCAAGTTTGCCTGTCGATTCGAAGACTGTTAATTAAATTCTTCTTCTCCCGCTTTTATCATGCGTTTTTAAATACTTGTGTTCCGGAAACTTAGTTACTATCGAGTGATTCTCAGTGAATTTCAGTTGAGGAAATACTGTATTTCAAATACACCCGTGTTTATATGTTGCTGGATCTTGAGAAATAGAAATGCGTTAAATAAGCATTAATAATAAGCGCTATTCGCAATTGCTGATACAAATTTATTCAAGTGCGGTACTGCCCTAGGCTAATTCCGTTTTCCGGCGGAATGAAAATTTGTCCTAATAACAAATCAATAATATAGTTCTCCAGATGAGCCTAGAGAAGTAATTTCCAGCAAAAATGCCACGATCTTAACTCGTTTAGATTCACGATCGATTATGCTGACCGGCGGGTTAAGCTGATCGCTGGCATGAGAAGGAGATATAATCAAGATGATGGGCCTTTGGATAAGATTCTCAAGAGAAAATGGAACGAGGCGATGGAAAACGGGGCTTTTCTTCATCCTGTTGATGGACAAGTTCGACATTTTGAAGGAAAACGCGGCTGGGTCGGGGTCTTTTCTCCAGTTCGCGCGAGCAAGAAACGATCGACTCCGAATTTCAAGACTGTGATTCAAGACTTTCCCAGAGAAAAGTTCAACTTCTCAAAAGTTAAGGATGAGGAGCGACTATTCGAGTTCGAGAATAAAGGGAAACGATACGAAATGATTATCAACAACTCCCCCTATGCTTTTGGCCACTCTCTGCTGATTCCAGAACCGAAAGCAGAGTTCCCGCAGTTGTTGACGAAAGACGCGATCGAGACGGCAATCGAGACAATGTTCCAGAGCAATGCTGTTGGATTCAGAATGATGTTCAACTCAAGTAGGATTTTTCGCTCTAGAAAAATGTTTAAATCATTTAAGGGGGTGGTGGTCGAGACTAAGACTTTTTTCAACCTAAAAAAACTCCAACTTTTTCAAAAAAAATTTTTTTTCTCTAATCGAAAATAAGTTAAAAAAGGTCCAATTTATGTGGGCGGCTATATTTGCAAAAAATATTTTTTCGAAAAAATGGTGAAAATTTTTTCAAAGTAGACCCATCTCTTGACCTAAAAAACTCGATCCCCTTATTATTTTTTCGAAATAAAACTTACTAAGAGCAAAGTTTAGACCCTTTAGCGTGTGGGCGGCTTAGTTTTAGAAAGTTCACCTTGTTAGAAAAGAAAATAGTAATTGAATGAAAACATGTTGTTTTCTGAAAAATCGTCATTTCACTCATTTTTTAATGAAATTTTCGTAAACCTCACAATAATCGTAATTTTTTTAGATTTTTATAATTGAAACATAATCAAGAAACATAACCTCGCAATGAAAAAACAATTTTGAGTCGGTTTAAGTGAGAAAAACGCGTTTCAAAACTCCCGAAAATGGCGATTTCATAGCATAAAATCTAAAATTTTCTTAAATAAAGTTGGTCCAATCAAAAAAAGCTAGCGACCAAAAATGCTCCTTTTTTATCAAGGAATCTAAAAATAATATAAAAATTTCAAAAAGTCGAAAAAACTTTTCTCGACTACCACCCCCTTAAGTCTGCGGTTGCGGCTCAGTAAATCACCTTCATTTCCAATGCTACTACAATGACTACAGAATTCCATCAGAAGACATTGAGTGCGACCCAATTCATTCTTGCGTTTCAAAGTCCGACTCCGGCCGGCAAGTGGAGGAGAAATTGTACGCCATCAAACGAACCTTTCCAGTCAGAGGATTTATTGTTGAAGCAAACGACCGAAATCTAGGATCGGATATTAAATTATAGAAAATTATTTTTAGAAATATTATATTCATCATCCGAGCAAAGAAAAAGTAGCGGAATTCGTTGCGAAATTGACCAACTCTTGGGCAAAAGCAAATATGGCCCACAACGTCGCACTAATCAGAGGCAAGCATCTTCATCACGAGATTGATAACGATGAGTTTGTCTTGAGAGTTTACATTTGGCCAAGAAGACCAACTCTCGGAGAAAGAGTAATTCCTTTATCGCATAAATACAGTGTTACTTTTTGCTCTAGAATTTCGAAGATTTCCACTGCGCGGTGACAGAACTCATCGGCGATTGCTACTTCGGCACTGAGCAGCAGCACAAAAACTGGATCGCAGACGACATTGTCCAAAACCTATCAGGTCTGATTTCTTATCATTTTTTCTTTACAATTTTTAGCTTACGATATTGGTGAAGAGTTCGAACGCGTTACTGGAGAAACTATGGCGCTTTTCACATCTATCTTTTCAAAATAAACTGCGAAATAGACGAGTTAATAAATTGAGTTTAGTGCGACTCCTTGTTCTTACGAAATTGTAAACCGGGCGCAGGTGAATTAAATAACTATTACGGTCGAATTCGTGGCCTACGGGGATCAAGAGCTCAACCAAAAATCAGGAGTTCCTTTCACGTTGAATTCAGAACCTCAGTCACTAAAAAGAGAGAAAAATTTAAGAAAAGAGAAAATGAAAATTTTACCAAGCTTATTTGCTTTTTCCTTGAGTGAAGAAAATGTAAAGAGACCAAATGTGATCCTACTTCTCGCCGATGATTTTGGCATGGGCGACTTTCAAATCAATAATTCCCGCGCCAAAGTCCCAACTCCCAACATTGACAGAATCGGAAAAGAAGGAATCAACTTCCGCGATGGTCACAGTGCTTCAAGTCGATGTGCTCCAAGTCGGTACATGCTCATGACGGGAAGATACAGTCTGGGAATCGAGCGAAACAGAATTTTGAAGAAGGGAACTCCGCATCTTGGCGAAATGTTCAAAAAAGCAGGCTACAGAACAGCGGTCATCGGAAAAGATCAACCGCTCAATGTCAAGATCAAGAACACCAGCATCAGCAACGAAAAAGCTAACGAAATCATGAACGCTAGAATCGCCTACAAAAAGAAGAACTTCGGCGAAGATATGGTCCGAGATCCGGGAATGGACAATAAGAATTTCTACGTTCCGGGCGACTACAAAATGACCGTCAGCCAAAAAGACTTCAATTACGACTATGCTTTCACCTCAACTTCACCTTGCTGTCTTCCTGCTGGTTTCTTTGAAAACGGAGTCGGGATCGAGCCCTTCGACAGATACGCAATTCAGCGGCCATTTCCAGAAGGCGTTGAAAATCGAAGCAAAGATGGTTTCTCCGAAGAAATTGCAAAGCGAGATGATTTTTGGTCATACCACACATTCAATCCTTTCTACAGATGGTCTACGGAAGAAGAGAGTATTACCGCGCGGTTCAAGAGCGGTTACGTCGCAGAGCCATTCTTTGAAGAGCCAGAATATGGACCAGTTTTGATGGGAAACTATCCAAGCTCGATTCTTGTTCAGGAAAGTTGTTTTAATAAACACCATAATAACAATATTAGTCGTATGAGTATGAAGATTTTTTGGATAGATAGTCGATAGCCATTGAAAAAGCGAAATTGGTATGGTATTCAGACGTGATGTTTTTGATAGATATTTACAGATAAAAACAACCTACAAGAACTCTTATGACTCGCGAAATGCCGAAGATGTCATTCTTCCCAGAGCCCTCAACTTCATCGAGGAAAACGCGAACCAAGATGAGCCCTTTTTCATGTACTACGGCCTTCGCTCCGGTCATCGTCCTTTCAACTCTCCTGAGCGATACAGAAATACAACCGAAGCTGGCCTTGTTGGCGAAATGATCAAAGAAGTCGACGAGAACGTTGGAATCCTGTTCGACAAGTTGGAAGAACTCGGCATCGATGATGATACTCTGATGGTTTTCATGTCTGATAATGGAGCAGATCAGAGCTCGGATTTTAGCTGGATGAAATATGGACACATGCAGAACTCGATGGATATTGATGATCGGCCATCAGTTCCACTTAGAGGTAATGTTATATAACGATATCACGATTGAATCAATATATTATTGACAATTATCCACCTAAAGAAGAATTCGAAATTTGGTCGGAAAGGCAATTCCCACTGCCAAGAGTAACGTAATGATTCGACGGGATAATGGAGATTTACGGTGTAATTCACCGAGAGTCGAATTGAAAAGTATTTATTGTTTTATAAGAATATTACGTTACGGTTTTTACATTTTCATTTCAGGAACAAAAAACACTCCATATGAAGGCGGCCACAGAAATTCTTTCATGTGGCGCTGGCCAGCAAAATGGGCTCCACAAACCATTGAAACAACAACAGTCTCCTACCTTGACGTCTTTGGAACTCTCGCTGACATCATCGGCTACGAGCGAAAATGCAACGAAGCTCCCGACAGTCGATCGCTCGTCCCACTCATCGAAAAAGGAGAGAAGCCATTTCCTGAAGAAGTGATTCACCACTCGGTCGCGCATAAAATCAGTTTGGGTGGAGTAGCGCTGAGACAAGGGGACTGGAAATGGATTCCAGGAACGAATGAATTGTTTCATATCGGAGCTGATCGATCAGAAAAGAGGAATAAATATGAAGATCGCCCGGCACTTGTAAGGAACGGTTTTGAAATCAATTTTTAGTTAAAAATTATCGAATTTCATTGAAAAAATAAGCTTTTGAAACCCGTCAAAAGACAAATGAACGAAACTCTTAATGAAATTCTCGCAAAAATCGATGAGCGAGAAGCTCTTCAAAACGAAGGCGCTCTAGAAATCTGCATGTAAATGTCCACCTATCTTCCTGTATTAAAATATGTATCCGACAAGTTTTTTCAATAAAAAAGCATTGTGACAAGCTCAAATTCATTTTCAACGTCACCTCTCTCTCTTTTTATACAGCTCCAGCTATCGTGTTAATTTCATCACCTGGATACGTGTGATAGAAACTGTCAACAACTTTTATTGCCCTTTCAGCCCCTCTGCATGTCTCTTTCACAGTCGATCAAATGATCCAGAAATAGAGATATTCGAGGGAGAAATCATCAAATAAAAAAATAGATATATAAGCAAATTTTCTCGTTCGAGCGGCAGAAATGGACGAGGTCGATCGAGAAGAAGCTAGAAAACCGGATGACGATTTTGACGAGATTTCAGAAGAAAAAATAAGCAACCGGTAAATTCAAGCAAAGAAATGTTCTCAACCCATTTTGAAAAGGAAAAAGCCTCGAACGCTAAATAATTAATTGCAGTTTTATTTCATCGAAAATTTCAGCCTTCGAGTTCGATGTTGTCAAGTTTCCGTCCTCATCGCCGTTTTCTGCGTCCTTGTCATGCTCTGCATCCACTTTTACCTTGTCGTTTTTGTCAATGAATAAAAGAAAAGTCCTGTGTTCCCTTCATTGAAATTCCTATATTTTCATTCAATCTCTGTCAGAACAGTATCAAAGTTTCTCCACTCATCAACCTTGAACAGCCACCATTCGGTATCTTCCTGCTCTGAGGGGCAATTCTTGTGGAAGTTACCCCAAGCATACGCTCCAAGGCCGTCGGGAAGGTAGGAAAAATGCCACTTTTTCACGCCAAAGGTTTCGATGACGTAGAGATACCTTTCGTCGCCATTTGCCACGTAGATAGGGTGGCCATTATCAGATTGACCGTCGAGGACGTAGTTGCCCTCCCACTCGGGCAGATTTTTAACTGATTTTGAAATTTAGACTTTGACTTTTTCGGACAATTTTCACCTGTAACACCATTTTTGCATGGGTTCCCGTCTGTTTTTAAATTCTCTGAAAAACAAACTTGCCATATACAAAAGCTTGAAATCCTCATTTTTAAAAAAAGGGTTTGAACCGAATCCCCCGAAGGATGAGAAACCCGAGCGCTGACTATGTAAACAGCTGATTGTTTTGTTAAAGATATTGGCAACTAAGATTATCTTATTGCTCAAAAGCTCCAAAACGATTTCAAAAATGACTAAGCGATATTTAAGAAAATCATAAAAGGTTAATTTATCATATCTTTTTTTAGTTTTTCTGAGAAATTGAAAACGACCAATTATCACAATAATCAGGAGTAAAAAACTGAACCGATATTCACGAAATGAGTGGAGGACTCTCGCCCAAGTGGACTCTCGCCCAAGTGGACTCCCGCCCAGGATGGACTCCCGCCCAAGTTGGGCGAGAGTCCTTTTGGGCAAGAGTCCATGTGGAAATTTTCAACAATGAGAAACAGAAAGTTGGGCGAGAGTCCATCTTGGGCGAGAGTCCTCCACTCCAATTGTTAATTACTTTTCAATGACAAAAGAAAGCAATGAGCTGTATGTAATAAATATGCAATGTACTTTATATAAATTAAAGTTAGGGTTAGGGGGCACTGGGCAAAATGACAGAACAACCTTACCCGAGGGGGATAGCCTATCCCGGATAGGCTAGGAATAGTTAGGGTTACTGAAGGTAACCCTAAGTAACCGTAGACTAGACCCCGGCATTTTAGGACCTAAGGGGCGAAGCCCCGTGGTAAGGGGCAATTAGATTTGATAATTTCGGATGAAAAGTGGTGCAGTAGGACTAACCTTCTCTTTCAACCTAGTCGAGGATTAGCACTTTTTGAGAGTTCCAGTTTTATAAGCGAAGCGCAATATTTTCTCACATCAAAGAATTTATGCTTTCGCTTATCTTGCTGGACAAACCGAAACTGGAACTCTCAAAAAGTGCTAATCTTCGACTAGGTTGAAAGAGAAGGTCAGTCCTACTGCACCTCTTGTCAGCCAAAATTATCAAATCTAATTGCCCCTTACCACGGGGCTTCGCCCCTTAGGTCCTAAGATTCCGGGGTCTAGTCTAGGGTTACTTAGGGTTACCCTCGGGTAAGGTTGTTCTGTCATTTTGCCCAGTGCCCCCTAACCCTAACTTTAGGGTTATAAAGTACATTGCATCTATATTATATACAGCTCATTGCTTTCTTTTGTCATTGAATAGTCATTAACAATTGGAGTGGAGGACTCTCGCCGAAGTGGACTCTCGCCCAAGATGGACTCTCGCCCAACTTTCTGTTTCTCATGTTTGAAAATTTCCACATGGACTCTCGCCTAAGATGGACTCCCGCCCAAGTTGGGCGAGAGTCCTTTGGGCGGGAGTCCACTTGGGCGAGAGTCCACTTGGGCGAGAGTCCTCCACTCTCACGAAATAGTAGCCTTTCAACCTGAATTCAGTCATCAATCATCCAGGAAGGTTTCCAATAAATAAATGTTCTTTTATCTTCACGCGTTTCTTAATTTGCTGCTAATTGAGAATCAGCGCCGCGAGGGAGGATTGACCTACCCCGAGGCGCGGTACTATCAAAAGCGGCGGCGCACCTCCAAGAAAGGTGCATTTTCATCGCCCGCATGTGGCGCTCACCTTTTAAATACAATTAAAAATACAATTATCCCTCGTTGTATTCACTTAGCAAGCAAACGAGTTGCCGATTTTTCTCAACCAAAAATCAAACTCTTTTCTAACTTTTGAAATCATGGAAGAACTCGCCAAATTCGTTTCCGGACAATTCGCTTCGCCAAAAATCGCAGCTGAGAGACGCTTCAAGGATATTCTCAAGACCGAAGGTAACTTTTTCTTCAATATCTTGAAAGCCGACTACAGCTTCAAATCAAATGTTAATTAAAGGCGCGCGTGGTTTATGGCTTATTTTTCGCGGAAAGAAAGCTGAATTTGAATGCGAAATATTCCCTTTTTTATTTTTTCATCCAAATAACTTGAAATTTTTAGAGCAGGAAAATGGTCTTTCTGAGATGCAAGACCCAGCGCCAAAGACGAGGCTTTTCCGACCGCATGAGCATGTTCCAGCTCTTGATCTTTCTCCAAGTAAGTTTCCAAGTTCTTTGCAGATATTTATTTTACCCCTCAAGTTGAAGCTGAACCCTAACCCGAGTATGGCTTCGAATTGATTCTTGATTGTCAATTGCGCATCATGCACAGACTGTGCATTGCACAGTGAATGTTGATTGAGCCACTTAGCGTTATCTATTTATTGATAATTGTTAAATAACAATTGCGGTTTTGTATTTTGGCAGAAAAGCATTTTGCCGCGGTAAATTTAGCTCATTGCGGCATGAAATTTGACAAATTGCATTCCACTAATGGGACGGAATTGCGATTTAATTGAAGCGCGATAATTATTAAATACAAATTTAATCAAATATTGATCAAATCAATCTACCTCCCCTTTTTGTAAGCGGCGAATTAAGTTGGAGGCTTCTCACTTCAAATCAAAAATTACGCTCCATTATAATGAAACACACGAAAAATACAGTCTCCTGGCTTAATCTGATGATAACATCTTAATTTGGTAAAATAATCCTATTCCCCTCTTGCTGTTAATTAGCTTAGATTTAACCGAGACTGATAATTGCATTGCCGGTAATATTTTAATTATATCATTACTGTAACTTAGTAGCGCAATAATGCAATCAATTACTCAACTTGCGGCGCAACAAACAAGCTCCAAATTGATTTATTAGACCAAAGTTGTTGAAATCAATCGATTTTCCTTTTATTATCAACCAGGAGCTTAAAATTCTATTACAGGAACAACGAACATCAACCATCAAGATCCGCAAATCTCGCCTGAAAATCTTAGCAAAGACAAGCAAAAACAACGAAGATCAAGGTTCAAACAAAGCAAACAGTTCAGACTTCAATTCTTTTCTAGAACCAATTTTACGATGGAACAGATCCACGCGCTAGAAACACTCTTCGAGCAAACTCACTACCCAGATGCATTCATGCGCGAAGAGCTCAGTCAAAATCTCGGTCTTTCCGAAGCCCGAGTGCAAGTCTGGTTTCAAAATCGAAGAGCAAAATCGCGAAAGCAAGAATCCAACGAGGCGACTCACGCTTCCATTCCGGGCACTCTTCGACAACATGCAAAGGTATGTGTCAAAGACTTGCGAATAGTCATTTCTCATCGTGGATTTTTAGATGGCTGGATTCGCAATGCGATCAGGCGGGATTGTATCATCCTGTCGACCTCAACTACCGGTCGCGATTCAACCGCCGATCCAAATGTGCGATGACTTGGTTTCCCGCTCTCTTCTTTCTGCTTATCATCAAGCTAATGACAGGTAAAAACCACCAATAAGAGTCTTCAAGGCTTAATTCCTCAATTCTAGCGCTCAATTTGCGCGACTCTCCGCTCTGCTCCAGCTGCAGCGCCTCCGTCAACCAGCGCTGATCTCCCCACTTCTTCGCTTCCCTCCACTTTTCCACATCCCTCCTGTTCAATTTCCACATGCTTCTGTCGAGCCTCAAGCTAGCGTTTCTGTCGTCTCGGAGGCCGAAACTGATTCAAGCCCTACAAGAGCGAATCAAGAGCAACGAGATGAAGAGATTGGTGGGGAAAATGAAGAGATCAAAAACGAAGATCTGGATGTCGTTTAAAAAATCAGTTTCAAACATGATTATTTTTTGTTCTTTGTTCATCTGCAAATAAATAGCATTTTTTAATACAGTCATTTTTTCAATGTTTTCCATTTTCAAAGCAGTGCCCATGAATATAAAATGACGCAATAATCAAGATCGCGTAAAGAATCGCAGCTAAAAATAAATTTTCATCGTTTTTTAGAATTTCATTCAGAGCTAACCAAAAGCGATGATATAAGCATAAATCTTCCCGAGCGAGTTCATTCTCTCTGGAGTGTTTTGGTTGTAGTTAGGGCTGTGATACAAAAATCGGCCCCAAGAAATACCTTAAGGGGGTACATCCGACTATTTCTTCTAGGTTCTTTGGGACCCCCAAAAACTTGTGGACCAAAAAAAAATCGATTCTCTAAGGGAATCCCTCTGATTTTTCATATTGAAAATACGAAAAATGGCCGAAATCGGTTTTTTGGCCAGCGAGGAAATTTGGACCAATTTTTGGCCTTTTCTCGGCGGCAGCATCTTCTTCGCTACATTTTCTAACCCCAGTCAGTGCATCTCGGGATAAAAAAATTTCGCTTCAGAAAATTTTTGAAAAAACCGGAAAGGATTTTCGTAAAATTTTAGGTTCGCCGCCTTTGACGGCTTCCTTGACTATTAAATTTAAGGGGCTTGAGATCGGCGTCGGACTCTGAGGTGATCAATCCCAGTTATGTCCCCAACCCCACCCACACCCATTAGGGATGAAAATACAATTTATTCAAGTTTTCCGCTTAATTATGGTTTTTCAAAAATTTTCTGAAGCGAAAATTTTTTTATCCCGAGATGCACTCACTGGGGTTTTCAAAGGTCCTGAAGAAGATGCTGGCGGAATAAAAACCCAAAAAATATTGATTCCCGTCCCTCGCTGACCAAAAAACCAAGATTTTTGACGAAAAAGTGAGTTTTTGGGGGCTAGACCCTTAAATTTTTCAAAAATTTTATTTTTTTTAGAAAGCCCAGTTCCAACTTAGTATGTCCCAGAAAACAAAATTTGGGGATTACGTAATCCTAGAGATGGGCTATTTTTTGTATCACAGCCCTAGTTGTAGTAAAATCGTTCTTTGATCATTTTTGTAAAAAAAAATAAAAGCCGCGCTTTACTGAAGAGACGGAATAAAGAAAACCGCGAGTCGATCGGCTTCCAGTCAATTTTTTGGTATTCAAAAAACTGACAGTCTTGATATACAAACTAATTACTGGTGATCGCAGATTTTGACAGGCATTCTATAGTTGGGAAATATGCAGATTTATTAAAATTTGGCGAAAATTATCAAAAAAAGCGTTGAAAAATTATCATAAAACAGCCGAATCTGACATAAATGACCCATTCAAAATAGGCGATAATGGTAAAATAATGGTCAAAAGCCTTTACAAGCTTCCTCCTGTTCCAAATTAGAACCTAACTTGCCCACTCTCAAAAAAGCTGAAATAAGAAATCAAAAAAGCAAGAGAAGATAACCCTCAAGAAAAGCCTCTTCTGGAGAGCCACCTAAATCAATACGCGCTGACAACGTTAAAATAGGCTGATTGAGATACCGTCAAGATAGACTCCAAAACTCTAGGACTAAGAGTGAAGAATAATCCAACGTGCCATTTTTTTTTTGTTCACATGATCTGAAATTTTGAATTTTTCTCACTGAGCGCCCGCCGGGTAAAATCACAAAACGTGCGGTTTTATGCCCCTTCCGTCAATTTAAAACAACCGAGAGAGAAAGAGAGAAGAAAAACTATGCTGCAGAAAATAATCGAAGCCTTTTGCAAATTTTTAAATGGAAATAAAATTCTCGGCGTTTTTATCTTATTCGGAATTAATCTTTTTTATATTGAGAAATTGGCTGATTTACTGAAGAGTAATGTTTGTGGCCATCAAAAAGGTAAACAGGAAATACCATAAGTTCATTAAAAAAGTTATTTTTATATAAATTTTTGTTTATCTAAATAATGAACATCCAGATTTTGTCCCCATGATTAATTGGCTTATCAGCTTCATTATAATCATTTTCAAGAAAAACAAAAACACGACTACTTGACGCAAAAATACTGTTCTGACACAGACATTGAATACCAAGGCCACCTCAATATCAGTTTCCACCAGCTTCCTCTTTCCTTCGCCGAAATAGCAAGAAGAGAAAGCCCAGATTCAACTGCCCTATTTACAGCAAGCACATGCATTCCTCCAAAAAACTCGCGTGTCGCAATCATCATTCCATTCCGAGACGAAGCAAAAGCGAAAACAAGAACAAGACATCTTCAATATTTACTTCAGTACATGATTCCTGGTAAGAAAAGGCTTGCAGATCAATATGACCGAAAATTCTAGTGCTGAAAAGACAGCAGCTTCATTTTCGCTTCTACATTATCAATCAACTCCCCGGAGCTCCATTTAACCGAGCAAAATTGCTGAACATTGGATTTGTTGAAGCATTAAAAGATGACTCGACGATGGACTGCTTCGTTTTTCACGATGTTGATCTTGTTCTGGAAAACGACCGATGCTTGTATTCATGTGATGGCTATCCAAATCACTATTCCGTGGCGATTGATAAGTTCAGATATCGAGTTCCCTATGAGAAGATATTCGGCGGTATCATTCAGCTGGACAGGGAGACTTTTAGGTCTCTCAATGGTTTCAGGTAAGAGATGAAAGTCTTCTATTCATTATATTTTCAGCAACGAGTTTTGGGGCTGGGGAGGAGAAGACGACGACATGTTCCGACGAGTGGAACAAGGAGAGCAGCTTCAAATTCGTCGAAAAGAATCGAAGTACGCGCGGTACAAAATGATCGAACACAAACACGAATCCGGTAATCGCAAGAATCTTGAAAGACGACCAATGGTCAACAGATGGAACTACCCACCTTTGGTAGAGAAGAAGTTCTGGAAAATGGACGGGCTCAATAACTTGGAATATGAAGTCGTCGACAAGTATGTAAATCATTGTTTTGTCAATGTCACTGTTGATATACTGTATGAACACAGAGCGAGTCCAGAAGAGCTTATGCTGGACGAGCTACCGGATGAAATTTTTAATAAGAAGCGAATAACTGCCTAATAAAGACTTCAAAAAAATCATAATGGATTCTGAATTTCAAAATTGACGTTTCGAAAAAGGAAAAATTTCAATAATTTTGAGCTAATTGAATATTTTAAGGGACCCGGGCGAGTAACGCGAAGGCCAACTTCACGCGCTCGCCATTGATCTTTCAGAAAAGCTTTTTTGAAATTTGTTTTTGCTAAACATATCTTCATTTACTCAGCTTTCATCTCCAATTTTCAGATTTTTTATATCATACTTAAATCTTGAGCTAGAGTGAAAAAGAGAAGTTCAACTTCAAAGGGCATCAACTCCTGCAAACTTCATTCTATTGACATGAAACCAGCACCATTGAAAAGCTCATTAAATTCTGAACAGATCATACTTAATGCGCTAAGCTGGAACTCTACTAATTGCCCTGAACGCGCTGATAAACGAACGGACTGAGCGCTCGCAGCAAGGCAGGACACTCCGATCGGGCTATTTTGGGCTCCCGGGACATGATTCCCGCTGCGCGCGCACTAAGTTTTCTTGTTTACCTGGCCTTAATCGCTCATTACTGCAGTTTCAGCTTAGCGCATTAAGTATGATCTGTTCAGAATTTAATGGGCTTTTCAATGGTGCTGGTTTCATGTCAATCAAATGGAGTTTGCAGGAGTTGATGCCTTTTGAAGTTGAACTTCTCTTTTTCACTCTAGCTCAAGAATTAAGTATGATATAAAATATCTGAAAGTAGGAGATGAAAGCTGAGTGAATGAAAATATGTTTAGCAAAAAGAAATTTCAAAAAAGCTTTTCTGAAAGATCAATGGCGAGCGCGTGAAGTTGGCCTTCGCGTTACTCGCCCGGGTCCCTTAAACTGAAAAAGCACTTTGCAGGAGGGGCGGCTTGCCCATCAATGACATCATCAATCGAATCCTTATCGTCATTAATTGTGATCATCAGCGTTTAACGATTGTCTGAAGAGGTCTAGTCAGAGAAATTTTATTGCGAAAAAAGATCGTTTCATTTTTTGGTGTGAATTTTGAAATACCAGTGGGCTTATCAGAAGATCAGAACTATCAGAAAATAACACTTCGTAATCCACGGTAGCGTTTGCTTGTATCCAAGCTCGGAAGAAGAAGAGCAGCCCTCTCACTTTTGGTCAAGAGACGTCTTGGAAAATCAAGACAATTACGTTTCGTTATAAATACTTTCGGTTCTTGAGAACGGAATCGATCAATGTAATCCTCGGGCAGCTTGACAAGCAAGAGCGCAAATAGTTGATAGCACCAAAATTCCATAGAAGTCAAAAAACATGAAAACAGTCTTGAGAAAGCAGAAAATCATGAGAAAAAAGAGAGAGAAACCACCTCAAGATATTTGGTTCCAAAACTGCCCAGAAAAGTAATTCTTTGATGATGAAATTTTCTTATAAATTTTAGGCTTTATTTTGGCGGGCTCAAGTGGTCGATAAATAGCGGTTTCCTGACTGAAAAGTATGAATTCCCGTATTTGGCAGTCCCCTTCATCAGATTAAAAGACATCTCGTTCTTCTACGTCAACCTCTTAGAGAATGGAACCGCCTCCAGTACAGATTTGATTTTTTACGATAGTAAGGAGACAAACTGGAAAGTCATCAAGAAATTGGTTTTAAAACTTAGAAAAATTGATCAAATTTATTGAAAAAATTTTTCCAAAAATAGTCCCAAAGTTTTAAAACCCTGAAAAAGGATGATTTTCTTTCGGCTCATTCTCCATTAACCGATCAGTTCTGCCCTGAGAAACTTTCTCCCTGGAAAGTTCACTGTGAATGCTTTCGAGATGAAATCTGCCCTTGCGGAAAATCGAAATTCTTCAACGTCCGTGGACCTGATATGTCGATTTCTTGCAGTAAAGTCCGCCCGTGTCACTCGTCTTTGCCCGATCAAGTTCTGCCAATGACAATTCCTTCATCGGACAGCCCTGGTGACTCCATTCAAAAAGCTACCATCAACAGAGAAGCTCTACACTACGAGATCAAAGTATTCGATGAGTACTACTCCTTTATCACCAGCGAGTGGGACTCCTATTGCCTCGAAAACAACTGGATGCTGTGGCAAACGAAAGACGACCAAATTTACCGCCAATATGCTGGATTCTGCAGCTACGAGTGGCTGCTAAAAGACTTCCATCCGGACACGGGTAAAATCAGTGGGCTTGAGATTGATTCGAATCTTGAGTACTTCTCCGATAATAATTTTGGCACAGTCAGTGAATTTTCGCCCCAAAAAAATCAGCTCCCTTCCTGTGAGAAAGAAAACTGCAACATTTTTCGGTATGGCAATGGTTCTTCTAGCAAATACAAGACATTTAAAGGTACCCCTTTAAGAAGAACACGCACGAAACTAAACAAATCTTCATGACCCGAACTGACTATACCAACAAATGGACATGCATCGAGTAAATTCAGAAACTCAGACTTATCTCTTTCAAATATTTATTCAGGTCTTCAACAGAAAAACTGATATTTGAGCGTGATACGCTGAGCAACTTGTGGGACGATAGATGGACGTTGTATAAAGAACAGTCAGAGAGTGGAAGTCGTCTTATTTACTCGCGATCATATGGCTTAGCCAAGTGCCCGAGCCAGCTTAGGAACTCGTTCGGTGTTTGCGATTCCATGGGCTGCGAGAAGCCGCTCTTTGAAAAGGACATCGTCAAGGAGCGCGAAAACGATTCGTTTGACTGGCATAATGCTTGTGAAACATTTACCTGTCCAGATGTCAATTTTGACGGGAGAAGAGTTAAATTCTGGTCAAGTTACCATTACTGGAGCAATAAAGACATGAGCATCTTTCGAGGATGCTCAGCGTTTTTCCTGAAAAAACTTGACGGAAAAGAAGATGTAGAAGAACATGAGTATCAAAGACTTTTCAACGTCTATTCTCGCTGTCTGCCAGACATTTCGACCTTCAACAAGCGAATTTGCCCATCGAGTGTCTCTTTTGGAAATGAGACATTAATGATATCGTCATTCTTGACAGACGTTTCGAGGTACAAAGGTGATGTGTTGGAAATCTCGGAGGATCCAATCAACGAGCCAGGAATCGTGTCTATCTTCAAGGGAGAGAAGAACAGACGCTGCAGAGTGGCAACAGCTGAGGCGGAATCACTTAACTGGTGCGTTGGTGACCTTGATTTCGTCTACAATAAGACCGAGTCATGCATGGAAAATTCAAATGAAAAGTACTCGATTGGCCTTCCTTTTCACCAAATTGATTCTCCGGACCGAGAGTGCCCGAAGAGCTGCTTCTTTTGGGCTTTTCCTGATATGCCGATTGTCATGGGACAGATCAACGGAACCAACACCTGGTCGACATTTAACGATGAGCATATTCAATCAAGAATTTACCTTGAAAATAATCTCTGGAAGTTCGAAGTAACTTATGATCAGTGGGGCATGCTTGGAAACTCAACAACCCTGCAGGCTAAATTTGAAGGCCAATGTCCAGACATGGTAACATTTTTCGATGAAAACGGGCTCGCGCAAACAACACCTTGCCTCACTAATGATAGCTTCCTTGGAGGTCGATTTTTCACCAATTTGACTCGGCCAAGGCCTTATTTTAAGCATTGCCCATTTATTAAAATCGACAGTCTTTGGCTTGCCTTGTCCAAAGACGAAGCAGGAGTCTGGTGGTCGGAAAACGACAATCATGTTTTAAAAAGACATGAAAACACGCTACATTGGACATTGATCAACAAAGATGGGGAAATTCTAGAGCAGACAAATGATCTAGCAGCTGAGTTTCCCAACACTGTCAATTCTTGGTACAAAATTGAGTCCAACGAAAATGAGCAGGCAAAAATACCATTGATGTTTGAAAAATTTCCAAAATGCTTCTCTGAAAGGCTAGTCGAGGAAGTCCCAGTAATTCCACCCGAAGAAGTGGCGAATAATCCCTGGGCATTGTTCATCATCGCTGTTCTTTCCTTGATAACAGTTGTTCTTCTTGTGATTGTTACGAAATTGGCGGCGAAGAAGATCAGATATGCTTTCGGAATGAACAGCAAGTATTTTCGCCAAATTTTGCCGAGCAATTTGAACGAAAAATTCAGCGACGCGCTTGTTGATAAGTTCGTCAAAATTGGTAATGCAAACCCTAAAGTAGCCCGTAACCAAGGTTTCAGATCAACTTGAAAACAACCAGGAGGAAATTCTTGGCAAAGGTCATTATGGAAAGGTCACGTGCGGAACGCTCGATATCGTTGGAACTGATGGCGGATCGAAGAAGATCAAAGTCGCGGTAAAATCGCTTCATAAAACTTGCTGCGAGGGAAAAGGGATGAACTGCCCGAGTGTTAACGAGCTGCTGATGGAAGCCGGACTCATGTGCACTTTTGAGCATGAGCATGTTTTGGAACGGATAAGATGATATACACACATGTAACATGTTAGCTGCAATATCTTGTTTTTTTTGTGACAAACAGAATCGTATCCATGATAAGTCAATCACAGCTGTTTCTGTGGACAAATTCTACCACCCGATCATCATTCTCCCCTACTGTTCGAATGGCACACTCGAATCGCTCGTCAAGTCCCCAGCTCCTTTACGCTTTCTGTCAGCTCTAGAAATCCTCATCAACTGCGCAGATGCCCTCGACTATCTCGCCCAGCGAAGCATCATTCACCGAGACATCGCTCTACGAAACGTTCTTCTTGACGAGCGATTCCGACCGAAAATCACCGACTTTGGATTGGCGAAATATTCAGAGAAGGAGTTTCAGACGGCTTACTACACTGCCGAGACAAAGAGAGCTCTTCCAGTTGAAAATCGCTCGCCGGAAGTTTTGACAGACTTGGAGTTCTCGACTTACTCGGACATCTGGGCCTTTGGAATTCTCATGTGGCAGACGATTACTAGGGGTTGTGCTCCATATTCTGTTTCCGGCCTCGAAGGTACTCCCCTAAAAGAGATTCTTTTTTGATCCGACAATTCTAGAGCTTCGGGAAAAGGTTGCAATCCGTCGAGCAATCCCATATCGCCCGGAAATCCTAAATGGAGACGATTATTTGAACATGACTTGGCATACGTTGACGGAATGCTGGGCGTATGACAGGAAGAAGAGAAGGAATTTCAAACACTATGCGAATGTCCTTGTTCAGATTCGAAAAGGAGTTGCTAATGAGGAGTTTTTGAAGAACTTGCATCTCTCTTCAGATTGTCGGAGAGACCAACAAGAGAGTGGTGCGTCTGGAAAATTGCCTGTTGGCGGATATGGGTAAGGAAAACAAAATTATGGTCCTTGCTTCATAAGTTTCATATTTCATGGTCATAAGTCCAAATCAAATATTCTAGTGAGCACGAAATTGTCGTCAACACTGGCTACTCTGCGGATATCCAAGCCTCTTTTTCGAAAGAATCGACAGAACTTTTCAACGATGCGTACCAAACGAGCTCATCAGCAACTCAAAACTTTGGATATACTGCCTGATCATCATTTTAAAATTGTAAAACCACCGCATTGTAAAGTAAAACTCCCTTGTTGCCCAATATTTATGATGATTAAATTGCAAAATGGACATTAAGACTTAGGAATTTTCGATTGCTATGAATCCAACCGCAATTATTGTTATCTTAGTTAATTTTTTTCATGTCAATTTGGCCGCCTAAGCTGTTAAATCCGATTTATCATCAAAAGAAAGTGTATAAGGGAAGTCTATCTTAGATTAATAGAAAATCAAACATAAATTTTTATTTATAAATTCCATTTTGTCGGGCAAGAATCTTAATGTCAACTTTAGAGTCAAAAATAACGACTTCGCTCTGAGAACGAGTATCAATTTTCACACCGGAAAAGCTTCGGAAAAACATCTTAATTCCCTAATTAAAGCTTCTGGTTAACAGAAAATGGTCAAAATTGGCGCTGGTTTAATGAGTTGTATGGAGACTGATTGTGACCTAGCGTAATTATATGAGATTACGACCTGCGTAGCAGAGAGCAACTCCGAGCTCTTGATCATTTTTACCTGCGAGACAAGAGACAGAAAAGAAACAAAAGCGAAAGGAAGAGAGGGAGAGAGAAATCAAACTTTGAAATAGGGAAGAGGTCAAGAATTTCGGAAGAAGATCATTTATTGAAAGGATTTACAATCATTTTATATTCATCATCGCAGATTAAGAATACTGAAAAACTAAAAGTGAAATTAAGAAAACCACTTTATGGTTCTTTTTGATTATTAAGTTCCGTTTTTTTTTTAATCCAATCAAAACATAAATTCGACAATTTTAAGCCTCTCAAAGTCACCGAAAATGAAGCTTCTTACAGCGGCCTTGGCACAAGCGGCCCAAGGCACGCTGCTTGTTTCCGATTTTAACACGGGAACACAGCTCTCCTCTGCCTTTGCTGATGTTACTCTTTCAACGCCTTTGGAGTTGTTTGGTACAAGAGAATTCACAAATGTTTACGTCAACGAAGCCGGATCAGTGAGTTTCGACAAGGAATTTTTGAATATCAACGCAGGAAAGGTTCATAAAGGCCCCTTTTACCCAACAGAAGGCAATAAGACATGTAAATTTATGAACCTTGATGACGAGGAAGTCAGACTTTGCAGCCGAGTGACCCTCATAAAATCGTCATCGGCCCGTATCTTGGCGATTTTGCATCTGTGACGACGTATTACGATCAGACCCTATCTACTGCATCAAAGGAATGAGTTTTCAAAATGAAATATTGCCTTTACACCTTGAGAAGCTTTCATTTTCGTTCTTGAATCAAGTCTAGTCGATAGAGCGTTTCAGATAGTCATGAGAATGTGACGTGGTAGGGTCAAATTTACAACTTTCTGCGGAAAAATAAACGCAACCCATAAAATCAGAAGCGTCGAGATCGTAATTGCCGTTATGATTTCATCTTTAAAAAACTCATTTAAAGTCAGCTGTCGATGCTTTTGTACAGACTCACTCTTCCTACCCCACTTATGCCTCTTCCTACAACTTGGTCGTCACTTGGGATAGCGCTACTGGCGGAACTGGAACTCCTGGAAGCTCTCAATTGGTGTTGACATCCAACGGAGGATTGCATTTTGCTTTACTGAGTTATGACTCAACAACTCCTGATTTTTCAACGGCGCAAGGAAATAACGGAGCAGATGCTTATGCAGGAATTTTGACCCATAAAGGCCGCGACGGTAAGTTTCATAATAATAAAATTTTAGTAAAGACCATAACTCGCTCTTTCTTTTGATCTTTTAGAATTTTTTTGAGCGAACAAGAAACCGGTTAATTTACAAATAGTCTTAGTCATAGAGGAAATCAATGTCTCCCGTGTTGTTGACAATTGTTTCTATTTAGAAAGCTATAGCTTTAAATATTTAAATGAATCTTATTTAAATCATAATATTAGACGAATGAACTTAAATTCTAGCACTCTGTCTCTCAACAATCAGTGATGCAACTGATGGCGGAAACGAGCAATATCTCTTCAGGTAACTCTTTCTTCATCTTCTGTTTTCAAATCATAATTCAGCTTGGTTGACTTTCTTTCCTGCACCCATTCGGCCAGTTTCTCCGAGTGCGGCGAGTACAAGAACGACTACAACGAGCAGTATCAAACCGAGCTCGTCTACAAAACCGTCGCTTCCTCCTCTTCCTTAGGCTTCTTTTGGGAAGCGATTGCCTCCTGCTATGATGGATTTGCCATCGACGCTTCTGGTAATGATATTGTGATTGAAAATAAAAAAACAAAAATTTCAGGCAACAAGAAGTTCCCAGCACAGTGCATTTACGAAGCTGATCAATATTACACTTCGTGGTCGACGCCAATTAATCCAAGAACATCCGAAACCTATCGATGCAAACAGGAATGGTCTCAAAAACGATTCATGCCATAAGTCAGCAAGAAACTGTGTCTTTTTGATATCAAAGTAAAGGTTACAAACACATTCGTTCAAATCAATGCTGTGAGCATTTCTCTCGACGCTCTTGGCAAGTGAGTACTCTTTCTCTATTAAAGAAATCAAAACTATTTTGAAGCACCCCATTCTCCCTTCTGGCCGGAATCGACGTCACTAAATTAACGACTCTTGGGCAGCTTCTTTGGCTCGTTCTTCTGAAATTCGCCGTCGCCATGCAGATCAACGACAATCTCTCCTTACCCGTGAGTTTCTCTCACTTTGAACACATATTATCTATTCTTAGAACTCAATGCATATCGATGGAGTCCGCCGAATCGTCAGAAGAGAAGCTGACGATATCTCGAGAATGCGCCGAGCTGTTACAACACCTACTGGTCCTGATTTCATGTACAGTCTTTTTTTTAACACACCTCAAGATCTCATTCAGTGACCTTTTGGATGAACTCGGAGTTTGGATGGATACATCTTCCTTCAACAACTTCGCCGACATCACCACCGCCCTGAATGACATCGCCGTCGCGACCGATGCGCTAAACTCCGACATCGATTCGATCGATTTCACCGTCGGCGTTGATGCATGTGAGTTACGAGAACTTTCTGTTAAAGGCTTTAACTTAAAGCCTTGAATATTAAAAATATTCTTAAAAAATCACTCTGATATTTGAGATATTCAAAAAAACAATATCTTTAAAAAATATCTTAAATGTTTCAGTCCTCCCGATAAGGCCATATCATCAAAGTAAGACTCCGATTGTTATGCTTTTTCTTTTGTGAATCTGCATTTATTTGTAGCGTGCTTCTTTATTTTTTTACAATTTTTCAATCAATAATTTTATATTTAGCTTACTTGTTTAATTCTAGCTGGAGTCACTGCGGCTGAAATCAAACAAATGGTTGTTGATGCAATTACTGTCACTGCTGATGTGACTGTGAATACAGGCAATGTGGACAATCTCATCAGTGATATTGACACTCAAATCTCGGGAGAATTGAACGAAGTCCTCGCCAGTTCAAGCTGTTTGGGCGGAAATAAAAATATTCCAAGTCAACCAAATCCACTCTGGGTCAAGGTAAATCCTTCATTTCCATTTTTTCTTTCAAAAAAATCTAGCCGGACCAATGCTGTGGCTCAAAACCGATCGCTTCCGCTCAGCACGGATGTTGCCAACTTTCAAATGGCAATCTTCGATACTTTCTCCTCGACTCCCAATCTTGCTGTAACGGTCAAATAGTTGCAGCCGGTGATCCTTCCTGTACTACGACAGTTGAAGAGGTCGACATTATGTAACAAATTATTTAGTTCAATGATTTGAATCAAATCATTTGATTAATCTTTTGGGAAAATATTTATAAAGCAAAAAATGAAACAGGTTTAATTTTTTGAGGGATAATGATTTTCTAAAAGATCAATCAGCAACATTTTTCCTTCCTGAAATATTTATATTCACTTTTACAAAGCTCATTATTAATAAAACATTATATATTTGATCCAAACTTTGACTGCAATTTATTATGAATGCTTAAAAATTGATGAGGCTTTCAAAATTTTTCATTGATTGTACTTTCGATCGACTCCGGTGCTGATTTAAAAAGTCCTCCCCTTTTGATCACCGAGTTCCAGTCGATTTTGTTGTGTTTTGAGTTCTTCACATTAAGCGGATCCGATTGAAAGTCATAATTGTAGATTTGATCTTTGAGAAAACTTAATAATTGTTGATCGGGAACATACCAATATATTCGTTTATATGTCGGACAACAGCTGGCGTCATCGAGTTCACAAGAGAGCCAGGAGGATGAAGGTATCCATAGTGGCATCTTGTGACGGTAAATACATGGCACTGAGGGCTTTTAAATAAATTCGCTTTATTATCAACTATAATTCAGATTTGATGAGTCACAATTTAACTTTGAAAGCCCTTCCAAAACTAAAAAGCAAGTTTTCATGTGTCTCGTTTCTCTTTTCTATCAAATCAGTTTGTCTTTTTTCTGCCTCTGAAAGACAGTCCAGCCGAAGCGATCAAAGACTTCGTGCAGCTAAGCGCTTCTCAGTCCGCTCCGCATCAAGTTATTCGTGCTTATGATCTACTGATTACATTCGACTACAACAAAACTCATCAACTCATGCCAGATTCTTTTTATTTCTCATAGATAAAGATAGCTTTGACTGGCTTTTTGAGATCATTGTCTTTGTTTTCTCCTGCTTTGCAAAGGCACTCCTCTTTATTTTTTGTTAATTTTGCCATCTTTGAGGTCCCACATCCCTTAATTTAACTTTCAAATTTTTAACATCAAGCTTATTTTGGTGATAATCATTTTTATTGGTGAGAAATCACAAGTCGGAGTCTTCAGAACTCGCCTCTGAAGAGCTACTTTCTTCTTTCCGTTTCTTTGATTTCTTCTTGCTCTTCGTTTTGTCTTCAAGAAGTTTCAGGACGAGATTCTCTAACCGGTCAATTTTATCTTCAAGTGCTTTTTCTCTGTCACTTTTTTCTTCTTTTGCTTGTGAAGCGAGTTCCGGTGTTTTCGGTTTCGTTGGAGATTCTTGCGCAGGTATCGGTTTATTTGCGTTTTTCTGTGCAGTTGGTTTTGTGATCGGAGTCAGAGGAGGAAAATCGTCGCGGAGAAGAGTGAAATCATCGGGATATGCCTCAATTATGTCTGAAAGACTTATAAATTGATAAAATGCTTTCAGGAAAAACCTGAATAGAGATCGCTGTCTCCCATCTCTGTCATCGCCGCTTCGATTATTGGAACTTTTGGGGATTCTTCTATTTTCTTTGCCTCCTTTGCTTTTGGCTCAGAAGACTCAGACGATTTGTTCATCAGTGCCATCCACTCTTTCTTGGTCAACTTCGGCTCATCCTCCTCTTCATCTTTTTCTCCAGCAGCTGGTAGGGCTGGGACGATCTCGGTCATACCGATTTCGAGTGTCGGGTCATTTTCAGGAGTCGGGTCGAAATTTTCCAATTCAAGGTTTTTCATCAGTCGGACCATCTTATTGAGCATCCGAGCGTACGCTCGATTCGTCGTTGTTTTCTTATTCCCCCCTAAAAGAACATTTGGGAAGATCAGTTGAAGAAACTTACCAATAGCGCCCTCAGTGATGAAAACCGGGATTTTCTTTCGAAATCCTTTGTGTTTGACGACGGTTTGAAAGACCAGAGTGCCGTGCAAATAAAACATTGGATTATGACTTCCACCGGATCGTTGAAAATCGTCAATATCGAATCCAACAAGTTTGCCGAGGAAATCATTCGTATTTTGCCTAAAATTAATTTGCGAAAATCGGAATATTTGTCGGTAATCATGAATACCTACGGTACTGAAAAATTTTGAAAGAGTCTCTAAATACGGCGCAAGAGAGTCGCCGTCGCGTTAGCGCGTTTCTTCGCTTCCAGAAGGTTCCAATCGACAGAATTTTCGCTAGATACACCCGGCCGCCTTCGCGTAACAACTCTGGTGCGCCATATCTAGCGACTTTTCCGCACTTTTTCTTACTGTAGGTACTCACGCTTAGGCGGTCACTCCCTCGATTTCTCTCGTTTTGGCCTTACCGAAGAAGGTTGAAGCAGGATTTCGCGTCAGTATCAGGTAGAAAAATTGGCCTCATTCGATTCGAAGGGACAGTTTTCATCAAGTAATGCGTGCTTTCGCTAATATCCGGAGAATCGTGGGTGTAATTCGCTTGGAGAAACAGGTTATAAACAATCTCAAAAGTGATGTCGCGACTTTTTCCATTGCTTCCTGCTTGGTGTCGGAAAATGCATCCTCGATGACGTTCAACTTTACGATCTTGCATCGAACTCGGAAGAAACCCTCGCAAAGCTCTTCTGCGAAATATTTCGCCTCTGCTCCTTGTTGATTCAAAAGATCTCTCAGTTCTTCGAGCGGCTTATCAAAATGAGTTATTTCTTGCTTTTCTTCTTGTCTTCTCACAACCGGTTGGATTTTAGGATGAGCATTGAACATTGACGCTCCATTTCTGGGGCGGAGAAAATTTACTAAAGCAAGTCTCTGGTCCATTTGAGGAGAGATAACTACTGAGGCAGACAGGAGAAGCGGAGGAAATCTAATGTTTGAATATGACGCCTTAGATTAATGGATTTGCAAACGCAAACGAATCTTAATAACTGGGCAGTTTGAGCAACAAAACTTACGCAGAATAAAAGATGATGGGAATATAAGCCCACTTCTTGGTGTTTTACTTTTAAATTCGTGTTAGGGGAGATTCATTTTAGAACTCTTCTTTCTTATACAGATCATAATAGATTCAACTGTTGTGACGGCTATTTATTAAAGTCAGGAAAGCTCAGAGCCACGTGTATGGGTATAAACGAAACGTGAAAAATGGTATAAACGATGTTCGACAAATCTGAAATTTATTATGATTACAAAACTCAAAGGAAGAATTATCGAATTAGAATATTGTGGATGGTCAGAGTCCACGATGCAATTTTCAATTTCATGTTTGACGGAAATGCCGTAGTCATTCTCCAAAAGATCAGAAATGGCGATCAAGATTACACCATTCCGTACGGTCAATAGAAAATTGACTGATGATCAATAATTTGTTTTTCTCCATCTTTTTTGATAAAAGATGGCATTTTAATGCCGCTTTTACCAAGTGGGTACTAAGGGGTACAAGCTGGCATCGCTACAATATTATTATTAATAATTTATTAAGCCCTTTCAAAATTGACATCTTCTTCACGGTTGGTCCTTCGTTCAAGTTTTTAGATGTTTGCGTAATAAAATTGAGTAAATTATGGTTCGCGGATGTTTAAACCAATAACGCCAGCATATGCCATTGACCCAACAGCAGTGGGTCACAAGCTACACTTGTTTCGAAGCCTCCTTGAATAATTTTAACTGAAAACAGTCTATTTTTACGCATTGCCGTGCCGTTCCTGCCTAAAAATCTCGCCTTTTACAATAAAAATTTTTCAGAAAAATTTTCATTCTAAGGTCTTATTTCGGGTCTATTCAGAACGTTTTATTTCGGCAAAGCAACGAAACGATAATGAAGTCAATCATATGTGGCGAGAAAATTCAGCAGCTCATGGTGCTAATTGTAATATTTGGTTTTGTTTTGTTTTTGAAGACGGAAAACCGCGAGGAAACCGCGCCACCAAACGCGCGCGCCGCGCCACCACCGAAAGAAGCTAAAAGCATAAACGAAACCACGAGTAAGCTTTATTTTTCTCCACTCAGAAGACAATAATCAGAAAACGTGTTGCCTAATTGAGAAACAAGAAAGAACCAAAATGAGAGAGAGAAAAGTAATCGACGTGAAAATACCTCCGCGAAATAAGAAAAAGGACAGTAGAATGCTTGTAGATTCCTCTTCATCTTTCGTAAGTTTTATCAGAGACAAATTGAAATAATGGTTTCTTCATCTTTAACACTATCGAAAATACATCAAATACTAATCTTTTACTCTTAAATTAAGGCAGAGCATACATACCGTACTTACTCGCATAATGCTACAACCTACTCACGCGACCCAATTTTCGAGGAAAACTCCTTCCTTCAGCGCTCGATATCCCAACCTTCTGGTGCTCCTCCTCCTGCAGCAGCCTACTACATCAACGCGAATTCTGTCACAATCGCTGCTCCAGTGCCACGAAACGATTCCTACCCAGGGAACTTACCCGACTCTGGGAACCTACTAAACGCGACTAAGCTGTTTCGCCCTTCCGGTAACGTACCTTTCGATTTAATCCCCTTTCAAAGCCTAACTAAAAACTCCAACCTTCGACCTTCCAACCTCTCTGATGCAACCAACAACAAACTGACAGCGCAATTTTTAGGGCAGTTCAACTCTCAGCTCCACTTTTCCACTGACGAGCCCGTTTACCAAAACATATCAAAACGTGCGGACAGTTATGGTTACGCAATGATTCATTGCTATTTAACATAACGAATCTGCGCATATAACATAGATTTTTCTAAAAACATTATTTTCTAACTACAAGAAGAATGTTGCTTACCAAAAATAAAGAACTCCATCTTCATATGAAATCTTCTACGACGGCCCTCTGAAACAATTCGACTCTTCCGGGAGACGACAAAGTTCAAAACCCAAAAGCTCAAAAACTCAAGCTTCAAGTAAGTCAACGAGAAGATCCACCAGCGAGCAGAAGATTCCCCCAAAAACGCTTCAAAAACCGAAACGGGTCTCGTCCATCAGTTCATCAACTGTATCTTCTGCTTCGAACTCGACCGCGAGCAACAGCTCAACTGTGAGCGCGAAGGATTTGTTTGACATGAACGATGTGTTGCGGAATACACTCGATGCGCTCTCTCGATCGACATCTAGCGGCGAGGATCGATGGGAACGAATAAGAAGTCAGGAGGAATCAAACGAAATAAAAAGAAAAGAGCAGAAAATTTCCGCCGCTGCTGGGCCAATCAAAAAGGATGAAAAGAAAAAGTCAAAGAAGGTGAAAGAATCAGAAAACAGAGTTATCGAAATTTCTGGTTCCGATAAATCCGCGTCTGAAAAATCACGCTCAAAGAAAAGTCAAAAGTCGAAGTCGAAAGATTCAAGCTCCAAATCAGCCAAAACTACTCAAGCCACTGGTGAAAAGGCCATCAAACCAAAGCAAGAGCTAAAGCCAACCAGAACAATCACAGTTGCGCAACCACCGGCAAAGCCGCAACCGCTTAGCCGGAAACCCGTAAATAACAGCTTAGACAGTCTTTCGACTATACCCAGCTCCTATCAAGTCCCTCCGTCATCGCATGAACCAGAACCAGTCCAAGCTCTAAAAGTTGTAGCCAAGCCTAAATTGAATGCTACACAATTAGCTCAAAGAAAAGATGCAGGTAAATAATTCAATAGCAATGAACATTTCATTCTTGATCCTTTTCAGATGAGCGAGCGTTTATGGCGAAACTGCAAGCGCGAAAAAACGCCACCGAACCTGGAAACACTGACGCCGTCAATTTCAAGCCCCGAACAGAAATCGAGCACGCCGCTGTCCTCGAAGTAGCAGGAAAGCTCAAGCCGAAACCACGCGCTACCAGCGTCCCGCGAAAAATCGAAGTAGCTCCGGTCAAACCGAAGCAAGCAAAACCTGAAGTCATCAAATCAACGCCAGTTGCGCCAGTAAAAAGCGAAAACGTCGTCTATCAAAATCCTGAAAATCCATTTGGGACGAAGGAAGTCTATGTGCCGCCAAAGTGCTCTGTTACAGCAATGGCAAAGATATTCGGTGCAAACGTCGGACTTGAGGATCAATCGGCGCCGGAGAGGTCCAAATCTGAGGCGACACCGATTTCCGACCAAGGAATGGCTTTTAAGCTCATAACCAAAATTATGAAGAATAGCGCTTATATAAATAAGATAAAACAAAATTCTAGTAGAAAAGCTTTGAAAGCAAAATCTGCTCCTGCAAAAGTCTCCCCTCCTGATTTGACAAAAAATCTCATTGGAATCAAAAACAGCGGAAATACATGCTACATCTCTGTCGCTCTCCAATGCCTTTATCAAATAGAACCTCTTCGAGAATTTCTTCTTTCGGGCGAGTACAAAAAACATCTGAACGAAACTTCTCCCGCTGATGGAGAAATTGCGGAACTGACGGCAGAAATCTTCGGAAAGATGAAAAATTTGGAAAAGAACATCTCGGTGGAAGATTTGAAAGAAGCAGTTGCTGAGTTTTCGGGAATGTTTGAGGACGATGAGCAGGAAGACGCGGAAGAGTTTCTGTTGACCCTCATTGGTAAGATATCTTTCATCAATTATCTTTAGTTTAATGAATTTTAGACGGACTTCACCTCGATTTGGAGAAATCAACCGGCTTTACCGAGTCAGAAAATTCTCCAAAAACATCAGAAGAAGCGTGGAATCAATACATTTCTGAAGAAAACTCGTTCCTTACATCTCTTTTTGTCGGTCAGGCGGAATCAACGCTCACTTGTCTTTCTTGTCAAGAGTCAACGAAGGTGAGAAATCAATCCTTAAGCAGAAACATTAAGCCGTTTAGAATTGGGAGTCATTTTGGAATATCTCGCTCCCGATTTCTGGAAGCAGCTCGATTGAAGAATGCATCGAGGAGTTTCAAAAGAGCGAGACGCTTTCTGACGAAGACCAGCCTTTCTGCGACGCTTGCCAGAAAAAATGCGATATGACCAAGACCCTCAGGTTTGCAATCATTTTTCCTTCACACCGTGAAGTTCACGGTAATAATGATATTTTTAAGAATTTCGAGAATACCGAAAGTTCTTCTTTTGCACCTCAAGCGATTTTCGTCCAAATCGAAAGACAGCTCCTTGATAAAATTCCCTGTTTCGTCCCCTCTCCTCCTTGACTCCTCAAAATTCCAACTCTCCTCCGTCATCAATCACGAGGGCAAATCTACCTCCAGTGGCCACTACGTCGCCTCAGTCAAAGACAATGGAAGTTGGTTCTCAATTTCGGACGAGAAGGTTTCAGCTCTAGAATCGGTCCTGTCGGAAAAGGCTTATGTTCTGTTTTATACCACTTGTTGAAAAACTGATAGAGATATTTTGTAAATTAAGAGCTTTTAATACATAAATTTTTCATAAAAGAGAGAAACAAGCATCACTCGCATGGAGCAGTTAAATCAGAGTTGACACAGACTGTTGAAGCCCTGAAATATCATTTCGGCACGATTAGCTGAGAAACGAACCTTAAAACTTACGTTTGCGTCTTTGAAGTCGTCATCTGGACACTCCATCTTCCACTTTCGCCTTCCGGAAGACAATACTGGACATGATAAGCCTCCGGTTCTTCCAAACAAAACGGCATTTCTGAGCCATCCACATTTTCGTTTGCTTTCCAGCCACTTTTAAAATTGCTCCAAAACGGAATCCAGCTTTGATTGGGCTCGTGCAAATTGACGATCACAAAGCTTTCCCCGAGAAAATCCGAGTCGAAGAGATGATGCTCAAGAATAAAACTCTTGTTCAATTGAAGATGTTCGCAGAAATCGGGCTTTCCATGGAACATTACAAGTCTTCCATCGTTGTCAAAGAGGGTATTCTCGCAGAAGAAGTTTGCAGACATTTGATCTTCCTCGCCTTTCGAGAAAAGAAACGAACTTACTGGTTTAGATAAGCACAAGTCGCCAGTCACAAAGCCAAGAACATTCAGTTCTTCTTCAACGAATCGTTTTATTTCGTCGAATTTGTCTAGCGCTGCATTTTCATAAATAGCTAAAAAGCAATCAAATCAAAGAATATGGACTCCCTGAAAACCTGGACCAACGTATTCTCCATTCTTCGTGACATTCCCAGTCGTCCAGAAGCATTTAACTGAGAACGCTTCTGCTGGCAATTTTCTCGATTTTAACCCAACTTCGAAAGGAGCGTCTAATTTCAGATGTTAATAAAGTTTTATTCAATGATGAAATCACCTGCAATAGTCCCGTTAATTTCGGTGCACAGCCTGTCCGCTATGGAGAAGAATTCCGGTTTGTAGGAGATGACGGTCTTAATTTTCTGCATGGTAAAGAGTTCTTTGCTTCAAATTTTTACCTGACACACTTTTTGACTCTCAATGAATCTAATAATTGCTTTCTCTTTCGAAAAGTCTTCAAGATCGTCGCTGATAATTTTCAATTGCTCATCATGGGTCTCTATCGGTTTTAGCATGCCTATGAAATAGAGGCAAAGCGAGGAAGATAGTAAAATAGCGAGAGCGGAAAATTGTAAAATCTTCATTTTTTTTTTCTATCCGTGAGGAAAGTACCTCCGAAAATCTTATTTTCGAAAAGAATGTCTTTTCGAGCGGAAAAAAGGCTTTCAATTCAAGCTGAATAAGAATAATTGATGAATAGTTCTCTTTCTCAGTCAATTTTGAATAATTTCGATAAGACTGATGAAACTGTTTCTTTGAGAATGAAGTTCATTATGAACCTTTATTGCACATTTTAATGTCTACAGTTGTCGGAAATAAATTTCATTGACAGATTCCACAGTTCATCTTGAGCTTCGTTGATGTTCTTCGAACCTTTGATTTTGACTTGAGCTTGGGCGCATTCTTTGTAGTAATGCCAGGATTCCGCGTCTGGAGAGCAGATACAGTACATCGAAGTTTGAGCACCTGAGAAGATGTAATTCTTTAGCAGATTAAACTTAATAACAAACCTTGATCAGAAGATTTTATCAACAGAGGGAAAAGCCATTTACAAAACCTAGAGCTCATCAACCAACCAAACCAGGTATCCGTCGCTCCATCAGTCTCAATGATCTTGTCCGCAAAACTCGAATTCACCACGCCAGGATGAACGGACATGAATTTGATGGAAGGATGTCTCTTTGCCATTTCGCGCATGTGCAAAATATTTGCCAATTTAGACTCGCAATACGCTTGCATTCCGATTTTGTGAATACTCGTTCCCAAGGTCGCCGTTAGTTCTTCAGGAGAAGAATAAGTTTTCCAGAATTTTCCGTCCCCAGTTGCACCCATGTGTGCCATGCTCGAAAGAGCTACGACCCGAGCTGGATCATCCTCTGTTCCCTTAAAAGTAATTATAGATATTAACTACTATTTAAATTTCAAACCTTTAAATTTCCAAGCAACTCATTGAGCAAATAAAAATGGCTGTAGTGATTGACCACTTGAACCGAGTTGATATTGTACAGGCATTCCGTCTTGTCGTAATAGTATAGTCCCGCGTTGAGAACAAGAACGTCGATCATTATTTTCCGATCTTTTATGTCTTTGATCGCTCTGGAAACAGTTTTGGTGTCTGCAAGATCGAGCTGAAACTCGAGAATTTTAGCCCCAGGAGATTTTTGGCGGATTTCTTCGGCTGCAGCTGACATTTTTTCCTGATTTCGGCAAAGGAGAAGCAAAGAAGCGCCCCTAAAAAGACTTAAAAACGAAAACAAAACAATGTTTCTATACCTTTGAGCACACATGATGGCTGTAGAAAGGCCGATTCCGCACGATGCTCCTGTAATTGCTACGAGTTTTCCATCAAGTCGATGTTTTTGCTCTCGATCGAACCATGCTGAGCCTAACCAGAAAACCATCTTCAACCTCTCTAATATAAAAATGTTTGAAGTTCAATTCGCGTTCTCGCTTCGGAAGAGCTAATAAAGAAAACACAAAGAAGAGGAGCTCTGCAAATAACGACAGTCTGCTAACTTCTCATTCACTACTTTAAAACCAGGGCTCGAAAAAGAGCATCGAAAAGGTCGTTAAAATAAGTTTATTGGTAGATTGAACTCTTCTTCCTCACTGGGTCTTCCACAAATTCGAAAATGATGCATCTTAGATCCTGCAGGAATGAACACAAGCCAAAAACCGAAAATTCTTAGCTATAAAAACTTTCAGTGAGCAGATTTGTTGTTTTTTTTTGTAATGAATGGCAGCTTCAAATATTGTTATTGTGGAACAGTTCTTTTTTCCAAATAAAGTGGGAGAAAGTTGGTCTTACTTTTTGGTACATGTAATAATTGAGAATTCAAGGGGACAATACTGTAACTTTAAACTTGTTTTGAGAAAGAAGCGTTCGAAAAAATCTCGCTGAAGTTTTGAAGCTTCTTCTTCGAATATCCTATAAAGATGTGAAAGTGTGTGCATTTTAGGATTTAACTTGTTCACTTTTTTATGAATAAATTCGTTACTGTCATTTCAGGTTACGTGGATTTGTAATTTAATTGTAATAATAATAATCAGTACAATAAAAATAGAATTTATAAATCATGGCAGGTGATCTAGCATGTTACGGGAATTTGGAAGGATGGGGGTGGAAAATATTAAGAAGGGAGGAGAATGAACGGATGAGGTGACTGTAAGTATGGTACTGTAGGTATAGTATATCGATAGTGGTTTTGTTTTGTTACGTAACTCTCTTTTGAACCTTGAGCGAAGCAAAAAAGGGGCAATCTCTCTTTAGGGGAAGGGGAGTTGTGTCTTTTGAAGAAGTTCTATTTTAATTGCTCTAGAATGATTTATATTTTTAAGCTCGCCAATGATATTCTTCTTTGATCGCCGGAAATAATCACTCGCCCCGAGCCATGATCAACATGCCCCGGAGGCAAATGTGAATTGGTGAACGCATCAAACGAAGAAAAAAGCGGGTACATGTGATATAGAATAGAAAAGAATACGCGCTTGAGGAAAGTTCTAGTGCCCAAAACCGCGGATTACCAAAACTGGGGTTGTCGGATATCAGAAATGAGAAGTAAATTTTAATTTTGAACAGGTCTTCTCATTTCTTTTCTTTCATTTTAATAATTACAGTTCTTTCCAGTTGAAAAAGAGCAGTTTTAGGCAATACAAATATCCCCGACACGTGACTAGCAGACAACTGACTTGATAATTCATTCTTTACTTACACACAATAAAAGATATATTTTTTACGCGAGGGAAACTTGAAAAATTGGGAAAAATAGTGACTAGCTCTAGAATAAACATCTAGGTTTTCGGGGAAGGAAAAATATCGTTCTTTCTTTTTGTTTTAATATTGTTTGTTTCGTGGTGGGCCTCTGTTGTCTCCACGGTTGTTTCGGTAGCCGCCGTCGCCCCCGTTGTACTCGCCTCCGCGCTGGCCGCCTCGTGGTGGACCGCGGTTGTTCTGTCCTCCCTCGCGCGGGCCGTTGTAGTTGCCGCCCCCGCGGCCACCTCTGTAACCGCCTCGGCCGCCACCTTCGCGGTAGCCACCCTGGCGGGTCTTCTTCTCCTCGATGTTCAATGAGTAGTTGTTCCAAGAGATATCGTGCTTGAAGTATTTGTTAATACACGCGTTACAGTGGTGGGCGAGCTTACTTTCTTTTCAAGAGCATTTTTGACGCTGTCTTCCGATTTGAAAGTGACGAAACCGAAACCATTTTTGGCATCTGCCCGGCTGCCCTGGTTGATTCGAATGTGTTGGACCTCACCAAACTGCTCAAAGACGCTTTTGATGTCCTCCTCGGTCATTTGTCGAGGAAGAGCTCCAACGAAAATCTGGCAGCTGTCATTATATCTAGAATTGAATTAAGCCGATGATGTTTTTGGAGCTAAGAAGCCACAAACTTACCGAGATCGATCGTACTGCGGTCGGCCTTGATCACGCTGCTCCGAAGTTTCGACTTGTTCTGGCTCTGCCGGTTTAACAGGCTCTGGCTTTGGCTCGACCGGCTTTGGTGCGACTGGCTTTGGCGCCTGGACAGGGACTGGTGCAGGAGCTGGAGCAGCAGCGGCACCGCCTCGCATTCGAGCAGCCCAGGACATGGGACCGGCTGGTTTTGCTGGCTGAGCAGGAGCGACTGGTTCCACTGGCTTTACAGGTTCTGGAGCCGGTGCGACTGGTTCGGGTTCTGAAATAAACGATAAAAGAGCGAAATATAATGATCTGGTACCTTTGACTGGCTCAGGCTCGGCAACAACTGGTTCTGGCTCAACGACAGGTGTCTCAAATGGCTCTGGAACGGGCTCGGGTGCGACTGGAGCAGCTGGCTCAGCCGACAACTGCTCAAATCCGTTGGTAACTGGAGCAGCTTCGACGATCTGCGGCTCTTCAACTTGCTTGGGGGCTTCAGTGAGAACCGGCTCGGCGTAGCTAGAAAAGATGATAGAGAAAAGCTGAATGGAATGGTTTACTTGTTCTGGATTAAGTTTGCTGGCTCAGGGGCGTCGCCGTGAGCCTGGAGGTCATGAGTGGATACACCATTAGTTTGAACGGATTCGAGGGCTTCTTCGCCATTATCCTCCGCCTGGACTTCCTCGTAGATTTCATCCTGGTATCGGAAGATGTCGTTGTGGATGTAGAACGAGGTACCGGCTTCAACACCTATTGAATTTGATGAGAAAACATGGATGTCAGGTTCTGGGCTCAGCAAACTGAGCTGTGTAAAAACCTGTCACAGGTCCTGTTTCCTGTTTTTGGGGAACCTGTCTGAGTACCTGTGTAAAATCGGGTAATAATTTGGGCCTGTCCTGTGTACCTGTGTAAAATTGGGGAAAAAATTTTCTTTAGCTGTCCCTGTTCCTGTCTTAAACAGGCCTGTGTTTCCCGCTCAGGTCCTGACCGTAGACAGGTTCCTGTGTAACCAGGTCAGGAACCGCATAAGTCAGGGAAAATGTTTAAAGAAATCAATAGCGAAAGACGTAAAAGGAGTTCAACAATCAAAATAACCGATAAATTCGCGTCTTTTTGTTTCTTTGTAATAATTTTTCTCAGAAATACCCTGTTTTTTGTCCTGTCACAGGGCCTGTTTCCTGTTTTCTGACCTGCTCCGACCTGTTCATGCAGGCCCTGACCCGTGTAACCTGTTTGATAAGCTATGTAAAAAAACCTGTCTGAGTACCTGTCTAAAATCAGGATATTTTTGCTTCCTGACCTGTGTACCTGTGTAAAATATGGGACAGAATTTTTTTTCCTGTTCCTGTGTCTGTTCCTGACACAGTTTGCCGAGCCTAGGTCAGGTTAATTTACCTTGTCGCTCTTGTGGTCCGAGAACGAAAGTCTGTGCAAATCGTCGCAATGGGGAGCAATTGTTTGAGATCTCGCCTACAACTTGGACGACGATGCCGTTGCCAATGGTGAGAAAGGCGTCGAGGCAGGCGACCTTGGTGTAGCAATCCTCGAATTTGAGGTCGCGGAAGCGCTCGCGGATCTTGAGCTGGCCAATGACCGGTGTCTGCTCGCTGAAATCGCCGTGGATCATCTCCGAGTTCGTTCCGTAGAAGCGGTGCAGGAATTTCGGCTGTTTGTTCAACATGGTGTAGTACTACAAAGCTCGTAAAGGGAGACTGTAATAGGAAAGATTAACAGTACCTGTCTGACAAACTCCCGTCCGACGGCCTTCGCGGTAAGAACTTTCTCGACCATTGCTTTATATAAATATTAATCTGAAAGAGACAAAAAGGAATGAACTGATTTTTAGAAAAAGAAAATTTTGGCGGTACAAAAATAGTAAATAATGGAACTGTGCGAAATTGAATACAAAAATAGTGTTAGGCTGATTGAAGTTTTTTGAGTTTAGTAGTCGTCATCGTCGGGTAGGTATCGAGACTCGATTTCGTTTAGTTGAGAAGTCATGTCGAAGTTGTCAGCGAGATCGTCATCTGTGTAGATAGATGAGCGAGATGCTGGCCTAGAAAAGGGTTGAAAAAGGGATCGAATGAAGGCTTTACCGAGGAGCCTCGTGCTCTCCATTTGGCTGACTAGTCATTTGCTCGGAGAACCGTCGACTATGAGCATCAAAAAGCTCTTGTTCCTGCTGACGTAGCAGTTCTTCTTGCCACTCGTTGTCGTGCTCGAAATCGTAGTCGTTCTCAGCATTGTATTCATCGTGGGAGAGCTCGACTGTGACCACGTTGTTAACTACCGTCCCGTCGGAGTAGATTGTTTGATGGACGGTTTCTTGGAAGATGCGTTCTTCTGGTGATAGGAGCTGCTCGTCGAATCTACGAACAAGATAAGACTTTGAAAAGACATTTTGTAGAGTTACCTTGATTGGAGCTCTGGCCGATGTATTTCTTCGACGGATGTGTTGCTAGAAGCGACTGTAATAGCTTGTAACTCGTCGTTGTCTTCAAGTGAGTCCATTGAAACTCGCGATTCGACGTCGTTGTCAAAGTTGACCCCTGGCGTTGGCATCCACATTGGCTCGTAGTCGCTCACTTTTAGTGCTCTTGGGCTTGGTTTTCGACGATTCTGGCTGGGTTTAGGCGCTGATGGTGGTCTCGGGGTCAGTTGTTTCTCGATGACGACTTCTAAAGGAGCCGCTGCGCCTTTTTCTTCGATTAGTACTGGGTGTTCTTTAGGTTTCTCGACGTTGAGCGAGTGGGAGGAGATCGAGTCAAGCAACATTTCCCGCAGCTCGTTTCGATCCTCTTCCAGCTCGTAGTCTTCCTCGGTCTTGAATCGATCATCATCGTCGTCATCGTCATTATTTTCGGGAGCTTCTTCTTCGCCGAATTCTTGGGAAGCAGCGATCATTCGACTTGCAGACCTGGCTTGCTCGAGATAAATCCTTTCAACGGCAGTGATGTTCGTTTTCTGCTCAAACATCTTTTCAAGCTCGTCTAGTTTCTTTTCGATTGGCACTTCATGCGGTAAAGCTGGCATTTCTTCTCCTGTCCCGACTTCTCCTGATTTCGATGATCGGGCAGAAAAAGTCGGTTTGTGATAATCGGCTCTAGGAGTCACTCGTCGATCACCGCGAAATTCAGCCACTGCTTGTTGAAATTCCCGCGCTGCAGCTTCTTCATCGTAGGTCCCGTGAAGCAGAGATGTTTCCTGGCCAATCGGGACGACGGGAAGGGACTCAACGTTTCTTGGAGTGAAGCCGGTCGGACCAGAGAACGATGGGCTCAATGGCTTGAGGGAGAACTCCGCGGATGTCGAGAGACTTGTCTGTCCAGATTGAGATTGAGGGACTTGGGAGCGTGCAGTCCCAGGCCTTGAGCTTCTTGGAGGGATGAGCGGGTAGTAGGTGCATTGTTTCCAGCCACTCGCGGGGCGAATAACCCGACCTGTGCTCGGGTCGCAGGGCATCAGTCGCTTCCTCCCTTCGCGAATGGTGTAAACTCCGACGGTTCGAGCAGAAGCCACGGTTTTGACTGTGTTTAGGTCGAGATCGCCTTCGCGCGTTAGAGGGAGTTCGTATATTTCGCTGTTTTGGGAGTCGGAGAACAGGATGTATTCCTAAAACGGTTGGGAAAAGTGTAGGAGTAGAGCGGATTACCTCGACTGGTTCCAGCGATTTAGGACTTCTTCTATTAGCTGATCCAAAAGGCGATCGTTTCGGAGGAGATCTGGTAAGCGGAGGGTAGGATGCTTGAGGAGCGTTTGAATTTGAGACTCGTCTTTTGGTCTGCTTTACTTCTGCTGCCAAACGGGCTTTTTCACTCGCGATGAACTACAGGAAAATATGAGATGAAAAAGGGACGAATTTTACTGACATTGGCCATTTCTTGGTCGGCAGGGCGTTTGGGGACATCCAAGGGCTTGTCTTTCAGCACTTTAAATTTGAGATTTCTTTGAAAAAAGGTTGATAAGCGGCTTTTTACGAAGAAAAAGGTGAATTAGTTTTAATTTGGTATGTCCAGAAAAAGCTCAAAAACTCGCGAGACCTACCAAAAAACTGAAACTTATCAAAAACGCCTGATTTTCAACCTTTTCCTATCATATCCTTTCCCAAGAATCTTCCTGCTTTGCGAATCAAGCGCCCCCTTCGACCTTGAGTTCTTGACTCCCCTCTGACCGATGCTTCCATCTCCCAGTCCGGCGGAACTGGCCCAATTTAACGCTTCTCGCTCCCGTTTCGTCTTTTCTTTTTCGAAAAGTCTCTTGACCTCGATCAGCCGCTGCTCCATCTCAATATTTGAGCGGTGGAGGCGCTCGCTTTCGCTTGCCGAAATTTGGCGGACATTTCGCGACATCTAAAGTAAGAACAAATTAGTATGTTATCAGTAGTTAAAACATGGGTTTTAAAGTTTATCGAACAGAAATCGATTAGCAATTCTACGTAAAATTTCACCTAGAGAGCAAAATATTTTTATTCCAAGAAATTGGTCTAGATTCTAGACTCTAGAATCATAAAGAAAGTTCTTTAAAATCACTCGACCGCGAAATCTTCTCATAAAAAAGTCTCTGAAATTAGCGCAGCGCCGCGCATAGGTCCGAACCAATTTACTACTCGCTCGGCGCGGCGGTCAAAACGCCTTCTCATTGGCCGGCGATGCGCCGATGACTCAATCTTTTCCAGCGAAGTTGAGAATAGAGCAGAATGACAGAGGGGTTTAAGGCTTTTTTCGAGAGAGTTTTTATATACAAAACGATACAAAAGCTGAATGATTTTTATAACTTATGTAAAAACTAAAATCTTCAAAGATATTTTTATGAACAAAGCTAAGAATTTAGGACAATTTGATAACTGAAAAATAAGAATTTTTAAGATTAAAGAAAGGAACAAATGCTAACAGTCAAAATGATAAATATTTCTTTTCTTCTGGATTATTAGTTAGTCGTAAATAAACAAATAAATATGGTAATTTTTGAAGAGAATTTCCGCTGCCACGGTGTCCCCCGCGTAGGTGGAGAGCGCCCGCTGATTGGCTCCCTGAGCGCAATTTTCTCAACTTGGTTCGAACCAAAACCATCACATCATTTTTCAAACACACACAAAGCCAGCGAGAGACCAACCCAAACATTCATTCGTCTTTTCGCCCCTCTCTCGTTCGCCGCTCCGCGTTTTTTTTTTCATTTTGAGAAGGTTTCAAAGTTTCGCCAGAAAATTAGGCAGTGAGTTGATAGCGCCCTGTTTTACCGAAAATTAGTTAGAGCCGGGTCTATCGTTACTGCTCCATTTTCTGACGAGTATTCGACAAATGGACGATTTCTATGGACTCTTTCTGTATCGTGGACCTACTGTACAATTTACTCATGATTTCATTTCGTTTAACGTTTTCATCAGCGAGTAAAAATGATATTCAGAAATTTTCGCTTTTCAAGTTTTCTCCTCTATATTTACCTTTCTCCTCAGATGACGCAGAAACCTGCTTCAGTACCCTGACTCAGGATTCTTTTCAACCGAGTCTAGCCGGAAGCGGCTTTTTCTTCAACACGTGAATCTTTTCTTGATAACTTTTTATTCAAATGATGCAGGAAGACGTTTAGGTTTCGTTCTTTTTTTTCCGAAAGAAAACCAGTTTCTGAATTGCCCTTCTGGGATCAAGAGAAAGAATAAAACGGGGGGATATTTTTTATTGAAGTGAAACATCGATGTTTGTGGCAATTTAAAAATTTGGAGCGGCGGGATCAAAGGACCACGCCGCTTCCGTGCCCCAGTCAGTCATATTTTTTCCAATATGCACAAGTCCGGCAGTCTTTTTTTTTATTGAAGAATTTGTACTTTGAAAGAGAGAAAGAAAATAATTCACTGGAGGAATAACCCCTTTTTATCCGAAGAAAACTGATAAATATTGCATTTTTATGTTCATTTGTCATCATTGCTGGCTTTAAAGTTTACTAAAAAGTTGAGTTATTGAGAATTTTGCCAAGTAAAGCGCCGAATAAGCCTGTAGAAAAGGCTCGTGATTCAAGATTTGAGAATGAGCCTCGCAAAAGCGGCTCTTTATGAACAAAAGCTGAAAAGTCGCCCGAGCTTCTTTGTTTCCTTCTTTTGTCTCAAAAATTAAGTCTTTTCCTAGTGATTAGTGATATTGATACTTTTACCAAGTTTTTTCCCATCAATGTTTAATCAATTTTAAACGAATAGTTTTCACGAAAGGAAAATTTTAACAATAATTCATTGAACTCATTTTCGAAGTCAAATTATGATAGAAGCATGCGGTGCTGATTCATGCTTCTCCGTAATGCCTTCTCGCGCTTTTGCTAAAACAAATTCTTGAATTTCAATTTACTCTTGATTTTGCCAATTGGCTGCATTGAAATCGGGATAGAGAGAGGAGAGAAAGAAATGGCTGATTCAATCTTTATTTGCACGCTGATTTTACCAGTCATTTTTCTTTCATAGAAAGAGATGAATAGATGCGTTTTCTCAAGCGGAAATGGACTTGAATTCTAGGTTCAATTGTGAATAAGAGAAATCAACAGCGAAAGCTCTTGAATCAATGTTGAGTTCTAGGGAAAAATTTTCCTTTTTATGATCGCTAATTGACTCATTTTGAAAATTCAAGCGCCATCATGATCTTTTTCTTTCTTCAAAAGCGCTTGTAAAAATCGTGACTGCTTATTTAACCTAGAGACAGAATGAGATGCTTTAACAAATTTCGATTATGTAGAATGGGATTGGATGACATAGACCTGTCGGAATGCAAAGACCCTTCCGGGATTTTCGAGCTGGTCGAGCAAATCGGATCTGGAACTTATGGACAAGTCTACAAAGGCCGCCACATTCCCACTGGCGGCCTTGCTGCCATCAAATGCATGCCCGTCACAGCTGATGAGGAAGAAGAGCTGAAGCTCGAAGTCAACATGCTCAAGAAACATTCACATCACAAAAACATCGGTAAGACGTTTTACTTCAAGGCATTTTTACTCTTGTTATCAAAGAAAAAAGTCAAATCGAGGAGCCGCTTAACCCCAAAAATCTTCTCTTGAAAGTTTCCTCACTTCTTTATTCTAGCTACATATTTCGGCGTTTTCGTGAAACACAACGCTAGAACAGACGATCAACTGTGGCTTGTAATGGAGTACTGCGGCGCTGGATCAGTCACAGATTTGTTGAAAAACTCGCCGAAACGCTCGTTGCGCGAAGAATGGATCAGCTACATTTGCCGCGAAGTGCTCTGCGGGCTGGCGCATCTCCACCAGGCGAAAGTGATACACAGAGACATCAAGGGCCAGAACGTGCTTTTGACCTCGGATGCGAATGTCAAACTCGTCGACTTTGGCGTCTCCGCGCAGTTAGACAAGACGATCGGGAAGCGGAATACGTTCATTGGAACGCCCTATTGGATGGCGCCCGAAGTTATTGCTTGCGATCAGGATCCGCACAAGACTTACGACAGTAGATCAGACATTTGGTCGCTTGGAATTACAGCAATCGAAATGGTAAGAAACTGATTCTCACCGAACATCTCTTGCGGCATATTTTTTGAGCGAAAAGCCTAGGGTTCATTTTTAGTCGATTTTTTGGAACGTCAAAAATCAGAATCGCGATTATGCTTGCTTTCTTTAACGATTTCGAAGCACAACCTCGATCCTGACATTTTTCCTTCCAATCACAAATTCTTCCGATTCTCAAAGTTGCTCTCTTTTTCTGTCGTTTTCAGCGGTTCGAGTGGAATCAGGGCCTAAATATGCTCCAGAAAGCTATTTTTCCTCGAACATAAATAGAGTCCTGACATCACTAGAGCACTTTCGTAAAGATTCATTTTTAAATTTTTGATTGTTGGTCTTTTTTATCTCTTTGCGCTTTTTTCTCGCGCTCTGGCGGATCTTGGACCCGGGGCCGCGTTCTTATAATCCGGGGCAGACAGAAAAACACCCTGACTGTCTTACTTTAGCAAAATATTTATTACTTCTTGTTCTGTCCCTGTTTCTCTCGTCTCACGAATGCCAGAAGCAGGTTTTCGATTTTATCTCTGTCTGTGATGAAATTGGGGACGATTCATTGATAATCGAAACCGGCTTCGTTAAAATATCGTTTTGTTTATCAATTGATACCAATTGCAAAAAGGATCTTCTCAGGAGTGCGGACGAGCCTGTCTCGTCTGACCGAATGTTGATCTTGAAATGAGCCACAATTTTTGGGTGAGATCTTCATCAAGTTCAACGAGTCTCTCAGAGTCCCCGACTCACAGACATGAAAAATAACAAGCGTACTCGCTACTCAAGAATTCCAATTTTGAAAATAGCACCAAACATCTGTTCTCGCGGTTTTGTCGTATTCAAGAACTGGCCTACTTTTTATGTACTTCCAAAATTATTGAATCAGCAACTTTTTTATTGCATTTGAATAGGAGTTAAAGTGACGAGACACTTTTTATTCAAATATTTTTGCTCTGACGATTTATGAATAGAATTCTTTCCGGAAAGAATCATTAATAATGGAATTTTCAGGCGGAAGGACAGCCCCCACTATGCGAACAACATCCGATGCGTGCCCTTTTCGTAATCCCGCGACAAGCGCCTCCCAAACTCAAACAACGAGGCAAGTGGTCTTCCGTCTTCCAGAACTTCGTTTCTCAGGGCACGGGTCGTCTCTCCGACGTACTTTCCTTCAGCTATCCTAATTGCCATTAACCTAGATATTTTTCAATTATCAAATTTGCCGATCCCCGTGATTAGTCACTGCTAAAAGACTACCACAAACGACCCCCTGCTGATCAACTACTAAAGCATCAATTTGTGAACCAGCAATCCATCGAACGACGCGTCAGAAACGAGCTCAAAGGTTTGCGACGCCTTCCCTTCCCTTTTCCAAATCGACAATGAATTCAGAGCACATCGATAAGACGACGCGGAAAAACGCTTCGCCAGATGAGGTTCTTCTTGAGAATCACGCGGCTGTTGACGACGAAGAGAATGACTTTGATCCGACTGATACGGCGACCAGGAATTTTGCCAACGACTTGACGCTCAAGAAAATTCATCAAGGTACTGTCGTATGTCGCCTCTTGCGAGTGGCATTATTGATAAATGAAACAATTTTCCCTTTAGCTGAAGAAAGCAGAAAACAACGAGATGAGCAGCGACGCGCTGAGGAGCAAAGAAGACGGGAAGAAGACGATCGAAGGAGGCGAGAGGCAGATAGACAAAGACAAATCAGTCAAGAGGTGCGTTCTGAACCATTTTTTCCCTTCCTCATTTTCTTACTAGCTGCACGCGGCACAGCACAGACAAGACGTAGCGCCAAGAGCACCGCCACGAAACAATCAACAACAGTACCCGAATCATCCTCCACAGCATCAGAATCGACAGCCACCTAGACCTCTTCCAAATCACTCAAACACGCCCCCGAGACCGTCTTACGGGGAAGAAGGCGACACTATTCAGCGAAATCCTCATCAAAGACAAGGTAAATCAAGCTCTAGAAAGTGCAGGAAACAGCATAAATCAGCAGTTTTAACAAGAAGTGTGTATTAAAACAGGTGTTATAAACTCACCTTAATTCGATTTACGATACTTCCATTATTCAAGACGATGATTATTCAAGTCTAAGAAGAAACAAAGTACTGTCTTTTTTGCCAGCTTTGTTCTTCTGGAAGAAATCTGAGACTATGAAAGAATATTTGCCACCCTTTAGAAGGGTTATTTTCGCAAGCAGCTATGTACTCTGATTATCAGAGTCTGATATCCTTATCAGTAGCATTATTTTCTTCTTTCAGGATCTGGCCATGTTGCTCATCCGCTCAGAAACCAAGGTCAACCAATTGCTCAAAACTCGCTTCCAGACGTCGTCTCAAATAATCACACAAACAATCATCGTAAGTTAGAGAATCTAATTGAGCAAGCGACAGACACAATCTTTCCGTGTCTAATCGCATTAGTTTAATGCGATTCTACAGACAGATCGCTCATAGGAATTCGACGTCTGTCCCTTCATCATCTTCCCTTTTAGCAATGTACAGACAAAATGCTCCACAAGGGTCGAACCAAGGACCAGTCAATGTTCGCCCGCAACAAGCAGCAGATCAAATGCCTGAAATCAGAAAATACAAGAAACGTTTCAACTCGGAAATCAATTGTGCGAGCCTCTGGGGCGTCAACCTGCTGATAGGAACTAACAATGGACTTTTATTATTAGACAGAAGTGGCCAAGGCACGGTTTTTCATCATAAGCCTAAGTGAGGGTCTTGCGATAGTTTGAATAAAAAGCCGCAAAGGCTTCCCGAATTATTACCTTGAGTCAGAAACGATGAAAATCCGATGACTAAGGCCAGGTGTATCCACTTATTCAAAACAGAAAATTTCAACAAATAGACGTTCTTGAAAACAACAACCTCGTTTTATCGATATCAGGGAAGAAGAATAAACTGCGTTGTTACTATTTATCCTGGCTCAAGTCGAAATTCCTAAACACGCAGCCGGCAAAAGATGGAGTTGAACGACAGGGCTACATTTCTGTTGGCGACCTTGAAGGTACGTTACAGTAGAGTCGAGGAATCAAGAAGGGTTCTTTAGGTTGCGCGTCGTATAAACTCGTCAAATTCGAGCGCATCAAATTCCTCGTCGTTGCAATGCGAAATGGCGTCGATGTGTTCGCCTGGGCTCCGAAACCTTACAATCGCTTTATGCTCTACAAGACCTTTCAAAACTTAATACACAGGCCGCTCATTGTCGATCTCACTGTTGAAGATGGAACGAGGTTAAAATGTAAGCTTACTTTTTCCTCCAAAATCTGACCTGACTTTTCAAGTATTATTCGGCTCAGAAAGAGGATTTCATGCGATAGATATGGAGACGACGGCGCAGATAGATCTTTATATTCCAGGTAACACCTAATATCAATTGATAACATTGGACTCTCAAATTTTCTTGTCCTTATATCCTTCTTCAAGGTCATCAAACGCCGCCAATTATTCCTCATGCCATCGTGGTCCTCCCAGAGTCCGACGGAAACGAGCTCTTATTATGCTACAACGATGAAGGAGTCTATGTCAACACATACGCCGAGGTGACCAAAGATGTGATGATGCAGTGGGGCGAAATGCCCGCCTCAGTTGCTTACATTCGCTCGGGCCAGGTCCGTTTTCTTCACTTTTTGTCATTATTAATCCAATCTTAGGTCATGGGCTGGGGCGAGAAGGCCATTGAAATCAGATCTGTTTCTCAAGGCTTGCTCGACGGCGTATTCATGCACAAGCGCGCGAACAAACTCAAATTCCTCTGCGAAAGAAATGACAAAGTCTTCTTTGCATCCGTCCAGTCGCCTTCCAATTCGCAAGTTCAGTGTTTGAAATTTTCATCAAAAGTTCTGAGAGAACTCGCCAATCTCCCATTAGAGCAACAACAAAAGGCTCTTTCTAATAGAAACGCTAGAAACTCTTCTAGAGTCATAAACAGTCCTAGAAAAGAGAGAGAGCTAACAAGAAAAGCTTTAAAATCAAGATCGTTTAATCGAGATTCTTTCGAATCTTGACGGTATTCTTTTGCTTTAAATCAGACTAACTGGGCTCTGAGACCTTTGCAGAAACCTGAGTCAGGGTTATAAAGCGCTTTCAGTCCTTACCTTGACTCAGGTTTCCGCAGGTTCCCGAGCCTGGCGGACAACCCTAACCAATATAAACAAAGGCTTCTTTTTACAAATTTCAAACACAGTTACAGTCTATTTTATGTCACTCCCATCACGCGCGCCTTCATACCAAACATAAAATAATCGAAAAAAAAAAATCGTGAAAATCACCAAAATGCCGCAGAAAATTTAACTGACAACAGCTCCCTTTACTATGGCGAAAGTTTCTTCAAGAATCCCTTCCAAGATTTAAAAATTGTGAATCCAACTATATTTAAGATTTGCCACTTGACTGTTTCTCACTCAAACTGACCTAAACAACGTTCCCTACTGTATAAAGAAAAAAAGCAACAAAAGGAAAAATACAACAAATTGCCTGTACAAAATCTCTCTTATCACTATTTTCTTATCAGGAATCTTTAAAAAGCAGCAAGTACCAGCTTTCCTCTGTTTTATTTTCAATCTTTCGCTCATAAGATAATTTAACATCGTTGCCATTCTATAGCCTTACAACTTGTCTCAACTTTTGTCTCTAGAATAAATAAATAGAATAAATTATGTGCATCAGCATCTCTAGACTATCGAGGACTTCTTTTATTCTCGGTATTATTATCTAGAAAGAGATTAGAGCTCCTAGAAATCAATTCAAAATCGTCTTTGTCTTCCTTAAAAGCAACCCTAGTCTTTGACTAGTAGTCAAATTAAACCGTGCAGTCCACTTTTCTTACAGTATTTCCAGAGTTATCTCAAAACCTGTCGGTATACAATAGCAGTTACAGTTACAGTAAAGTCGTTTTCTTCGATCAAAATCAAAGCATGTGTCCTCCTTAACTTTATTTACATAGGTTATTCTACATTCCAACATTTGGTGATTCTTCTTTCCTCCCTTTCTGGTTAAATCCTGTTCTTGATTTCTATTTCTATTCAATATTTCCAAAAAATGGCTGAAATCATGAAGTAGCGAAAAAAGTCCGACAAATTATTTTGCGCTAATCAAGGACCAGAATTCAGCTAATAGCTGAATCAGAAGGCAGCATTCGGCCAACAAGAAGCCTTCATTTCGTGTTTCGGCCAATCAAAAGCCTAGGCTGCAAATATTGTCGGATTTTTTTTCGCTTCGATTTCTTTCAAAAAACCTCGTTCAAAGTAAATGTTTACAATAAATTCAAGCATTTCTTCTATGAACTTAACCATTTTTATAAATTAAAGAAAAAATGGCCCATCGTGGACGCGGTCGAGGCGGATCAAATCCCAATTTTCATCCCCGTGGCGGTGGAGGAGGAGAAAGACAGCAGACCTTCGGAGCACAGCGCGATTTTCGCGCCGATCCAAATTACAAACATGGCGAATTCGCCAACAAGTTACAGAGGCCACCGATTCAATGTCTCTATGTTCCCGATGATTTAATGACAGAAGAAGATTTGGTAAGTAGAAAGTTTATTCGAGCTTTTTGAAGGAGTTTTTTCGGTACCATTTCTTTTTGAAATTGATGACGTTCAGGACGAAATTTTTCGTGTTGATATTTGGGCAATTGAAGGAGAATTCTAAGGCAAAATCGTTTAGCAAGTTCGCCATCTTTTCGAGAGTTAGTTCTATTTCATCCTTCGTCACCTAAAATAGAGCAATAGAAGTTGAAAGAGAGTTTTTTCTTACAGTATTTTGCCAAAACTTTCGCCAGCGAGGGTCTTTGATTGTTGTGTCGATTGAAAAACCAATTTCTACCAGTCTAATCACTCTTGTATACGCTTAAAAACCAGTTGGATTAACATTCAATGGACCATTTACCGATGCAGCCGACTCCTTCTTTTTCTAAGCTTGCTATAAGCTTCTTTGCTTCATGAACTCGTTCATTGAGCTTGATTCGTTTTGAGTAAAAATCAACGCCTTTGCAACTTTCTCGGAGATTTTTCGTCACTTTTGCAAGCTGGTAGATACTATGATAGTCTGCCCACTCTTCCAGTTCTTTTAGATGTTTGTTTCTTGATTTTTTACAAAAAATAGAGGGGAAAATGCTTTACCTGCAATTCTCATCTAGGTATTCAACAAGCTCATCGTATGTTTTTGCTTCTTTTTGTTTTGCACTTCCAATTTCCTTCAATTTCTTTTGCTTCTGGCTTATTCCTAAAACGCATATGATAGTATCGTAAAAAATTTCTAAGCTCAAGAAGCAAACAGAAAATATTAAAGAAAAGCCGTTTTCCCCATTTTCCTTTTGAAATATACCTGTTATTGCTTTGGCAACAAGTTTCTTTCGAATGTGTGGGGCTTGATGATCTTGAGCATGCATCAACTTATGAATAACATCCTTCAAATCCACCTCAGCCGTCCATAAGAACCCTTGGACTCCGGAAATTACTGCTATAATTAAAATCAAAGCTCTCATTTTCTTTTGAAAATGTCCAAAACAACTCCCGAAGCTCATTCTCTCCCATTCTAGAATCTTTATCATCTAATGAGTTTTCATTCTAGCGCAAGATAAAGGAGCAAGCAGATGCGCACGCGGCTTGGCGAAAACAGGAAGGAATTGAGTTTCGATTCGCAGAAGAGCAGCATCTCTGGGTGCAGAAAGATCAAAAGACCGAGTCTGAAGAGGCAAAACGGAAGAAAGCAGAGTAAGTCAACAATTTCTCAGTCTTTTTTCACCGATTTCAAAGGATAAAAGCAGCGAATATCGCGCGTCAAGAAGCAAGAAGCCACCCAAAAGTGCAAGGACCATCGATCGGTCGAGGACAGATGCTTCAGCAAGTTCGCCAGAGAAACAATCCACTGGACAATCTTGGCGTCCGACAGGCTCCAGCTCCTCAGCCGGAGAAAAAAGAGGAAGAACAAGCTTGGAATCTGGAAAATCACGTTCCACAAGGAGCAGCGCCGCGGAACGAAATGCAAGAGCCGCCCGCTGCTGCTGTCGGCCGTGGTCGTGGACGAGGACGTCGTCAAATCATGAATTGAAAAATCAACTGTAAATAAACAAAAAGAAATAGAATTCGTCTTCAAAGTTATCCTGCACTTTCCCTTTTTTATCCACCTTTCTTAACGACGACTTTGAGCGTATTGACTGCCACATTAAAAAACCAAAACTTCATTTAAAAGTTAAAACTCGACACATTCAAATGAAATAAACCGGACGAAACAAGAACATCTTTGAATATAACATTTTCTCTCTCACTAGAATGAACTTCGATAAAATAATCTGAAAGCGCTGTCTATAAAAGTCGGAAAAATAGAGTGAGTGTCAAACAATGTTTGCGCGGATCATGACTCGAATTGCGCGCCCTGCGCCAAGGGTAATTGCAAAAGGTACGAGAGGGATTGTTTTCCGAGCGATTATCAGGAAGAGAATCAATCCCAGTCCTGTCAAAATGGCGCCACTCATTACCCTCGATCGTCTTAGGTACCGTTTAACGCCCTTATACATTCTCGATCCTTTCTTAGACAAGATAATGCTCTCTTCAACGCCCTTTACTGCCTCTACGAGCGAACGAATCAGACGAAAAGCTTGATAAGAGACATATCGATGCGTATCAAAAAGCTGCATCCGTTCCAAGGGTCATTTTTGCTTGGCGACAAGGAAGGGCGAAAAGTAGAAGATTTTACGCTAGGAAAAGTCCTTGGGAAAGGCTGTAACGGTGTCGCCTTCAGTGCCAAGTTGAAGGAAAAAGAAAATGCTCCTGATTTCGACCTTTCAAACGAATTTAAAGACAAAAAGAGCGACTTGGTAATCAAGCAAATGTTCAACTACAGCGCGTACGATACGAACTCGATCTTCTCCGCCTTTCAAGAAGAAGAACTTTTCAACAAAGACGAGTACTCGAAACGAAAGCTGATACATCCCTTCATCATGCCCATCGAGCGCAAATTCACCGGAGCATTTGTCGATCATCCGCAGAAGAACAAGTACAGAGATGCCTGTCCGGACCGATCCGGCATGGATAGGACTTTGTATTTAGTCTCAAGAAAGATGGATACAGATTTGAATGGTTTATTCAAGGAAGAGTTTTTCATAAAAAATGTCCGTTCTTTTGAAGGATAAATTTTAAGTCATTTCACATATGATAACGCAGCTAAACACGTATTTATCCCCTTTACAAAATTCCAAACTGCTGCATTTCTCTAGCATGATTCAAGAGTTGTCTTGTGTCATAATCATCTATCAATGTATTGTCCCCGCTCATTACCTTCTCCAAAAAGTCTTCGCCTGATACGGCTTTTCCGGAGCAAAGTCCGAGAAATAATGAAAATCGGGTCAGGAGCATGGTTCGTATTTAAATGTTTGAAATTCTTATTTGAGTATAATATGATGGCAACGATTCTTTTTAACAAAGACCCTTTTAAATTTTAATCAATGTACGATATGATCGTTGGCTTGAGCCTCAACGGTCAGGGGATTAGCCTCTTGGATGTGTTATTTCTATTTAACAGATTTACATATTTAAAACTCTTGAAAGAAAATTGAGAAGAACGATGCTTCCCTTTCATTAACCGACAGGCTGTTGATGTGCTATCAGCTCTTTGAGGCAGTTCGACATCTGGAGGTGAGATGAGTGCTTATTCTTACGATTCATGTCCTTCAGAAAATCGGCTACTGTCATCGTGATATCAAGCCCGACAACATCTTTGTCAAAAACGTCTCTGAATCGGGTCCTCCCTTGGTTCTTCTCGGCGACTGGGGCTGTGCGACAGACAAGCTAAAGTTTATGAACGAAGAACCAACTGGCCGTTATGACCTGAGAAAAGGGAATGGTGCCTATTGCCCTCCGGAAATCGTCAACGCTGATCGAGGGAAGGAGCTGGATTATTCAAGGGCAGACTGCTGGTCTATTTCTTTAGTTGCACTAGGTAATAACATGAATGTCCTCTTAATTTTGAAACTTTCTTCAGATATTCTTCATGGAGGCCGCTCCCGTGGAAACCCCTTCTATCCAGTTCGAAACCGTCAGTTACTGAAAAATGGATCTTATGACGACTCGGATCTTGATTTCTACGTGAATAAACCTCCAGATGTTCCAACAAGCATCTTCTCAAAAATTAAGAAGATGCTCTGGCGGGAGCCTTCAAAACGTCTTTCAACTCGAAAGGTCCCTGAGGAAATCTTCTGTCATGTCTTCAACCGTCCTAAATTGTCACCTACCGACCCTGTCGCTTCTCTCGATCGCCTTGACAACTGGCTCATCGACCTCTACCAAAGCATTCTTCACAAGTCTCAAAACGTTTCCGAAACTATCAACTGTATAAAACTCTGTTTCTTGCGCAATATGACGACTTCTACGTTTCAACCCTTTTTCGACATCGGGATTCTCAGAAAATAAAAATATAGTTCATGTTCTTGCAAATATATGGAAGCAGATTTCTTTGACGAAATTCGCTTCTCATTTTTTCTATGAAACCAAAAAGATTTTCGATCTCTTTGAATGCATAAGCATTTTTCTTCTCACCATGGTATCCGCATAAATATTTCATAATCATTGTGCAAGGACTCGTTATCAATTGTCAAAAACGAATGTTTTCCGAAGCGATATGCACTAACTTCCGCAGGTGCTTGAGATGCATAAGTAAATATCTTTTTCCAACTTAAATTTGCCGGATCTTCATGGCAGTTGGGATTTCAGCATACAGCTGTAGAGCAAAAATGGCTTCGAAAAGAACAAAAAAGCTTTTGCGACTACAACTACGACAACAATTACATCTACGACAACAACTACATCTACGACAACAACTACAACTACAACTACAACTACAACTACAACTACAATTACAACTACAAATACAACTACAACTACAACTACAACTACAACTACAACTACAACTACAACTACAACTACAACTACAACTACAACTACAACTACCCTTCCACCGATCCCAGAGTATGAGTTTCTAGCTTAATATTTTCTCAAAAATTTTCATAGGTTTAAATGTGAGGATTCAGCGTCACTGATGTCCTGGGATAATTGCGTCGATTTTTGCAAATCCCACCAAGACAAACCACTCCAAATCGCGTCGGTTCAGGAAGCAGAACTCATAAAGCAAGTAATCATCGAAGAATGTCCAGACAAAAAAGTGTGGATGGGATACAAAACAGAAGAGAAAATTCACTACTGGCTAAATAAGAATCTCAAGTTCAAAACTCCAGTTCCTCAAGGTCATATTGACGGAACAAAATCAATTGGCTGCAAATATTTTGACCACAAGGACAAAAATGCAGTTCCATACCTCCTTATTTCAAAGAAGGGAAGCGTCGAGTGCAAAGTTCACAGTAAGAGTCGCCTTGTTATTTTCTCTTTTTAATTTTTTTAAAAGCGATACGATCACGAGCACAACTGCGTTTGTATGAGACACATGACACTTTGAGAACGACGAATTCAGAAATTTATCGCGCTTCCTTCATTATGTTCTTATTTGAAAACTGCCTTTTTGTCGGAAAATAAAAATATCAAGGTGCAGAACTCAAAGTCTTCGAGAACCGTTTTAACTATGGCAACCATGTCAAATAATTCTAACTCGAACTAGCATAAAAAAATCAAACATGAACGGAGACAAATTCATTATAAGCTGTTAGATAGAGTCAGTATTATTCAACCGATAAGATTAATCTCGCAGGTGTTGACTGCGCATAAACATATTTGCATGGCGAATTAAAGGTAGAAGTTTGATTTCGGTAATCGCACTAGTAGAGGAGACTTTCCCGAGGAAGGTAGAAGGTCAAAGATGGAAGAGCGAACGAAGAAGATAGTTTTACTCGTTCTGAGCATTACCTGTCTCTTATCCGTCACATTCGCTTTTACTGGCCCAGCAATCGTTGGAAAGATAGATGGAGGGTCAAAATCGAATACAACGACAACGACCGCATCCCAAACTTCTACAACGACAAAGGCAGCACCAAGTACATCGACAACAACAACGAGTACAACTTCAACATCATTAATACCAATTCCAGAGTAAGATCAAAAATTTAGGAAAACAATAATTATTCTAGATTCGAATGCGGGAACGAAACTTCCGTCATGGGCTGGGACGAATGCGTTGATTACTGCAACTCTTATGGAGACAAACCGCTCCAGTTAGAATCAGAAGAACAAGCGCAGAAAATTCTTCAGTTTATACGACTAACTTGTCCTGGAGACAAACTCTGGATGGGATACAAATCAAAAAGCAGTATTAATATCACATAAATAATATTTTTTGTTTGTTATCATTTATATTTAAGCACTGATCGAAAACAATAAAAGAAAAGGTCGATGGAATTTGGCAAGAGGAGATGTTTATCAAACTGACCACTACTGGATTGATGAAGGTCTTCAATTATCATCTCCAGTGCTCGAAAGTCACAGAAATGCTTTCGATTCAGTTGGTTGCGAATATTTCGATAAATATATATACATATATATACATATATATAAATATATATACATATTCCGTACTTCAAGTTGAGCAACCCTGAAATTCCTGATCTTAATCGATCGTCGGAGAAAATCGAGTGCAAAGTTCACGGTAACTCATTTTTCGACTTACTTGCTCATTAAGTTTTTCTTAGACCTGGATGATCACGAGCACAACTGTTTGTGTATGCAACACATTCACATCTAATTTCATTTTCTTTTATTAAATATTTTTCTTCTATTTTGACTGTTTTACTAAAATTCCAACTGTCTTATTTCAAATAAGCTACTGTGTTTGTCAAATGATGACAAAAACAAGAAATTATGCATGCATGACTTCAGTATAATATATTGCCATCAGAATAAAAATGAAACAGGAAACAAGTTACAAGAAAAATAAAGAAAAGAAGATAAAAGAAGAATTCAGAAAAGAGGAGAAATGTACATGTGTCTCGATTTGACAGGCTTCTCCGGGTTTTTCATCATCATCATTTTCATTTGTCGAACAAACTCTTCGAATTCCTTCTGAGAAATCTTTACAGATTAAAAATAATTCTAACTATCAAACCTGTCTCTCGAGCTGCGCGTCATCAGACTTGTCTTTTTTCTCGACCACTTGTCTTCTCGGTGGGCTGCGGAAGAAAAATGCCTGGCTACTGACAAACAGAGAAAACACTAAAGATTTTTATTTAATAAATTTTGTCAAGATTTCCTTACCTCCTATGAAATTCATGATAGATTTCAAACTCGTGCTCTCGTTCCTTGTGAACCGGGATTTTATATGATGAAGCTGAAGAAACAACTTATGGGATGGGCACTACAGAGCAGTTCATTCTGGCCGGTATGTTATAAGGGCAAAATTGGGTCGAATTGCGTCATTGAAAATATGTTTTTCGCAGAAATTACAGATAATCCGGCTATCTTTGACAGAAAGATTAATTTTATTGAAGACATTATGAATTAAAAAATGATCGTAGAAGACATATTATAAAAGCCCTTATTTCAAAGCCAGTTGATTTGCCAAATCAATTTACTGTTCTAAGAAAATGAAACAGATTTTGGGTGCGGTGCATCCGGGTGCGGAGCTTAATATTTTTTAATGCTTCGCAACCGCCCGCGGCCATCATTTTTTGGTGGTGGAGGCGGCTGGTCCGAATCTGGCGGGACCTATTTTTTTCTCGAATTCTAAAGTTGATCAAGTACTAGAACAAGCTGAACTTTTTCATTTTTAAAAATGAAATTTGCAAAGTCTTTTTCTTAGTCCAAAAATTAATTTTTGAGAAACAAATCTTCGAAATCTGCAAATCCGAAAAATGGCACGCGTGACGAGAAAGAACGTTTTGAATTTCATCCTCGGGATCAGCATCGGCTTAATCGTTTCGAAAGCGCTGTTGCATGGAAGGTAAGGATTTTAGACGACCTTAGAGGAACTCAGGGGCGAGTAAAGGGGTCGAGACATTGCGGCAGCACCTGCTTAGGTTGATGATAGATTATTTTTGAATTACACGTTTAACCTTTTTGCTACGCGCGAAAAAAGTTTGATTAACAAGAAAATTACATGATTTCATTCAGATCTTTCTCAGTCGAGAATTTTTTTTTATTAAAATTCTTACTTGGTCGATTCTTTTTCTAACTTGATTTAAAGCCTTCTATCAAATCCTTCCCACAAATCCCGGCCCAAGCCTGTCCAGCACAAACACGAAGAATTCTTCATCAAGCAGCCTGAGACTCAAGTCAGCACGACCGCAACTACAGCCACAACCACTACAGACGAGAAAGAGCCCGTGATCGACATCGACCCCTTGAAGCCCATTTCCGGCCCGAAAAAAGAATGCCCATATGAAACGGACGATTTGGAAGGAGACAATCATCGACCAGCAGCGTTTTTGCCAACTTGGCGGGATATTCACGCACTTTCGAAATCATTGGACATTGTTGATGGCTGCCACGAGCCGAGCGATTGTATTCCAGTAGAGAAAGTGGCGATTATTATTCCTTACAAAGACCGGGAAGATCATTTGCTCAAGTGGCTCTGGCACATGCATCAGATGCTGGTGAGACAAAGGAACTGGTTTTCAATATGAAAGTTATTTTTCTAATTACTGAAGAGTGCGTTTTTTATTCTTGTTGATTTATTTACAGTAAAACAGGGCCGCGTCAAAACGGAGGATAATCCCATTTCCTCCATTCTTCTACCCTGTCGCCATGTTAAAAACCTGTCAAAGGCGATCGTACTGCGTGTTCGTGTCAGAACCGATGGGTTCAGGACACTTTAACAAAGGATCGACGATGAATGCAGCTGCCAAGGAAGCTATCAACAGGGGTTTTGATTGCATCATTCTTCATGATGTAGATATGCTGCTGGAAGATGATCGGAATATCTACCAATGCCAGGATGGCCCTGTTCATTTGTCGCCGTTCATTGACAAATTTCACTACAAAGATCACTATGGAACGGAGTTTGGGGGAGTGACGATGTTGAAAAAGGAGCATTACTTAGCTGCCAATGGATATTCCAACCTGTTTTGGGGCTGGGGAAAAGAAGATGACGACATGGTTTATCGAGTCAAAGCTGCAGGCCTGACAATCCGAAAGCCAGTTAACTACGATTCTGGAAGATATTCCATGATTCCACATCAACATCCCTGGGCGTTTAGAAATAATCGGATCACTGACAAAAACTCGGATCTTCGATTTTTGAGTCTTCAAAGCATTGGGCTTGTGAAAAAAAGATCGAAGTTCGAGGGCATTTCGTCGATCGAATACAAAGTCGAGAAGGAGGAAAAAGAGCCGAGTCATATCAAACTTTTTGTTGATTTCCGACCATTGGATGTGAAGAAGATTGATATAAGTTTGACTTCAGGAAAAGATCAAATAACATTTTGGTAGATCAAAGTACGAGAACTCATGTTGATCTTGAGAAAGGCCCCCCTCTACTGAAAATCGATACGTACAACAAGAAAGATATGAAATATATCGAGTTGAAAGACACCTATATTTGCAAGGATTTCGGATTTTCAAGTGTCATGAAATGGCTCTCAAACTGGAAAGCTAGCAAGAAATCTGCTTTGGATAAGGTGGAGACCATAAATTTATAGTATCAAGTTTCAATATGAATTTTTCTACTCATGTTGAAGCGAACTAATATAACAAAACGTGTTTAGACGTAAGCATCCGAAATCCAATGAATAACTCACACTAAAGAATTAAATTGCAATTGCACGATTTCGTTAAATTTTCAAATCAAATGATTAGAAATTAAATGATATCCTCAGTGCACTCAATTCTCCGACTACTGTATCGCGATTGTTCATCCTAACTCTCCCGATGCCTCCACCGGCTTCAATCTTCGGGAAGTTTCCCAGCTCATTTCCGCAGCAACTGCTACTAGATCCGATGGATGCCCATGCGAAAAGGGAGGATGTCCTCCTGAAGGATCGGCTCTACCTTTATATTCAACTTTTGCATTTTTCGATCTTTACGGGCATATTTTGAGCCTTGAGAAAAGTGACACCTGAAGATCATCCTGTTGTTTATCATCACCAAGAGCTTGGATCACAAATGCGGCTGCACGTGATTGAAGATCCTTTGAAAATGAAGGAAAAAGCGAGCTTCAAAATCGACCTCGGTAATTCCCTTTTCTCTAAAAAGCTTCATAGTTTTCGATTAAGGCTTTCACTGGATAAATGGAGGTGACAAGGGAGTCTACTACCGGCATGCTCTTGTTTGGGAAGGACAAGCCGTAGATGAAGTCTTGCAGATAGAGTTGATGGCACCTGGTACTAAATTGGACGCAAGAGAAGGAACAGAATTTCAAGTTGATATTCCGACGCCGGCACCGGGCTGGTACACTGTCTTGACAAAGGTAATTCTTTGGAAAAAAATTTATAAAATAAAAAATTACAGATCACGGATGTAATCGGGCAGCCGATGTTTGAGCTCCGCTGGGCGTTCCGAGTCACCACCCAAAATCAAGCTGAAGATAATCGCATCCTTGCGACGGCGTCTGCAGCTCAACTCTTCAAGGGAACACCATGGGCTAATGCCATTCCGTATGCTCCCCTTATTTTTATTCTCTTCAACATTTTCAGATTCCAAACGTTCAAAACAAACCTGGAGAAATATTTTGACAAATCTGCCCAGACAAATTAGAAGATTTTAAATAACTAGCAAAACTGCCAAAAATGGAAGAGGAGTATTATATATAATTGTATTTACTACCACTAAAATCAGCATCTGCCAACAAAACGAAAATAAACTTATATATGCAGTACATTCTTTTTTGTCAAAAATCTTCTTTTTCTTCCAAAATCAGTCGTCTCTTCCGCTCACTAGAATTATTTCAGCTTTGAAAATTGATATTCCATGATTTTTCGACTAAGATTACTTTTGTGAGACCCTTAGTTCAAATCTCCCCTTTGCTTACCCGAGGATAAGGCAGACCGAACCAATGGAAAACGTCAAAAATCCAATAAAAACCAAACTGATACTCATGTAAAACGAGACATCTTTGAAAACATCTTTATGCCTTCTCGAAATGAGGAGGCAAAAAAGAGCAGCGATGATTATAACCGCGGCGCAAATGATTGTGCTTCGCCTGGTTTAGTGCTTCTGTTAAGTAAACAGCGCGTTTATAATAAAAATTCACTCAACCAATTTTGTGAAACCACCAAGCAGATTCCAGGCCGCAACCACGGCGATCTGAACGCAAAATTTCAAGCTCCATTATTGCATCTCGAGTTATCACTACTCCCAGCAGACTTGGAAGTGAATTATTAGCTTCCTGTTTCAGGAATCCGGTACGTCTACAGTGCGCAATCGAAATATACAGTCCGATAAAACATCTACTCACATGAGCTCTTTTTTCGGTTTATTTCTTCTGGCAACTGCGAGTGCGCCCTAGAAATTAAGATCAAAATGCTCAGTTTGGAAAATAAATTTTACAAAACTGAAGCGATGCTGATTTTCCGGGAACTTTTTAAGGGTTGAAAACGCTTCATTGATATCAAACCTAAATTTTTCTTTCAAAACAACCCCTGAAATCTGGCATTAGAATAAAGCAACGCAGATATTGTCGGATGCTTTGGCGCATCACAGCTTCCTCGCTATACAAGGGATTTTATTTCTTTTTCGGATGAAAAATTACTCCGAGAGATCCCTTTCTTTTGGTCATAAATAGAATTGACGGACCCTTGCCGTGATCTTTGAACGGACCAAATTATCTCTGGGAGTAAAATTTGCATTTCGAAAAGTCTTTTCGAAGAAGAAAAATCTTTTGAAAACAGTCTTTTTATACAACATGTCTTTTTCTATTTTTCATAATGTCATTTCGAATTAGAAAAATCCTCCGTGATTACTTAATTGCCCCATTTTCGAGAAAACAAACGCAAAAGCCACTTATCGAAAAATCCTCTTTTCTAAAAGCCGCCTCAGCGCTTAGCCGAACGCAGCAGAAAACCTTAAATTCGTCACACTGAAATTTCCTAATGTATCGCACTAATGAAAACAACGCGCCACGGAAACTAAATTGTGCCACCACCCGGTGCAAAAACATCATTTTTCTCAACCCCACCTAGTCAACAAATAAAATAGGGTTTTAAAAAAGAAGGAAAAAAAGATAGAGCAATGCAAATTTTATGGGCTGTTATAACGCTGATAAATGCTATAGGAAAGGGATGAATAAATCTATTTACTGCTAGAATTGACAGTTAAATTCTCTATATTTTATCCCTTTTCAGAAGTAGAAATCGACGATACAGGGCAAAAAAAGATCGACAAGAAAGTCGAAAAAATCGTTGAAAAAATCAACGAAGAGCAAAATTACAATTTTCAAAGTTTTGTTAATGAAACATATGAAAATGCCCCATCAGATGAAGAACTCAGAACACTAGAAGGACTAGAAGAATTGGAAGAGAAATTTAAATCGTGGAAAAAGGAGAGAAATGCGGAAGCGAGAAAAGACAGAGATGTGGGAAATTTTATCGAGAAGGAAAAGCAAAGATTTGATGAAGATGATGATGAAGGTAAGGACCATGAAGTACGGCTTTGTCAATTTTTTCTACTTCAGTTTTTAGAACAGTCGAATTCATTCACAAATGTGAATAAATGTCATAATTATGACTAAGTCTGGGGATCACTACAGATATTTCGAAAACTTTTAAGTGTATTTCAAATACTACTGAAAAAATAGAATCCGGTTCAACCTTTAGGTCTCAGATTTATGGTTTTTATAGATAAATTATCTAAGATAATATTCGTTTTTTAAGGTCTATGTTATACGGTATAACTTATACCGTAAAAAAAGTGCTCTTATCTAAAATTTATCGTTTTCAAGAAGCTTAACGCCGGAACGCATATCGACCCATTTTTGGGCAAGGCGCTGAAATATGCCTTCAGAAATCATCATTTTCTCGTGCTAAAACAACAGATGAGAGATATCGTATGTATCTATTTTTGAAGTTTATTGTCTGAAGATCATACTTATGAAAAAATTTGGGCTGATATAAGCAAGAAAACGGGTCTACGGCCTCTTACCCAAAAATTGATCAATATCATATCGACGATATGCGTTCCGGGAAAAAACTATTTCATGCGTTCCATCGTTAATAAGAAATTATTTTCAATGAATTCAACCCATTTTTAAGACCTCGGCTGCACAGTCCTCCCACCAAATTGCAACGACCGTAAATTTCGCTTCCGCGGATGCACAAATGAAGACCCATACAAATGGAAAAATGGAGATAAGTGTCGATTTATTTCGTCTCAGGATGAAAGGTGGCGTTGGCGATCAGTACAGTGCAAGTGCAGGCGAACACGTGACGAGCGAAATTGCGGATTAGAGACGGCTTATAAATATGTGCCAAAAGAATCGCTAATTTTCAGGAACAATTTTGTCAACTCTATTTGTCTCTCTCTTGAGAATTCGGGATTTCTGACTCTCTGTTGTTGAAAATTGAACGAGAGGAAATAACCGAACCCGCCAACATGGTCATCTTCCGGGCGATTGGGAGCCCTACCGAAAAGAAAACGGCCGACTTGATTGGGTCCCGATGAAAATTCCAAATTGCGGCAGCATCGGTCGCGCGGTTTCTCAATGCCCCGGTGATTTGGACAAAAACCAACCGTTTTACATCGATCGAGACATTTCTGAGAACATCAAGTTTGGCGACATTGCGAGGATAAAGTGCCCCAATCGGATTTTGAATGAAGACGGAAGTGAGGAACCGAGAGTCTGGAAGATAAAATGTGGAATTGGGGCTTGGACGTTTTTGAAAAATGGATCGTCTATTGATCAACCCGGCCTGGGAGAGTTCTGCAAGACGGAATGGGGCGCCTGGGGCGAGTGGAGCCAATGCAGCTCGAGTTGTGATGGAGGAGTCGGTAAGATAAAGACTTGCTTTAGAACCCTAAGATTTCATTCTTTTCTAGCGCATCGAAAAAGAAGCTGTTTTTACAAAGGAGAATGCGCGATAACAAAACGAGATGCCGCGCTCTGTAACGAAACTACACGCGAAATTCTTCATCCTCTTTCTTCTCAAATGTGTGAAGGTGGCGAAGAAGCATCCACTGATTCTACTCTTTGTGCTGTTGGAGTAAAATGTAAGGAGCAAGGTTATTCTTTCGATAATTATTTTGAAAGGCGTTCAATGGGCGATTTGGACCGAGTGGACAGCACCAAGTGATCGTTGTGAATCAAGAAGATTTCGCGAGTGTCAAAACTGCTTGGCAAATGGAACTTGTCTCGAAATACCCAAAAATGAACAAACTTGTGAAGGACCGAAGAAAGAAATTGAGTATCATACGAATAGAGTTGGATGCAGTAAGAGAACTTGAGGGTTGATTTAGGGTTGACGGCTTTTAGAGTATATTTTGTCGATTCAAGAAGATAAGCCGATTGAAATCTTTGACACACGAAGAGGGAAGATTTCAGCACTTGATGCAAATCTGAAGGTAACGATGTTAAAACCCTAACTTGGCTTATGATATGATTAAAGCAGATTATTTGTTTTCAATATGTTCGAGAACTAACAATAATTTTTAACTGCCGTGACACATAAAAATCAGTTTTTTCAATCAACTGAACGAAATTAAGGGCGTTCCAAAATCGTCCCCTTTTATCAACATTGACTGTTATGTCAAACTGAAAGGGTCCATCTACGTCCTTGCCCAGCACGAAAGCGACTCACATCGAGCCTTTTTCAAGAGGTACCTGAAGTATTTTTATCTCAAAAACGTTCTCATCTATGATTAAAGTAATAACGAGACTGAAAGCTGGGAACGAATCGGTGGAATTCCTGAAGATACAACTGAAGCTGGCTGCGTCGCGAGCCCGAGAAAGATTTGGAGATGCGGAGGATTTCTGAATAAGGAGGAGAATATTCGATCAGACAAATGTTTCAGGTAAAATAAAATAAACACCATAAAATTTCACATTTTTTCGTTTTTATTACATATATATTTATACTGTGGGTTTGATGATATACAAGTAGAAGAATAGGTATAGACTACGTAGACGTGGATTCTCGACTATATGATCCGATGATAGTTAACTATTACTGTTAAACCACTATAAATAAAGTTATGTTTAAAAGGTATTTGTCTTTAGTTGGAACGGAACCGACTGGGTCGAGGAAGCTTCAATGAACGCCCCTCGCGCGGGCCATTCCATCTTAGCTACATCACGCACACTCTACGTCTTCGGCGGCAATGACCAAAGTACCTCTCTTGAAATCTTCTCTTCAACAAGCAAATCTTGGAAAATGTTCCCGTGGAATATTCCTCACTCCGGTAAGGCACTTCGAAAAGGAATCAGCTGCTTATCTTTTCAGATTTTGAGCCCGGGAGCCCGATTTGGAACCCAAGAAAAGATTTTGCCTGGTTCGTCGGAACAAAGGATCAAAAGTCTGATAAAATTTGGAGATTTGATCCGAGCAATAACGAAATGAAGCTATTTGGGCATCTTTCTGAAGCAAGGTGCTTTTTAAATATTCTACTGAAGCCTAAGTTGTTTTTTTAAGGATCCAACCATCTGTAATTTTGTCAATGAGAGAGCTTGATAGAAACGCATCCGGCCGCGGAAAACCTCAATTGATGGTTGATGGAGGAATCAGAGCTCATAAAAAGGTAATAAAAACATTTTAAAACAACCGAAATGGCAAATTTTTAGACTGAAATCTTCCGCGAACTCTGCGACATCTGGAATTGGAAAGAAGAAAATCACGATTCGAACATTTGCGAGTCAATTGATCGCCTTGGCGAAGTAAAATCATCAACAGTCGTTCTTCCCTGGCCCTGATTAATGAGCTGGCAGATAATTCATAAAAAGCGCAAAATGACCAAATGCAATTTTTACCGATTGAGCTTTGTCTTTCGGCCTAAGAGGCAAAGCTCGACGCTAGAAAAATGGTCAAAAATGGCCTTTTTCTGGTGAGGAATGCGCTAGGGTGAGAACGCTTCCTGAGGTGAAAATTTTGGACCATTTTGCATTGACACTGTTGCTTCTTTTTTGTAAATAAGAACGTTTTATACTGTCATGAATAAATGTCGACGACTTAGATTTTTGACTGATTTATTATTTGTGTATTCGCCTGTTTCATGCTATCAGTCGCGCGAAAGAAAATCATCGAATTTCGAGGTTCAACATGAAGCGCCTTTTTCGTCTAGTTGCGACTTCTGCGACCACGGGTATAATCATCAAAAGCTTCTAGAAGAAAAAGTACCAAAGGGATATTCGGAGGGTCTCATACCTTCCCATCGATCCATCGCAGAGGACCATCGACCAAGATCATCTTTCCAAGCGGTCATATCGTCAGTAATCGACGCTAGAAATATTATGTTTTCTTTGCCATTTCGGTGGGTCTTTGATTGAAAACTTACAGGTTAGACGCTTGAGCTCTGGAATCTGTCGCGTCCAAAATTCGCATTTTCGATGATAAGGGAGGATTTCAGATTTGAGCATGGTCTCAAATTCACATTTTTCAAAAAGTGTTGAAATCAAGAAAGACTCACCTGGTTTGGGACTTGATCGAGAATAAGATATCGATTGAATTCACTGTCGAACTGCTCCCAATTTGGCAACTAAAAAGATTTTCGAGGAAACGATTGGCTTTTTAAACTTACGTTTTTGAGCTGATAATTTTTGTTGCTATCAGCGTTGCCCATCGGAGAGCCAGTTTTCGCAAAATTCGTCCAGTATTGAATCATTCGTTTGGTCAGAACAAATTCTTCAGGGTTAAAGTTAACCATCGGATAGAATCCTTGTCCCTTAATTCTATTGGCAAAGTGGAGGGCTTATATTTACAAACCTGCAGAAGAATCGTTCCGAAAACATATTCGATTTCATAACCGTGCATTACACCTATAAAATATAAACCAACATATTCAACAACAAGAGTGTACCCATCCACTTTGGCCAAGGATTCGAAGAAATAAAAGAGTCAAGTTGGTAGCCATATGCGCGCAAATTCCTGAATTTCGCTGTTTGATGCCTTTTTATTTGCTTTTTTCAAAATAAAAATATTTTCAGATGGCACTTTCCGACATTTTGAAGCAATTCGATTCCAGGGCAGGTCACGTGCTTATGTCCGACAATTTGATCTAAGGCATCTCTGTAGCCAGCCATATCAGCTGGACTGTCCCAGGGAGCATATTCGAATGCGACAGAAGCAAGACCGACTTTGTCCAATCCCAAGCCGCATTTGTAGAGATTTTTTTCATAAGAATCTGGAGAAATAAGCGAGTCCGTATTCACATCAAATCCTTCCAAAACATAGGTATTGAACCAAGAGCCTTCGTTTTTATTCCAGCCGAAGATGATATCTGTTTTCTTGAATTTACCCTGACGGAAAAGCTCCTTTGGGTCGCCTGGGAGAGTGTCGCCAGTCTTGCCAATAATTGGGACAAAGGAAAACTCGAAAATCTCATCAGCAGAGTCCACCCACTGCGAATCAGTCAAGGTCTGTGCGTCGAGATCTCGTAGGGAAGCCAAAAATCGACGTCGATCTGTAGGTGAAGACACGTCACATGATTGGATTCCCGCTTTTCGGCCGAGCTCAAGAGTTTTGCTGAAAATTTTACCTAAAATCAAGTATGCCTTCTTTACCTGATGGCGAGTTCTTCTGTTGCACTAGCCCAGTCAGACATGGTGGACCCCGACTGCATAATCGCCCGGTTATAAAGTGGCCACGAGTCCGGTGAAATGAGATGCATTCCAACAGAAGCTCCTCCTGCTGATTCGCCAAAGATAGTGACGTTGTCGGGATCACCGCCGAACTTGTGGATATTTTTCTGGACCCACTTCATTGCCAAACGCTGATCGAGTAGACCAGCGTTATCAGCGACTGTCTTGTCTAATCGGGGCATGAAGCCAAAGGGACCGAGTCGGTAGTTTAGTGAAACGACAACAACATCGCCTTTTATGATTTTTAGCAAGCATAATAAAAATTACACGTAAATACGTACACAATACTACAATTGTAGTCTGTCATTTGAAAATGAATTGCCTTCATACAATTAGCATATATAGCATTAAATTATCAATAGAAATAGTATTTCAAAATTTCCATTCTTAAAAAAAGAAGCGAAGATTATGGTTCTTGCAAAAACATTAAAATCCTTCCTAGAGCGGCAATAACTCGGCCATCATAAACTTCCAACGAGGCAGTTCCAGAATTAAACGATCCTCCATAAATCCAAATCTACTCTTGGTTCTGAAATATGGTGTTTCTTTTGCCGCTTTCTAGAGTCTTGACTCTAGAATTATCGAATTTTTCAGACCCATTAACATAACAGCTTTTTTCTTTGTTTTTCCGCTGGTCCAGACATTCAAAAAGAGGCAATCTTCATCTTTCTAAAATAATCAAATGATGAAACGCAATTAACGAAAGAAAGACCTTTGTGTTAGGATTCCACATTGCTGAGCCCTTGAATTCGCCGTACGTATCATCATTAGTTTGCCAACAACTGTTTCCGAAACGAGTCGCGTTGTACTGAGCGCTCCAGCCATCGACTGGTTCCGGTGGCGCAAATCGTTTCTCACCAATCGGCGCCTTATTTTTTCGAAAAAATCAAATCTTCCGGTATCAATTTTGATAAGACTTACCTTGGCATATCTGATTCCCAAATACGCCTCAATCTCCGTATCATTAACCGATTTCACCTTTTTCCCTCTAATCGGACTTCCGTCGGCCAATTTGACATGAACAGGAACCTCTGCAGTAAACGCGTTTCCAGGACATATCGTCCCAAAAAGCAGCAAAAACAGCATTATCTTCTGACTCTCTCTCTCTCTTTTGTTGTTTCCCGTCCCTGAGTAAATCGACCACAAGCTGATGCTAAAAAAGATGCAACATTAAATTTTCATCCCTTTCTTTTTATTCAGCTAAAAAGGATATGTCACGTAAGTGCTTTTATGATTCGCATTGATGGGTATATATTTTTGATGAGCTCTAACTTCGCCCTTCTGCGGAAAATAACAATTTGAAGGGTCGAATAAAGACTGTTAGGGGTCAATTTTGCTGTCTATATATCTTCTTGTTTTCCTCTCTAGTCAGCTACAGTCTCAATTTTAGCGCGAGAAAGGAAATGCGCGTGCTTATCAAGAGCGCTCAGTAATGTGCGAAGATATCAAACGCTCCATTGTGGTGATAATTTGCCCAGCAGGGGCTGTCACTCGGCGACATTAGGCTCCTGTATATCATCGCTTAACTCACTTTACTGTATTTATAAACTCATAAGTTGAATGCGAAATTCAATGAAAAGAAGTCTGAAAGCTGGAAAAGTCCCGTCAAAATAAATAATCGGAGACGACTTCATCTCATAGGTGTGCCGCCATCTTTGCTCCCGAACCCTGCCTCCGAAATCAACGAGGACTCATCTGATCCCTCCTTTTTAAAAATGCCATAAGACTGAATTTCCTTGAACCTGCCCCGTGTATTTTGATCTTAGTGATTCACTAATAGTGAAGGTCAAATAAAAGACGACTCAAAGACAAAAATAAAACCAGTTCCAACTGGTTAAAAAATAAACTAAGATCGATTCTCCGAAAATAATCTGCCTTCGTAATCTTGGCTTATTCTTTGGGGTCGCCTGTTTCATAGCAACGGTGGGCGTGCGAGGTAAAATTTTCTCCAAATGGAGATTTGAGCGTACCTTTTTAGTTTGATATCCGTGGAAGTTAAATAAAAACGGGTCCATTCTCGTACAGCCTGTCCTCGTGATACCGTAAAACTTGAAAACAAACTCGACCCGATGGACTCGTCTGTTTTCCTCCATTATGACCGTTTTTGAGCTAATAAGTGCTCTACCGCCACAGCCGGATTAGAGTATTAAAATGAATGACAATGATTTTTTGCTTTATTCACAAGTCTGAAAATGCTCAAAACTATTCGACCTCGATTTTTCCAGCGATTTTTCAAAGTCAATCAATTTTCCCCTGATTTGGCGAGTGTTTCGTTTTCTATTGACGGACAGCAGAAATCAAACGATTTTTCGACAATCTGGCTGAGTTAAGGGCTTTTTTTCTTGCCTCAAGGGCGTATTTTTTTATGTCGATGAGGAACATGTCCTAAATAGACATGTCAGATGTCTATTTTTTGCCTTATGAAATTTTTAGACAATAGAAGGCCAAATGACCCTGTTTTCCTTTATAGACTTTTTCCCTGTAAGTAGGTCAGTTATTGCTTCTAGCACCGCCACTCCCAGTTAAAAACTGAACAATTCTTGAGTCGAAGCTTTCATTCGAAAATACGCTGACCATGCTTAAAACTTTGAAACCTCAATTTTTTCGACGATTTTTTAAAGTCGATAATTTCACGGCAACATCAGCGAGGGTTTTTCTTGGAATAAACGGAAAGCTAAGAGAGGCTGATTTCTCCGCAATTTGGCTGAGGTACGTCTTGAGACCAAGAGAGGTTACATAGTTTCGTCAGAAGAAACCAGTTGAACCAACCCACTCTCGCCTTTGCCAAAGGCATTGATTATAATCCCGGTTTATTCTAGAAGATATACCTAAGTAGTCAATGCCTTAGGCAAAGTTCTGATTCCGCCACTTCCAGCTTAGTTGTCTTCTGAAAGCTCTGACTCGTAAATATCTTTATTCAGAGAATGCTGAAAACTTTAAGTCCCCGATTTTTTTCGACGATTTTTTAAAGTCGATTGTTTTACAACGGAACCTGCAAAAGTCCATCTTAGAATAGATGGAAAGCAAAGAGAGGCTGATTTCTCAGCAATTTGGCTAAGGTTTATTAAAGCAGCAATCTTTAAAAAAAGAGCAAAGAGCGTTATGACTTTTTAAGATTCAATTGCCACTGCCCTGATTGCCGACAACAAGGATCGGGTCAAAAGACAATCTCTCCTCTTTCCTGGCCAAGCGAACTCAAGCTGGAGCATGCTGTTTTCGAGGATGACGTCCTGAAATTTACCCTTGAGGGTGAAGACCATGTGGGTGTGATTCCAGGAGACGTTCTTCGAAAATTTGTCAGGCAAAGTTTCAAATCTTATTTCACTTTTAACTTTTCTCTCTAAAATAAAGAGGCACTGTCAATACTATTGAAAAGTGTTGAAATTTCGGTAAAAGCGATGAAGATGCGCGAAATAGCGCACAGACGAAAATGAGTTTCTCTCCTGTTGTCAATCCGGTGGTCGATTTTTCCGAATACCAAGATGAAGCTGGCCAATACGCACTTACAAAAAACGTCATGGACAACGGCTACTGCGTCATCAAAAACTGCGACAACTTCAAAGACAGTGTCTTCGAAATCGCCAGCAAAATCGCAGTTCCTCAGTCGACAATGTACGGCTTCACGCAAGAAATCAAGACGGAACCGACTCCGAGGAATATCGCATTTTCGGGCATCTATCTCGGTCCGCACATGGACTTTCCTTACTACGAGTCGCCCCCGGGAATTTCTTTTATGCTTTGTCGAAGAAACGATGAGTCTGTTGAAGGTAAATAAAAAAAAGCGAAGGCTCAGAATAATCATTATTTTTAAAGGTGGTGAGTCGATTCTTATTGATGCATTCGAAGTTGCGGAAGAAATAAGAAGATGTTCCCCTGAAGATTTCAAAGTCCTCTGCGAAGTCCCAGTTCGATACCAGAAAATTCACTGGGATCGAGACGATCCGGTCTACATGGAATGGGAGCAGCCTCATATCGTCGTCGACAGTGAAGGAACAATCACAAGGTAGAAGTAATGCATTTTTCAGCTTGTAAATGACTGTTTTCAGAATCAACTGGGGACCAGCGTTTGAAGGAAAAAGCAAAAACGACTCTATGACAGCTGAGTATTTGAAGGCCTACAGATTGTTCTTGCAAAAAGTAAACGAGTCTCCGACAAAAACGGTTCGAAAACTTGAAGCAGGAGAATGCCTCGGTAAAATTGAAATAATTTCAAAAATAATATTCTGCTAGTTTTCAATAATCGACGAATGTTGCATGGACGAAACGAGTTTGAATTGAACGGAGGAACCCGTCTTCTTGAATGTAAGAATTTCTGTGGTCACATTTGCCTAAAATCTGCTTAGTGGCGTTTTTGAACATTTGCGAATTCCGTTCAAGAGCGCAAGTGCTCGAGATCACTCAAGGTGATGGAGAGTTGGTGAAGATGATCGGAAATCAAAATACGATTTGACAACTCCGAAGAAACGAAAATATCAAAACCTGAAATCTGCCTGAAATCAATTTTGACCCCTTTTACTGACCAATAAAAAAGAGCAAAAAAGTCGTCGTATTGCGCGTTTATTCGATAGATACGGTATTTCATAATTATTAACACAACTGTCACTTCGGCATCCTAATTGTTGTAGACATCATTGACCATTGGCCGGAATGAGCTATAATTTCCACTTTTGAAATCAACAAGGAGTCTCGTTTTACCTGAAAAGAGAGGCTAGTCCGTCGCCACACTGATTCGTGCATTCGCAAGTGATGATTTTGTCCATTTTCTTGGTGAATTTATTCTTCTTGCCGTTTTCGTCGCAACTTTTAAAAAGTTTAATCGAATATAAAAAAAACTTTTCTCACGTGAAATCAACATCGATCGTTTCAGTCTTGCTGGGCTTGCAGCAATAGTCATTTTTGCAGCTTCCGCAATATCGTGGTCTGTATTTTTGATCAGATCGGCAGCCAGAGAACTCGAATTGAATGGGCTCCGTCACGCGGACTTTTTCGAGACACATTTTGTTGCGAAGTCTGGGCTTGGTTTTGAAGAGGTTCTCGATTTCAAGACTGTGCGACGCATCACAAGGGCGCACTTGGCACAGTTTAGTTTCCTTTTTCATATCACATTCCTTAAAAATATTTTTATCAAACAGAAAAAGAGCAGATGTCGACCTCATTATTGTTGGTAACTCGCTCCCGAACACCCCAGCCGCATTCTCTCGAGCACTCGGACCACTCAGTCGTTTGGACCATGCATTTTGTCTCGCTGTTGTAAGAGATCTTTGGCACTTTTCTGTGCGCCGCGCCAAAAACGCTCTTTTCTGAAAACTTTTTTTAATCTTATTTTTTCAAACATAATCTTACGAATTTTGAGAGGTCGAAGCTGAGGTCGATCAGCAGATCCGCAAGTCCATTCTCCACAGCAGGCAGTTGGATCGTTTGATTCTTCGTATCGAGGGTTCAAACACTGAATTTAATAAATAAGTGTGTCTCGAGGGTATGTCTGACATTTGCTGGAGGTTTTTGCGCGCAAGTCGGGTAGCAGCCGATGTCACCATCGACGCAGACGCAGGTCAGCTGGCAGGACTTTGGATTTGGGAAAAATTCATCGCCTAAGTTTCATCGTAGCGGGGGGAAGTAGAAGATTGCGTTTACCTGAGCTTTTGATGATTCCAGAAATGAAACATTTTTTGAGCTTTGGATCTGACGCGCATTTGAACTCGTTTCCTTGTTTCTAGAGAAATCAAATTTATGGGCTCTTTTCCAACCGTCAAATTTTGCACTTACCAAACAAGCCAGGCCCTTAGTATGATCACATGGATTCATCATATCGCATTTTTCTCCTTGTTGTTTTGCACATTTCTGGCAGCAGTCGCACTCGTCCCATAAATGGGCAACTCCCGGTTTGCACTGAACATCTTCCCCTCTCAAGTTACCCGCCCAAGAGAGCGCATTTTTTCCACAAAAATCTTGGTTGCATTGATGCTTGGCTGGACAATGAGAGCTTCTTCGGGACGCATATGCCGCCTGAAATGACCTTGAACTGTGGAATGGATTATAATGAGCCCTTTCCCCTGGCCTCTGTCAAATTTATAATCGAATGATTAATCCCCTTCGAGTTTGTTTGTCCAACTCACTGTCAAATTGTCGATCTGAGGGGTGATGGATTGATCTTCTGATAAATCAGATGCTCTTTCTTCAGACTCTTACGATGTCGAAAATGGTAATTACGAAGGTTAACGACCCCCGGTTACTCGTTATTACCATCCGTCAAGCAGTTGTAAATTATTCATAGATCAATGAAAAAATGAACATGAATTGAATTTCAGAAAAGCGTGTAAAGGGGGTGATGAAGGAAAAATAAACACCACCTAAAGGTAGAAATCTATTTTAACAAAGTGTTAATTTTTGCACGAAAAAACGTGCGGGCGGAAATCCAGAACGTGCGGTCTAGCACTTTCAAAATCTGGCAGAGAGTCGATGATCGACTCTCTGATCATCAATCAACAAGTTTCAAGTGGATTGAGTTCGCAAATTCTTTTTGGAACTTTTCCTGAAAGTTCATTACTTCATTTTCTCTTTTAAGAAAGGGATTTTTTTAAATAATATATACCGATTCGACAAAAATTATCGAAGTTCAGATTTGTCTTAAAAACTATGACTTTATGGTTCCTGTTTCAAATTTTTTTTTCATTCATATATAAAAGAGCATTATTTGTCGAATAACTTACCGATATTTGAAAGAAAACAGAAATCTTCATTGTTCTTTTCTTCCCCTCTTCGCTTAGATTTTTCTTGTAAGTCTCTAAGATGATGACCCCCTGCTCCTCTTGAACTTTTTTCTCGATTCAATAAAAAGAGGTGCGAAGTAGTTCTGAACACGAGCTGTCCAAATTTACTTTTTCCGAAGTGATGTTCAACTTCCTCGAGAAGATCAAGAGCGCCGCAACCTTTTATTAATTTCTTTTATTGAGCGAAAAAGTCAACACTAACGCGATTGACGTCAAATTTTGGAAGATCGGAGACAATGAGGAATACAATGAGGAGACGACATAAAGAAGGCTGGTCATACTGAAATTGTTCTTCTGAAGAAAAAATGAAAATACTGTATTTATGAAGAATAAAACCGTAAAATTCGGTTTTTCCAGAAAACGCTTCTTCAATTTGGAATTCGTCAGAATTGAATTCTGATAAGATCAGCGGCGAATAATCATGTCCGAAATGGCTGATAATTCACTGACTTTTCCCGCTCAACCGCTCGTGCGAACCGAAGCGATCATCGACCGGAGATAAAACCGCAGAACCCAGGACAATTCTAAACAAGAGAAAAGTTGAGAAATGAAGCTTGGAGGTTAATTAAAAGCGAATTTAGAACAAAGTCAAATTAAAAATTCTAGCGGCGCTTTTGGCTCGCTCCCTCGGAGCTGAAACTTGTTCTGCAAGATGTGATGGAGGAGTTACCTCAGAAAACGAGCCATGTAACACACAACCGTGCTCGATCTACACAGATGGTTCAAACATATTTGGCAACGGAGGAACCTTTGATTCCCTCGACGATTGGACATGGAACAAATGCTCCGTTTCTCTTTCCCAGCCGGGCTATTACTCGGACAACGCTGCTTTCGTTTCTGACAGGGAAACTGCAGGCGCTGTTCTTGCTCAAGAATTTGACGGAGCAACTCTTCTAGATCAGGACTACACTGGTCGGGTTTTCTTCAAACCAGCAGCAGGTAATCAGCCCGGAACGGTGAAAATGATGGTGAGAAACAACAAAAAAGCGGACAATTCAAACAAATGGATTGCTATTTCTCTGACTCATCAAGTCCCCGCTGGAACAGAAGATTCCCCTTGGATGGGAATCGACATTGCTTGGAATCCGCGAGAGAGTGTAAACGGCAATCCTGCCAATTTCAACTATGCGCTGTACTTGGTCTACAAAGGAGACAACAACGAGCTAGAGGACTTCTACCAAGACGAGTCTTTTATTATCCCAGCTGGAGATGCTCCAACCACAACCGCCCCTCCGACGACAACAGGAGAGCCTGTTCCGACATTTTCCTTCGCGCTTGGGGACACCACTTTCACTGGGGAGTTGACTGATTTTGGCAATGTTCACTTCAAAGGAATCGAATTCGCGACTGCAGAAAGATGGCGAGCTCCCGTGATGACAACTTCGTGGGAATCCGAGTACGATGCTACTCAATGGGGCAAGGTTTGCATGACACACGGTTGGAAATCTTGGTGGACTGGAGGAGCTGATTTCTCTGAAGATTGTCTGTACATTAACGTTCACACACGGCCAGAATACATTGAGAACGGGGAAAAACGGCCGATTCTAGCGTATATCCACGGTGGTGGTTTAGTCGGAGGAGACAATCGAAAGAATTACAATGAATTGATCGAAAAACAAGGCGTGGTGATGTTTTCAATTCAATATCGCCTCGGCCCTTACGGTTTTCTCTACGATCACGATGGGGTAGCGGAAAATAAGGCAAACTGGGGATTCCTCGATCAGCAGATGGCTCTTCAGTGGATTCAGCAGTTTGGTGGCTACTTCGGCGGCGATGTTGATCAAGTCACACTTGGAGGGTGCTCTGCAGGAAGTTGGTCGACATGGTATCATTTGACGATGCCCAGCTCTTGGCCATATTTTCACAGAGCTATCACTAACGGAATCGGCGTCTTTGGCCAGTACGATGAGCCAGCTAGCATCGAGGTCAACAGAATGTACAACGATTACGTAATGGACGAGCTTGATTGTCCAGACGTTGAGTGCCTCCGTACAAAAACTGTCGATGAACTCAATTTCTACTTCACTGGCATTTCGAATCAGTTTAACATCCCTGAAGTTCTCCACGAACATTTTTACGGGCCGCATGTGGATGGAGTTTTAGTGTTCAAAACACCTCTTGAAGCGCTGTATGATGGGGACATAAGAAAGAATACTCCCATTTCCTGGAACTACAACCGCGATGACTCGTGGAATCTACTCGGTGGAAAACTCAACAGCGCTCTAGGCGTAAGTTTAGCTTTTTCAAAAGTCATAATCATTTTTGATTTCAGTCTATGGTCGAATTTGAAGACCGACTCGACGAGTTGATTGCCATTCAAACATCCTCTGGCTTCGAATTTCCCTCAAATCTCACCGACCAGTTGTTTGCCACGACTTACGGCCAGGAACTCTGGGAGAAGCATCTCATCGACGTCTTTGGCTGCCCAGATGGAGAACATGGCGAGGTAATGGATTGCAAATATACGATGAACAGATTCACAACGGCCAAAAAATGGACTTGCAATACTCAATACGGCTTTACCGGTGCCCCGCTTACGGACCCTGAAATCGGCCCAATCTACCCCCTTGAGCTTCATAAGGAAAACTGTGAAGATCTCACGCTTGCCTGCCACTGTCAGGACGCAAGCTGGGTTTTCGGAAACAATAACATCCACAACGGCTTGCCTGAAATCGAGAGAACTTACCGACAAGCCGGGCGAGATTATTGGGGACAATTTATTCGAAACGGAACTTTCCCAGAAAACAATTCATTCGGAGAAATGAAGAATATCAAGGAACTTGACGGGTAAAAAGCAAGATTTATATTCAAAAGTGAAAAAGAATTTAGCAAAATTAATCTGGTCGATGAAAACGGTATCGTCCACGACTTCGCCTACGAGGAGGAATGCAACGCGCTCAATGCTCTTGGAGATGAAATCGGGCACATGAGAGTTTATCAAGATGGATATTACCATACTTTCGACGGCAATGGTAAGAACAGATTTTATAAAAAATCGAATAAATCAGAACAAAAATCTTATCTCAAAAACCCCGAATTTCAAGGTTCAACTTCGAAATCACCCAAAAAGCGGAGTAAATTTCGCTCAAAAAATGCTTTTTTGAATAAAAGAAGAGCAAGGTTTCAGAAAAAGAAGGGCTAAAATATCAATTGAATTTATTCCGTTTTTTATTCGCTTCCTTATTTCTTTTTCTACCTCATGAACAGAATTTCTACTCAACTCAACTCTATTCCTCTGTATTACAATCTTCATGAATCCTTGCTTTTCTTTTCTTCACACACCAATAAAATTATTTTTACAAGCATTAACTTTGAGTGTCTCCTCATTTTCTTTATGATAGATGCTAGTGAATTCGACTTTTCGTAAGTTATTCTCTTGATAATGTCAAATCCCAAGAAAATAGATATGAAGGGTGCTGCTTATTTTTACGCCTCCGCTTAATTTTGCCCAATATCAATGAAATATTCAGCTGAAACATGTTCCGCTCGTTGTGACGGAGGTGTAACGATTGCAAACGAGCCTTGCAATATTGAACCATGCTCTGTTTACACTGATGGATCGAACATCTTCGGCGATGGCGGAACCTTCGACTCCATGGATGATTGGACTTGCGCGACTGCTCAATGCTCTGCTTCGATTGTCCAGCCAGGCTACTACTCTGACAATGCCGTTTTCGTCTCTGGTCGAGGCACTCCTGGTGCAGTTCTTGCTCAAGAATTTGACGGGACTACTCTCCTTGATCAGGATTACATCGGCCGCGTTTTCTTCAAACCAGCAGCTGAGAATCAACCTGGATGGGTGAAGATGATGGTCAGATGCAACAAAAAGTCAGACAACTCGAACAAATATCTTGCTATTTCTGAAACATACTCTGTTCCAGCCGGGACGAAGGATTCTGTCTGGATGGGAATCGATATCGATTGGAATCCGAGAGAAAGTGCGAACGGAAACCCAGACAATTTCAACTACGCATTGTACTTGGTCTACAAAGGCAACAACAACGAACTCGAGGATTTCTACCAAGATGAGTCATTTATCGTTCCCGCTGGTGGTGCTACAACAACTGCGCCTCCTACGACGACTTCAACAACAAGCTCGCCACCTGACGGCACTTTCTCATTTGCTCTCGGGGACACCACTTTTACGGGAGAATTGACAGCAGAAAACAATGTACATTTCAAAGGCATCAAGTACGCCACTGCTGAAAGATGGAGATCTCCGGTAATGAAAACAAGTTGGGAAGCGACTTATGACGCGACTGAATATGGCCAGATATGCATGACTGACTGGTGGAAATCATCCTCCCCTAATGCCGATGAATATTCTGAAGACTGCCTCTACATGAATGTAATCACAAAGCCCGAGTACATCCAAAACGGCGAGAAAAAACCAATCCTTGCGTTTATCCACGGCGGCGGACTGGTCGGAGGAGATAATCGAAGAGAATACAACCTATTGGTCGATACTGAAGATGTAGTCCTTTTCTCGATGGCATATCGCGTCGGACCGTATGGGTTTTTGTATGATCACGATGGCCCAGAAGAACACAAAGGCAACTGGGGATTCCTCGATCAGCAAGTGGCCCTTCAGTGGATTCAACAATTTGGCGAGGCCTTTGGCGGTGACATTGACCAAGTAACGATTGGTGGGTGCTCAGCTGGAAGTTGGTCGACTTGGTACCATCTCACAATGCCCAGCTCCTGGCCATATTTCCACAGAGCAATTTCAAACGGAATCGGGGTTTACGGCCAGTACGACGAGCCGACGAGCATCGAAGTGAACAAAATGTGGAACGATTACGTCGCTGAACAAGTGAATTGCCCAGATGTTGATTGTCTCCGTACCAAATCGGTTGACGATTTGAATAAGCATTTTGCAGGCGTCGGTGGACTTGGAGGAATCAACATTCCAGAAGTATTCCACGCTACTGGATTTGGACCACATGTGGATGGAATTTTAGCCAGCAAGACTCCTCTTGAAGCGCTTTTCGATGGAGAAGTCAGAAAAAATACGCCGATTTCATGGAATTACAATCGAGATGACGTTTGGAATCTTCTTGGAAACAGGCTTCCTGGGATCATTGGCGTAAGTGATTTTACAAAGACGGTGATAATTTGGTTTTTCTTTTTTTAGTCGATGGTCGAGTACCATGACAAAGTAGACGTGTTGGTTGATGTCCAAACAGCGTCTGGTTTCTTCTATCCATCAAATTGGACGGATGCGATGCTCAAGACAACTTTCGGAGAAGAACTTTTCAACCGTCACCTCGTCGACCTCTTTGGCTGCCCAAATGGAGAAAATGGGGAAATCGTGGACTGCAAACCAAAAATGAATCGATACATGAACGCTCAAATGTGGAGCTGCAACACCCAATATGGCTTTTCTGGCGCTCCAATGACCGATCCCGATATCGGACCAATTTATCCACTCGAGCTTTTTAAAGAAAACTGCGTCGCAAATACAAGAGCATGCCACTGTCAAGATGCAGCGTGGGTTTTTGGAAAAAACCCAATCGCAGGAAATCAACTTGAAAAGGCTTGGCGACAGGCTGGTCTCGATTTTTGGGGACAATTCATTCGAAACGGAACTTTCCCAGAAAACCACTCCTTCGGACAGATAAAAAATATCAAAGAACTGAACGGGTAAAACTGAATTTGAAGGATCGACCGTACGTTTTTTTTAAGAAAAATCAATCTTGCGGACGAAAACGGAATCATTCATGATTATGGATACGAAGAAGAATGTAACGCACTCAATGCTCTTGGCGATGAAATCGGGCACATGAGAGTCTATCAAAATGGATACTACCATACTTTTGATGCTAATGGTAAAATTCATTGAATACTATGAAAATATCAGAACAAATAGCAGTAATGTTCGTAAAAATTGAACGTGAAAATTTCTCTTCTTATCTAGGTCACCAGGGCAAGTTCTAGCTGAAGTCAAAATTTAATCGCGGTATGTTATTTTCAAGGCCAACACATTGTTGGTGGTACGAGGAGCGGGGACGAGACCACAACATCACATTTCCGTTAGCCACAAGTGCATGTGTTGCTCCACTTTCGACAACATAAAAGCAAGAGACCAACGGAAGAGTTCATAAAAAAATCGAGAAAATATCAAATATCTCAAAAATAATCAATATGAAACTTTTCTTCTCCGTTCTTCTGCTTGCTATTGCAAATGGTGAAACAACAGGTAAGATATTCTTATGATAAAATGAGAGGTCGACGACGCATAACCAGTGTTAAGAATGTTACAAGAATAAGGATTGCCTGAGCAACACCACTCCCCAATGTCGCGATGGCAGCTGTATTTGTCAAGAAAACACCTGTCAAGTCGTCGAATGCACTCGAAAAAGACATTGTTCCGACCAGGAAATCTGCGAGTCGAACATTTGCAAAGCTGTCGAGTGCACGGCGAATCGACATTGCAACGACTGCAGATTCTCCGGAGCAAGACAGGTCTGTGACAAAAACTCGAAAAAATGCGTCAAAGTAGAGTGCGTATGGAATAACGATTGTGGAGCCGCGGAAGTTTGCTTTCAGCATTCATGCCGTAAGGTCGAGTGCAAGAAAAACAGTCATTGTCAAGTCGGCGAAATCTGTAGCGACAACAGATGCCAAGCTGTGGAGTGCCTTAGTGACATAAATTGCGGAAATAATGAGTTTTGTAACTCGAACAACCTATGCCAAGAACAATAAAGAATGTTTCCGCCATTCTTCTCGATATTGATTTCTACTTGAAAAATAAACATTTACTCATCCTACTATCAGTTTTCATAATTATTACAAAAATAAGTAAAAATTTTCTGTGGAACAAAGTGATATTTGATCAAGGTTTGGTGCACCTTTGTGAGCTTCCATCAAAGATAGGTATATTCAATATACTATATACAATATTGAATATCATCATTTTATCATATGATATAGCGGAGATCAGAGATTAAAAAATATTTGAAATAGTGGGGTTCTAAAATAATAAAGAGACAGGTTTATTTTTCAACAGTATCTTCAAGAAGAGCAGCACCCTTGTAAAACATTTCAGCGAAAAGGTTTTCGACGTAGTAGTTCGAAATCGGCTGTCCCAAGAAGGTTTCGACGGAGCGCTCTTCAATCTGGAAGCATTTGTCGCCCTCGTGCCATGCATGAGCTTCGGACTCAATTTGACCAGATCTAGAACGATGATGGAAAACAATGGACGAGGTTTTTTCTTACTTTGTCGAAATTGTTCCTTCGTTGTCGATGGTGTAAGAGCCTTCGTTCAAGAACTGACCCATAAGACCTTCTGGATTTTTGATTCCGAAAACATCTTCCAACTCGATTCCCAAGCTTCCAACTCCCGGCTAAAAAAGTCTTTTGCTGTTAAACAGGGAGAGGCATTACCTTGACAGTAAGTCGGAATCGGAAACCATCTTGCTGAACGATCTCGACATTGTGTCTGTTTCGGTGGTGCTCGTGGTCAGCGGGCTAGAACTGCTGATCATTGAATAAATCTTCCTTTCTCACCTTCATTTTGAGATGAACATCGTAAAAGTACTCATCAACGGTGTCCTCGGATGGATTGTATTTGATCAGCAATTTGCCATTTTCGTAGACTTCGAGAGTGTCCTAGAAAACCTTTTTTCTAGATCTTGAATTGAATAATTACTCGAGTAAGAGCCATTTGGGTTCCTTGAGGACTGGTGTAGCCAATGGCAGTGAGGAATTGCTTCTTGCCCTTCTGGACGTTTTTGAAAAGACCGTTCAATTCCAAGTTTGAGCTCGCATCACTAAGCGGGTGTCAATTAGATAGACAATGTTTAAAATACCTGATGAGATCGATGATCGATCCAGAGACAGCATTCACATCGAGACAGACGGGAGTCTCGCCAGGAGATGTAACTCGGAAGTGGGGATCACCGTAGCCAGCCATGCTGCTGCAGTAATAAGAGCCAACAGTGTTGGTACAAACAGGCATTGGCTCGGAGCAAGGACAGCCGCCGGCGTAGGAATTAGCAGAGTTGCAAGGGGCGCACTCGTCGATATCGCCACAGCCATTTCCGGCATCACTGTAGGTAGCTGCTTGATAATTGTTGCCTTTGAGAAGATGAAATAATATCGTTTTGGAAAAACGTATCTGTTATAAAATAAATCTTTTCCTGATGATCCAGTGTAGGTTCCGCTTGAAGAAGGGTAAGTTGATGATCCAGATGATCCGGAGTTTGAATAGCTTGATCCAGAAGATGAAGATGGGTAGTTGGAACCGGATGATCCAGAGGAAGCTGGGTAACTGGAGCTTGGGTATGTAGCTGAACCAGCTGGGGCATTGCCAGTGCTAATCGTGCCAGTAGAAGCATCATAAGTCGACGCCCAATCAGGTTTAGCTCGATCGCCATCACCTGGCGCCATTCGTCCATTTCCTTTAAGACCTTTGCCGCACATGCACTGAGGACCATTGCTAGTGTCCTGGCAAGTGGCGCCACCGACACAAGGGTTGTAGTCGCCACAAGTCTGCATGGGAGCATAGCAAGTGATTCCATCGCCAGTCCATCCGCTTGGGCAAGTGCAGTTGAAACCAGTTTGAGTGTTGGTACAAGAGGCGTTGGACGCACAGTTGTGAGTTCCAAGGGCACACTCGTCAACGTCGTCTTGTTCGCAGGAATAGCCGTTGCCTGAGTAGCCTGTGCTACAGGCGCAAGAATAGCTACCAGGAGTGTTCATGCAAGTGGCGTTAGGAGCACAGTTGTCAGTGTTGGAATAGCACTCATCGATATCCTTGCATCCGTAGCTGCCGACGCCTGAGCCGGTGTAGCCAGATGGGCAAACACAGGTGTAGCCACCGTAAGCGCCTGGTTGACAAGTTGCCATTGGATCGCAATTTGCAGCGTCGCAGGGATTGACGTATACAGGCGAGCACTGATAGCCGTTACCTTGGTAGCCGTTGTTGCAGGTGCACTTGTACTGACCGTAATTGTTGGGAAGGTCAGTGCAGTAGGCGTTGACGTGGCAATTGTGCTGACCAGTGGCACATTCGTTGACTTCGTTAGGCTTGCAAGTGTAGCCATTGCCGTTGTAGCCGTTATTGCAAGTGCACGCATAGCTTCCCACGGTGTTGACGCTTAAAATAAATAAGATCAAATTGAATCAAATATTGAAGATTCTCCAGGCAAGATCTCATTTGACATTGAGAGAATGCTTAAAAATTATTCAAAAAAATCAGACAGAAAAACAAAAGAGCCTCGCCAGTCGGATTTAATTGATTGGACTCGTTCTATAAAAAAACCTGAATTTGTAACAAAACTAAATGAAGAGCCGCCGCAACATGGTCATCACTATCCGGCTAAGGAAATTTTTCAGAATTCAATCCCTATACTCGAAGCTGCCTAAAGAACCCTCTTACCCGAAGTGTACAATTTTTGTCGATTTGACCTTCCTCTCGAGATAATCTTCTGAAAATCTCAGATCATACCAAATCAATGATTTTGTTTCGAACTGCACTTTAAGATTTTCCGAAAAATGAATACTTAGCGGTTAAACTGATATAAGTTATTTTGTTACTATAAAATTTTTATGTGACGACTACGTAAAAAAACTTTTCTTATTCTTTTCTAATGATGATTTTCGAATTCTCCATACTGGAAAACCTATTGAAAAACTCAAAACCGGCGGAAAGGTGACTCCAAGAGATAGAGGGAAATTTTTCCTTTCTTGGAGCGAGCTGGGTGGCGTGAGAAAATCAGTACTCGTGGAGTACTAACTGGGCTTATCACGCCGAAATTTTGCGAAAAGGTGCGTAAGTCTTGTGCGAATACTCATTTGAGTTTTCAGGTCATTCCGACCCACCAGTTCCATTCAGCGGGTGATTAAATCCCGAAATCGACAAAAATTGTACACTTCGGGTATAGGGGTTAAATATAAATAAATAAGTAGATACATAATAGACCATTATTAATGGTCGATAATTTATGGACCAAAATAACTGGTAAAATACAAAAATGAAAAAGATAACAGTTCTATGATGAGGGCAAGTTCAGCTTTGTCAATGGCGGCTTCAAGAGAGAAGTTAACAATTTGAATCATTCTCCTGCGAATTCATCGCTCTCATTTTCAAAGAATAAATTAATTGAGACTTTGGAAGGCCCAAAACCCCTCAGGACATGAGCAAAACCCCCAAGTATGAATAGTCAAAATGATCCCTAGCTTCTGAGGATTCTAAAACTGTATTATATTCCCTGATTTATAAGCTCTAAAATGAGCTCATTTTTCATCAAGTTTACCTACTTATGGAGATACGCTGTTAGAACTAGCGAAGACCATCAAAGAGAACGAGGAAAAAAACACACATTTCTTCGAGACGCAACAAAAAGAAATCTATTCCCTTCAAAGGCAATTGCATCTTCTAGAAACTGAAAAAGTGTCAATGGCTTCAAATCTAAAAACAAAAGATAAAACGATTGCCGATTTGCAAAAAGAACTCCAACAGCTCAAAAAGCGAAACGATAAATTGGTTTCTGAAAATACAGATCTCATGAAAATTAAATCGGACTATGAAAATATGAGCGAGATGTTTGGTCAATTCAGCGTTCAATTTATGGAAAGCCGAGGTTTTTTGATACAATTTTATAGATAAGTTCAAATTCATTGAAAGGGCTCTCACCCACGTGCAAGATTTGCCATGAGATCTACGATACAAATCTACATTTTCAAGCGACACTCAAATGTGGTCATACTTTCGGGGAAAACTGCATTCGCGACTCTTTACAAAGTAATGGCCGCTGCCCAGTTTGCAACAAAAGAGCAAATGCTTCTGATATAAACCGAGTCTACTAACATCTTTCAATAAAAGTCTCTATTTACCATTGTGCGTATGTATCGCAGTTATGACTTCCATTAGCGCATTCGTTCACATCCTTCGGAGTGCAGTTAACTCCGTTGCCTTGGTAGCCATTCTTGCAAATGCACTGGAATGACCCGACAGTATTAACGCATCGAGCATTGTAGTGACAGTTGTCAGTTCCCTTGTAGCACTCGTTCACATCAGGCTGAGAATACACGTTGCCATTGTTGTTGGTGTAGTTGACCTCTTCGTTTGGAGCGTAAAGTCCTTCGTATGTGTTCTTGTTTCCAGTGTTCTTGTTGTTATTCTGCTGCTGTTGTTTTTGAGCGTTTGGTCGTGGTTTTTGGGTGACTGGTTTCTTGGTTGGCCGCTGAGTTTTTCGAGGAGCCTCAGTTTTTGGCCGCTGAGTTGGTCGATTTTTAGGTCGCTGAGTCGGTCGCTGGGTTGGCCGCTGATTTGGTCGACTGGGCCGTTGAGTTTGCTTTTGTTGGTTTTGGGAAGGCCGGGTTGGACGGGGCTTTGGAGTGACCTTCTTGATTGGCCGCTTGGTTGGCTTGTTGAACCACTTTGCTGGAGGTCGAGCTTTCTCGCCGTAGTCGGTGTCGTAGTCGGCGTAGTAGCCGTAGACAGCATTTTCGTAGTCGTTTTCGTAAGCTTGGAAGGAAGCAGCTAATGCACCGGGGCCTTCAAATGCGGCAAATGCGTCTTTTATGATTTCAAAACAAATTAATTCTGCTTTACTAGTTTCTCGCTGACTTGATTTTTTGTAACCATTCCTGGATTAACCTCAACCTGAGCCTTCGCAGCGAGCACAAACGCGGAGAACAGCTTCATGATTCTCTCTTACTCCGCCGATATCGCTTTTTAAATCTTATCAGGGCTAAAAGCGCTGCTCAGAATTGAATTCACGGATTTTCATAAAGGTCGAAATGCGCATTCGACTTTTCAGCCGCTTTTTCCTTCAACTTCTCGATTTTTCATTTTCAACAAATTAATTTTTGTATTTTATTAAAAACAATTAAACATTTACAAAAAACATAATAATGGGGCTTGGCAGAAACGATATATCATTTTTACAAAGTACAGAATTGTCAAATTACAGTCATTTAACCCTCTCATGTTTTCAATCATAAAATATCTCTTGGCCATTTTTAAAATTGAAATATTTTCAAAACATGAGATGGAAAAATTCAAAAATAGATGGAAAGGGCATATTTTGATAATTTTGGAAGATTTTTCACTTCGGAAAATTGAACCAGAATTATTCTTGATACAAGGTTAAGTGTCTAGCTGTCTGATTTGTTGTTTAATAAAATGTTTCGTGCACGGGTTTCGCAGGTTTCTTTCACTCTTGGGCCGTGGCAGTCGTAGATGTATCTGAAAGTAGACAATGAGGTTATGGTTAGGGTTGAAAAAAAAAGATAATTTCTCAAAAAAATTTTTTTTTTGATAAAATATCTTCTGTGTTTACAGTACCTGTCACACCATTTCTTGATTCCAGTCGTCAATCGCTTCAATTTTCGATCAGAAGAGTTCTGGGATCGCATTAGCTTCAATTCTTCTGGAGAGCAAAAAGCAGCCAATGATGCTAAAAAAACTCATCATGACCTAATTTTCGAGATATAAACTTACGATCAGCCTTGTCTTCCTCAGTGCAAGTGCTCAAGTCCTGGATCGCCAATCGGTCGCAAGCAAGATCGGACATACCCTCGCAGTCCTCCTCATCCGCATTTCGTCTTCGTCGACGAACGGGGTGCTTCCCGTTGACAAGTCGGTGGCGGTAGACGCTTCGACCTTTGGCGTTCGGGTTCTTGCGCAGCACCATTCCTCGCGTTTCTTCATCTGGATTTGGACCACCGTTTTTCACAGCGGGCTAAAAAGAAGGAGTAAGAAAAATGAAATTCTCTTGTATATTAGAAAATCTTTAGAAAAAAAGGACTTACATCGTAGAAGCTGCATTGTTCTCGGTTGAAAGCTTCGTCAAGTTGGTTGATGAAACTCGTCATTCTAGTGCAGAATCGATCGTTCTTTCCATCAGGGAGGCCGCTTTGGCTCCAGGAGCAGAGAAATTGGTTCAAACTAAACGAAAAATATAAATCACCGGATTCTCTTATGATTGAGGGGTTTTATGGGTCTAGAATCGCCAAAGAACTATACTTACGCTTGAAGTCGTCTCTGGGGATGGCTCGCCTTGATTCTGTTTCCATCGGCATCTTTCTTCGGCGCTTTGAAAAGTCCTTCTGCGGAACTGACAGCAAAGAGGATGGAAGACAAAATTTTCATTTTTGTGTATTTTTTCTTGATCGAAAAGCGAGAAAAAGTATTTGAAATTTACAAGGGAAGAGACTTCTACAGAATCAGCGCTCTGAGATGCGTTTTTAAAGTCAAGCGCGCGCGCTCAGCGCAGAGGGCGCGAGAGAGGCGAAAGCAGAGAGCGCGAGTTGTCATGAAAAATTGTCCGAGTCGATTTTGACGATTTCCTGAAGATTGATTGAAAATGCATAGTAATTTATTTCAGAAAATTGGTAAAAATTATAAAAAAGAAAGCTTTTCCTTTTTTAGTTTTCTCAAAAAGAAAAGGGGTTCTGGAGATCAATAGAACGCTTAAAATTAAGGGCAATTAGAGGATACCCCATTAGTAATGGGTATTACCGGTTTTTAGTGGTTATAAATTATAAATTAAAATAGATAGCGAAAATCTAAAAATGCGATGATAAGTTATCATGAAAGCTCATAATTGGTCTTTTTTGCAGGGAAAAATGAAAAGAAATCAAAGATTTTAGCGTATAAAATTCTACTTTGAAAAGAAATGAATTGAACTTCGACAGGTTGAAATATCTATAAGCACCTCTCCCCACCTGAATGACCAAAAACGCACGTCCGCTGTCAAAAAATAAAAATCCGTCGGATCCAAAGTTTATGAAAGGTCTGAGTGGTGCTCAAAGTTCAAGAAAAATAAATCTTCAAATGGAGTTCCGTTCGGAAATGCAACAACTGAGTTCCCAAAAACAGGATCAGAGGGGATTTGCCGAAATGTGCACTGCAGATTTACAATCAACTCGGGCTCACGTGGTCAAGAATACTGAAGGGCGAAAAGGTTGGCAAAGGGATTCGTGGTCCAGGAACTGATCAACTTAAAATTCCCTCTGATTCATTTTAGTAAAACAGAGAGAACGACTTTTGAAATTGATCAGCTGTTTTGATAAAATGGAGAAAAGTAAGGGTGCGCTGGCTTTCCGAGTAAAATTTGCGCTTCGAGAAAGCTTCAAAAGAAACTGAACGCGGCAATTATAAAACTCAGATAGGAAAAAGCTCTAAAAACAACTCTGAATAATCCTCTGGGAAAATTTTCGCTGGAAAAGGATCAGGAGTTTGCGAGTTTCTTGAGAGGATTTTTCGCTAGGAAGTTTATGTTGTGACACCCTTATTTTTCAATTAAGGGGTTCATAAAATAAGGGTGTCATTATGAAAAAAAAGAGCTTGATTTGAAGGCTCTTTGAAGAAACCACAAAGTTGAGCGCTGGTTCATCACGTTTTCGCCCGTTCCATTCATTAAGATTTTCTCCCTAAAAATGAGAAAAATAGTAAAAATAAAATTGATAAATTTTCTGTTATGGAATTTCACGAACGCACAGAGCTATGTTTCAGGAAAGAGATTTTCGAAGTCTTCAGAAATGACGCGAATTTTGATGTACCGAGAAAAAAGGTTGATTCTTAGCCTATTTTCCTCTGCGAAGTTCTTTTTTGTATATTTTAAAAATGGAATCGAATCTATAGTCAAAATACTGGATTTGGCGATTCAACGTAACAGGAAAGATTTATGCCAGAAAAATGCCCGTTACGATTAGCCCTATTTTGGGCTCACCAAATGTTGCTTTTTTGTACAAAAGTGCATAATCTGCTCTTTTTGATTTTTAATTTTTTAACTCCTCGACGCGTTTTTGAACTTTTTTTCGGGGAAACTGGTGTTCTAATGGGAGAGCTCATACAATAATTAAAGGATTTCCGGGTGACGAAGACTTGGTCAGATTTAACCCCTTGCTGCGGGTGTTCCTTGCGGCTTGAGCGTGTCTTAACCTATTACAGTATTACACGCACTCAGGCACCTCGACAATTACCCAAAGGAAGAAAAGAAAAAATTCTTTTATTAAATCATGTGGTTATAATCAGTCGGAATCAGAGTTTGAGGAAGAAGAGTCAGAAGAATCCGATGATGATTCTTCAACTTCTTTAGGAGCTGGATACGGATGGTACTGTCCATAGGTAGGCATCATCTCGGGCTGACCTTGTGAAGGGTACCCTTGGTAGGGAACAGTTGGGTATCCTTGAATCGCAGAGACGGCTTCGTTAACAGGTTCTAAGAAATCATTTGGCGGAGTCTTGGAGAAAACTTCTTACCAATTGCTCCGGAATCAGAGGGGTCTCTGCAGCAACATGTGCAACCGATAAAGTTAGCTTGGAAGAAAGAAAGAGCCATGACGAGAGTCAAGAAGATCCATTCACAGATGACGATGGCAACGAAAGAACCCCAAAACGGCCCGCTTGTCGTTGGCATGCCGTAAAGATGGTAAAAAACACACCAAGTGATATAGCCATAAAACACAGCAGCAACAGATCCAGCAGCATTTCCCATAGCCGCTTTGTTTGACATTAAAAATCGGTTTTTATACTGAAATCTTACCTGTTGGTCCAAATTTGGCGAAAAAGTCTACAAGTTCTTTATTTTTCGATACGCTAACACCTAACGATCCAGCTGCAATGCCCAGTCCTCCAGCGATGATTCCTGTTCCAAATGTCCATGAGCATATCCAAAAATACCCCGAATACACATCCATCCAAATCCATGTCGAATCAACGATAATGAGAAGGATGGAGAAAGATATGAGGGTCGCTCCTATTGCCTTAAAAAAGTCTCCAATTTAAAAGACTTGTACTGGTACAAAGATCAAAACCTTTGAAACACTTTGATAATTATGCTTCATCTCTTGTTACAAGACGATTCTCTCTACTGAGTTTTTCTAGAGCAGAAGCAATATAAAGGCCCTGTCTATTTGTCGTCACCATTGATATTCATGGTTACCGTGTTTATCAGACGAAGGTCGGATATTTTTGACACGATAGGGAAATACAGAAGACTCGTAGGAATTTTTCTAGCCATAACATAGTCGATTGTAGGAACATCTGTTTATTGGTAACTAAAGCACTTGAGAAAATTAAATAAGATTCATGTCAAGCTTGTCTTTATCCTCCTCCTCATAATGCTGAAATTTCAACAAAAAAAAAAAAGAAATTTGATTAATTTTGAATGATAAAAAGTCGATTTATTTCAACAATTTGAACGCTTATCACTTGCTTGTCGGCGAATTTGACCGCCTAACAAGCCTTGTTTCATTTTTTGACACGTTTTGCCAGTCAATGACGCGTATTGATGTTGAAAAGTATTCGGTTCTAAAAACGAGTTCAGATTCTTGTTTCAAGTCAATATGCGAGCCTTTGAATATAATTAACATTTAGCAAGATTCTCGAGAAATCGCGACAGCTTCTAAATATTGATTATCATATTTACACGTAAATTCACACATGCAAGTGTAAATTCCGCTTCTTCGGACGTGAAGTTTTCGTAAAAATAAAACCGGTAAAAAAAGGAATTTGTCAAAAAAGGGGCGAACGAAAAGCCTCGATAGTTTTCTTTTTCTAGCTTCTTCTTTTTTCAAGAGTTGGACTAAGAATAAGGGCGTATCTCTTGAAATTTCAGTATTTATTTTTACATCAATGATGATCGAAAACTCTCAAAAAAGGGTTGATAATGAACAGGAAAATTTATTAACAGTATTTTTTAATTAAAAATAACAAAGTGATACCCTTAATTTCAAAAACCTATCCCCAAAAAATGAATTTAAAGACCTCTTCTCCCTTATTTATCCGTAGACCCTTCTGAAACGTTTTAATTGTTTCCAAACAACAAAGTCTTTCAACAACCCGGTCTTCCGAAAATAAGCACTCCTAATCCCCTTTTCGCCCGATTAGACAACAGCAAGGGGGTTCACTTCAAAAATGCGCGCTTAGCTACATTTCGATTTGATGAACACGTGGTTTTTTGGAGAAAAATTTTTGAAGAAAACAGCAATTTTCTCCTGGCGCGCGAGGTGCCGTAGAGATCGTGGATGCGCGAATATCGGAGTTGGTTCAAAATAAACAAGATTAAAAATTTCCTTTCCCGGGCGAGTTATATTTTTTCAACTGATAAGGATTTCCCTTCCCTAGCGAAAATCTCTCTTACTGTAATCCAGCCGAGAACAGACAGTCCTGATCATCTCCGTTTTATTGGAATCACGGATGCTGATGGACACAGTGAATTCGTTTATACCAACAGTAAGTTCACTGTACATTTGTAATCAATTATTTCTATGGGAATCCCAGCGGTCTTATGGTGTAACGGTTAGCACTCTGGACTCTGAATCCAGCGATCCGAGTTCAAATCTCGGTAGGACCTCTCTTTTTCTCATCCCTTTTCCCTCTTTTCATCCCTTTTTTCAGCCGTAAAAGACGAATGCGTCAAAACCCCATCTTCCAAGTGTTACGACGTTTGCCGGTTTTCCAGTTCGAAAGCGGATTTCTACACCAACGTCGAATGCCGTCTTTGCCTCGTTCGCTGGAAGTGCTTGGACCTCGACTCGTTAAGAAAATGTGGCAAGAGCAAATGTCACGAACAATGTCACGAGGAGCTACAGCCAAGAGTAAGGACCGTATTTCTTCGAAAAAGAACGACACGAAATAGGGATGAGCGGTAATAGCCACTTGAAGGGAGAAGACCCTTTAATTTTCAGATTCAAAGAGCGTTCCTCAAAATCCACGATCGCTTCTCTCAGGGACAAAAGAGATCAAAGGGGATTTGTAACGTTGAATTCAGGAACTTTTTGGAATTCCGTCCAGGTGGAGACAAGAGGATTGCTTGGCTTGTATGATACAGGTAATTTTCAACTTACGAAAATTGCCCTACAGTTAGTGTTTACGATTAGGGTTAGGGTTAGAGTCAGGCTAGTTACAGTCAAGGCTGTTGTCCGGGCTTTTTTGTCGAAAATTTCGACTCAAAAGCTTCAAAATTACGGTTTTTTTTTGCGGAAAATTGAGAAGAATTGCCGTTTTTCGGCATATTTTCTTGTTTGAACCCTAATATCCGATCCTGAATGTAATTTCTATAAATTGAACTTTCTTGGAAGACGATTTCTTGTGATGCCCCAAAAATTTTCCAGAAAATACTTCCCGAATTCCCCCTTCCGATCCGAAATGCCGAAATCGTAAAAATTACAAACTGGAAAAAATGCAAACAGATGCTGCTCGCTGTGCATTTCTGTTTAGAAAAAGCGTCAGCCAGCTCATCCGAGCTGAATTCGTAAATTCAGTTTCCCTGTCTCGCAGGAGACACCGGCCATTTCAATTTGCAAATTTAAAATTTACTCTTACTTCCGAATTTCGAATTTTGGTTCGTTTCAGAAAAACTGCGCCACGGAATACGATCTGCAGATGCATTACGGTTATACTGTCGACTGCGCCAGTGAATGTGCCAGTAATGGTAAGACGAAAATGGGTTACAAGGGCGGATTCTTGAGCTTTTTTAGAATCCATGAATTGCCCGTCAATTCCTGCGGCAAACGATTGCAAAACCGCGTGTGATGGAGAATGCCAAAATTCTGATTCTGATTGTCACATTGACTGCTTCAAACGGCAATGTCCAGAAACACAGGTAGCCTATCATTTTTTTTCAACAGGGCAATATTAAAAGCATAACAGCGAATTTGGCGAATCGAGGTTGAAATTTTTCTTCTCAAATTTCTTCTGAAAAATACAGCTACGCCCTTTTTTAACAAGTTCTCCACCATGCTTGTTTTTCAGGACTCATGCGTCAACTGCATAGAATCGTGTTCGGCAACGAAAGTTCTCGTCGAAGGAAACAAGTTCGCACATTCTTAAAAGCGTACAGGTGTTGAAAAAATGCACGCAAGCCCTTATTGAAAACAAAAAAAAAATATGTTGAACTTGGAAATAAGCTCATATGAATGCTCAAATGGACAGATCGGTGATGGAATTTCCGATTTTGAAGGCGAGATTTACGAAGGACTACATGAGAGCTAACGATTTATTGCCAACATCAGCGCCCAAGCCAGCAAAATCGAAAGGAATCGGATCACTAGAATCAAAAAATTATTATTCTTTTTTAGGAACCAATCAGAGAAAGGGTTTCAAGCTCTCAACCAATCAAAAATCCGATCTTTTTGTTCGAGCCAATCAAATTTTCGAATCGATAAATGGCTCTTGAACCTTAGATTTTTGATTGGTTAGTGCAAAAATATTGCACTGGAAGTAGTTTTTAGAAAAAGAAAGCTATTTTAAAATACATCCGATAAAAAGGTCGAGAGCGAGTCAAAAGCGAAAAAGATAAATCCAAGCGGGCACGTGATTTAAAATCCCACTCTCAAGCTTATCACGCATTTCAACTCATTACCTTTTTCTCTTTTCTCATTTTTTGCCACACGTGCAAATGATAAATTCTGAGCGTGAGCGAAATTTTTAGAAAAGAAAAACGAAAATTAAATTAAGAAAATTAAATTTTTCGAAACTCTCAACTACTTTGAATTGAAGAAAGAAAGCTTATCAGGGTACGAAGCTGCGGTTGAACCAGCGGTTTTGAATAACTCAGAATAAGTCAAGATAGCGGCCATAAATCACGTTCGAAGAAACTCAAGAAAGAGCGAAGAAGGGAGAAAAGGAACAAGCGACAACAACTTCAAGCTCAAAGAAAAGTAAGTTTTCACGAAAAAAAGCAACCATGAAAATTGAATCTATTTGTAGCAAAAAAGAAGAAACCGAAAAAAGACGCGAAAGTCGAAGAAGCAGCAGCAACGCCAGCAAAACCAAAAGGGTTGAAACCAATTACACTAGTATCATCTTCTTTTTCGCTGATTCCCTTCGTTCTAATACACGACACATTTACAACGCGTTTTGGGTCGCGGGGTTAAAGCGCTAAATGCAGACTCGGCGGCAATTAACCTTTGACAAGCTGGATTTTCAAAGGATTGTTCTTTTGAAATCTAAAATTTAAGTCACCTTCGAAGATTTAAAAGTTTTAACTTTAGATACCTCAAAGATAAATATATTTCGAAAGATAAGATAAAAATATAAAATCAAGCATAACTGGCGAGATTCTGGACCAGTGCTGAGAAGGTTTTGGATCCCGAAAGAAGTTCCCCCGCAGCGGAAAATGAATACTTTCGGCTTCCGGGAATTTTTGATCGGGGCAGGAAAATAAGCGCTGACGAACTTTCTTTTGAGGACCACGAGTTCAACTCATGAAATGACTCAAAAACTAAAGAATTTAGGATAAGATTGAATTGGTTGTAATTGCGAAGCCGCTTTGCGGCTTCGATTATAAAAAAATCCGCTATGCGGCTTTTCATTTACGCCTTTTCAGAGCCTCCAAGGCCTTTTCTGAGCCTTATCAATCGTATGAAAGGGAAGATAGGTTCAAGAGTAAGCTGCCCCAACCTCAAGTCCTGACCAAGTTAAGAACTCGGTCCAGACAAGAAAAAGAGGCGAGAAAAAACGCGGTGTCGTGGACAAGCCACAAGCGTAATTAACAAAGAGGATTAGATTATCAAATTGGTTCAAATATCGTCACCCCTGAAAAGAAATATGCGCTTTTGGAATTTAAAAATGCGGTGACAACGATTTTACGAAGTTGGATCGCGAAGGCATTCTTCGCGGTGGCGAAAAAACAAGCCAAAAGTAGATGCGAACACTGTTTTTTAAAGAATCAGTTGTGCAAGGTTCACTGAAAATGAACTTCAGCGAAAAAGGAAAAGTGTGGAACTCAGATTTGACATTTCATCACGGGCTTTTGCGGTTTGTTGGCGATCGTATTTACGCGAAAATCGAATCGCCTTTCATTACGACCTTCCAAATTCCAGCGACGTTTTTGAGATTGCTCTTGCGATTTTGCTAAGAAAGTGAGCAATGTCATGTCAGTCACAGACAGAGCTTCTTTCGGAGAGTTTTATTGGGCAATGAGTCCTTCAAAAATCAGGATAAATTAAGTAACCCTGTTTTTGACTTGTTATGTGTGGTCATAGCCCGGAAAATAAAGGTCATCTCCAAGCAGGCAAATATCAAAAAGTTCACCAAGACCAATTTAATGATTTTCAATACATTCTGACATTTTCCAGAGATGCGGCGACTTATTCTTTTTCTGTCAGCTGTGTCCGCTCGGGTAGCAATTGAAGACGAAGTTTGCATGTTAGTTATTCCGCTTTGAGCTTTAATTTGACGAAAATTCTAGTGACCAAGATCTTCAACAAGACTGCATTGGAATTTGCCGCGTTGACTACACTGCTTGCCGACTTCTTTGTGAGACTGAGTATTGTCTATCGATTTGCTCCTCGAATTTTGACAGTTTGAAGAATCGAAGAGAACTAGGATAATAAGAAATTAAGAATGCAACAACGATTGCCCTTGTGGAGAAAACTGTCCAAATGGATGCGAATGCTGTGAAAATCCGATTTGCCCGACAACAGAGTCCATTCAAACAACAGTTTCTGACGACAACGGCATCTTCTATCCAATAATCAAGGCTTGGCTCGGCAACCTGACTCATATTTCTACATACAGGTAGGTTGCCGAGCCGAGAATCAAGGGCCGCGGAGTTTCTGAAGCCTTTTTGAATGGAATGTATGTTCTTTGGCCAGTTGACACGCTGGGTGACGCTGTTCGAATTGTAGAAATGGAAATTCTCGAAGGAGGAATCAAAAGAGGCAAGATTGAGGATGTTAAAACAAATGAGCAGTGGAGAAGAATTTCTTGGCTAGCTCAAAACGGAGGAAATATGATGGAGCGAGTTATTGACGAAGGTGATTTCTGGCGATTTGTTCCTCATCCTACTATGGTTAGTGCGTCCTCAAGTGCGCATCACAAGTAAACTTTTCAAGCCGGATACTTTTCAAATCCATTTGGATACTGACTATCACTATGACAACAATATCAATGACCGCAATGTTCTTTCAATTCTCTACAATTCTTTCGCGATGGAAGATACGATTTACGGAAAGATATAAAATAAGATTTTTAGAAAAGATTTTTCAACTAAAAAACTCATTCATATCAAAATAAGCTCCAAGAATTTTTTACGAAGAATCGGTCAACATGGAAAATGAAGAATATCTCTGGACATTTGTTCGCCAATAAATTGAACTTATCAATTATCTTTTATGATTTTGACTCGCAAAAATATTTTTATAATTAAAAAGTGGTTGCGAAGCCTTTGATTCAAAATTTAAGGAATCAAGGAAGACAACTCTGTTTAAATGAATCATTCAGCATAATTTCTTTTCCATCAGCATTATTCTTCCCAACCTTGCCTCTAGTTAAGTTGATTTAGGAGACAGAAACACGCAAATCTTTCCAATTTTCTAACTCATGGTCTAAACGCTATAAATTAAGAGTCTGATAATCTTCCCTAATATCGACCCTCACTTTTCAACACACAGACCTTCAAAAGGCCCCTTCCAACGATCAAGTAGAATATCTCTAAAAATGCCAAAATTTGCCGAAAGAGAACTTGTTGTTCGAAAAATGAACCAGCAATTCCAGGTAGCGTCGTTTTTATCTTTCAAAAGTCTTATTTTACTTCAAGGATAATTTGAGAATGCGAAAAGAAACTAATGTTTTGAACACCAGAGCACTCAGTTTGACCAAAAATCTACAAGTTTTGCAAAAAGTAAGTCCCTTCATCACCTCAAGACCCGAAAATCGCCCTTTTAGGATATCCGATGCTTTGGTTCTTACGTAGAAGACCTCAAATACCAAGCCCGATCAAACTACAAAAACATTCGTAAGTTGTTTTCCTTACTTCAGTGTAGGTCCTTGTTTTTGTCCAGAGAAAGACCTTTTCGTTAGTCGATAAATTTTTACTGTTATCGTGTTATTAACTCGAGCAATTCTCACTTCAATTTACGAGCTGCCTTGGTGTGAAAAGAAAATCATACAGTTATTTAGAGGCGATTCTGGAGCGACAAGACATGAAAATGCTTACTGGCGAATAAAAAGTGTTTCTGAACTTTCATACTTGTATTTTTCTGTTTCAATAAAATCAAACGTATAAAGTTGCTTACAAAATTGCTTAAGGACCCCCCCGTCAACAATTTTCCTCAAAAAATCGAAAATTTCAAAAAAGCCATATCTTGGCTTCTTTGTGTTCCTGGAAGTTTTATAGTATAAAATTTATACACCATAAAAACTTGTTCGGAGCACTTTTTGACCAATAAAAATCGAAAATTATAGCAAATTTGGGACTTTTTCGTCATTTTTCGTCAGAAAGTCCAATTTTCAAAGGCGATTTTGAGGGTGTTAGAGTCGAGATAGACCCCCAAAAAATGAAGCCTTAAAATCGTTTTTTCACCCGTAGAATCCATTTCCGGGGTCAAAATTTTGAAATTCCGAAAATAGATTTTTCGAAAATTGTTGACGGGGGTCCTTAATAACGAAATGCAAATAGTTTATGACTCTCTAAGTCTGATAACTGCACACATTAATCGTTGAAACTTATTCCGAAGCAAATCATCCCTCGACAATGTGCGAGTTGTTCGTGTCTTCAAGTTTGCCATAAAAAACACTACCCATCCTTTGGAAATGTCAAATTGCGATGTTTATAGAAGTCTAGGTATGTTCAGTCGCGTGTGGATGCCTGGCGGGCGCGGCGGCCACATCCAGCCGAGTACGGTTGGCTCCCGTTCTCCACCACCAACTCTGCTCGCCCCGCTATAACTCGATTTTATTGCAACCACGATTATAATGCTGATCGAGTGTCTCTTCTGCGACAAAAGAGATAACCAAGAGAATTTTTTGAAACACTTGAAGAAAGATCATAAAATTGAAGAGTTTTTACTGCAGGTTTTTTGTTGAGAATGGGCTAGCGCTAGAATTTGAGTTTTTAGGCGACGAACGGATATTTTGTGGAAAAACAATGTAGAGAATGTGGACTTGCCGGGGCTGAGAATGTATGAATATCAAATATATATACAAGAAATGGTCGAAAAGAAAGTAAAAAGGAACGATTCAGATTTTCAAGCTTGACTTTACTCAGATTAATAAGGGTATCTTAGCATTATATCATACAGAAATCAGCTTGAAAATCGTGATCCGCAAAATTTCTTTTAAAAATTTTTTAATAGATTCACAAAAACGACGATCAACTTGAAAACTGCAGAAAGCTCCAAACACATCTCAAATCCTTCGGAATTTCTCCCTGCATCCCTCCTGAAGGATACAGTCATCCCACTCCAGAAAACTTCGAAGGGCAAGAGGAAGAATACGATTGGGTTGGAGATCTGTATTCTCGATTAGCAGAAGCTGTTAAATTAGCGAAAAAATGTCCCCTTTGTGGATTAATTCCAAAAAGCAGCAAAAAGATCGAAAAGAAGATCAAACAGCACATTATTTCTCGCCATAAAATCGCCATTTATCCATGCAGAGGTACGATGCTAAAACACGTGATATAAATCTGACCGATTTGCAAGACGAGATAAATTGCGATTTCGAGTCCCCATGGCCTGCAGAATTGGCAGAGCATGTCGAAGAAGTGCACCGGCGGCAAATAACTGAAGCGGAAGAGCAAGGTACGCTCTACCCGATTTCTGTCCGGAAGGAAAATATTCGAAAAGAGCTCGAGAAATTTTTTACAAAGAGAAATGATCGCCAAGGAAAATCAAAGAGAAAATCTAAAACAGAAGAGCCACCAAGGTATCGGCTAAGTAAATCTCTTACAATCAGAGCAGAAAGTTTATTTTCTTGCCCATTCTGAATGTATTACAGAATGGGTGAGGTTATAATACAGATTGGGGATACAGAATGGGCCATTCATATTTTGATATCGAAAATATTCAAGGTAACCAGAAAATATAATTGCTCACCCGATCAAAGTTTGACACCACTGGAAGAAATTTCATCGAGTAGAAAATCTGCTCTCGTCAAGAATCAAGCAAAGGAGAAATCTCAAGAAAAAATTGGAAAATCACAGAAACCTATTCAACCCGAAAATCAACCAAAAGAAACATCTACCCCAACTTCAAACTCTACGTCTAGCTCTTCCTCTAATCCTGAACCAGCGAATATTTCCCAACCCCAAACATCTGAGCAGAAGATTCCAGAAGAAGACGACATGGCCCTGGACGAAGTGATCATTCTTACCCCTCGCGAAAACCCCCGCCTCACGCGAAATCAATCCAAACCCGAGCCCAGCTCTTCTGATCGCGTGAAGTGTCCCTTCTGCGAAATGGTCGTGACTAGACGGGGAATCGTCCAGCATGTCGGCTACTCGCACGCACTGCACTCCGAGAAATTCAGAAAAGACAAAGCTTACAAGGATATTTTGCCGTACAAGTGCCTGAGCTGCAAGCTTCAATTTGCGGGAAAGGAGAGTATGAGGAAACATTATAATTCTAGAGGAAAAACGAAGAGCATGTGCAAGCGGCCGGAGAGAGATGATACTGATTTGGTCGATCCAGCGAAAAATATTGGTAAGAAAATTTTCCTTTTTTACCCCTTAATGAGTTTTTTCAGAGTACAATTGTCCGTTTCCAAAATGTCCTTTTGTCGGAAAACTGCAGCTCATACTGAATCATCTCTTCCGCCATCCAGCGATGAACGTCAAGTTTCGAACAAAGAAGTCCTCCCTTCTTCCAGTAAAATGCCATGCTTGCAACTTCCATTTCACCCAACGATCTTCTCTCCAAAAACACATCGAAATGAACCGCTGCGAACGAAATCAAATGATGGTCCAGGAGCAAGAAAAGCGAAAGAATCGGGATCATCTTCATCCCTGTCCTTTCAAATGCGGCCGGTTGTACACTTCAAAGGACAAGCTAGATGAGCATATTGAAAAACATCACGAAAAGGAGAAAGAAGTCGAGTCAAGAATCGTTTCTCAAAGTGGATCGCTGCTCAAACAACTAAAAAGGGATCCGGAAAGCGGGAAATTGATTTGTCCCTTTCCAGAATGCTCTGCTGTCATCGCCAAATCCTTCAGGTACTCTCGATCGGAAAGTGTTCAGGTTAATCGTTTTATTTCAGTCTTCTTTCGTCACACATCAGAAAATGCCATACAAGGGATGAATACGCCGTTTTCCGGATCATCCCAACTACAGACTGTCCCTACGTTTGTCAAAAATGCTCTTGGGCTTTTACGGAAGGCCAGATCAAGAACCATTTTCATCAAGTTGCCGCTGTTTGTACTCGGAACAAGAAAACAAGGGATGAAATCATAAGAAAAGGACTCGATGAATCTATCGTTCTTCAATTCGTCGAGCCGAAAGTCGTCGTCCAAGAAGCAGTTGATGAAACGCCACAGCAAAGAATCGAAAGAATCTTCCAAGAAAAACGAAAAATATCAAGAGAAAAGGAAGTCAAAGATATTCCAGCGCCAGTTGAAGAGTCTACCGAAGAAACGCCAAATATCTCGGAAAAAATTGCGAATGAGAATAATTCGAACTCAGAATCGCAGGTCGGGGAGGCAAAAAGAGGCTCCTCTGAAAGAGTGGTGCCCTCTTTGAACCTCGTTCCACTGTTGGAGGCGAAAATAGAACCAAATTCTTCAGCCGAAAATTTAGAATTGTCCGATTCTGAGAATGAAGATGACACTGAATCTCAGCAGAAAGAAGACATCGAGGAAAACGCTACGAATGACGAACCTACAATCGACAAGGAGAGGAAAAGAAGTGGTCATGTTAAAATTGATCTATCTCCGGAAAACACAGATATACCAACTGAATCAAGGGAAATGCTGAAGCGCCCTCGTGAGGATGATGCTGAAGAAGTCATTAATCGAACGGAGAAAGAAGACGAAACTGGAAAAACTGAAGAGGAAGCCAACACAGTTGCGAATCCTGAAGTGCAAGATCAACTTCCAGTAAGAGAGCTCGTCGATCCCGTCAAAATAATAAAAACCAACCCTGATGAGCAGACCCAGCCTTTAACGATTCCACTCACACCAATAAAGACGCCAAAAGATAAGGATACTATTGAAGAATCTGTGCAGCCTCCGTCCAAGAAGCAAAGAATGGAAGTAGATGAACCCATAATTGAAGCTCCAGAAGCATCTCCGGGTCAAGAAGCAGTCATAATTGAGCCCGAGCAAGCCGGAACCGAGCAAGAGCAAATCGAAAAAAAGCCTGTGCCTGTGGTCTCCGAGAACATTTTAGAGCCTGAGCCAATTGAAAAAATCGTTTCTCCTGAGGTCGAAACCAGAAAAAGTCCTGAAGAAATCATAAAAGCTTCTTTTCCGAGTTTCGAAACCTACAAGTTCAAGTGCTGCGTAGAAAATGCCTGTGATGTGCAATGCGATACATTATCTGAACTCACTTCTCATGTTCAAATCGATCACTCTACTTCTGATTACATTCGGTTCAGAGCTACTACCAGATATTTCAACTTTCAATGCCAAGATTGCGGCTACCGAAGCCAATCACAAGAGCAACATGATAGGCACAAAGCCCCAGGGCAGGTCAAAAACTGCCGAAAGTTCAAAGCCTTTCGTTTCAATTTTGGGATTTCGATGGAATCAGACGGCTTGCCAATTCTTGCGTTGAATCTTTCTGAAACAGCTCCGGAGGACAAAAAGGTAGAAATTCTTGAGAAGTGTGAGATTTGTTCATTGATCTTTCCAGATCAGAAAAATCTCTTTGGTCACTTGATAGAATCACACGGTATCGAAGAGTATTATCGAATCAGATCGTCAAAGAAAGCCAGATTGAGCTTCAAATGCGATAAATGCTCTTGGTTCTTCCCAAGTGCCGAATTTTCCCATTCTAGCGTTCTCTGCACCGCTCAGAAAACCATCACCAAAGAAATCGACGGGGATGGCCACGAATGTCCGTTTTGCAAAATCACCCTGAACGGTAAAGAACTTCTGCATCACGTGGACGAAGAACATCAAGACTTCCAAATCATTTTCCGCCTAAAAGAGTCCAAACTCCTGAAAATCAAGTGCTCCAAATGCGGTTTTCATTTCATCTCAAACCACGAAAAAGAACAACATCATCAGAAACAACAATGCAAAATGAACATTCAAGCGAAACGAGATTTCTTCACGGCTCTTGATGGTCCGGCGGATGAACCTGCTGATCTTCCAAAAACTCCAGAGCCTACTCCACCTAAACAAGCAAATCCGATTCCTTCTCCAAAGGGATCGATCGCATCCAATTCAAAAAGTCCTCATCTAATTCTCCCAAATTTAAATATTTCATCAGGCCTGTCTCCCAATCTTTCAGCGGTTTCTCCGACGAATCTCGCCAGTATCTCCCCAACTCTTTCAATCCCCAAGAAAAGCCAACAACTAAACTCCTTTCCGTTCAATAATCAAAATCTCCAACAGCACCAAGCCCTGGCAAACGCCCTCCATGCCTCTTTCCAAGCTCATCAAGCTTCCTCTGCTCAGAATAATCAACAAAACAACCCTCTCCAATTTCTCAATCAGCGCCAGAATCAGCAATATCTCAACACAAACATCCCCGTCCCAAATTTTCTGACCGCCGCTCAAACTCCTGTCTCTCAGGGGCCAGTTAACCGGCAAATCCTCCAGCTCGACCAGCCAAATCGCTACGGTAATTCTGTCCTTGGAACTTGCTCCTATTGCTTTGTGCCTATGCGATCCAGGCAGGAGATGGTCAGGCATGCTTCAAGCATGCAGGTATAAAATGATTTCAAGAGACGGAGAATTATACTATTTTAGGATTGCCTGACTTTTGCGCAAACATGCCAAAGAGCTTCAAGAGTTCCCTGTCCATATTGTGGCGAAGAAATCTCTGGAGACAGCAAAATCTTACAGGAAAGAGTTAAAATTTTGGATACCATAAAGAAGTAAACGATTTAAAGCTATTTAAATTTTATAAAATAGGCTTGATTGATGAAACCAATATACGTCGTAAGTAAATTACAAATAATACGTGATTTTTTTCTGCATTCATTAGCGGGGATTAAAAATAACCTTTTTTGTTAATAATCAGTAACACTCTTGAAAGAACCACATCCAAGCGAACCACAGTCAATTCTACCATCAATTTCGTCACATGAAATCAGTCGCCCTTCCTTTTCAATGCATCAAATGCAACGGCTCATTCGGTGAAATGCTTCTTCTGCAGATTCACACTCAAAGTTGTGGCATCAATTTGAGCTGAAAATTTGAAAAAAGACTGTTGATGAATAAATTATTTAATAAACAATGTACAGAATGAGGTTTGTTTCTAGCAACAACCATCGCCTTCTATTTTCTTGCCGACGCTTCGCCAGGAGAATAAAAAGTTGCCAGTTGCCAGGCCGAAGACGATTGAAAAGAAGACCCCGTAGTTGTAGCTCATTGTTGCCAGCATGATGTAGTAGCCAAATGTTACTGTAAAACGGTGAACTCATGGTTGTATATTATTTCCACCTTGAGGGATGTAGAGAAGACTTGAAAGAACGTAAAACTTGCTAAAGGCAATTTCCCGAAAACCGAAGTAGATATCATCAGTGATTTTTTGCTCGAAGTAAAATCTCAACGCTAGAATTTTATGACACACGATGAAAAGGACAAGATACCTTTGATTCCTTCAAAAAATATTGCCATGAAGAAAAATGCAAAACACGCACCAATTTCTTGCTTCGCGCTCATGATCATCCATTTTTCCCAAAGAAGCTGTTTAAAGTTTCTCAAGAGAGAAATCAATTGTCAAAATAATTATTACGAACTATCCGACTATGGTCGATTCGTCAGTGACAATAGATACTATGGTCTTATAGGATAATCGAATCAATGAGTCGAGAAAAAAATTAAGAAAATATACCAAAATGAGCAATTATGGTTTTCAGAAACTTTCATAAAATCCCCAGTGGTTTGAAAAATACATCGGCATCATCATCATCTCCATATTTTCCTGATCTTCCATCTTTCTCTCTTTCACAAAAACCTTCAAATACCCTCTTTTTCAAGCTCTCAAGCCCACTTATAAATTTTCCGAACAAAGCCCCTGCGTGACTTTTTCACACATCGTTGGGAAACCTCTTCTCTTTCATTTTGATTTCGTTGAAGGCAAATAGTCATTTTATAATATCATTTCATAATTTACAAATGAGTTTATTCACAGTTTTCTGAAAAATGAAGAAATAATGCATCGGTTTCATCTTGTACTCTTCCTTGATTTCATCATCCAATCAGCGCATGACGGAAATCGGCAGCGCGCCACCAAGTGACATCTTTCTCAGCTGAAAGCGTCGTGATTGGACGGCGTGACGCCAGCGGCAGTAGAGAGTGATCACTGATACTGATAACATCAGTACGACGCCTGAATTATCTTGTTAGAATTCTTGTAGGAAGGAAATAATTGGGAGGGACAAACAGTGATAATTGCTCCTTAGATTCTTGTTGTTTTATTCAAGAAAATGGGATTTAAATTAATAAATAGCAATGTCAAAGCAAGGAGGCCTACCTAAAAGTGCTGCGATCAAAACATCCGTCTGACTGAGTTGAAATCCATTTTTGATCAATACTGGAGCCCCGAACTCATCAAAATCCTCGTTTTTGCTGTGTCTCAAAATTACCCGTGGCCCGTTTTCAAAGTTTTCTAAATCGTTATTTTTCTCCTTTGAAATGTAAAACGGGCCGATAGACACGACCTCCCCGTCTTCCGGAAGGTCCTGTGCAAATCTCCGAGTTCTAGAATTCGAGTCGCATTCTTCCTCGTCCTTTTTCGGACAAGTCTCGTTGTCCTGAAAGCAGACACGCACCTTTGCGTGTAAATACGCCTTTTCGAAGTTGGCGAATTTGAAAACGCCAGTCGAGAATGTTGACAGATTCGACTCGCCGTTTGTGTATAATTTCACGTCAAGACTATCCAGAAACGCCAGACTTGGACATCTGAATTGGCAAAAATGAAGATAGTGTTAGATTCACGATTTTAGGGGTCATCCTTAATTCCAAGCAGTTATTCGCCGAAATTCATAAAGTGACACCCTTATTTATGCCCGTCATTACCTGTCATCAACAATAGGAATATTAATCGGACTTCCGCTTGCCGTCGGTAAGGGTGTAGCCCACGCTTTTTCGACAATGATATTCACTCCTGTGTCTGAGGTCAAAAGTTCCACTCCAACAAAAACGTTATCATCAATTCCAAGCTCCTGAAAGAAAGAATCTAGTTTCAAAGCCGCATCTTGTTCAAAGCTGTTTCGATTTTGGTTTTAAGGGACTTACTGGAATATCGTCCAAGGGCTCGGAGAAGCTTTCGTCGCTGTACAGGTGCATCTTGGCAGAATACACGCCCTCGCCGATTACATCTGATACGATTTCGACCGTGCTAAAGAAAGCTTAGTTGAAATCCAGGAAGATAAAATTGATGTTACTCATGAAGTTCGAATTCTGATTCGTGAGAAGTAGAGACGAAGACATTCAGGGGCCAAGCACAACCGAATGGCATCGAGATTGCGCGGGGAATGTCGTTTCCGATGATGATTTCTAGAGAAAATACAATGAGACAATTTTTCTCAAAACGGAGCTCTGATTTTTGTTTAGTTCAAAAGTTCCCCTCAGCGGAAGAAAAAGTACGTGTTTTATCATCTTATGAAAAGCCCTTACCTCCTGGAAGTACGTCGCGCTTTAGGGCGTTGCGGTAGACAATATGGGTGGAGTTAACTTCGCTCTCCGTTAAACAGTCGAAATTCGGCTCGAGAAGCCCATCTTCGTTTTCGCTTCTTCTAGTGCACCAGCGCCATTTTCCACTTTCAGTTTTCTGAAAAAGTAGCAGTTTTAACTAATGATTATTTATGTCTGTTCCTAGAATACACGGCCCTGGGTATTTAAAATGTGATAAGCACGGTGCTGCCAAATCCTGGCGCGCGTGTATTTGTCGCGTGACAGATTTCGCTGAACCCCGAAGAGGATCTGATTAAATGAAGCATCGTGAAGGTTTAGCATTTGCTTGAATACAAAATTTTTTTCAAGAAATTAACGCTATTGGTCGCTTTTTCAACGGTAAAATACTCAAAACCAAAAACGGTAAGTTTAGCTTAGGATGCTTTTGGAACAGTGTTCACAGTTTCTAATTTTCAAGCCCGGGCTCTGAGAAATTCAAGAGCTCCGTGCCTAAGACATGCGCTTTTATTCAATCATTTCGCAACGAACAAAAACCTTTCCCATCCCTCCATTTTTTCTTCGAAAACCGTACTTGGGCGATCAAGATCTCAAGAACTAAATGGCAAAATCCAGTGATTAGAAATTTTAGAGGCTCGAAATTACGTTTAGCCATGCAACCGCGAAACGTGCTCGCTAGCCGCTGCACCTTTAGGAGTGGTATTTTTACTCCGTCATCCAATTACGCTTTTTTCAAAACGAGCCCCTTTTCAATTAGAAAAAGATCTTTTCAGTTAGAATGAGTACCTCTCGCTCGCCAAAGCAGCTAGAATCTTTCAGGTGGATTTTCTCGGGACTTCGAATATCGTGGTCGATGAAGAACTGCTCTTCTAGCTCCAGGCAGATTTCGTCGAGTTCGCATGACAGCTCCACTAGAACAATCTGTTAAAAAACGATTCTCTTTAACATTTTTAAAAGCTAGCGAAGTGACACCCTTATTTTTCTATCTTTAAATTTACAAAAATTCAAAGAGAAAAATAAGGGTGTCACTTCGTTATCTTTAAAAACAAATTTGGTGAGTAAAGTTGATTGAGCGTAATTTAAAATTTCTCATTCAAATTGAGTGGAAATCAACCACCCCGCGGTCAAGAGAAAACCCCACGATGTTCCCCGAACCAAGTGTCTTGAAACCACACTCGGAATTGAAAAATACGCTTCGCCTCGGTGAATTTTCTCATATCATACTTTCGATATTACAAAAAAATGAAGATGGTGCGATGTCGTAAGAAGATAAGGCACGAGCACTTAGACACGGATTGTTTCCCGATAAGCTTCGTCACTCACTTTGCCGCGGTCGCTTTATCTTTTCAAGTGGCGAATACTTATTTTATTTTTTGGTTCGTTAATTACTTTTATGTTTGATCCAATTCATGATAATAATTCGACTAAAAATGCACTATTGTAAAAAAAAACAGGGAATTAAAATGCTCGATTTTATAAAACAGCCAATCAAAATGCTCGATTTTTTAGAACAACCAATCAAAATGCACGATTTTCTTAAAGGGCCAATCACAATACTTGGTTTTCTAAAACGGCCAATCAAAATGCTCGATTTTCTAAAACGGCCAATCAAAATGCTTTATTTTTAAAAACCGCCAATTAAAATTTTCGATCTTTTTATCCGTCTTATAAAAAAGATGTAGGCAACTTTCGCTGAAAAATATTCAAAAAATTTGCAAAGAAAAAGCCTTATCCGCTCTTTTTTGTCGTAGCACATAATATTTATGCTTTATCTTCCTGTAAAATTAACCTAAGAGCACCTTCCAAGCAGCTTATTACCTGTCTCACTCTCTGATAAGATATGAAAAAGCTGCCCTTTGTCAGGACAGAAAGCCACGTACTTAGTTCTTTCCACATATGTTTCGTTCAATTATCTTTATTTCTCCCGCTCCTATTTGGACTTATGCAACCGACCCAACGGTCGGACCAAATTGATGAGCATCTATGAGTTGTTTTTGAGTTGAGCGAGGAGGTGTCGGAAAAACCGAAGAACAAGCTGTCGGAGGAGAAAATCAAAGCTCGATCTTGTTCAAGCCACGTCTTTGGGCTGATAACAAGCACAAATTAGAAATCATTATATTGCCATATAACGATACATAACATAACAGGCCACGTGATTTGGGGATTCAATAATGCAGGGAAGCTCAAACAACCACGACAACAGGCTAAAATATCTCTCAAAAGCAAGATTGAAAATTTCCGTCTTTTGAAATTTTGAAAATTTGAGTCAAAATCATAAATGCTCTAGAAAATTATCATTTTAATCCGCTTTGCCACGGCGGTATTAAATCCTATACACTTCGATATATCATGTTGAAAAATCCCACGTGTCCTCGTCCTCTTTTTTTCATAATGCTAGCATCAATTTCTAGCAGAAATTGAATAAGGGTGGTATAACCTAAAGCTTCCGCTGCTCACTTAGTCCGGTGGGTAAGCCTCTTCGTGCTTGAGTTAAGCTCTCGAACGTTGAATTCAGAGAATTTTCGCAACACGTTTTCAGGTGTTTCATCAATTTGAAAGTACTACTTACAGTTTTCCTCTAGAATTTTCTCCACAACATCGTTTTGCTGCATTTCTGAACAAATTATTAAAGGCGTGAATTTCAAGATAAATTTTCTTTCATGATTCATGAAAATCAAAATGGACCAATCAGAAGGCTTGATGATGAAATTCGTTATCAGTAACTCGATCAGTAGAAAAAAAAAAGAAAGTTTTTTTTGAATTTTTTTATTAATTGAAATAGAACCGCAAGTCCCCGATTTTTAAAATTGCTGAGACAATGTTATTCCAACAGATTTGAGGCCGCAAAAAACTCGAAAAACCGAAAAGCAAGCAAGTCAAAATAAACGCTCGGTTAAAGTAATCCCACTGTGACAATACTCAATTTCCTCCGCTCCTGCTGATTTTCAAGAGAGAGAGCTAAATCAATTGAGTTTCTTTATGCAATGAATTTTCTGGTATGAAATCGAGCAGAGCCAAAAATCGCATGTATCCCAGGTCCCCGGTGACGTTCTTGTGACACAGGCCACCGGAAAATCAGAATTATCATAATTATCACGTGAGCGGTTAAAACATGTCATTGCGCGTTTTCTATAGCCTGGATCAGCAGCTTGATTGAATAATCTCTCTTCAAAGCGTCTTTATTCCGTATCTGTCTCGAAAATTTATTGAAAAAAGTCTAACAATATGATAACCATTAATAATAGAGCATTATTAATTAATATATTATAATTATATTATTTATTTATTATTTTATTTATTATATTATTATATTATTAATGGTCCATTATTATGTGGTTAGATAAGGGATCAGAAATATGTGTAAAACCTGAGCAACACAGTGTGAGTGAGCTTAACATTGTGACCCCCTTATTTTCAACAAACAATTATTCTGAGTCCATTTTCGATCTCAAAGAAATTTTTCCGAATTTCAAATCGGGCTTTCAATTTCTTTGAGATAGAAAATGGTAATATGATAGAGTAATTGTTTGTTGAAAATAAGGGGGTCACAATGTTAAGTTAACGGGAAAATCCGATGTTTATATGTGATGGATTCGTAATTTGATAGAAATAGAAACTGTTCCACGAAAAACGTGAGACCCTCTCTTGAAAATATTTTCCGATAAGTAAGAAAGTGGGCGGGCGCTGTTTTCTGATGATAAAAAAATTCGAAAAAATTATGGCAGGTGGGAAGCCGTGCTTAGCGGATCCCGGCCGAAAGCAAATAATCTCTTCTAGATCCTCGGAAAGCCCGGCACATGACCGCTTTGCTGATGTAAAAAAAGCAAAAGGAGGATTGATTTTTAGAAAAAAAAATTCGCTGACTTTAGAAAAGAAATAAACGAAAAAGATGATGCGACGTTTTGTTCTTAGAAAAGAAGCAGATCTAACTGACGTTAATTCCATTTTAGTTTATCGTTATTTTGATTAGCTCAATTATTTTTGGTTCAAATAGAGCTTTCTCCATCGAGGTTTGGCCAAAAACACGGGTCAATCGTATTTTGAATTTGATTTTTGGACAACGTTTTCCTGTCTTCCAGGAACCTTCTTTTGCATTAGAAACTCAACGGGGAGTAGACTCAAAACTTGACTTTCTATTTGACTAGCAAAACTTTTTCAGAAATTTCAGAAAAAAAATTATAATCGAAAACCATAAATCTGACTCCGAAGATTCTTTTATATTTTTTTAAATTCTCTCTCTTCTGACCTGTTTAATTAATGCTCCGTTGGAGATTAATCCCATTTGGGAATAAGAGAAACAATATTATGTTAAAAACTTACTTTCAAAAATTATCTTCTTTTCCGTTCTTCAAAAAAGCGCGGTTCGGAGAGGACTTTCTTCTTTGGTTTTCTCTTTTATAAAAATTTCTACTATTATTATTTAATAATTTTTCTTTTGATAAAGCAGTACTCGTAAAAGAAGAAAAATCATGAATCCTCATTCCGAACCGTTTTGCTCGCGCGCGCCCTCCCCGCAGCGCAACTTTTCTCATGCGTCAGAAAAATGTTCCTCCGCCGCAAGTTGCAAGAAAACACGCCTGCTACGCAAATTAGCGACAGCAACTTACAATTTTCTCAGTTGAACATGTGTTTTCAGAGCAGTCGAAAAACTGTATTTTCGAATTTCTTTGATGGAAGTTATTATTCTGACAATATTCGATAAATATTGTTATCAAAGTTTTAACCAAAGAAGTTGATACAATCGTTGCCGATATAATATCGGGGATATTGAAGATAAGAATTATTGGAGTTTATTTAGGATTGAACAGTTATCGGGTTGATTCGAAGATTTGCAAGTTTCTGTAGAATTCACGGACAGCTTCGTCGAAATCATCCGTTTCGCTCAACGAAATTGCATCTGAAAAGAATTTTTCTTTTCTCTATCTCTCAAATTTTATTGGTTCTCAAAAGGATTTCTCGTCTTTGATTTGATAAAAGCCAATCAGATAGAGAAATTTCAACTGATAGGCTATCACCGATTGAATATTCTCTTACTCATTTTTTCCACAAGCGCATCGTTCGGTGCAGATTCAACGACATAAACAGATGATGCATTTGAACTATGAAAAGATCATCATCATCATTCTTGGGAGGGTAGGGCCTACCTTCTTCTTCTTTCAAATTTCCTCGCTGGCAACGCTGGTTTCGGTCTCAAAGCAGGCTTTTGGCTCGCTACTTGAGGTGGCGGTTTCGGAAAATCGAATTGCGAATTTTCGAACTGTTGTTGAGCAATTTGAGTTGATTGAGTGAAATCCTCGTGGATTGATTCGTAAGCTTCTGAGCTTCATGAAAGAACAGATGATTAGATAAGAGGGATAAGAAAGAGACTTACTTGGGACGATCTTTGAAGGAATTGAAGGATGATCGATTGCCTGAGCTTGAGCTTGAGCTTTTTCGAGAAGGAGTGATCGGTCTTGGCGACAGAGATCCGTCTTTGATGGATCCGGGACGCGGGCGAGGGGAGATCAAGGGTTTCGGTCTGAAAAGCATGAATTTCTTGAGTCAATTATGTGCATAAAAAATTTTATTGGCTTATTGAGCTTATCAAATTTGAAATGACTAGTCTCCATAAATGTTTTGCAGCGATCATTGTCTTTTTAATATCACGATAATTACACTTGATAACAAAGACGATTAGCCCGAACCTCCAATTAATTCCAGATAAAACAATTACACGCCTGACTAAATCGCAAGTGGCATAATAGTAAAAGTACCTGAACTGAGCGGCACTTTCGCCTTTTATTTGTCCAAATCGCTTTCGAATGTCTGTAACACTTCCTGGATCGTCATAAACGATCTGAGATCGGGGCTCGTCAGAACTCATCGTTGATTTCAAAAATGAAATTTAATAAACGTCAGATCTCAATCTAAAAAGAAAGAAGAAAGTACAGGAGCTTTCTTATGTCAGAGGGTTCAGAACTGAACTTACAAGCAGCTCTATTTAAATGTTCATTTGGATAGAAAATTCTTCTTGATTTCTCTCTATAAAAAAATAAGAAAAAGTAGCTCTTCTTTGATTTACGAGCGCCTGGGCGCCCTTTTCAGTTCTCAAGAGAGGATATTCTGCTTTATTTTGATCTGAGGTCCTTTTGTTTGAATTGTTTAAAAAATACTTTACACTCTTCTCTCTTCTCTACTTTCTTTGTTGTTTTCTTTCTTAGATATATGTATATCTTTTAACGAAAAATGCGAATTGTAAAAAAACCGGGGATTTTATGAGAGCTCAAGTACGCTTTTCGATATTTTCTCGCGCGCGGTACCTTTCCTGTCGTAAAAATGTCTAAAGAAACATGATTTGTCGATTCGACACCCTTAAAATAATTATTTGACAAGTTGCTTAGGGTTCGGGGTCCTCAATTGCGGAATCTCTCTTTTTCTGTTTTTACCAAAAATTCTCTATTTTGTACCTAAAATGTCTCCTATTGATTTCTGCTCTATTGGTTTGATCAATGATCGTCACGTGGCCATAGTCACGTTCAAAAAGAGTAAAAAAAGATAAGCTTTGAAGAAAAAAATTATATCAAAGAAGTGGGAGATAAGAATAGATTGAAAAGGAATCGATGGGTTCCACACAACTGGGGATCGATGATCATCCTCTCCGCTTGTTGAGATGAATTTTAGTTGGGAATGTTAATTGGGTTAATAAATGGCCCCTTTGGGGGACCTCAGAGCATTTTGGACCTTGGAAGGTTAATGGAAGTATTCAATTTGAATGAGTTAGTTCTGAATACCATACGGTATCAACCGGTTATATTCTTTCATTTTCTAACGAAGCCGCGGAGATCAATAAAATAATTGGCGAACAATAATTTTGTCGTCTTTTAGTTATTTCTCAGCTGAAAGATGAAAACTTTTTTTCTGAAAAAATTCTCTTATGAGTTTCATCTCTATTTGATCTTCTGCGCTGCACGAAAGGTCAATATTAGCCATTTCATTTTTCCCCCATCGCTTCAAGAAATTAGAAATTCCTCTAACAAAGCGTAACATGCTCTGGGCGCCGTGAGTCCGGTCACCTTCAGATTTTCCAATCACAAGATCTTCCGAACTCATTTCTTGTCAGTGGAATATGCTGGTTTATTTACAGTTGGCAATGGCAGTTTTGGTGAATAATGTGAATAAATAAGGTGGATAAAGGGAGTCAAAAGCATCAGAAATTGGATGTTCTTATCGTTAGCTTTTGAGTTGTTCTTTTGCTTTTTTCGGTTTCTTGCCTGGAAAAGAAACGATTATTAAAATATTAAAAATAAAAACAAGCATAATTAAATTGTTTTGAAGATGTCTCACCTTTTTCTTTGAAAACGCACGTGATTGTTTCTTACATCTTGTTGTCTCCTCAGTCTCCTGACGGCGTCAATTTTGTATTTTAGAAAACATGTGATCATTGTTACAATTATCGCCGCGCATAGCCAAATAATTAATCTGAAATGAATAAATAAGCTCACCTTTAATTTTTACTGTGAACAATCAAAGCAAATTTTTTCTGAAAAATTAAAATTATCAACAGATCAGACCAGCCTAACCATCATTAATGAAGCATTTTGATGAATTTATAATTTGAATTTTTAAGCAAAAAAAATTTGAAATCATAGAGGAGAATCGAAAACTCGATTTTTCAAGTCTGTTTTTCAGATCCCGTTCTGACGAAAAAATAGGTAAAATGGAGCTATATTTTTATTTTCAATACGAAATATTCGTACTTACATGAGTAAAAGCGGACTTCGCCTCTCAAACGTCACAAAATATCCGTCAAAGTCTTCATCAATTTCAATTTCAATCCGCGTCCAGTTTTTACCAATACTTTCAAATTCTCTAAAAGACTCTTCACTGCTGTTCATTATTGGACTCATGAGTCGGTTTGGTTTTACTATCAGAAGGAATTCGAGGGAGAAAAGGATCTGAAAATGCTGCTACATGGCGCGCGAGAGACGCCTCATTTCTTGCCTGAATAATTTCTATAATCACTGCGCCAATGGAACTTCAAAAAAAGTCCTTTATATAAAAATATTCCCATTTAGCTTCAGACCAATTAAACATAGTAGTCCCATTTTCCAAACAAAGTAAAAGTAGAATTCTAACACAAAAGGGGTCGTTTCTTGATTCTTTAACAACGAAAAACATCTTGTTTTCTACAGCTGTGTTGTATTATGTTCTGGCAATATCTTGTTCGTATTTTTGAGCGCCTTCGTTCAGGGTTTTGTCGTCCAAAAGATAGTCCATCGATCCGGTTTGAATCGCCTCTAGAATTGAGAATTCGTGTTTCTTTTGATTCCCATGTCTTACCTTGACCAGCAGCACAGCAAGGGCAGCAGCACCAGAAAAGAACATCTTTCCAAAGCTCACCTAAAAATGATTAAAATGCATTATTTATGTCTATATTATTTGAATTTATTTAACGTAGTTATTTTAAATTATAATTAATTGAAGTTACATAACATTTGTTACTTTGCTAATGCGTAAAATTTATATGAGATGTTGAACAATAATAATTGTCCTTTTGAAGCCGGAGATATGCATCCTCGCCTTAGATTGTTCTTACTCACCTTCAATTCCATGTTTCTTTCTTATTTGCTGCCTGAGAAGAGCATTTATGCAAGGGGCAAAAGACATCATTGCCCAGAGGGTGGCATCTTCTCCGATTGATTCTGCGTTTTTTCCTTAGATATTTCTAGAACTCATGAAGACTCATGTAACAGCGATTTATTCATAAATAAACCGATAGTAGAAACAATTTAAATCTTAAAAATAAACATAAATGTTACCTTGAATTAAGGGCGTTGCAAAACAAGAAGCAAACATCATCGGCAACTTCGAAAAACAACCAAAAAGTCCGGTTTTCCAATCGCTCATTATTTCACAATCTCGGGAGGGGAAACTCTAGTTCGACAAAAAAAAATCCGCTGTTTGAAAGATAAAATGTCCTCGGAAATTGACAATTTGCTCGAGCATCAGTGAAATATTTGGATAAACGATGTTTGTCCAAAACGCGACTGTTTGCTGATCAGAGGCTTTTTTGCTTTTGTATGACTGTAGCTTCATTCTGACTAGAATAGCTTATAGTTGCATATAAGAAACTGTTTATTAGACTTTATTCTTGAATTTTACACACTCAACAGTTGGATTCAAAGAAAGATATTGTCTTTAATTCAGCTCTCATATAATTATTTCTCAAATAAAAAGATTCTTCTTGAACTTTTCGTAGTGCACTTTTTATGAGAGCCGTTCATTCTATCCTCCGAATAATTGCTGGGAATATTGCTTTTTTGCTTCATCTTCTTCTCCGATCGTTTTTGATCAAGTCCCCTGTTTTTCATATTTTTGAATTTAATTTCTTCATGAGCTTTTGAGCCTTTTTACAAGATATTTAAAAATATGCCAATATTCCTACAGAGTAGGCAGGAAACACCAAGGGCGACGATTTGGACGAAACCGGCCGAAACTGATATGCTCAGCAAAAGATTCTAAAAAAAAAGATTTGACATTATGTACAGAACAAGGTAGAAGGTATCATAAATGCCGACCGAAGGTGTCTGGAACCGAAAAAAAATTTCGACAAATTTCGTGTGAAAAATTCCCAACCAATCAGAAGCCGGGATTCGGCAATCCACCCAATCAGCAGTCGAGTAGCCGCCCACGCAAAATTTGTCGAAATTTTTTTGTCGGTTCTAGACACTATCCCGGTTTAAGATAACTATTTTAGATACCAGTAGGCTATTTTTACTCAAAAGTGGATAATTTAACATTATTTTAAGGGATCCCCCCCCCGATTTCGTCAACTTTGACTCCGAACTACTTTTTTTAGGGCTGAGCTTTTTACAAGGATAAGGGCTCATTTTGAAGCCCGTTTTTTAATGAACAAACTCTAGTATAGAAATTAATTTTCATCAGGGGGAACACCTCGAAAAGACGGGCTGAAAACATTGATACTCGCGAAAAACCCCATTTTGGGCCATTTTCAAAATCGAACTAGTTTTTTCTGCTCTTAGATAGAGCCCTTAATCAATAACAACTGTCTTCCTTGATCCCTTATCTACAATCTCTAGTACAGGCATGTGATTCTGTCAAGGATTGTAGAATTTTTCTTAACAAGATGTTTTTCAACTGATTTTTGCCATTTTTACGACTTTCCATGCTCTCTAGCGCCTTTTCGTGGTTAGATATTTTATTAAATCTACTTTTTTCTAATTCAGTTTTTTCTAAGCTTTCTAAAGAGCCCTTATTCATCTGATTATGTCGACTTTGAAAAGTCGAAAAAATTGCGAATTTTTTCTAAGTAAAATTTTTCATTAAAATAAGCCATTTTCAAAGCTTTGTCACGGTTAACCACGTGACGGACCCCCCTTGACATAATATATGAAAATGATCGCCAAACAACGGAGAATCCAAAAATATATCACACGAAGGCTTTCGATGATATTTTTCAAATCGGGAGGGGATCCCTTAATTCAAAAATAACTTAAGGCTATAACCTCTCTTTTGGCCTCTTCGGAAAACCGACTACCCTTGGTCGATTTCAAAAATTAAAAAGACTCATATACTCAAAATCTATCGTAGATTTCAGAAATGCTATCAAAAATTAATTTTTCATTTGAAATTTCGACTTTACAATCATTTAAAAAACGCCGATCGGTTTTCCGAAGAATTTTACCATTACAGAGGCAGATTTTTTTTGATCAATTAATAGATTAAAGCCTTCTCTACAATCCCTATGGAAAAAATCTTCGAAATCTCTTCAAATTTTCATTCTAGGGCCATGTTAGTGCTGGCACCTGAGGATAAAAATGCGCGTGGACGCGCTGCGCGGAGTGCTTTCCTCCAGGCCAAAAAGAGAGCGCTGTTGGCGAGCGTGTGAGTCAAGCGATTCATCGCGCTCTGATTGGCCGCGTGGATCTCAAGCGTCCGTCTATAAACAAAAGAGATTTGAAAGAAGAGAAAATTATAATCATAATTTAGACAATTTCTTGATATTTTTTCCAAAGGGATCATAGAATATGCCCTACTTAATATTATTGTCGGATTTATTCTACCTCAGAGCTTCCAGTTTTCTCGGAAAACCGATCGGCGATTTTTGAATGATTCTAGAGCAAAAAATTACCAGAGAAAAGTATTTTTTGATGGCATTTTTGAATTCTTTTGGAGAAATCAAGTATGTTTGCCCTTTAAATTTTTGAAATCGACCAAGGGAAGTCCGTTTTCCAGAGAGGCCAAAAGAGAGGTTATAGCCTTAATTCTTTTTGTTCACGCTATTTCGAGAAATAATTTAACAATAAGAAATAATATTTTATTTCCTGTATCGTCTATCTGGAAGAGGTCTTTTGAGGATATTCTTATCGGAAAAGAGCTTTCTTTCTGAACCTAAGGTGATAAGTTATCAAATTTTGCGATATAATCGATAGCACGATTTTATCAAAGAAAAACAGTCCGACAAGAGTTAGATTATATAGATGTTCAACAATTATCCTTTGAGCATCAATTTTCAACCAGATTATCAATTTAATTGTACTTACCGAGTAGACATTTATTCGATCCCCACAGCCATAATCGTTGCTTATTTCTCCATCATCCGGGCAAAATTCAAACAAGAATTGTTCGCTTGAATTTGTCGGAATGATCGTTTCATTAACGCGAGATTCGGGAGAGCAGCAGGTTTTTGGAATCTTTCCGAAAAATCGAGTTTGGTTGGAAAATGTCGTCCAGTCGCTGATTCCGTTGATCCCGCAGCATTGGAACTGAAAAAAATAGACTCTTGGGATGAAGTTTGAATGATTACCAATTCATGAACATTATCCCAAAGTTGCTGAACAACGGGAGCTCCAATTTGAATAATCTCCACGGGAATTTCACCACTTTAATGAGTATTAAACGGCTGAGAATTATAATACTTATTTCTTCATTAAAACTACTTATTCATTATTATTCATCTGCTAGAATAAACTAAAGGATCTCGAATTTACTTAAGTAGCAACTTATGTTATAATTGAAGCATTATGATCGCAATTATGATAATCCTTCATTTCCTTTTATCACTTAAAACCGGTCCTTTTCCAGTCATGCGTGATTAAATTATCAATCCAGTCGTTGTTTTCCCCATCACCTCCTTTTTTCTTCTGCTAGAAATTGAAGTATATAGTTGTCTTTATTGTTGCAGCACCTGAGTTTCTTGAGATATCGTGCAAAACTTAGGAACAGTCGAATTTTCAGCCTTTAAAGTCCTCAGCTCCGTTTGATCACAACTTTCAGCCGCGTTCCAATTTCACTCGATATTATGTATAGAAGATAACCAAAAGATTCTATGATCATATTTAAAAATGCGGGTTTCCTGTAGCGATAGATGTTGAGGCTTTGGTTGACGAATTGGCGCGCTTCAGAAGCATTGAGGAAGATAATTGTCCCAGCAGTCAGCTCAATCACCAAAATTACAAAGATGATTGTAAAGAACTTAAAACATTAAAAAAGAAAAACATCAAAGAGTAAAGTTTACCAAGCTCAAGAGGCATTTATTCTCACGGAGGGCACCGTAGCAGCCGAAAAAGCCGATGATTGTGAGGAGTCCTCCGGATAGAATGACCAAATACAGCGCTAGAAATTAGTTTAACATTGGTTTAAACAAGGCGAGGTACCTTTGTTTACAAGGGAAAGCTGCTCGACCGATTCAATGATTTTCGTAAACTCGGAGCTCATTTTCATCGCCATAAAACCGCATGTTAGCAAAAGAACCCCTGCGATGAAGAAAATGAAATTGAAAGTAAAGACTGAGTATTTGAGACATTTTGCTGTTCACGCCTTTTTCAACGCTGCAATATTTTTTTTGAAAAATTTTGAAAAAAACGGGCCTGAGGATTGTTGCATTTTCTCTATTTTTCTGAGCTGCGACTTCTCCTCCTCCTTTTTTTCGCTGTTTTTCTCATTTTCAAACTTGGCAAGTTCGTTGATTTGATTAATTAGCTCGAGTGCTTTTTGAAGTTGTCGTCCATTTGATCTTGCGTATTTACGTCAGCCCTTTCCCGTTTTCAGCCTTTTTTTGAGTCTGTCGATCCTAAAATCGACTATCTTCATCAATCATCATAAAAATAAGTCGACAATCTTTGGCCAATCAAACTAAAAATAAAACAAAAAAGATGCATTATGAGATTTCGCGCAAAACGTATGTTTAACCTTAGCTTTGAAAATATAAAGAAAAATCTTTTGTTTTGATTTCGCGCCAAGCGTAAAAAAAATTCGCCCGGACAATTATTTTTTTCGAAGATTTGGCGAGTATCAATGTCAGTTTACGAGAAAGTTCAGAAGTGAAAAGGAGCTTAGATTTGATTTTTGGGCGATAAATTGAATCGTAAAATCGCCGCTCGTAATTCTCCAGTGACGAAATGAGAAGCCAGAGAGGAGAGAAAAGTTGATAGCTTAAACGCTTTCCGAAAAAAAACAGATGAAGAGAAAATCGCTGCTGGATTTTCTCATCGCTCTGGCGATTGGGTAAGTTGTATTTTTGAAGACCCAGGGTCCCAAGTTCTTCATCTTCAGATTTCTCATTGGCGACGTCTTGCAAGCATACCTCAAGCAAAAACGCTGCCTTCCCGAGCTCATCCGCGCCCGTCTCGAGTCAAAAGCCAAGCTTCGATTTCAACCCTCAAATTTTGACCTCCAAGAAGCTCCAGAAGTTGACTTTGGCATTTCAAACTCACAATCATCTTCTGAAGAAAATAATTTTGATCGAATCCGGCAAGAAATTGGGGGAAAGAGAAAGAAACGAGTTTTTATTGCTATTCACTCAACGCCTGATTATTTGCTTACTCGTGGCCAGGAAATGCTCCAAAAAGGAATTTTCTAGTCTTTAGTTGTATCATCATCCCATTGGCATTCAAAACAAACCCTTTTTCGAGCTTTTAAACAGGCAATAAAAGACACCTGGCTCCAAGAAATCGACCCTCGAATCGCAACCGTCCGTTTTATCTCCTCCCCCGTCCCAGGTTTCCCGACTCTAACCCTCCCTGGCGTCGACGATTACGCCTACCCGCCGCAGAAAAAATCATTCAAGCTCTATGCATACTTCAACTCCATCGCCGACGACTACGACTGGTTCATCCGCGTCGACGACGATCTCCATCTTCAGTTCGATCTTCTTATTCAATTTTTGAACAAAATAAACCCGGACGAGCCGCATTACATTGGAGGAACTGGATTTGGAAGAAATGCTGATGATTATATTCCTCATGGCACGGCTTTTTGCATGGGCGGCTCTGGTGTCATCTTTTCTCATAAACTTATCAGAAATTTGAGACCCTATCTGACGACATGTATAAAGGTATCATGGAAGCATTCTCCATATTCCGTATCTACATAAGAGTTTCTTAGAATTGTCAACATAACGACAGATTGAGAAAAATTATCCAACAAAATTTGCTTGTAGAGTTATGCTTTTTTACTCAAAATTCTAGAACCTGATGACCGAACACGAAGATGTAGAAGTTGGCCGCTGCATTTGGACTCATTTGAACATGGACTGTACCAAATCTTACGAAACCAACGCAATCCTCCATCAAAACTGGAAAAAGCATGTTGCACCTGGCGAAATCGGCTACAAAAACGACATCGACGCCGAACTCGACCTCGACGACAAAATTCTCCGGAGCGCGATCACGCTACATGCTGTCAAAAATCCGTCTTCTCAAATTTCCGTCCGAATGAGAATTCTGCGACATCGAGGAGAACTTATGTTCAACAGGACTCAGGAACTGCAGAAAATGATCAAGAGCTCGCACGGGCGAATGAAAGAGCAGATGAATGGGTGTATTTGGGATTATGTGAAGAACATCGATACGAAATACACGACAAGTTTGTTCAGTTTGGATCCGATTCCGCAGCTGAAATTGGTTGAGCCGTTTTTGACTGCGATTCGACAGCTGAAATATGTGAAGAAGGACATGACTCTCAATCACATGCTCTATCAATGCGTAACAAGGTAATCGTATGAAGTATGGATTTATTATCACGGTTAATATTTGTAAAAGGCAGTACTATTTGATTCATCAATATAAAATAGTTTTTATTGAAGGAGGAAATGCATGCACAACAATTTGATATGCTCACGATTCATTTCAAGACAAAATTATCTTCATCAGTAGTCTGATATTTTCAGCATACGTTCAATTCACTTATAATTCTGGATGACTCTAAAGTTTCATTTAAAAATCAAATCTTGCAACTTCTGATATTGAATCTCTAAGCGATTCTTCGTTTATATCTACAAAAAATCAATCCTCCCCCCTGCTTGGTTTCGATTTTTGATAGTCTTGATTTGGCCCCCTTTCAAGCGTTAAATTTAATTCGGTATTGATTGGCATACAAATCCATCTTCTTCTAAAACTTGGCTGATACAAGGGCATTTTGGGCCTTTTTTTTGACAATTCTTCAAGCAGTTTGCATGCCACCTTAGATAAATGACGAAATACGGAAAGTTTCGGTATTTGAATTTATTTGATCATCCTTTTCAAGAAATCTGAAAAATTAAGAGTATGTGCATATTTGATTGTCTGATTATCATCAGATTCAATTAGAATACTTTTATCGCCACCGCGATAGCCAAAATACCCACTATTATCGTGATGCTCAGTGGTAAATAAGTATAAATCTTCAATATTCTGCTGTCAGATCTAAACTGATCTTCAAACGATATCAATTTTGAATTAAGTTTGCTTATGTTCCAACTATAATTGTCAATTTGATTTATCAAATTATTCATTCTTTCTTCAAATGAAGCCATAAGTAAAGCTTGGCTCTCAATTTGACGCATTTTTTCAAGATTGATGTTTTCAATCAGCTCATCATGTTTGTTTTTCATTTCGAGCTGCTCCTGTTTTATCTTCGTCAGCTCGGCTTTAATGAGTTGAAGCTTGCCTTCAATAATCTTGTCGGTCGCCGATTCAATTATCCCTTGAATTGCTTGATTTTCACTCTCAATTGTCATCAATTCCACTTTTTCTTCGAACGCATTTGTTCTAAGATTGTGATTTTCGACTTGATTCTCAAAATCCGCCACTTTTTCAATGAGTTCTTCATTTTTCTTTTTCAGCTGGTATTGTTCTTCCTCGTAATTGCCTATCTTGGTCCTGTAGAATTGAAGTTTGCTCTCGATAATCATTTCGATCTCTGCCTTTGAAAGGTTTTGAGATTCATGAGAACGCGAGTCGTTTTCTCTGTCATATGTTACGATGCTTTCAGAGTATTTCGAATTTTGCGACATTTCTCAAAAAATTATTTTCGTCTTTATAAATTATTAATTGAACAGAGCAGTAGTCTTAGCTTCAGTATTTTCCCTTCAACAAAAGTACAGTCAGATGTCAATATTTACGCTTAACAAAAGAGTTTGAAGAGTCTTGTATGAAATAATTGCCCTTTTTCCACACACGCGATATTGAAGACCGCCATTGCGAGTTCTTAAATCAAATTTCTAGCGACATGAAGGCCTATTTACGATCCTTTTACGAGCTGTCTCGCTGGCATTTGACGATGTTTTCTCAAAAAATCTCGTCCTCATCCTTTTTTCGCGAGCCAACGCCTCTTAAAATCGACTTGGAGAAGAAAGCGCAAAGATCTGTTACTTTAATTGTACCGCTTTTTGGCCGAATGGACAATTTCAAACGCTTCCTTGGTGTTTTCAAAACTCTGACAGAAACAGACGATGATCTCAATCTAATTGTTTCACTCTCTGGAACGCCTGAAGAGCGATTTTCTTTGATCGACGTTATTCAGTCAATTTTACCGACGACCTCGTATCAACGAGCCGTGAAGGTGATCACGTGCAATATTCCGTTCAAGAAGGCCGATTGTCTTCAAAAAGGAATCGATCTGTTGAAGGGGGAAGATTTGTTCTTCGTTTACGATGTGGACCTGATTATTGATCAAGGTTTCTTGAGGAGGATTCGAGCTGTGACCGAGTCGGAAGTTTACTTTCCAGTTTTGCTTAGTCAATTCGAAGCGTCGAAGAAAAATGGACCAGGGAACGGTTGACACGCGCTTTTTGCATTCTTTTCTAAATTGCAATTCTTTGAACAAGTCTCAACCATATTAAAAGAGGTGACAGAAACGAACGGCTTCTGGCGAACCTGGGGTGTTGGTCCTGTAGCCATGACAAAGAAAACCTACGACTCATCAGATCGCTACAATCAAACCATCTCTGGCTGGGGAAATGAAGATACTGAGTTGTACGAGAACTTCATCACCAAAAAGATAAAATTTTCCCGCTCCCGCGACGCTGGAATCTTTCACCCCTGGCATGCGAAGAATTGCGAAGGCCTGCCCAAAGAAACAACGCAGTATTCTGCTTGTGTCAAGGTCAATTTGGAACACAGGATGAATTTGAAGAAGATGGGAGATATTCACCTGAAAAACTCGAATAAATTCTTGGAGTTTTTGGAGACGGATCAGATGATTGTCTCGCCTCCCATGCCTATCAACAGGAAAAAAGCGGTGCTGGTAAGCGAGAATATTCTCTTAGTTTTACTTTCAAGTATTGAATATTTTTAATTGATAGAGGATTAATTGGATTTTCCGAATGGATGATTCTTTTCAAAATTGCAATACTTTGATAATATTAAATGAAAGAAAAAAGACGGCAGTATATAATCGTTTTTGTAGCTCCTGACGTTTGGAAAGTCTGGTGATGACTTTATCGGTGAGATCTTCAATTCGCACGAAGAAGCGTTCTACATCCACGAACCCCTGCATCCGCTCTACAAGCTCGGTTTCAAAAGCAGCTCCGTCATTCCCCGACTCAACCTTCTCGGCAACCAGCTCAGCTGCAACTTCGAGGATCAATACGACCAGCGCCTCTCCTGGGCAAAATACTCGCAAGACATCACCGCCGACCAAAAACTCGACCAACACGGCAACTTTCCTTTTCGAAGCAAACATCGAAAGCTCTGCGCTCCGCCCTTCTGCCATTTGGATCTTTCCGACGATTTGAAAAAGTGTGAAAGTGTTTGTCCTCCTGCGAATGTTGAGCAGCTCAAATCAAGCTGCGAGCCCTTGGTTACGGTGGCTAAGGTTATCAGATTTGTGGAAATTGAGAAGATAAAGAGCATGGCCGTGAGGATGAACCTTGACTTGAAGATAATGTTTTTGACCAGAGATCCTCGGGGTATTTTGGAATCAAGGAAGAGTTCAAAAACACTTAAAAATTATAAGTTACAAACCGATTTAGCGAATTTTCATTGAGAAGAAAATATGAAAGCATATTCTTCGATCAATGATTAAAGGTTTTCAAATTAAGGAATCTGCATCGAGCTAACTCTCATAGATTTAGTACCAGAGTTTCGCTCGGCTAGTAAAAATAAAATTCGTTTATGTGTAATTAAAAAGAAATTTATGATTTCTTTTAATTTTTAATCGAAATAAAATTTGAGCTCTTTGAAGACTCACAAAAACAACAGGCAACTTTGGCCCACTAGTCGCTACCGATGATAAAATAAATTCGATGGATTTCGTCTGCAAGCACACAGAAAAAATCCTCAGTCAAATTCAAAACGACCCTTGGCTGAGCTCCCGATCGCATATTATCCGATATGAAGACTTTGTGATGAATAGAGGAATTGAAACTACACAAATTCTGAGACATTCTGGATTGGGTTCGGACTCGAAGGTCAAGGCTTACATTGATGGGTTGAATGTTGATCAGAAAAGTGTCAACAGCTGGATGGAAAATTTGCAATCAAGGAAGAGTTCTCGATCACTCATCGACGATGAGCATTGTCATAAAAAAGCTTTATGGGGTTTTTCTTTTAAAAGATCCCTTTCGATCAATTCTAGAGCTCGTCAAACAGCGCTGTTGCAAAAATCCAGCAAATGTGCGAGTCACCAATGCGGCGCCTCGGCTACCTGCCCGTCACTTTCCGACCTACCTCGACTGAACTTGGCGGCAACGACAACATTGACTCGTTCAGTTTCGAAGGAAACACCTATCTTGTCTAAGGCTACAACTGTTTGTATTCTTTTATTGCCGAATAATAATAATAATAAACTTCCCTACTACTAAAAGCATGCAATAGAACTTGTTCAATGAATCTCATGGAAGATTGTTATCTTTTGGCCCTTCTGGAGACTTTTCTGGTTCTTCAGGGATAGTTGTGATTGGTGTTACTGATAGAGTTGTTTCGTAATCAGGAGCAGGATCTTCAGGAAATTCTAGCGTAAGTAAGTACTGGAAAAAGATAATCATTACCGTTGAAAGATGGCTCGTCGCGCAGTCGTGGGAGGATGTTGATAACAGCGCCACCAACAGTTGTTTGGTTATTTGCAGGAGTATTGAGCTGAGATTCCGCCATCGGAGCATTACCAACAGCATTATCTTTCTGGGTACAAAGCTTGTTTAACTTCACCGCTAGTATCGCAAGTAGAAGAACGCCACCTACGGAGCCGAAAGCTACGATGATATCCCTAAGTATGCTTCGGAATTGTTCATCGTCCTCCGTATTTTCATCAAGCTGGTCATTAAGCTGATCAAAGTAGGGCATCATTGAATGGAGGCTTTGCATGATAAGAGCCATGTGCTCATCGATTTTGTCCGCCAATGTTTTATCGCATTCCGGCGACCGCTCTAGGTGGAAATTTCAGTAAATCACATTTTATTCGACACTTACCTGGTGTTTTGCATCCATCCATTGGGTAGTATGTGAACTGCAAATTTTCGAAATTCTGCCTGTGCATGAAGAACTTCATATACATCTGCTGAAAGTGACCATAATTATTCGAATCATCGTCGTCGAAAATTGGATGTTCAACCAACTCGTTCTTGCTGCACGACTTATAGGCAAGAAGGCATCCTCCTTTGCTATCCAGATCGAAGCCCTTGCATTTCTCGTCGCTTTTGCATTCATTGTAGCAGTCATCGACGGATTGAACGATAATTCGCTCTGGGGGATTTTCGTTATTAGCCGAGCACGATCCAAAGTAATGCTCAGTACACATCGTCATTCCTTGAAAAAAATCGTCACTGTGGTAATCTCGTATTGAGGTTTTACCGATACAATCCTCATCTTTCTTTATACACTCAAAATCGTTCGATTCCTCATTCGCCTTGACTATTCGATGGCAGAACTCATCTTTGCTGCAGGGATTTTTGCCAAGACATGGATGCGCTGAAAGAACCTAACTCTAGAGATTGCTTTAGCGTCTCACGATTTCCAGGGCGACATTGGAAAGTACCAGTGTTGTATCGGCAGCAGTTGTAAAGATGCTGTCCTTCTGGTACACATTTTTCGTATTCGTTGCATTTGTGCTTTGGGGTAAGATCGGTGCTTTTTTGAAAGCATGGGCTCTCTCGAGAAAAATAGATAAAAGATTCTTAGTTTAGGTTACCTTCGTACGCAACAGGGATATCTTTATACCACGACATATCAATCCTCCCTTGAACCAGCGCTAGAAACCATAATGATTTTTCGATACCAAATTATGATACTTACAAAACTGAATTAAACAAGTAAGTACCAACATCATTTCTTCTCTCATAATTCTTGTTTTTGAAGCTTCTCCAGATGCCTCTGATTTCGAGGGATTCTTTTTTTACGAGCTTGATCTTTCAAAAAAGTCAGATTGCCGTCGGATTCGTTTTCTAGTTGATTCCGGTTCCTCAAGAAACCATGCTACTTTACGAACCGTTTAGACAGAGGAATATCCTGTTTTATTACTGAAGGGAAAACTACTTCTCTAGCATGCAGAAAACTTCTTAATTTCATGGAAGAATATTTTCTTTTGGCCCCTCTGGGGACTTTTCCAGCTCTTCTGGGATGCTCGCGATCGGCTCAACAGAAAGAGTTGTGTTGTAATCTGGAGCAGGATCATCGTCGGTGAATTCTTAAAAAATAATTTGTTTTCGAATTCGCTGAATAATATACCATTGTAAGGGTGTTCCTCTCGAAGTCGAGGGAGTATATTGATAACAGCGCCGCCGACAGTTGTCTGGTTGTTGACCTGAGTGTTGCTTTGTTGAGATTCGGGCATGGGTATGTTTCCAACGGTGTTGTCTTTCTCTTGACAGGTCTTGTTGAGCTTCACCGCCAGAATCGCTAGAAGGAGAATGCCGCTTAGAGTCCCAAAGGCAACGATGATGTCCCTAACTATCATTCGAAAATGCTTGTCGCCATCGCTGTTATTCGATAGTTCTTCGTTGAGCGTCTCAAAATACGGCATCATTGAATTGATGCTCTGCATGATCGTACCCATGTGCTCATCAACTTTATCCGCCAAAGTTTCATCGCATTCGGGCGACCGTTCTGGCATACGATTAATTTGTCTTTCGTTGATCGAGCTCTTACCTGGAGTCTTGCATCCTTCCATCGGATAGTAAGTGTATTGTAAGTTTTCATACATTTGCCATTGCATGTGCAATTCATACCATCTTTCTTTTCGAGGATCGTTACCAAAATCCATATCGTCTTCATCGTAAATCGGGTGGTCTATCAGCTCATCTTCGGTGCAACTCTGGAAGGCCAGGAGACATCCTCCCTTACTGTCGAGATCAAAACCCTTGCAATTTTTGTTGTTCTTGCACTTGTTGAAGCAATCATCAACGGACTGGACAACGGTTCGTTTAGGAGGGTCCTTGTTGTTGGCAGAGCAGGATCCGAAGTAATGCTTAGTGCACATAGCCATTCCTTAAAAATATGAAAAGAAGTTTGGAGAAGAATCTCTCACCGATACATTTATCATCCTTTTTGATACAATTAAAGTCATTGGATTCCTCATTTGCCTTGACAGTCCTTTGGCAGAACTCGCCATCGTTGCAGGCGTGTTTTCCAAGACAAGGATGCGCTTGTCAAGAAAGTAGTTAGCTAGAGAGAATCTTTTTACTTACGATTTCCTTGACGACACTGGAAATAATTCCGGCAACACTTGTATAGATGTTGACCTTCGGGGACGCAATGCTCGTATTCGTGGCAGTTGTGCCCTCCATCATCAAAGCATGGGCTTTCTTGATGAAAATTAATGAGATTAAAAAATCCTGGCTGACCTTTGTGCGCTATCGGAATATCTTCGTAACTGTATTTTTTTGACTTCGTCTGTCCGTGATCATCTTTTCCATCTTTATCACCTTTGCCTCCCCTGTCATCTTTGTCTCCTTTACCGCATTTGCCTCCCTTACCGCCTCTTCCGTGAACAGCTGTAGCTAAAGCAATAGTGAATCAAACTTTTTAATATTATAAAAGTTAGTTACAAAGAAGAACCAAACAAAAACCCGCATTTTCTCTATGACTCGATTTTCTCGCTCGAAGTTCTTTTCAAGAGTCCTGACCGATTTCAGAAGATTTCATTTTTACGATCTTGATATTTCAAAAATGTCAGATTTCTTGATTTTCTGTCGCCTTTGGTTTCATCTTTTTTCTGAGCGCTGGGGAAAGATTGTATTGGACAGTTTATTTCACAGAATTTTCAGAAAAAGGGTTGATAAAGAAACAGTTTTAGTACTTACAGTATGTCATGATTCATACAGGGATTGTTTTTTGTACAGAGGGAGTTTTCAGTTATGTGTCAGTAAAATTGTTTACTTTTTTTTGTTTTCGCGAGTGTTTTGTCGTTGATTTTTGTACTTTTCTTTTCAAAAGGGTTGATTTCTTAGTTGTTCTTCATGAATCCCATATCTCTCGCTCCCGCCATCTTGTGGTAGCCATATTCCTGCACGACGACTCCGGATAAAGAATTGCACATGTCGTAGTTGGCTTCGGATTTTTTCATAATTTTAAAATCCCCGCAGCCCTGAAAAGAAAAAGGTCGATTATGGCCGGAGCTGTCCAAAGAATTAAGAATTGAGAATCGAGAAACGAGGTTTTCGAGGATGTTAAAAAATGACGGCGCCGCGGTCGAGCTAAATTCGATTCTAGCTCGCCGGCCACGTATTACTAGCGCGCATTTCCGCTGATATTTAAGAATTTTCTAGCGCTAGAATTTCTCTTAAACTCACATTAATCGCGCAGCAGAATTTCTCGTCCTTGTTAAAGCTCGCTCGTCTGCAGCAGCATCGTTTGTTGGTGTTGTAAGGCATTCCATTGCAGCAGCCGATTTGGTGAACCTAAAAATCAGTTTCTTGAAAAAGGCTTTAAAAGTAAAGCTAAAGCACGCCTTTGAGCTGGATCATCCGAGGCGAAGATTATTTTGGGTTGAAGGAGATTTTCTTATGAAAATATTTTCCGGGTAGAAACGCGTCTGGTCGAATGAATTTGTTTGTGATTAAAATTATAAAAATAATATTTTTAAAAAGCTTTAATTTTAATAAGATCAAAATTTCAAATTTTTTTGAACTCAAATCCAATCAGAATCCCTAATTATTGCGAAGATCCAATAAGAAGTCTGCGATTACGCCTACGCTTTCGAAATTTCTTCCAGTTTACCTCTTCCTTTTCTTCTTTTTCTGGCTTCTCTTCTGGCTCCTCTGGCTCCCAATTCACCCCAACATCAAATTGCATTACTGATTCTTCCGGCTCTTCAGCTGGCTCCTTTTTAGCAGCTTTTGGTTTTCCGGGGCACTTTTCGTCCTTGATACTTGATCGAGTGTTTGGCCCGGCGAGGGAAATGTCGTATTGCGGAGCAGTTTGAACTCCTTGTCGATAGAAAGGAATTCCGTTGTAATCTAAATTTGGATAAAAAATAAATTTTGGAAAATACTGTTTAGACATACAAACAACGCCGAGTTCAGATAGTGGAACATTCACGTAGTCCGGGAACTGATACTTGGTGTAATTAGACTTGCTTAGACGGGATTAACTGGCTGGCACGGCTCAAAAACGTTTCAAGACACGCAGCTCAGATTTAACCCTTTCCTGAATGTTTCTTCATATTGTTGGCGCTCCTAAAGTAGATTTTAGGCTTGATATTACTACAAAACTCAAGTTCAGGAAATCAGATGGTTCGGTTTTAAATTAAACCAAGTTCTATTAGGCAAGTAAATACTAGGTTGGGTTGATCTAAATCAGATCAGATTATCGACACAATAGCACCACCTGCCAAAAAAACGTATAAGAATGGAGATCGCGGATTTTGTCCGCTAAAATAAAATGTAATCAAAAACCCCTTCAAATGCTGGTATAACTTCTCCTGGTATTATTTCTTTTTTTCGACCCTAATTAATTTTTCTACGACTTAAGGGGGAGGTCGTCGAGAAAATTTTTTTCGCCTTTTCAAAATTTTGATTATATTTTTGGATTCCCCGATAAAAATGGAGTATTTTTGGTCCCTAGCTTTTTCTCATCTTGTTAACTTTTTAATGTAAAATTTTCGATTTTAAGTCTCGAATTTGAAGTTTCTTGAAAATTATTAGTTGGTGATTTCGTCCAAAAACTATCTAAAACTGATTATTATGCACTAGGCATTGTTTTCAAATGATTTCTGACTAATTATTTTTAAAAAATCCGAGTCTTTGTGATTTTTGTAGAAATTTCCATGAAAAAATGGGTAAAAATGACGATTTTGACGAAAATCGAATATTTTTAATCAATAAGAAAAAAATTTTTATGAAAGTAACCCTTAATTTTTTGATCGCCGGTTAATATTTAAGGGTCTAAACTATTTATTAATTATATTTGATGAGGAAAAAAAAACTCGGTTTTTGAGATTTTTTGGTCACGAGACACCCCCACTTCAACCCTAATTTTTGAAAAATTTTTCAAAAAATTTTTTTTTCTGCTTTTCGCCGGTTAATTTTTCAAACCCTTTTCTTTCAATCTGAAATGTCAGAATTTTCCTATCTAATCGGGTTTCTCCGCATTTTTGGTCACGGAAATCCCGATTCTCGTCGACCTCCCCCTTAATCTGTTTCGACTGAAATGATACATAACCATCCTTGAGTTCTCGATATCGAAATATCATATCTTTTCTAATAAATGCTACATAATGAGTCATTATTGATAAAGAAAAATTTCAAGGAGCTTCATCTTGTTGTCGAATTAGCTTTTCTTAGCTCAAAAAATCTCTTTCAAAACTTCCTGCTTGTTAATTCTGTTTAAATCCACAAACCACGAAGCAGGTCAACAGAAGTATTGCTCCTTTTAACCCGCCAGCGTGGAAATAAACAACGCTCAAACTTGGTGCACATTTAGAAATAGTTTTAAGCCCACTGCGGATTAGCTACGTTTCTTTGTTACGTGTTCAATTTGCGCCAATTTTTGCTTTTGCGAAATTTGCGAAATTCCAACTATTCTTTACCTCTGCGTCTTGTGGAAAAACGACTTCAGCGGGCTCGATTTTGAGAATATAGACTTTTTGGTAGTCTGGATGGCTCGATTTTGAAGCTTCCTGAATTTTACTGGCAAAAGGGCTTTGATTTGTTGTCGCTGATCGCCGGAACTGGTGCCGCGCCTGAATTTCATTTTCAAGGATTAGGTCATTCATATTGAATTCAATCTTTTACTGTTTTTGTTATAAGGTTTTTCTTAATTTATTTTTTAAATAAAATTTTATTTTTTTTATCAAAATTCTTTTCATAAAATTTAATGAAAAAAACTTAATTATCAACCAATAAATAATTAGATTTTTATCTAAATTAGTTTATCTCGTTATTTATTCTCTAAAAACGCACCTGTTTATTTCGAATAGCTCTTTCCGTCGAATATACTGTGTATCCGAGAAAGAAAACGGCGAATGCTTTGAAGATTTGTTGAAAAGTAACTTGACCCATAGTGACGTCTCCTCCCTTATTTTTCACTGTCTTCTCTTTTCTTTCTTTTTACTTCTCTGTGAACGTCTGTAGTTGCTCTAAAAATGAGTTGAGTGGAATTGATTTCGTGTTCGATGAATGTTTTGAAATAAAGCTGAAGATACTCTGGTCACGTGAGCGGACTTAGAAATGGTTTTTACAACTGTGAAGGGGAAACTCTTAAGTTTTAAGGGCGTGTACGAGGAGAGGGATCAGCACATTTATTTGATTCGCGGGATTATCTAAATATACCGGACTTATTCTCTCCCCAGGAACTCTTCTAAAACTAAGGGTATCCACGGACCTATTTCGGAAGGGCTGAAAGGATCAGGCATAAAATTTGGATTTTCAATTAGTTGCCCGCAAGCTTGACAGTTGAACATTCGTCAAGATGACGTTTAGAACTGGCCGATCGTGAAAAAATGATTTGAAAGTAATTTAAATAATCGAACGCAGCTTCAAAATTTCTGTCAATTTTTGCTCGTTATCAATTTTTGTCGATTCTTGCCTCCAAAAGTTCAAGTTCTTTTGTCATTTCTTTTGTCAAGATTGTCAATATCAAAGTGACACCCTTATATTAAACTTAAGGGGGTACCCCTTTGTTTGTTTAAATCTAACCCTTATCCCCTTATTTTGATAGAAAAGACCTTAAAAGTGATGTTTGGTAAATTAAATGGAGCTCTAAGTTTATCAAGGTCAGAAGAGAGACATTAATTTGCAGCAGGTTCATTTGGTGGCTTTATCATAATGTTATTTTCTGTTATCAGCAATAAGGAAAAACATTTTGGCAAAACGTGTGTTGACGGATGTACATAGCTGTTTCTTATTCGTGTCGTTTTTTCTTTAGATAAGAGAGCAAGGGATGCGTCTTTTTGATAAGAAAAAGTTCAGCCGATTAAAAAAACGACAAGAGCATTCTTTTTTGATAAAGTAGCCTTATTAAACTGAAATCTTCAGAATTTGAACTTTGCTAAAATTTCAAATTGTTGTTTTTGTCCCTAGTCTGAAAAATGCATGGGAAATTGCGCACAAATGCGAGAATTTTGAACATTCTAACATTGATCGATCATTTTTCTGGAGGAAGAAAAAATGCTCAATTTACAAAAAAATTGTGTTTTCCTCAGCCTTCTAAGGATGATCGATCTTTCTTTATGTTCAAAAAGGTTGTTCTCATTAGAAATAATTAAGGGGGTACACATCCGTTAATCGATCTAAGTTAAGTTCGTATTGAGAGAATTTAACCTGTGGTTGCCCTAAAAATATGGAAAAATAAGGGTGTCACTATTCATTGTAGTCTTTTCTTTTTTTAATAAAAAGTCTTATAATAAGAAGAAATTAAATTAAGGGTATACACATTCTTCTGATGATCTATGTTTTGCTCTTTTTCAAAGAAACTACTATGGTGACACCCTTATTTATAGACAAACAACAGAATAAGGGTGTTAGTAACACCGTGTTACTATTATTAATAAATAAAAATTATCAGTTTAAAGAACTCCATCAAAAAAAAAGTCTGATTCATCCCACTCAAATGAATAGGTGTGCCCACATACGATAAGTTATTTTGAATTGAACCGGGAACAATCATCAAAAAGTCCTTTTATCGAGTTTTCGGATGAGCTGGATTTTTGTTTTTGGTGGACACATGGGACCGATGCTGGGTGCGATAATAATATTTTGCGTTCTAAAGACCGCCTAAAAGCGCGAAGAAAACAAGAAAAACCCAGATTATCTCATTTTGCGGCTATTTTCCGGCTTCCAAAACTTCAACTTTTCAAAAAAACTTCAACTTTACGGGCAACACTGTAACCAAAACGCGACGACGATGTTGATATCTTTCGTCAACTAAGATGCTTCTTGCGAAGCTCATTTTAAAAAAAGAAACCACTGTAAAGTCATAAAAGCTCAATTATTCTTCAGTTAAGAGGAGAGCTGATAAGCTTGGAAAGGTATTCGATAAAGCGTGGCTCGTGGTCGGCCAAAATTTTTTTAAAGTGGTCTTGACCACATTTGAGCAGGCAATAACCGGTAAGTCACCGCGAAATTTCCAGCGCTTCTACCTCGAAAGCGGATAAAACCGCCATTGAAAATTGATAACTACTTTTCACCGAAGAAAATTTCTTAACAAAAGATGGTATATTTTTTAAATTTTTAAGAGAATTATAAAGATTTTTATCTTATCTATCAAGTTTACGAGCTGTTGTACCACTACCCGTACTAGTAGCTACATCAGGTGATTTTCAAGGAAACAATTTTTCTTAAATGCAAATTCAAGAATCAAATTCAGCTCTTATGGCTTTTTAATAATAATCTTGATTCGATAGATTACCTCTAGAAAACTGACTATGACAGCAAATGAAGAAAGAAAAAGGTCGTTTTTGGCTTGCTTCTCTTGATTTATCTTTTGACAAAATTTTCTTCCATCAACTCCGAGTCAGAGCGCGGTTGGGAAAGTGCGATAGGTGGCGCTCTCAAAAGGAGGAGCGCGACTCATGAGTTGTCACGAATTAATGAATCAATGAATGTGTGTCTGTGATGATTATTTATCATTATAAATATTGAATGGTTGATAAAAGAATCTAAATAAAACGCAATCATATTTGCAAAATTTCCCATTGACCTCAAATAATAACTCCTTATTGAATTTTATAGAAGGGAGTACAAAAAAATTTATAAGTTAAGAGTAAGAGTTACGATAAGAAAGCCATTTTTCAATATTCTTCTTTGCGGTACTGCATTTTTGGTAAAATAAGGGTGCTTGCCATTATTTGATTGTCAAAAAAATCAAAATTGCGTTAATAATTGAAAAAAACGCACGCTTGAATTCAGTCTTCTCCCGGAAACGAAGACATAAACGTGAAATTTTGATGAAAATAAAGCTCGGGCTCAACCTAGATGACGGTTTATTTTGGTTGTTTATTGATTGACGACATTTATTTTGAACTTGATGAAAACAGATAATAACACCGTCTGATTCAATCAGCATCTTTTCGACCAAAAAAGCTTGTCGCATGATCGATACAGTATCTTCAAGAGAAAATCTGTTTTGGACAAGAAAGAAAAATAAAGATTGCAGCGATTGAAGGACGCTCAAAGTGCCGAAATCGTCTGAAAACCCTCAAGATCGCCGCCAATTTCGTCAAAAGTGCGCATTTTCATCTTCAAGCACTTGGTTTCAAGCAAAAAGCTTTTGTATAAAAAATTTCAAAATAACTTAAAATCAGAATTTTTCACCGAAAAAACAATTTTTAAATATTTATCTAAATTATTTTTATTTTAAATTTAATGGATTTTGAGATGTCAATCGAATTTTTGAATTAAGGGTGTCACCAAGCTATTATTTTTTTTGCTCTATTTATATTTTTTCCAAACAAAATATCGAAATTATATTTGGAAAAATTAGAAATGAAGCAAAAAATAATAGCTTAGTGACACCCTATTTTCAAAAATCAAATTATTGTTTTTATATTAGAAGATCCCAACTGTAATTGATGATGTCATTTCGTTCCTTCTGCTTTGCTGGCTGCTCCCAAACCTCATGAACATTACTTCTTTAGCCACGTGCCACCATGTTGAACAGTTTAGTTATTTGGCATGTTTGAACGAACATTAAACTTTCTAAAACGCCCGTCAACGGAAAAAAAGATTCATGTGAAACTTGAATTCGTCCTCTTTTTTAGGACCAGTAATATCTGATCGGAGCGGAATGCATTTGACGACTTGATTAGCAGTTGATGGACGATCTATCATCGTAGCGAAAAATTCGAGGGGACGGAAATGGCGAGATACAACTATTTCCACGTTTTGCCTTTTTGCTCTCATCCTTTTTTCGGATCGTGCTGGTTAAGGTCTTCTCGAGTTTCGATTCCAAGTAATTCATTTGTTTCGTCTGAGCTTATCGCGGTGGCGGAAGAATTTGAGTTTTCGTGAAAACTCGCGGCGATACGCTGACAATGCTTCAAGCTTCTTTCAAGCTTTGGCGTGAAGAAGAAGAGTATTTGTAAACAAGCGGGGCTGATAAAGTATATTCAGTAAGTGCCCAGAATCCCGTCTACCTCACGATTCTCAGTACAATTTTTTCTATAAATTCTCTTGTTTCAATATTCATATTGAAAATTTTAAAGTCAAATTTCAAGCTTTTTTATTTTTCGTTTATTGATTTGAAAATCAAACAGAAATGTGTTTAGGTGCTATTCACCCCCTAAATCAATTAAAAAAAGACACGACAATCGCAAATCGCGTTATTATTGTAACATACCAAATAATCAATGTTTACTCAAATCCTCCGAGAAAAAGGAGAACAGATCTTATGACTCAATGTTTCTGACGTAAAAATTTGTTGCAGACAAACAGGCTAATTTTTGTAAATAAACAGATAGTTTTGTCGTTTAAGAAAATCAAGAATTAGCAAATTTGAAATTTTCGCCTTTGCCGAACTGTTCAATTCCAAGTCGCAGCGGAGGGGAAATTATCTTGTTGAAATATTTTTAATGAAAGACCAGATAAGGAGCCAGCATGACGTTTTTCCAGAGTGGCGAGAAAGTTCATCTAAACGCGGACGAGGGCCTAAGCCAATTATCAATCCTTTAGGATTCGCCCAGCCCAGCTACTACTATTCAATAGTTCAATTCCGTCGCGATTTTTTTATTTTTTTAATTTCTGACCGGAAATATTTTATTTCAGATTCTAGCTCAGATTTCGTTTTCTAAAATTTTTTTTGGCAAGAAGCCAACTAGTACTTGATGATTTTTTCAAGCACTTGAGTAGTTCTATGTTTCAGTTTTTCTCGGAGAAGAAAAATGCAGATGAAAATAAGGGTGTCCCTTTGTTAAAAGGAAAAGCCTCCTAAAATGAGTAACTTCCGGATCTGGGGAAGGAAAATCACGAGACACCTTCCATGAACAAAACGATGATCTCTTCCTTTGGGCAGTTGAATTCTATGCGCGAAATCTGACAGCGAAAAGATTTTTCGACGAGAGACGGATTAGAAACTGGCGCGTGTAGACCGGAAGTTATGCAACATTTCTAAACCTAATTGACGAACACGTGATTTAATTGACTCAACAATTTTTCCTCAGAAACGGCTTTTTGAAATTTAAAATCCGGTTTTTCATGAAATGATCGGTTTTTGGTTTACATAATCTGTTACTTTCTGAAAGGAACCGCGAAATTAATTTTGGGGATGGAATAAAATCAAAGGTGCTCAAAAAAGGTCATTGGTGGAAAGTTGTAAAAGGGCGGCATTTGTTAGCGGCGAAAGATACTGGATTGTTGGCGGCGGAGGAGGAGGTAATCGGTGTTAGATTAATCCGGCTTCAGACTCAAAGCCTGTTCAGATCGAAGCAGGTCTGGACGGGATTAGCAAAATGCACAAAAATAAGGTGAAGCTAGAAGAGCGCCTTAATTTTTACAACCGATAAGAAACCAAAAATGATGGTTACGCAAATTTGCACGGAAATGGAATCACGCTCTTTTGCGAGAATTTGTTGTAGCATCCAGACCATTTTCTGACGTTCTCTCAAACAAAACTCTGAGGTCTTAAGTCTCCACACCTTTTGAAGCTCACTTTTTTGTAAAAAAGAGAAGGAAAGAAATGGGTGATCAGAGTCTTATTTTCAGGTTTACGTTTTAAATTAATTGTTATAATATGTACTCTATTTCTTTAAATTGTCCGTCCCTCAATAATTGGGTGGTAAAATGATTTAAATAATTTCTCCAATGATTTTAACGGAGAAAAATTCTCATAAAAACATAAACTTATCAAAATTATGGTTTTTTATTTAAAACGAAAAAAGAGGCTTGCATATCCTTTTCGAGCTTATTGCCTTTATCTGTGCCTTGGTAGGCGTCTGCGACGACAAGCATGATGGATGTCGGTTCAGTACCAGCTGGGCCTTTGCTTTTTCTGTCTCAGTTATCAGGTAAAAAAAATAATGAACTGTCAGATTGATGCTTTTGCAGCTTGTTTTGGTGGATCCTGCTTATTCTCCAAGACAAATTGAAGTGCTTCTCTTGGAGTGGAATGTCAACGCTCGAGAAGATTATGTGGTTCATTCTGTACCACTTCGTCTACGCTGCAGCGATCATAACTATCTCGTAAGACAATGATGAACATTGCGACCCCCTTATTTTTAAGAAACGGAAAGAACAGTGCCAAAATCGCTGCAAATTGCTTCTGGTGGTTTGATCTTATTCTTTTCTTTTTCGAGGCTGCACTGATGGCAAATTTATTCGAGTAAATACTGTCACTCTGACGTGATCTATTTATAAACTTTCTAGCAACGTCCAAATCAAAGGAATCACAGATCAAGGGGCGCCGAATTCAAATGTTCAAGTCTCCAAGAAATAGAAAAAAGAGTCATTTATTTCAGTATTCTTTTTTTTTCTTACATTTTCTTACAATAAAGCTTTATTTTATTTTTTACGAAGACATATGTTTCAAAACGCCGAAAATTCTCTTCATCGATGAATTGTTATTTTGTCAGAAAAATAAGTCAAATAATTCGCAAAAGAATATCATTGAAGAAAATTATATTTTTAGATACATAATCAGAAGGTTTCATCCCATTTTCTCAAAAATTTCTTCGACGAGTTCAGAATACTTGGCAGCTTGACGGATTCTGCCATCTCGTTTCGCATCATCAGCGGCCCTTTTATTATTATAATTAGGAATTTACTCTGTCGATCAGCTTTTCCATTGCCATACGAATTCAACCTAATTCAGTCCGAAAAGTTTCATTTTAACATTGTTAATTTCTCTTTCAAAAAAAAAACGTCAGACAAAATCGAATCTTGATTCCCGGTCGTAACATAAAATTAATAGCGCGTTTAACCCTGCCCCGCCAAATGCACCTCAGGAGGTGCATTTTTCGATTTTTCAAATTTTCAATCGCTCATAATTTCTTCTGCACGATGTGATTTTTTCGAAATAATCCCTTATTCAAGAGAACTCTTCAGTATCTTTTATATACTATGAGAGTGAAAGTTCTACCTAAGTTGAAGACCCGAAAAAACGGGTTCGAAAATTGCATTTGGCGGGGCAAGGTTAATTACCTTTGATAGAAGTCGCAAGCCAGTTCGAGTCGCTCATTCGTGCCCATTCCTAATCCATGTCCTTTGAAATAAATATCCGCAATATTTGAAATGATCATGTGATATCGAATGAAGGGGGTGTTTGTTCCAGAATCGTAAAGCACAGTGTACCACTGAAGAGCCTTTCTCGGATCTCGCTCCATATGATGATAGCGCTGCGCCATTTTCCAGATGCAATTTTTGTCGCCGAAGAGGGCCGCTTCTTGAATCAATTCCCAGCCAGCAGCTGTGTCTTTCGGAATTTCGAGGTCTTCGAGCTCGTCTGTGTCTTGGCCGAGTAGTTTTGTGCCCAAGATTGTCATTGCTTTCAGATTTTTATATTCTCGCGCCGCCAGATTTAGGTGGAAAATTGCTGCCTTTTTTAAAGTTTTTATTTTTGCTCATTAATCTTTTTGATATCTGCGCCTTAGAGAAATTTAAGTTCGTTTTCTGGCTAATTTTAAAGCTTTTCCTCAGTGACCAAATCCATGTACCAGCCACTACAGTACAAGTCCGCAATTCCATAATGAACTAAAGCTGTCAATCAACAAGGAGTGGTTTTTCAAAACCTGAAGCTATCGGATGGGATTCGTGTTCTTTCGTCGACACTGGCAGTTTTTCGATTCTAGAGACTCTCGACGAAGTCGGTTCATGCTTTTCAGTAATTGCGGAGGTTTCTGCTGGAACCCAGGTGTCTTCTTCTAGCGGCGGCAGGGTGCCTTTTGGTTAAATGTTAGTTCGTTCGTTCTTCACATATTTCTACAGTATGGTTTGCATATAGAATTTGACTACCAGTAGTTCTGCGGCGAACAGTCATTTTCTGCGTCATCTCAAAAATTGTGTCTTGGATCGCCATTGTCATTTCTTCTGTGATTTCTGCCGGATGAAGTTCTATTTCTTTCAGTTTCAGCCTCTTGCACTCTATTATTGTGGTAGAAAACGAGTGAAAAAGAAGGGTAAACCTTTGTTACATCGATGAGAAAGGAAGAATAATGAGATTCCACGAAGACCAAGGTTCGATTCTCCATAGCCTTCGCCATCGATTGTGTGGATACAGGGATCGGTGAAGATATCCTTAAATTTTGAGTTTGAAAATTCACCGTGAAACCATAATTTTAAAATCAAATCATACAAAAGAAATTTATAATGTTGATCTTAGCTGAAAACTAATAATAACACACTGGATATTCCTGACACCACTGGAATGATAAACCATTACCTGGACACCCTGAATATCGACGACAATATGCTTGTACTGCGACTTGACAAAAGTAAAGTGCGAAAAGGCGTGTGGCGTTGTTCGTGCCTTGCCCTCTTCACTTCCCGCGTTGACGTATCCAGCATTTGAACTTTCCAGAAGATAAGCTTATCTCTTTCATAACTCTTGCCTTACTTGTGTTTTTGATAATCGCCCTCAATGAAAGATTCACAGTGAAAACATGGAGAAAACTCGCGCTCCTGAAATTCCACCACGCTCAGTTGCTTTAAAACTGCTGCTCAAAAATATTCAATACTTGGAATTCAAAAATAAGGTAAGTTAAAAGAATTTGAGCCCATGGCAGAAAGTCAATTTTCTTGTGCGGCTTGAGTTTGTTGTATTCTTCGGAATAATATTTCGCCAAAGATTGGCACTGAGCATCTTGATAGTAATTCTCCGTTGGAGCAAAGTCCAGATATTCCTTCAAAACGACATTTGTGGCATGAGACCAATCCGAGTCACGACCTATTTCAGCTTCTTTTCGTTGATTTTTCAAGTTTTTTACCTTCGAGAAATTTTGCCTTGAAAGCTCGGCGCATACAGCCCTCTGCGAACTGTTCGGATTCCATTTTGATCTGGATCCGCGTTTTTCGCCATTTTTGGGAAGAAGTATCGTAAGTGTGCTTCACTGCGTTTTCGTTCTTGAGCTTTTCGATGCCCTGAATGATTTGTGGTTGATAAAGGCTTGATCATCCGAGAGCAATTAACAGGTAGTGAGGAATTTATAGGTGAGTGACCAATTCTTCATTTTCAACCGCAAAGTTATGGTACTGTTGATATTTTTGATTCATAAAGTGTTTCGAAAGCGATATCGGGTGCAGATTTGGTTAATTTTAAATCTCGATCTAATGATAATATTTAAAAATTCCTTTTTGCATTGGAACTTTCGATTTTATGGTGCCTTTTTGAAAAAATTTTCAACATGCCAAATATTTCTACCTTGAAAGGATCATTCTCTTGCGACTTCGAAGCAGCAGAAAAGCCAACTGCTTTCCAAGAGTCCCTTCTTCCCATTCTTTTTTCTTGGTGAAAATTAGTCTTTTCTCGATTTCGTGGCCGCGATTATTAAAGATTGAGAGGTGCTAAACTCGAGGAAAAAGCAAGAAATCTTCAAAAAAGTGCATATGGGAGCCGTTAATGTTTCATCACTTGATATTTCATCTTCGTTTCTACTTTACAAGTTACTGTAATGATTCAAAGAACAATGTTTATTTTATTATAGATTCATTTTGAATTCGGTTTCGCAGAAATTGGTCAGTTGCAGTAAATTTTTGTTGAGCAAAAATGAATCTGGGCGGAATCTGAGCTTATTCTGCTGATAACTGTAGCTTCCAGTTACAGAAATTTTCTCCAAGTTAAAGTTTCGCTTCAATTTTGCCTCCAATCTTTCTGATTCGGCGCTGGCGTCACAGGTGATTTTTAATTGATCGTTTTCGACAAACAGCTTGATCTTGACGAACTCAGAATTGTCCGTTTCTCCATCATCAAAAATAAATTCTCCATTTGCGAAGCCATTTTTCAGATTCAAGACAAGATCGAGGGGCAGTTTTCGAGCTTCAGAAAGAGTCATCGCTTTCTTCTGAAGAATCATGGCGGTTTCGGGAGGATAGAAAGCGGGAATTCGATTTGGGTCTGTCGGGATTTGAAGAGTTCCAGGAGATTTGACCTTCAAAAAACAATTAATTTAGAATCATTTTTGCGACTTACAGTAAAGCAGACAGAAGTATCGTAAACGTTGCACCAATCGCCTGCCTTTGGAAAATAGCACTCGACATTTTTCATCCCTGGTCCAAGAACGGGACAGACCATGATTTGCTCACCGACCCAGAATTGAGTGTCGATTGTGGAATTCCAAATCGGTCGGATGTACATTGACTCGTTCGCAAAAGTTGAAGTAAAGTAAGGAACCAGCTGGACGCGTTTCTCCAGCGCTATTCTTATCGCGTGCTGGCCATTTTTGCTCCAAACGAATGGTTCTTGTCCAGGAGCGCCGATGGTATTGTGGTTTCGGAAGAAGCTGTAGAGAAAGACTCCCATTTGATGCCAACGGACGCACATTTCTTCGTCCGCATCAGGTCCTTGGAAGCCGCAGACGTCGACACCTGCCATTTTGATGCCGAAAATGTTAAGATTGATCATCGCAGTGATCGAATATTTCAAATCTTCCCATTTCGAGAAATTGTCTCCAGTCCAATGCGCTTTTTGAGGAAACAAAAAAGAAAGATTCAGAAAAAAAATAAGCTCTAGAATAGTTTCCCATTCCTGTATGTCTTCCTGACGTCAGAGCAGTACTTCTCGACAAAATAAACGGCTTCAAATCAGGATTAAGCGCCTTCAATGCATAACTGGTTGCTTTCGACTCGTCAAGCCCGTAAAGATTGTGAAGATCGTAGTGGGTGCCAGCGCTCTGATTGTAACTTGGGCAAAGAGTTTTCGCGAACAAGCTTTTGTCCACAACTGGAAGTTCAAATTTGGGCGAATTGAGAGGACTGCTTGGGCAGCCGTTGGAACTTCCAGCGACGAAGTTTGATGGTTCGTTCATGTCGATCCATATTCCGTCGAACTCGACTCCTTGAGTGTACAAGTAAGAGAACATTTCGAGCCAGTAGTTGTTTATGCCAGGGTGAGTGAAGTCGGGGAAAACGGTTGCGCCGGGCCAGACTTCTCCAACGGCAGGTTTGCCGGTTTCGTCCTTGATGAAGATGTCTTCTTCGATTCCATTTGAGTAGGGCAGGTAGTTGTCTTTTGGGAGTTACAAATGGTACTTCGCAATGAGCGTACAAGACTAGGAAAAATGGGAAAAGTCTCTAGACATTTTTTAAAAACAGACTGCTGAACACCAGAAAGTAAAGAAAAGTTACTGTTTTATGTAATTTCTGAGTTGTATATTGCTTGAAGATAAACACAAATGAAATCAAGCTATTCGAGTTTTCCCATTTTGAGGATAACTTTAAATTATACAGAAGAAAACATGACAAATTTGACATCACAAAAAGCAAACTTATTAAACTCGACCTTGAGTAGATATCGCTGGATCAATAATTACGACATATTTCTGTCCTTGAGCATGTATATCTTTTATCACTTGCGGCAACGTTCCATAAGCATCAGGATCAAAAGTAAAGTCCTTCTTTCCATCCATGTAATCAATATCGTTCCATTGCACTTCCTGCGGCATCTTTGCTTCACGCATTTTCTGATTGACGTTCCAGGTTTCAGCGGAAGAATTGTAGCCCCAGCGACAGAGGTGGTAACCAAAAGCCCACTCGGGAGGGGAGTAGGTTGCGCCGATGATCTCTTGGATGATAGAAACGGCGTTTTCGGTCGAATTTCCGCGGATGACAAAAAGGTCGATCATTCCTCCGATTGCTCTGATCGTCATTCTGTCCTAGATAAAAACAATAAGGGAGTGATAAAGAAAAATCTTATACCTTGAAAGCCTGAAACTGCTTGCCATTAGAATTCCAGAAGATGTAGCCTGTATTTCCAATGAGAAAAACCGGCTGATCTCCATACAAATTAAGATCAACGATTGGAGGCACATCCCTTGTCCAAATCGAATGGGCCCACCCGTCACGCGGTACGACCAGGGGTCCTCTTCTTTCCCCAATTCCGTAGACAGGCGTTTCGGGATCAAGAGGGATAGAAAACTCGATGAATTGATCAGAGAAAACCAGAGGGCCAGTGAAGTAGTCTTTTCCAAGTTTGTCGCCATCATTGACACTCGGAACAAAAGTCGAATTGGGAGTGAAAACAGGTGTTTCGGGATGGCGATGTCGGGAGTCAGAACCATCAGTGATTTGGATTCGATCGACGAAAGAGTTTTCGGAAAAGGTTTGCCGGTCGATTTGGTAGAAGAGGTTGAGCAGGGTGTCAGGCCAGGTTGGGTGCTCTATGCGAGTGAGTTTGGCAAAGCCACTGTTTTAGGTAACGAAATTTGGTCTGTATCATGATCATGGAAGTTTTCTTTATTTTGATTCAAGAGCTCTGCAATTTTAATATACATATTTCCAAAAGAATTTTTAGCTTTATGTCGTTTAAAAACTGAATCTAGAATAAAATTTACCATTCCTATTCGGATTGATCAGCCCGTGTTGAACGACAGTATAATCTGTCCCTGTCGTGTAGGTACACCAAGGAGCTCCTTTCTCATCACTAGGGACCCAACAACAGTTCGATTTCATACAGTCCCACTCATCAGTTGGCGTGTTTGGTCGGCAATCATAATGTTCTACTCCGCATTCTTTTAAATGATTTTAAGATGAGTTTTAGATAATTATTTTCAAATAAAAATATCAAACTTTAAAAACCGTTTCCTTGGGCCAATCCAACCGCGAAAAGAAATTGCACGGCAAAGAGCGCCATCAAGCGGCTTTGCTAAATTTTCTTCTTCGTTTATCTCTCAATTTTTATAAATGGAAAAAAACCGAGACTTTTATTTTTCCGCAACATTTGTCGATTTTCTCAAAATCGGTCACGCACTTGGTTCGTGCCAAAATCTGCCTCGGTGGGAGCGCGCCAAATTCAAAATTACTGTAGCTCGCTAAAGAACCAGCTCAAAATTTTCGCGGAAATACTGTAAATCAAGTGCATGATAGAAAAGTCAATTCAATAAAATTTCATCGTGAACAATTAAAGCTAATATTTTCTCCCGGTTATGATACAACTTGAACCTCGTTTCTAGGTCAATGTCTGACCTTCCTGCTCATTCAAACCAGACGAGGGGCAATTAGCATTTATTATTTCAAGTAAAATGAAAGACATACAGTCAGCAATGTACAGAAGTGGGCAGCGGAAGAAATCCATGCAAGGACAAATCCAACGCCGGGTTGTATCGTTGTCCTAGATTTTTGATCGATCAAAAAATTTGATAATTATCAAAAATATGATGCTTACCCGCCAATAAGTAAAGAGGGCTGGGATCGAGAACGGGACCACGTGACATATGCGAGCATACAGATGAGTGAGAGAACTAAAAAACTCTTGAATTTCGAGCATTTCCATCAAACTTACGAATTCCAAGAGAAAATGCAAATGCCACAACGATTCTCCTCTTCTTCCCAAAATCGAAACATACTGTTTCGAGCGACATTCCCATCAAAGCTAAAATGCCTTTTCTTTCAGCTCTCTTTACTTTCTCCCACCTGCTGCCAGAAGAGCGCTGAAAACAAAATGCACAATCATCGTTATCCTCAGCGTCTCAACATCTTCCGGCAGTTTTTCGTCGACTCTTCCGATGTCAACATTGTCAAGATTTTGACAAATTGATCCTTCCCTTTCTGATCCTCCGAGGGGAATCCTTCTGGTGCAATGTCGGAATAAGCCGAAGTGAATTTCTTGAGCGAAAGGAATGCTGGAAGTGTTGGTTGAAACGATGACCTGCTCGAACCAGTAATTTGAGGTGAGGCAAGTGGCTTGGAGGGCAGTTGTCAGGAGGGCGGGGTGGACCACTTTGACCAGTGTGTAATATGGGCAATGCTAAGCGCTAATCCTTTGAGCTCTGATAAATACGAAATGAGCTCCCACGGTGCATCTCGCCGATAAAACTTGTCGATCTATCACCTTCCCTATCCCGGATAGGCTATGCGTTCATGAGCACAAAAGATGCAACATGCCCACCGAAATGTGCTAACTCATCCAGTGACACTCCTCGGCTCAACTTGTGACAAGCGTTGCGTCGAGTTGGGCCAAGGAGAAGCCTCTGCAGGAGTTTACACCTGGTGGTGGGCACATTACTCCTCCATCAGGGCGACTTAGCGCCTTCCTCGACAGAGAGTGCACGGTCCATCAGATTTCCGGCATTTCAATAACTGAAAATCTTCGGATCTAATCAGAATGGGTATTATTAAGAAGGAAATCTATTCTGCATGCAGAACTATTCTGCAAAAAGTGAAACTATTCTGCGCTTCGCAGAACTATTCTGCATAGTGTCGAAAAAATTATCTTCATTTAGAGACTAAGTTTCAGTGTTCGAAAGCACGCTGCGGGTCTACGGCCCTTGCGCGCAAGTTCTGGTAGGGAACTCATTTCTGAAGCTGGCCAAGTTTCTCTACTCTCGCGCCTCCTTTGACAAAAGTCGTTTTTCTTATATGAGAACTATTTTGCATGCAGAATTGCTTCGAAAGTTGCCCAAAACATGGCATCGCATTTGACGAAAATAACGGAAATTAAAAAAATCTGGTTTCGGTGCTTTATCACTGATAAATTATCAGTGAACTTCTCCCTTCAGGATATATAATAACCCTTTTCTTTCAATAGTTATACTTATTTGTATCATTTATTTATTAGTTATCATTAGTAAATTTTATCGGCAAGATGCACCGTGGGAGCCCATCGCGTATTTATCGGATCTCAAAGGATTAGCGCTTAGCATTGCCCATATTACACACTGGTCAAAGTGGTCAGCCCCAGGAGGGCGGGAATGACGGCATAAGCCAAAACTAAAGCAGAATCTACGGCTCCCGGTTTTTTTTAAATTGATGAGAAATTTTTATTAGAAACAAATTCATCTTATTTTAAACTCCTTCTCTTCCTACCGTTTATCTTCTTAGGCGAAATATTAATCTCAAACTGGCTCATTCTGTGCCTCTTTCTCCAACTCGGCGACTTTTCTCACGGTTCAAAAATTAGAAGAAAAAACCTTCAGAAGAGTTGATGGCCCCTGCCTAGCTCATTCATCATTTCCAGTGACAAAAAGCGCTGCTTTGGAAAACTTGGCTTGATAGAAAATATTTTCTTGAAAATAAAAAAGCTGGCCTCTTCTAAGGCTCGAAAAGAGTAGCCAGTTTAAACAGCGCTTACGATCAAGGGCCCTCAACTGATGAGCCAGCTTCTCAGGAGAGAAGCAGTCTCAATTTCCGATTCAAAAGGCTCTGGCTTGTTTTTGATAAAAATTCTTGCCACCCTACCATTTATCTTTTTCATCAGCATTTCTCTGAATTTGAGATTATCGGTCTAAAGAGACTTTGTGGCGCGTAAACTAAATTATGTCTTTCTCTGAACCGTGACTTCAGTATACTCGCCGTCATGTCTTTCCTCGTCATCGTTTTTTAGCTCTAGTCGTTCTTGATTTTCAAAATCTCCATATTCATGAGTCCCCTTTTTCTAACGGTAAAAAGTGGAGACATCCAGCAGAGCAGGAGGCGTTTAATCTTGTTCTTTATATTTTTCTCGCGCAGTAGGGAAGCAATTGTTCGCCAAAAATCCAGCGACAAAAGAAGAACAACGATCCGATTCTGCTAGTTTTTTTCTTTGTACGGAATCAGGAACCAGAACGACCGTAAATTTCAGAGGGCAAATTTCTACTTTTTAATCGTCTTCTATTCGACCTTCTGGAATTTTCCATAAGATTCTTTGCAAATCAAAATTTCCTTGAAATTGCGGTGGTTAACTTCGCAAATGTCGTGCACTTTGTCTGGCCATATAAAAAGATGGATGGTTACGTTAGATTTTTATCAGAAGATAGACATGAAACTTTTTACTTTCGCGCAAGTTGGAATAATTTCCGTCTTCAGCTTCAAATTGAAGGAAATTGAAAACAGCTGCCATGTCTGCTCAGGTACTAAATCAAAACCCCTCCCAACGTATTAAACCCTTTTTCAAGAAACAAGGGATCATACAGGCGCGATACTCAGCGGCAGCAACTGTTTCAAACCAACATCAGATTCCCTCATTCCCTGCTCTGGCTTCTGCCTGGACAAAATGAGCTTCGACTGGACGATAAATGGTCGCCAACTAATCAAAATCGACCGTTTCTGCGCCGGATCAACGGAGAAAGAACCAACCTGTAAATATTACGAGCAATCTGGCGGGCGAGCAAAAGACTGCCAAAAATACTGTAGTGGACATGCCTGTAACAATGATCTAAGCGCTGGCGAAATTGACAGCGTAGGAAAAATCGAGACTTGCTTGGTGTGTGCTAATATCAATGGAGAAGGTTATAAAGAAAAACGGCTGGGATCATTAAACGTTTATAAATTAAGGTGATGCTAACTGCGAAGAATCAGATAATTTGGAATCAGAAGTCTGCCCGCCTTATCTCTCAGAGGGATGCTTTTCAGGCACCGGTCGGAATAAAGTTTTTATTCAAATTTAAGAGGATAATTGATTTTGAAAATAAGTCCGAGACAAATTTGTGACCGTTTTGAAGCGTTTTCTTCTTACAGTATTGATGCTGCACCTTTGGGAAATACAACCGGAAAAGAAATCTATCGTGGATGCTCTGCTTTTGCTCTAGAATCCGGCTTTGAATCGGTCAGTAGAGACTGGTACAATGGCCAATTTGCGAAAGCGAGGAGAGAGTTTTGCGACGAAAATGACTGTAATGACAAAATTATTGATGTAAATATGTAAAAATGTCTTTTCTATACTATTAAAATCTTTCTCTATTGCTTCATTTTTTCTTCTCCAAAGTCAGTTCTTCTGAAAAATCTTCTGAAAAAGCCTCTTATAAAAATCGCACAATTTGAGTTTTCGCTTGCCTAGCAGACTGATGATAAGCGCTGTCCACCACAGCTTGCGACATTCTAAAAACGCGACTAGATATTGTCGATAAATATGTATGCCTTCCATCATTTTCTTAGCGCTCATTATCATTTTTTCGAGAAAAGGAAATGTTGGTTTTCGCATTTTTCGGAATTTTCAACGCGTTTGCTTACGACTACGATTATGACTACGAAACAGGAAAGAAAAATAAATACTCGGATCCAGGAAACACCGGTAGTTCCGCGCTTCTAGAGATCAAGGAAGGAGAGGACTGGTATACAGTCACGGACAAATACGGAAAAAAGAAACTGATCAAGTTCGACTTCCAAATCATCGAAGAGAAAAACGCGAAATACTGCGGCTTCATCAAAATTGGCTACAACCTGCGAAGAACTCTGAAAAACGAGAACTATGGAAATCTTGTGATCGGAAAATACATCAGCGATTTCTTCGATGTTTACGATAAATGCGGAGGGGATGAACTTCCATGCGATTTTTTCGAAGCAAAAACGGCGAGAAAGACCGCCGAAAAATTCTTTTCATTTCTCAAGAACACAAAAAAGCACTGCAACGATTATAAACTAAACGAACTAATCGACAAAATCCCCAGTTCAGTCAATACCAAAGAATTCTCCCTTCGCCACCGCACGCTAAAAAATCCTCCTTTCTTCCTCGCCCCAGCTTTTCTCGTGTCAGAATCCGATAGTAGCGGCTCGGGCTCAGGCTATATTCCCCGACCAACACGAACGAAGAAAACGACAACATACAAAACAACCACCACTACAACCACTACATCGACGACTACATCGACTTATTCCTTCACCTATCAACCTTACGAGCCGGAAATAACCGAAATCGTCCATTTTCCCGAATTTGTCGAAAATCCTCCAAGGTAGAAAAAAATGACTTTATTTTCTTTATGATTTTTCAGCTACTGTCCTAATGAAAATTTGATCGTGCCAAATTTTGTCAACAATCCTACTGAGTGCCAAGTGAAGTACTCATTTGTCTGCATCTTCGCTCGGCTGGATAAATTCAGAAAAGAAAATTACAGCTGTTTTGATGAGTTCAGCCATGTTGCTGGAAGAGTTCTGCTTGAAATTACGAGATTATCTGTTGTTGGAGATGGCGATCGTCACTGGTAAGATCGACCAATTTGCTTTTTCTACTTATTGACCCTTTTCAGTATCTACCGAACCTTCGAGGCTCCCTGCTTTCTTCTCAACTTTTCGACCTCCCGAACGATTTCCGATTTCTCGAACAGTCTAACAGACATCATCCGCTACATCGACAGCGAGTGCGGAAAAGACTCGCTCAAGGAAACGATCATGAGAGACATTCCCGTTCTCAACTCAATCAGTCAAAACTGCTACAAGCCTTCGTACTAATAAAAACCAGCTTTATTCATAAAATTTTCAAACTGAACTTTCATGAAACTTATTGATGTAGACTTCCATCGTTGATCCCTGGTAGCTCTTGTTTGATTTGATTGAGACCAAGCTATCAGAAGGACTAAGTTTTTCGTCATCGATGTTATTAGCAAGGCGGCTGGCTGTCAGCGTATTTCTTTGATCGGATTTTTTTCATCGTATTTTGCCTCGAAAATCTGAAAAAACAAAACCAGTCCTGATAATCTCCGTTTGCCAATTACTATTCGCTTTCTTCCTGAAGCATTTTCTCGACTCCCTCGGTTGAGGTCTTTCACAGCAACTCATCAGAAGAACTTTCAATCATTATTCGAAGAAATTTTCTTTGATAAAATTTTTGAATGATAGACCCTGAGTAAAACGGAAAGGCACAAAATGAGGTAGCTGAAATTACGAATGAGTAAAAGTGATTGAGAAAGAGAAGTTGGACTCGCAGACATAATTTACCAAACTCCGATCAAATATCTCAAAGCTTAAAACTCGCTCTTAATTTATTGAATTTTGATTCAAAAGAAAAGAAGAGCGCGTCACTTTTTGAGACAATTTGCGAGGTTTTGACTTTTCCAATCTACTGAAAATTGGGCTCATTAATTTATTATTAAATTACTCAAAATTTAATTCTTATTTTGAAGCCCTTCCTGACCAATGTTGTGCTGAGTTAAAGAACTTTTTCAAAATTAATAATCAACTCAAAATAAAATTTCAATTTTGTTCAATTCTTTGCACCAAAACTGCTGATTTTGCTGCACTTTCTCTTCGTTGTCTCCGGTCATCAAAGCCGCTCAAAAATAATTCCCTCTTTTTCTCTTTCTCTCATTCTTGCTTTCTACTTCTTTTATATGATTTTTATCTGCCTCAGCGCGTTAAATCAGTTCGCTTTTCTACTGAATATTTAATTCAATTGGGCGTTTGTGTCCATCAACTAACGATAATAAGAGTTACTCCTCTATCCAAACCTTCAACTTCTATGGAAGATACCGAAAATACCGAAATTGCATTTTTCGCAAAAATATTGGAAAGCCAATACTGTATTGCCGATACAGTATTGACAGTACTAAATATGGAATGCCATCGGCAACACCATTATATCATTACTAATCTGATTGTTTGTTCGTTCGTTTTCTTGTTGTTTTTATGTTTTGCGCTTTATTGACACTTTTCGAAAGTACAATAAAAGTTAATTCACAAAAGATACTGTATAAAGGCACGTGCCAATTTAAAACAAATCGGTGGAAAAGAAAGTGGACCTGTATCAAACTAAAATGGAGAGAAAGGTGCTCGGAGGATTTCAACTGTGTCTGATTTTCATAAACCTAGGAGGCCTTCTTCTTTTTTTTCAAAAACTATCGCCCATAATCTTTACTGGACATCGAGAACTGCAGAAAACCGAAGAAAAGGGTTGAATTTTATTATCTAGCTTGACTCAAGAAATGCTCAAAATTCAACCATAATATTAAACAGGCAAAATTGGAAGCTCTTCAAAACAACAAATCAGTCACTAATTAGCTCGATGTCGATTGATCCATTGACAAGGAAAATATGGAACACTCCGGAATCGGTAGTTTTATTCGAAAGTCAAGTAAAATAAAAGTTAAGAAGAATGGAGGAGTTTTTGAGACGATCTTCGGAGACAAAGGAGAAACGATCAAACTCGAAATGGGTTCGAAAATATTTCAATAAGAAATATTCAATTTCTCCTTTTGCTTTTTACAGCCGTATCACTTTTCATTTTTACCTCTATTGAAGGTCAAGCACCGCAAGGTCCTTCAAAGCCCATCACACCCACTAAAAGCTCATCCGATGGCGAGTCAATCTTTCTGCGTCGTCAATTCTGTCCTGATTTACCATAAAGCAAACAGCCGAAAAATTGTGTTCCAAAACATTGCGTCGGGGAAAAACAGTCTTCTTACTTTAAAAAACGCAGGTTGAGCTTACATCTGAAAAGATTCAGCTTGCTTATATCAGTTTTAGCGGTTTATCGAAGACAAAGAAAACAAGGAAGAGAAGCGGCGGTTGGTTTCAGCTCTTTTTGCTTCAACCGGGTTGAATGCGGCGTCATTGCCTTTTATTTGGATAGAAAACGGAAAAGGATGAACTTTGCGAAAATTGATAGCAATGAAAAGAGCATAAAGAAAATTCGAAAAACTGCTTTCAAGAAGGTATAAAGTACGTTATTTTACAAAAATCGAGGGAAACTCCTTATTATAGAAAGCGATTCAAAAATGTTTCTCCGATGAAAAAAATCTAATCTGCTTGGGAGAAAAATCAAAAATGCTCGTTTTCGATCTTATATCTCTGAAGTACACAACAAAGAGAAGAAACAGTTTTCCGAATGGACAAGAGATTTCATCTATTTCAAGTTCCAAAGAGAAGATTTTGATAAGCCTGTTTAACAAAACATTGTTAGAATATAAACTACATTAAACAAGAAAATTGGGTGAAAATTTAATAATTGCTTTTTATTTTTCTAAGTTCTGGAAGCTAAGAACCCGACCGGAGGAATCTCGGCGCCAGGAAGGAGACAGAAACTTGGCGACAGATTCAAAAGGGTTCAGTTCTGATTGAGAAGATTTTTATTTGCCGATTTCTGGCTCGGATTCTTCCTCAACTTGATCGCCAGTTCTTTTGTCCATCCAGCTACTTCCGTCTTTCCCGATTTCTCGTGCCCTGGTTTGAGCAAATAAAGAACTTGAACGAGAATTACTGAAATTTAGAAGTTTTTGTCAAGTTAATCCTCTTTGACTCCATTCTTACCGGCGAGCTCGGAAAGCAAAATAAAGAATAAAGAAGAATAACCAACTTGAACCCCGCTTGATCCTTCAAAGCTTACACCTGACATCTTTTTTTTCTCTCTCTTTTCTTTCGAAAATTTCAACTTGAAATTTCGCTGCGTTGAATTTCAAATTGAGGCAATTGGGGAGGGCGTTTTTTAATTGAAAAGAATTAACCGATTCTCGACTGAAGACTAAAAAACATAAGAAAAATCTGAGGTAATCTTTTGTCTTTATTTCTTTGGGAAAACTTTACATAAGATTAATTACAGGTAGGTCAGACTAAAAGCTGAATAAGTTTTCTCAGCGAGCGAACAGACTTCTTCTTTGGCTTCAGCGACTTGAACTCTTCTTTTTCAAACGAATTGACCGGAGACTCCATCTTGTACGACAGATGATACAGCACTTAAACAGATTTTTAATTTCCTTGTCCATGAAACTGACTGATTTTTATAGCCGCCGTTAAAAAATTTCGCCGTACCAAAGGGTTTGTGAGGACAAAACGAAGAAATTTATTTTTAGCTTGGACTCGGGATTTTACAACTTCCCATCGCGCTCCTCAGCGTGAAACGGACAGAAAATTGAATTAATCTTCGCGGCACCCTGGCGTGTCTTTGAAGAATCACTCCTTTTTCGCGCCAAAATATGATTACGCCGCTAATGCCTCTTTTCTTTGAAGTGTAAAATAGGGGCTTATAGAAATTTCAAAGAGGGATTCGGAAAAAAATTCGTTTAAAAAATCTCTCGAAAATTTGTCTCAAAAACTTACCATCATCAGAGAAGATCGTAAACGTCGTCAGAACTTCCATCACTTTGCACTTTTCCGTCGCACTGTTCTGTCCGCCTTTGCAGATCTGACAGGGCTCTGGAATCCGCCTCGCCGGTCTGGGAATCGCGCTCGCCAGCATTTTCGTCCTTGATTCCACTTCATGGATGCTTTGAGAATCATTCGCTCCCTGGGCAATCCAGAAAACGTCCTTTCCAACAAGCGTCAAATACGGCGCTAGAATCTCTCCCTTCGAACTGGCAAGCGTGAGTTCCTTTCGCAGGGATCGGAAGTTGTTCGACGGATTGGCGAGTAATTTTAAACTGGCGAAGTTTTTGAGCTCTGTGACCTTTGACCAAGTTTTTGAAAGTCTCTGGATCGGCTTGGAAAGCAGGGCAGTGGTGATGGTGACAGTTGCGTTGTAGTTTTTTGCGCGTCGACAGCAGCAGGCCAGGATGATGAACAGGTCGATCATTTTTGCCGCGTCGAGTGGGGAGGACGATTTGAGGATGGCGATGGAGATCAAGGAGTTAAGCCTGAAAATAGTGATATTTTTCTCATTTTTCTGAGGATTGCTTACCTTGCCATCGAATTCAAGTAAGAATTCCATCTTGGTCTGACCCCAGTTTGAACCAACTGAGAAATAATAACATCCCTGGAAAGATTCTTGTAGAAAGTCCCATCCATGAAATTGATGTGCGCGGCAAGTGGACCGATAGTTTTCTGGATGTCGAAGTTTTTGAGATTTGTGATGGGTTCGCTGAGAGGAGTGATTTTGCAAAAGAAGTTGGTCGAGACTCTGGTGTTGGTTTTCATCGAGGATTCTACCGTCGCGCGTTGATTTTGAGGCAAGAACTTGGCGGCGACGATTTCATCGAGGAACTTGCGCATCACGTGGAAGACGATGTCGTCGACGAAAACCATCGGTTCTCGTTTGATCCAATCGACTACGATTTCAGTGATTCTCGACCTTGTGTCCAAACTGGTCAATTGAGGAATTTCGGGAAGAACGAGCTCATCGTCCGAAATGACGGAAGAAGCGATGCCGGAATCACGTGAGTACGGTTCTTCTAATTGGCTATCGAAGAGCTTGAGCTTTAGATCTTTGATTTGGAGGAGGATCTCTTCGAGCTCATCGTCAGCTTTGGGCTCCTTTGGCACTTTTCGAGGGCGACGGATCGTGTGATAATTCGCGGTACTCACAATTTGAGCAGTCTTGCATTTTGCCATTACAGTAGACTTGTTACTGTTTGAGTGATTGTTGAAGAGATGGCGCAACTCGCGAATGATCAAAAGCGGGGTGGTGTAAAGCTGGCAGCAGGAGAGCAGGGTTGAAATCGTTTCCTATAAATTATGTAAAGCATTTTGTCAGAGCGATATCAATAATTCAATGAAAGAATTGGGTGGGAAAAATCATTCTGCGGTGTTTTCTTTTATTAATTATTGGCAATAATTGGAAAGGGCTAATGTCTTTTTGGTTCAAATTTAACATAGTGACACCCTTATTCATTTCATTTTTTTGACAAGAAACTCCCTTAAAAATCCCCCAAAAAAGCTGCAATTAGAAATTCTATGACGCCTGTTGTTTATTTATATCACAGTTGCTAGAGCGAAGATTTATTTGCCTTCCAAATTTGCTAGTTTGATCACACTTTTGTGATCAACGAAATTGAATAAATGTTTATAGAATATGTTTGGAGTGGCTTTTTCGTCAAAAACCGCGACTCGATATTGAGCTGGTCAATATTTCTATCAGCTGGAAAGAGGAGGGCCGTTGAAAAAATGAATTGAGGCTCAATTAATATGCAAATTAGATGGCTTTAAATTTGCATAATAAAGAAAGAACGGTTTGATAAACAAAATTGTTGTCCGAGGTTCTGAGAATAAGGTCACCGGCGAGATCGCGAAATTGAAAATTAACACAACCCCACTGGCCGCGAAATCCGCCTGGGAACGGGGCCGCTGCCGGGTGGATAGGGAAATTTTATGCCGAGTGGGAAAATATGAGGAAGGGAGTTATTGTTTTATTGCGGCTGATTTTGGCGCGTAAAAAAGTTCAGGACCGTTGGAACCTATCAAAAATGCCCTGAAAATTATTCGTAGTGAAAGAAGTCAGGAAAAACAAAGATTGCACTAGGAAATCTGATAAATTTCTAAATTATTTATTAAAATAAATTATTGTTTAAATGTTCCTTTTTTAAATTTTTTCATTGAGAAACTTACTTGGCTTTTTTCTTTGACGATTTTTTCGACGATTAGTTTCGCGTAATCTTCTTTGGTAAATTTCGTTTTAGTCCTTGTTGATTTCGGTAAAGTACCGTACATTCTATCTCTCTTGTAGAAAATTCTTTTGGATTCGGTATTTTTTTTTTGGTTTGTCAGAAATAATTAAAATGGACTCCCATAGTCCCCTCCCGTTCTTCCTCCGTACTCGAGTGAGGGCGCGAGAGTGCGAAAATGCGGCTGCGCGCGATTCGGCGCAAATTGCCTCGTTGAACAGCTGATGCCGCCGTCTGGGGAGGATCTTTTTTGTTGATTGGCGACAGCAGGATTCAACAGAATGTCTCTACGAGGATAATATTAAATTTGGAGGAGACTAAGGCTTGTTCAAGGTCTTTTAGGTCGATTAAGGTGATCAAGGTCGTTAAAAGAGGGCTTTTTCGATGAAAATTATACAAAATTTCGTCAAAATTTCGTTAAGAATTTTTCAATTTTGACCTTAAATATATTTATCATGAAAAAATAAAATTCAAATTTTCAGATTCAAAAAATATCAGATGAAGTTTTACTGAAGTTTTTTTCTGACGGGAAAATGGCTATTTACTTTTGTCGAAATAAAAAGTCGGAAGAGCCACTCGAGCTTTTCTGAAGTTTCGAAGACAAGAGCTAAAAACCAACATGAAGACAAACTGCCGTGTAAATAGAACTTGGCGAGCTTCTCTTGTGGAATATTCAAAACGCAAACATCAGACTCTTACTGTTCACTCACGGACTCAGGAAGAAAGGTCAGGATTTATCGCTGTATCTCAAGGTCAACTTATTTTTGACCTGGTCTTTGTCAGAATTGATCATCGTTGATGTTCAAAAAAAGAGCTTCATTAACAATCTTAGGCCTGAATCGTCACTGTCTTCTCGACGATTCCGGGTAGACAAACCGGCGATTTAGTTTTTATGACTGAAAATCTCAAAAAATCTCGTTGATTTCGCTAATTTATGAGCTCCGAAATGTCATCGAAAGTCAGAACTTGCTATTTACACTCATCGCCACCTGCTTACTCTCTTTTTTATTGCATGTTTGTTTTCTCGAGAATATTTATGATGATCAATAATTTTCAAATTAAATTTTGCTCACTTATAAATTGTAAATCAATCATTTTTGCCCCACCTGAAGATGAAAGATCAAATGATTGATCATTTTTGACTGATCTTTTTCTTTCATCAAGGTCAGGGGCGCTCGGCGTGTGCCTAGAAATCGGTTTCGTCACGGTTTTTTTTACTTCAACTGATTTTTTTTTAATCGGCAAGGTGTGTTTGGTCTTTTTTGATGAGTAAGGGGATTGTTATCGAGGTCAAAGGAGACGTTGCGGAGCTGGTTTTTGAGGCTGTATTGATCGGAAATAAAAATGAATACAGTAAGGAGGTGATAAGATGGTGATTGCTTATCAGGAAATATGGCGATTTCTGAGGTTTCGTTTCTTTACATTTTCGGGAAACTCGATTTTCAGGTTTAGAAAAAATGAAATCAAGGAAGAACACCATCAGATAGGCAATGTTTTTGAAAAGCTTTCGCTTGAATTTTGAATTTTGTTGCCCTAATTCTGTTACTGTATCGAGAAACAGTAGTTTCTACGCACTCTTTTATCGTCGCGGTTTGCTCCTCCAATTTGCTCAGCAAGACGAAGCAAATTCAATTCTCTTCCGACCCCGTTAAACAGAGCATGAATGACGGTTCTTGTCGGAAGTACATTTTCCACAATTCAACGCACACGGACGCTTTCAATTCCGGTTTTTATTGGAACGGGCAAGAGCGTGTTCAGCTTTTTATATCCATCATCAAGTTTTTGGGAAAAACGTCATTTCGAACTCGTCATCATTTATGTATATTCAGAAGAAAAAAGCCCCTCGAATTAGTCAGAATCATAATTTTTATTGACGATCTTAATCACAGGTTTGATTGTAGAACGTTTTCGATTTTATTTCAAATCATCATCAGTACTAATTAAAGTTATAAGGAAGAACATTTGTAAAATACCTCTGTTTATGAGAAAGCGAACTTACGCTAACTGAAATCAAAAACGCGAGAAGGCGAAAACAAGCGTTTTTGATTTCAGTTAGCGTAAGGTCGCTTTCTCATAAACAGAGGTATTTTACAAATGTTCTTCCTTATAACTTTAATTAGTACTGATGATGATTTGAAATAAAATCGAAAACGTTCTACAATCAAACTTGTGATTATTAACGAAGTCAACCATCTACATATTGACGATCTTATTTTGGTCGAAATTTGCTTGTCAGATCTTAAAACCCTACTCATATCAAACGAGTTATTTTTCGCGAGCGTGACTTTTATTACTGATTTTATTTATTGTTATGTGATTTTTTCTTGTCTTTTTACGATTTTTACCAATTTTAACGCCACATTGTGAGATTTCGTCAGAGAAAATGAGGCTAAGGTTTATTTTTTCGTATTTTTTTCTGTGCACTTCTGCAACTACAACGACAACAACTACAACTACAACGACAACGACAACGACAACGACAACGACAACGACAACAACAACGACAACGACAACGACAACGACAACAGCAGCTTGTGTCGAGTTCCGAAACATGGGCGTTTCAACATTTGCTTTTTCAACTGCTCAGGAAAGATGCCAAGAAATAGGAGGTGACTTGCCATTTTTCAATAACGAGCAAGAATTGGATGCCTACAACGCTGTAAGATGTCATCGAAACGAGTGGGTCGGAATCCAACTTACAAATGGAAGCACCTGGACAAATATGAATGGTGTTGAGAGCACTGTTTTGAATTGGGCTAGTGGACAGCCGAGCAGCGGGGAAGATTGCACTTATAGCAGCAATTATTTTAGCACAAACCAAGAAAAGGTAGTGCATTTTTGGAAGACTAATAAGCTTTCTGTATTTGGCCTACCGGCTAGGGTAGGCCAAGAAAAAAGTAAAGTCTCATTTCAGCAAATTTTATTGCAGATTCTGATAGATCTCGACGAGGCGAACATTTTGATACCCAATACAAGTAGGCAAGTTGAGGGGAAGACCTCCGAAATCGGTATTCAAAACTGTACTTTTTTGCGTAGGCGGGGTTTTAGTATTCAAGTTTTACTGTTTTTCTCAGTCAGAAAGTTTTTGAAACTCACTTTACAAAGGCCCACTGTAATGACCTCTGAAAGTTTGAACAGGATCTGAAGACTTCATCCTTTTCTGGCCTACTTTACTACCGGCCAATGAAAACCCAGATCCATAAAATCACTTCCTGTTCTTGGTTCTGTCCAGTCTTCGCATAAATGGCACGATTGGAGTTGCAATGCAGGTTATTATTTCTCTTGCCGAATTGACCACAACACAAGCTGTGAGGACGCCAATATATCAACAACTGCAAGATCAACAACATGTGGGGGAAACATCAGCGATTTTCAAACGATCACTTCCCCCGGCTTCGATTCTGATTGCCTCGCGTATTTTAACGATCTCAATTGTGTCTGGACTATCGAGCTTGGCGACGTTGTTGGCTTCAACATTGTCAAACAAAACTTCCAGCTCGAGAGCAGGAGTACCAATACCGGCAATTGCTTTGATTATGTGCAAATAACGGACGGCACAGGAATCCCGAAAACTTTCTGCGGGACCGAATTCGAAACCTTATCCATCCAAGGTGGCTCTGCCACGATTTTGTTTGAGAGTGACGAGACGGTTACGACTAAGGGATTTCAGTTTGACCTCACGGCAGCGACTTTAACAAGGTTAATTTTGATTCTTTTACGTTTTTCTTCATAAATTAAGCCATCCGATCTTCTCTTTGGACTGTTCTGAAATGAACTTCAATCTCACTCTTGATCAGAATACCTTCGACTTCTTTTTTAACAGGGCGGAATTTACGAACAGAATTGTCTTTGACACGCCTTGCTCCCAAAATAATATAATATCGTCTAAATCAGGTTCAAAGTAAAATAAGATTCGAGACCAAAATTTTTTCGAAGTTAATTTTGATGAATGCGGAGTTACGAGCAAAGCTAAAGAAGACCTATCGAAAATTGATTTTACGTTAAACTTTGCGGTCGAGGAGAGACTCAATGTAAGTTGAAATTCTGAAGCTAGACATTTTCAATAATTTCAGTTGACTGATGCCCTGACTCTTACTCCTTTTCAATTCACTTGTTCCGTCGACTCCGACTTTTCGAGCAATATAACTTTGGTAAATTTTTCCTCTTTGTAAAACTGCTTATCACGATTAAGAGCATCGATGATATTAAACAAACTAACAAAACATCTCTGGTCATTCCTTCCGAACTCGGGTCGCCCGATTTCTGCGAGTATACCAGCTCCCAGACTTGTGATCTCAACACGCTCTCAAAGATTCAAGTCGGGAGTGAGATCGTAATTGATTTTGACAAGTTGGAGAAGGGATTTGGGATGCGTATTGACTCCATCAAAATTAAAGCGACCTCTAGCTCTTCTGACGAGATTTCTTTAGGTAAGAGAGATTTTCTTAAAGAAAAAGAGATGGAACGAAAACTTTTAGTAACTGATGGATGTGCTCAATTCAGCACTGATTCAGTCTCAACGAATGGTCGGACTTTCAAGTGGAAAGTTTTCAGATTCACAACTTCACAAGAAATTCACTTTGAGGCGAGTTCTCCTCCTTGATTTCAGAAAAACACGGCTTCATTTCAGTTCTCCCAATTAATTTGTGATGTCTACGACAATGTCTTCTGCAATGGAGTCTCGAACTGCTCTCTCGTCGGAAATGACGCATTATTTTCATCTTTGACAAGCAACAGTAGAAAACGAAGGAGTGCTTCTCGGGAGACAGCGATTCTTAGACATGAGTTTTAGAATAATCGATAATATAAGATTAAAGAAGGTTTCGAACTCAAATAAGACACAAAATTATCGTCGAAGATTCAACAAATCCAATCGTTCTGTCTAACATCGATGGGATCTACGTTATCAGAGGAGCGTGAATTTCGTGATGTTGTATGTTTTTGAAAGAACTTAACCCTGTCTCGAGCTAGGGTCGGCACCGACCACCATTTTTCGTGGTCGGTTTGGTCGGTCCCCGTGAAAAGAGGCCGAATCCGTGGTCGTTTTGGTCGGTCGGGTCGGCTTTTTCGGTCGGTTTTTTTGGTCGGTTTTTTTAAAGAGCAAAATTAACATTTGTCAACATTCTTCTATCGCACACAGCCCTCGAGGGCCTCGGATCGAAGCATTTTACTGTGACAGTCGATTTGCCATGAAAAGTTAAATTTTCAAAAGCTTTAGCCCGGACTCGCCGTCGATTTTTCTCTTGTCGCCGGAGAGAAATAAAAAAAAATCGCTAAAATGCGTAGGTTAAAACCGACCAAAAACCGACCAACCCGACCAAAAGACACAAAAAAACCGACCAAAACCGACCAAAAGCCGACCATCCAAAATCGAGGTACAAAATCTGAGGTCGGGCTGGTTGGTGCCCATAAAAACCCGACCATTTCCGACCAGGTCGGGTTTTTTGGTCGGGTCGGTGCCGACCCTAGGTCTCGAGCGCTTAAAATTAGCCTATCTCGAGCGCGAGCGCATCTTCATGCGCTCGTGGTCTAGAAGATTTTTTGCCAGATGCCAAATAGAGGCAATTTCTCTTGAAATGGCTTATTTTCCACGTCTCCGAGACCTAGAAAACACCAACATGCGCGTCTTAGGCAAGAATAATCCATTGTGAGTGGTTAGATTTGCGAAAAAATCTTCTAGACCACGAGCGCATGAAGATGCGCTCGCGCTCGAGATAGGGTTAAAGACAATGTCTATTTTCTTGTCAAGTCTGTACATTCTGCGATGTCTAATAAACATCATGAAAATCAACAAAAACTCTCTAGATCCGCCGTAGAGCCTCGTTCCAGACGTGCTTGGTGTCTATTACGTAACGCGCTTTCACCATCTTCCGAACCCGTGACACACACGCGACCACACAGTTTACCTGCCTTGGTCACAAGTCACCCGGGCGCCCATTGGCCCTCAGCAGAATTTTATTCTTATTGTCAGAAGGCAAAACAGAAAGAAAAAAGAAAACGACTTTGATTTAATTTCAAAAGAGAGCGGTTTCTGATTCTTTTTTGAAATCTAAAAAGAAAACTAACGATTTGAAGATGTCGGTTGCCATGAAGATTAAACGAGTTAAGGTGAGATCACGTGATAATTTCTTTTTGACGAAGATGGTGTTTCAGGTGAACAGCGCTTCCGAACTGCCAGAAAACGCCGCTGAAACTCCCGGAGGAACCATGTTCGCCTTCACTCCCGGTGGAACTAAGATCATCTACGACCGGGACTTCCTCCTCCACCTCAAGCATTCTCCAGCTTCAAAGGTAAGAATGCTAGGGGAGAGCTACTTTTCTCTCTTTTTCCTTGACAATTTTGATTTTGTGAAGATAAGACAGTTTTGTTTAAACTCTTCAATTAACAAATTATGCTTAAAAACGTTCTACAATTGTTTCTAGGGAAAACCAAACCTGCCAAATATTCCAGGTGTTACCACCCCGACTTCTCCACTTGCTACAGGTAAAATCGGCTTTGATTTAACGGAACTCGTTGTGAAAAACTAAAATACGAAGGAAAAACTTCTGAAATTGAGCTTTAAATTTTGATAAATTTGACAATTTCGGGCTTGAGTCACGGTATTTTCTTGATATGATGAGCCGAAAACAACGATACTATCGGTATCTATTCATTTTCAATCAGCAACACGAGTTGAACTCTGAAAATCAAATTAGTTTTTACGTATGATTTTGAGAAAGACAAAATTGCCCTGTATTTTGTAACCATATCAAAACCAACAGAGCGTCATTTCGCGGAATGAAAACAAAATGACATCCTCGTACGAACGGGCCGATCATTTTGGGCTAAATATTCCCGAAACCAGGAAGTTTGTTCAACAAACCTTTTCAAAAAGAATCAACTGAGTCAGACATTTTCTTACTTTTTTTAAATTATTCGAGAACAAACGTGTCTCATTAATTAGTTTCAAGTAGGGAAAATAAATAGCTGGCTCAGACAAGCCTATTTTAAGAGCACTTAATTTCCAATTAAAGTTTTATTTTTTCTAAAACTCTCTTTTAGAGTCCTGCAGCGGCACTATCAAAGAAGAAAAGGAACCAGAAGTCGAAGAGGAGCAAGAAGAAGAGCAACATGACGATGACATGGAGCTCTAGAAACTTCAAACCAAAATCACGATCCCTAAACTGACTAGTAGCTATTCTTTTTTGCGAGGAATACCTGTATCACTGCTCAAAAAGTACAAATAAAAATAAAAAAACGAAATCGAATGACGCATTTTAGGAGAAATTGACGCAGGCTTGGGCTAAAATGAAAGTCGTAAACGCTTTTTAACGTGTTTTGGGGTCATAGTCTCGAGGACATCGTGATATGGAGAGTTCAAGTTCGGCCTCTCCTCTCAACAAAAAGGAAGTGGACCAACTTGACCTTATTTTTTTGTCTGTAAGGGCCTCAAAATCATTTTTATTGGGAAGAGATCCTGTAGCACTTAGTTTAAGTCTTGAGAAAAGATAGCTTTTCGAAAAGATTCTGAGTCAGGCTATTCAAAAAGTCAAGAAGTTTCAAATTTCCATAACCCGCATCTCCTCAAAGCGCTGCTAGTGCATAAGTACCCGAACCCTTGGAATTTCAGAAGAAAGGATCACCTGCACTTTAAAGCGTCCAATCTTGGGAACGCTTAATGCAAAGTACCTTTTAAAAGTACCCTTGTGCTGGCAAGATAAAGAGCAGACTGTGGTCGGAAACGCTTACCATTTTTCCCGTGTTCGGGAGATATGGATCAGCCCATGCAAAAGTGGCATGTTTGAGAATGCCACGCCCGGCCGCAAGCATCAGCAGGGTATTTTCCGCAAAATACGATGTTCTTTCTATTTTCGGGAACCGCTTCCGCTCAGTTACGAAAACGAAAGTTCATGCTTCTATATTTTACCGTAAATTGGATATCCAAATTTTACGTATATTCGGCTGATAAAGATGCCTCACTTTCCACGTGGCATAAATTAGAATAACACCGACTTTCATTATCGACAAAAGCCGATTATCGCATCGCTCGCTCTTATCGTTGAGGATTGTGATAAGGATGCAAATTTCGTGCTTCGTAAATACAGGAGAGGTCTGGAACGTATAACGCGCTCTTCCGTTTACTCTCAGCGCGTCATCCTAATTTTCAAGAGCTTGATGCTAAGCACGAACGCTGCTTCTCAGAATTGTGCGCAAGTTTGTTGTTGGGTCAGACAAGTTCTGTCGTCAAAATAATTGCTTAACTAACGAGAGGGAAATGTTATAAAGCTTTTGGTAAAACTCAAAGATTCATTTTCATAACATTTGAATTTAACATCAATAAATTTAACTTAATTATTTATGCTGGATAAATTAAGCCACATAAAGAACTGAATTATTCTCTAGTTACCACGTTCTTTGCGTACAGATGTCCGCCAAAAAACAACATACCATAGGTAGATATATATTAAACAATATACATGATATAGAAAAGGGTGTAACCTAAATCAAAAAAAAATTATTTATTAATGGAAAAATAGAGCAAAATTTTAAAATTGAATTCCATTTTAACTTTGATTTCATTCAAATGGTTATCATATCATAATGATCGATGAGTACGGTACTATTTGGAGGGCGCCTTATTCCGAACGCTGGAATATGGAATTTCCTAGGTGGCGCTTTCAAACCCGCGCTTGAGTAAAACCCTATCTCCATCTGCTCTCGTCAGTCAATTTCTTCGACGCGAAAAAATTGAGAACACTTCAAAATGAAGTTGCTCGCCACCGTTGTTACCCTCGCTGCTGCACGAAAAGGTGAGAATTTCAGAGACAAAACTAAGATTAACCGATTTTCTAGACTCATGCAACAACACTCCACCAGAGGGAACCATCATCCTCGGCCATGACGAGAACTTCAACTACGCCGTCACTGCCGAAGACGTCGCCAACTGGTCCGCTTGTGGCCCCAACGCCGACTGCACCAAAATCCGAGGCTGGAACTTCGAGTGTGCCTGTAAAGAAGGTTTCATCGATTACGCCCCAGAAGACTACCGAAAGGGCTCGTGCTACGATTCCTGCTTCACCGCTGTCATCCCAGACAACTCATCTTGCGATGTCGATGCTGACGGCAATGCTTTCTGGACCTGCGATGACGGTTACTACCAGTCTTCCGTAGAAATCGAAGGATCCGGTTCCGGAGACGCCGAATTCGAAGACGTTTGCTTCTTTGACTCTTGCGCTACCGATCCATGCGCTGACAACGCCGACTGCGCTGCCGATGGTGACTCCCACGTCTGCTCCTGCTCCGCTGGATTCTTCGACTTCAACGGTGATGCTTCACTCTGTGTTCCAGACAACTGTGCTGCTGGTACTGGTGGATGTGATGCCGACGCTACCTGCTCCGTCGATCTTCCCGATGAGGACGGCAACGGTCAGAACTCCTGCACTTGCAACGCCGGCTTCTACGGCGATGGAGAGGAATGCTTCGTCGACTCTTGCGCTCTGAGCCCATGCCAAGATGACGCCACCTGCGCTAACGTTGGTGATGACTTCACCTGTACTTGCAATGAAGGCTTCTACCTCGGATACGCTCCATATGAAGGTTCCGGTGAAGGTTCCACCTGGGACGACCCAGCAGCCTGCCACGTCGATGTCTGCGCTTCCGCCAACCCATGCGATGTCGATGCTGCTTGCACCAACAACGCTGATGGTTCCACCAGCTGCGCTTGCAACGCCGGCTTCTATGGTGACGGATACGAGTGCTTTGTCGATTCCTGTGCCCTCAGCCCATGCCAGGCCGACTCCACTTGCGCCAACGACGGAGATGACTACACCTGTACTTGCAATGCTGGTTTCTACTACGGTACCGTGTCTGTCGAGGGCTCTTCCGGAGACTGGAGAGACGAGGACGCCTGCCATGTTGATGTCTGCGCTTCCGCCAACCCTTGCGATGCTGATGCTTCCTGCGCCAACAACGCTGATGGCTCCCAGACTTGCACTTGCAACGCCGGTTTCTACGGTGACGGAATTGAATGCTTCGTTGACTCCTGCGCCCTCAGCCCATGCCAAGCCGACTCCACTTGTGCCAACGAAGGTGATTCGTTCTCTTGCACTTGCAACGCCGGTTTCTACGAAGGCTTCACGACCGTTGAAGGATCTACTGGAGACTTCCGAGACGAGGTCGCTTGCCATGCCGATATCTGCGATTCTGCCTCTAACCCATGCAATGCTAACGCCTCGTGCGACAACAACGCTGATGGTTCCCAAACTTGCACTTGCAACTTTGACTTCAAGGGTGACGGTGTCGACTGTACCGATATTGGTCTCTTGAACCAGGCCGAGATCCTTGCTAGACTTTCTGACTTCGACTCTGACGCAGCTGGTATCGACGATCCCAAGATCGCCAAAAAATTCAACAAGGCCATGGGCAAGTACCCAACCAGCCATGTCGACAACTACGTGTCTGAGTGCATGAACAAGCGAGAGGTTAATGCTCTCATCGAAGAAGCTGAAGCTGACGACATTTCCGCAGAAGAAGAACTCCTTGGATGGGATATCTCCGATGCCTGCTCTTATGCCTAGGGTCCACGCTCAAAAAATGAAACTTTTTAAATATTGCTTTTGGGCTGTTTTCATCAATATAAAAGTTAAAGATCTCGAAGAAAAGAGTAAAATAAACAAAATTTCAACCCGATATAAAAAAGGGTTGAGGAGTTATGACGAAGAAACACCCAGAAAACCATGAAGAACGACTCGAAAAAATTTTTAATCAACACAGGGGAAATTGAAGCCCTTTTTTAACCCTAAATCGACCATAAATTTTTTGGAGGATGAAGTTCTTCGTCAGTAATCCCGTAAATATGGCGCAAAAAATGCGAAAATCAGCGGCGCGCAGCTCGCTGAGCGCGCGACCGCCTAAGGGCACCGCAAGGGTGGCCGCGACGAAACTTCTTCAGAAATTCATAATTTTCAAATAAGTATTAGTTAAAATAAAATAATAATAAAGAAGTCGGAAAAATATGATGAAAAAACTAAAAAAAGAATAAATTTTCAACAAAGTCATAAATTTTGAGAAAATTTAGAAATTTTTTTCTGTTTTGTAAAGACCATAATATAAAAAAATAAATGAAAAATAAGAAAAACTAATAATACGGGTGAGGGTGGGGTTGGGGACATGGCTGGGCTAAACAAAATCAGCCGGGTAGAGTTGACGGCCTATGTCAAGCCCATTTAATTTTAAAAGCCAGGGATGGGGCTGAGACGGCCCGAAGGGCCGTCAAGCCCATTTAATTTTAAAAGCCAGGGATGGGGCTGAGACGGCCCGAAGGGCCGTCAAGCCCATTTAATTTTAAAAGCCAGGGATGGGGCTGAGACGGCCCGAAGGGCCGTCAAGCCCATTTAATTTTAAAAGCCAGGGATGGGGCTGAGACGGCCCGAAGGGCCGTCAAGCCCATTTAATTTTAAAAGCCAGGGATGGGGCTGAGACGGCCCGAAGGGCCGTCAAGCCCATTTAATTTTAAAAGCCAGGGATGGGGCTGAGACGGCCCGAAGGGCCGTCAAGCCCATTTAATTTTAAAAGCCAGGGATGGGGCTGAGACGGCCCGAAGGGCCGTCAAGCCCATTTAATTTTAAAAGCCAGGGATGGGGCTGAGACGGCCCGAAGGGCCGTCAAGCCCATTTAATTTTAAAAGCCAGGGATGGGGCTGAGACGGCCCGAAGGGCCGTCAAGCCCATTTAATTTTAAAAGCCAGGGATGGGGCTGAGACGGCCCGAAGGGCCGTCAAGCCCATTTAATTTTAAAAGCCAGGGATGGGGCTGAGACGGCCCGAAGGGCCGTCAAGCCCATTTAATTTTAAAAGCCAGGGATGGGGCTGAGACGGCCCGAAGGGCCGTCAAGCCCATTTAATTTTAAAAGCCAGGGATGGGGCTGAGACGGCCCGAAGGGCCGTCAAGCCCATTTAATTTTAAAAGCCAGGGATGGGGCTGAGACGGCCCGAAGGGCCGTCAAGCCCATTTAATTTTAAAAGCCAGGGATGGGGCTGAGACGGCCCGAAGGGCCGTCAAGCCCATTTAATTTTAAAAGCCAGGGATGGGGCTGAGACGGCCCGAAGGGCCGTCAAGCCCATTTAATTTTAAAAGCCAGGGATGGGGCTGAGACGGCCCGAAGGGCCGTCAAGCCCATTTAATTTTAAAAGCCAGGGATGGGGCTGAGACGGCCCGAAGGGCCGTCAAGCCCATTTAATTTTAAAAGCCAGGGATGGGGCTGAGACGGCCCGAAGGGCCGTCAAGCCCATTTAATTTTAAAAGCCAGGGATGGGGCTGAGACGGCCCGAAGGGCCGTCAAGCCCATTTAATTTTAAAAGCCAGGGATGGGGCTGAGACGGCCCGAAGGGCCGTCAAGCCCATTTAATTTTAAAAGCCAGGGATGGGGCTGAGACGGCCCGAAGGGCCGTCAAGCCCATTTAATTTTAAAAGCCAGGGATGGGGCTGAGACGGCCCGAAGGGCCGTCAAGCCCATTTAATTTTAAAAGCCAGGGATGGGGCTGAGACGGCCCGAAGGGCCGTCAAGCCCATTTAATTTTAAAAGCCAGGGATGGGGCTGAGACGGCCCGAAGGGCCGTCAAGCCCATTTAATTTTAAAAGCCAGGGATGGGGCTGAGACGGCCCGAAGGGCCGTCAAGCCCATTTAATTTTAAAAGCCAGGGATGGGGCTGTGACAAAAAAAAGAGGGATAAACATTTTTAGAATTTAGATTTTTAAATTTAATTTAGAAGAACCGAGTTTTTATTAAATTGTTATTAATGAAAGTTATTTTTAGTTAAATTTTATGTTTTCATTCCTTAAAAATATTTTATTTTACATTTATTATGGCAGAAAAAGAGAAAAGCCAAATTTTATATCAAAGAAAATTTGTTTTCTTTGTGGACACCCTTGCAGCGCCTGAGGCATCGCGCCGCGCGCTCTTTGAAAATGGCTCAGAATTTACGAAAAATTGTCGATTTCTTAAAAGTTAGGCCATCCTCCAAAAAACAGATTTCAGTTTCGAATTATTTATACAAAATTTCATATTTTTAACATTTTAAATTTTTAAAAACGGGTGTTCTTGGGTGATTTTGCATTTTCGCCCACTTTGTGGCCTCATAATTTCTCAACCCTTTTATAGATTTTTTTTGTTCAAGTGTCAAAATGCTTGTTTTTTATAGTTGTCTTTCATATCTAATTTTTGGAATTATACGAGCATTATTTCGGGTAGCTATTTTTTGAGCGTGGACCCTACTTATGCCAAGGATCTTGCTGTAAGAACTTTAAAAGAGTTACTGTTTCTGACTAAATTTTTAGACCGCCAACAACCGATTCCTGAAGCGATGGGCCTGCGTCGACCAGTGGAACTTTAACGCTGATGCCAAGGACCTCAAGAAAGAAAACAAGAACCTCCGAAAGAAGATGAAGAAGGTCGAAAAGAAACTCAAGCAGTTCTCGAGCAAGGTCAACGCCGCCCTCAAATGCTAATTTTCTCTTTCCTTCTGTTATCAAGAATTTGAAATCCGCAAATTTTTGATAAATTAACTTACCTCACAAGATCAACTACTCCTTTATGTTCAATAAACATATTTCAAGAATACTTTCTTGCGTTTTTATTGTGTTGTCAAAATATTGTGATTTCTAAAATAAAGAAATGTAGCTGAGATTTTGAGCAATAAATTTATTAAAAACTCACATTGTTGCGAATAGAAAAATATAGATTTCTTTTTAGGTTCTTTTAGGCAATAAAATTGAGAAATCAGTATTTTCATGCATGGACAAGAATACAGAGAGCGCCTCATTTTTCAATAAAATATTGCCTCCACATATCGAATGACCATTCATTTTTACGTATAAAAGGGGGGGTCACAATTACGGGCAAATTCTTCCCGAAGCACACAATTACCACACAATATAACGGGTTCAATATTCTTCCCTGGGCTTACTAAGTTAACGGGTTTCAGATTCGCGAAATGAATTGAGCGCCCATGGCAAACTTGCTCTTCGTTTTTTTCTAGAAGTGTAGTTTGGATTTTCTAGAAATGCCAAGAACAAAATTCAATTGGTTCGCCGATTTCAAGTTCAACTGAGTTCGCTCAATTCATTTTGAGAATCTGAAACCCGTTAACTTAGTGAGTCTAGGGAAGAATATTGAACCCGTTATAATTGTGTGCCGCGGGAAGCATTTGCCCGTTATAATTGTGACCCCCCCTTTTATAACGTTTAGAATTACCTCGGGTACCTGATTTACTGCCGCTTTTTTGGCACCAAAATTTCGAAAATCCGGCATTAAATTGGAATCGATCTTGGAATTGATTTGGTCGAGATTTTTGGTTATTAAAAGAGTCTGTAGACAGAGTTTTTTGTTAACTGCTTTTGATTTTAAGCGATACTACTCAAAACAACATAATGGACAATCAAAAAAGGGCTATTTACAGACGAAATAATTCTGCATGCAGAATAGTGCTGCATATAAGAAAAACAACTTCTATCAAAGAAGCCGCGAGAGTAGAGTCTCTTTCTGAAAGTCCGTCATCTTCAAAAATAAGTTCCCTACAAGAAGTCGCGAGCAAGGACCGTTAATAGTTCTGCATTCGGCAGAATAGTTTTGTTGAGCGCAGAATAGGCTATTCTGAATAGCTCTTCTTTTTGCAGAATAGTTCCATTTTTTGCAGAGTAGTTCTACATGCAGAAAAGTTTCGACCACCTCTCCGAAAAAAGCGGCATTAAATTGGAATTTGCAGGTTACCGATTTTTCAAAAAAAGCGGCATTAAATTGGGCGGCATTAAATCGGGTACCCGAGGTAAATGATTCGCAAATCCTCTTCCTCATCCTACTCTTTCTCAAAACTAGAAGAATTATTTGTAACGTTTTTTGAAAGACGAATTCAGTATGGATCGTGTTTGAAATACAAACAAGTTATGAGTATTTTGAAAAGTGGAAGCACGAGACAAACGCATTTCTTTTAGTCAGGAAATGATCCCTAGGTGGCGTTTGGCTTAGTTCGCGAGTACCATCATAATTCTAGAAAATATGCTCATTCGGTTTCTTTCAACGCGGCTGACACACAAAAAACTTTTTTACCGATGAAGCTCCTGGCGACTGTCATAGCAGTTGCTGCAGCGAGAAAAAGTAAACGCCTTGATTACATCAGAGATTACTTTCACTAAGAGATAGACTTTCAACTTAAATATTTCAGACTCATGCAGCAACACGCCACCAGTAGGCACTATCATCCTCGGACATGACGAGAACTACAACTACGCTGTCACCGCCGAAGACGTCGCCAACTGGTCTGCCTGTGGTCCCAATGCCGACTGCACAAAGATCCGAGGCTGGAACTTCGAGTGTGTCTGTAAGGAAGGTTTCATCGATTACGCACCAGAAGACTACCGAAAGGGCTCATGCTTTGATTCCTGTTTCACCGCCGTAATCCCAGACCACTCCACATGCGATGTCGACGCCGACGGCAACGCTTTCTGGACCTGCGATGACGGTTACTACCAGTCCTCCGTAGAAATCGAAGGATCCGGTTCCGGAGACGCCGAATTCGAAGACGTTTGCTTCTTTGACTCTTGCGCTACTGACCCATGTGCTGATAACGCCGATTGCACCGCCGATGGTGACTCCCACGTCTGCTCCTGCTCCGCTGGATTCTTCGACTTCAACGGTGATGCTTCTCTTTGCGTCCCAGACAACTGTGCCGCTGGTACTGGTGGTTGTGATGCCGACGCTACCTGCTCCGTCGATCTTCCCGATGAGGACGGTAACGGTCAGAACTCCTGCACTTGCAATGCCGGCTTCTATGGCGATGGAGAGGAATGCTTCGTCGACTCTTGCGCTCTGAGCCCATGCCAAGATGACGCCACCTGCGCTAACGTCGGTGACGACTTCACCTGTACTTGCAACGAAGGCTTCTACCTCGGATACGCTCCATATGAAGGTTCAGGTGAAGGTTCCACCTGGGACGACCCAGCGGCCTGCCACGTCGATGTCTGCGATTCTGCCAACCCATGTGATGCTGACGCCGCTTGCACCAACAACGCTGATGGTTCTACCAGCTGCGCTTGCAACGCCGGCTTCTACGGTGACGGATACGAATGCTTCGTCGACTCCTGTGCCCTTAGCCCGTGCCAGGATAATTCTGCTTGCGAAAACATCGGTGATGATTACACCTGCACATGCAACTTCGGATATTACCTCGGTTTTGCACCCTACGAGGGATCTGGAGAGGGCTCAACCTGGGAAAATCCTGATGCATGCCATGTTGATGTCTGTGCCTCCGCAAATCCATGCGATGTCGATGCTGCTTGCTTCAACAATCCGGACGGCTCTCAATCCTGCGCCTGCAACGACGGTTTCTACGGTGATGGATACGAGTGTTTTGTTGATTCATGCGCCCTCAGCCCTTGCCAAGATGACGCAACGTGCGCCAACGTTGGTGATGAGTATACGTGTACATGCAATGACGGCTTCTACCTCGGTTACGCTCCATATGAAGGATCCGGCGAAGGTTCTACCTGGGACGATCCAGCTGCTTGTCACATCGACGTCTGTGCCTCCGCGAACCCATGTGACGCTGATGCTGCTTGCTCCAATAATGACGATGGTTCACAAAGCTGTTCTTGTAACGATGGATTCTACGGGGATGGCTATGAGTGCTTCGTCGATTCTTGCGCTCTAAGCCCATGCCAGGCTGACTCAACCTGTGCCAATACTGGTGATAGCTACACGTGCACATGTAACGAAGGTTTCTACCTCGGTGAAGATAGCGAAGGTGATGATGCCTGTCATGTTGATGTTTGCGACTCTGCTAACCCATGCGATGTCGACGCCACTTGCTCGAACGAGATTGACGGATCCCAAAGCTGTGTTTGCAACGATGGATTCTACGGCGACGGTGATGAATGTTTCTTCGACTCTTGCGCAACCAGCCCTTGCCAAGTCGATTCAACTTGCACCAACGAAGGCGACTCGTTTTCATGCACCTGTAATGCTGGTTTCTACGAAGGCACCACAACTGTTGAGGGGTCAACTGGCGATCTAAGAGACGAAGTTGCTTGCCACGTCGATGTCTGCGCTTCTGAAAGCAATCCATGCGATTCCAACGCTTCTTGCGACAATAATGCCGATGGCTCCCAGACTTGCACTTGCAACTTTGACTTCAAGGGCGACGGAGTCACCTGTACTGACATTGGTCTTCTTAATCAAGCTGAAATTCAAGATCGACTTGCCGCTTTTGACTCGGATGCCGCTGGTATCGACAATTCCAAGGTTGCCAAGAAGTTCAACAAGGCCCTTAAGAAGTACCCAATGAAACATGTCGACAACTACGTATCTGAGTGCATGAACAAGCGCGAAGCCAATGCTATCATTGAAGCTGCTGAAGCTGATGATATTTCTGGACAAGAAGAAGAGCTTCTCGGCTGGGACATCAGCGATGCCTGCTCTTATGCCAAGGATCTTGCTGTAAGATACTCTTAGATTTTCAGGTTTAAGCATATTTTCTAGACCGCCAACAACCGATTCCTGAAGCGATGGGCCTGCGTCGAACAGTGGGGCTTTAACGTTGGTGCCAAGGACCTCAAAAAGGAAAACAAAAACCTCCGAAAGAAAATGAAAAAGTCAGAAAAACAGCTCAAGCAGTTCACAAGCAAAGTCAACGCTGCCCTTGGCTGCTAGATCATCCCTTTAAAAATTTGAAAGATTTGAAGCCTGCAAATTTTTCTTATTTTTTGCATGACAATAAAAAAGCTACATAAAGTCAAACTAAAACACAGTTTTACATTTCTATTTCCGACGATTTTGGCCTTTCAGAGTTTCTTGCATTTTTGTTGTAACAAAAAATCGTGTAAACAAGTTTCCGTTCACAAAATACGGCGTTTCTTGCCAAAACTCAAAGTGCTCCATAGAATACGAGTTGCCAAAACAAAACTAGCAATTACCATTCATTTTGTACGAATCTCGCTAGAAACCGCGTTTGGACACAGTAATTTCTAGCTCTAGCATTTTTCCGCAAGCCACAAAAAGATAACACGCGCGTTCTTTTTGAAGGAGAATTTTAGGAATCCAGACTAGCTATTTTCCCTTTTGGATAAGCAGGATTTTGGCTAGGCGAAAATAATAAGAGAAGGTAAATTTTGAACGAAAAATTTGACGTCATTTTTTTATTTGCATCACATGGCAAGAAGACTTTTCCATCCAGTTCTATCTCTCAGCCAGGTCGCAAATCTCACTCGGAATTTTAACAGCTCAAGGTAAAAGTCTAAAACTCAAAAATGCATTTTCAAGGGGAGAGATTACTCACTTGCATTGAGATTCAGTATCCAGCGCACTATTGTATATCTATACGCCGTTTGATAAGTCCACTTCATGATTGCTATCTGACGTTTGCCTGCTTTAGAATCAAGAGGGTAAACTTTTGCAAGTATCTCCCGGTAAGATTCGTCTGAAAAGAAACACGTTGGCCCATCGCGTAATTCAATAGTTTTCTTACCAACTGCTTCACCGTGGCATCCGTTGAAGTCCATGGCAAGATCGACTGCGTATCGGATAAAAGGATACAGGAGGCCGTAGTTGTCTGAAACTGCTCTTGCCATGGGCTCGAATTCCTTTGGCGGCTGGAAAATAGGATCATTACTTTTTGTTCAGGGGTTGATTTTGTGAACCTTTATAAGTGAAGGGAGCAAGCAATATTTTGCCATATCATAGACGGTTCTTTTCGCCCCAAGAACAGACCCAGAGAACGGATTGTACTCGTCCTTCAATCCATGCAAGTGACCCATCACGCGCCAGAAATACAAGTAATCGTGGAGATCTTTTGATTCTTCAACACCGAAACCTTCGGGGGCGATTGTAATGCTCCCGACGAAACCGACCAGAGTAAAGGCAAGATCAGATTGAGAGACCCACTCTAGAACTAGTTTAAAAGGTAAGGTTGATAGAGCGAAACTAACGATCGCCATTCTCGTTTTTCCGATCTTTAGTGATTCGTTGAGCCACTGATTTGTGAATGAGGCGGACTTGTTTCAGAGACTTATGTCCCTCTTTGAAACGATTTTCATTGCTCTAGAATCTATAATACGTTCAGAAAATTAAAAATCTGATCGATTCCTGAGCTCGGGTCCCAAACATCAGAGTAAATCCACGAACGAACATGAATGCCAGTATGATTGTATCTCCAGTAAGCCTTGTTTTTCTCGTCCGATTTTCCAGTGTAAACAAGAACGTCTAGCAGACTCTTGAATGTCAATCCGGACAGTAACGATATCACCATGCTACAGTTACCACTTAGCCGTTGTCATTCTTATCTCGATACCTGAACATGCAAGCAGCCACGTGATTTTTATAGTATCGCCTTCCGTTTTGAAATCTTTCATCGTCGTACCAATCCGGCTTCGTCAACGGCCCGTCAAAGAGCCCCTTCTCTTTACTCCCTTCGAGGATTTTTTCAAACTTTGATTCGTCTTCCATTTTAAAGACAAGAATAATTCCGACGCACCAGAACTAAGGGCGTGGTACTTACTCAGTACAAGCCTTATTAAAATCAATATTTGCACGCTGCAATTTTTACGGACAAAAATAGAATATTGAAAATTTTTTTCTTCTTGGTGACAAAAGCTTTCCATGAATTATACAGAAACGATCATTCTGTATTCTCCACATCTATCGTTGCAAAAAGTCCATGATTGCCTTCAGTCAAATTTCAAGAGAGCTTATTTCTCCAAGTGAAAAGCGCTTTCATCATAAGTCACTTTCTAATGATTCTTTTTAGCGATCACACATAAATAAAGACTCTCATTTTCCTCTTCGCCGCAAAAATGAACTTCTTTTTCAAAGAATGGCTTTTAAGAAATCCGGAGAAATTCGAAAAGTATGCGCGAATGTTTGGCGCTAAAAGAGCTGCCCCGCTTTACATGTCCCAAGCAGTAAGTTCTCGCATTTTAGATAAAATATTTTCAATTTTTAGCAATTGTGTGCTCATTCGAAAACGGTCAACCAACTGTATGCTCTTTTTGTTACTGTCATCATCATTATACTTGCATCCTTAATAATCGTCCAGCTGAATCTTGGCTTGTCGATCTCCGGGATTTTCAAATATTGTTGTGGATCATTTTGTAAAGAAAGAGGTAAGTCTCTTACTCTGAAATAATTTTTCTCTTCACTTTTCAAGAGAAACGAGGTCAAACGAGCCGCGGTAAAAAATTGAAGCGAAGAATTTCTAGCCTGAAAAAGCACTCGCGAACTTCGCTAAGAACCCTCTCGGTGATCTCAGAAGAGAAGGATAAAACCGACTTGAGCTCGTCTGAAAAGTCTAAAAATTCGATGATCTCGAAAAACTCATAAAAATAAATGTTTTCCTGTTGTTGAATACAAAATGACTTGAAGTTCAGAGCCACAATAGTAGGAGACCAATTTGCATCGCCGAATTTCCGCAATTTTACGTTTTACGAGAGCTTGATTTTCTTTTGTTTTCGAAATAAAAATGCTCCTCCTTGATTTCAACACGAGAAGATTTCAAACCCAGCAATTTTGTTTTACAAAGAGACGTATTTTCTGCTTGGCGTAATTCGAAAGAATCAGAACTCGCGAAAGTCGTTCGTGTGTGGGCCCTTCTGAGCGGAATCGAGCTAATATTTGCTCAACTCAGAATTCTAACAAGAATTTCAGGCAAAAAAGAGTTTCGAATTCTAGTTTGATGGAGTCTGTAAATGAACAGACAGAGTGGCCAGTTTATGAGCCGAAAAAGTCGAGAAGGACACAGTTGATAGAGACTGGAGTGATAACAGGGATTGTTTGTTTGACTTTGGTCTACTTTATTGTCTGGCATTTCAGGGACAACAGAAAGGTATGAGAATATAAAGGTATTTTGAGGTCAGAAAGTCTCAAAAGAAAGTTAATTTTAGCAAGAAATACAGCATTAAATCAATTATTGAGATTAAAAAGTCGTCAAAAGAATGCCCAAAAGCAAAGGAGACTTTCATGCCTCATACATACGATACCATCACTGCTTCTAGGTAAACAAACAATCATCTAAACTTTTCTACAGTATCTTCTTCAGGACAATCGCCTGTGAGCTGAGCGAATATAGTGCGAAAAACTCACCAAAGATGCCAAGAACTAAGTCCGTTCCTGAATACGTTCTGTAAAAAAAAAGAGCTCAGTAATCCAAATCCTCCAAGTTCAAATCATCAATTTCCACAAGTTCAACCACTTTTCCTCAAATAATCAAATAAATTTCTCTTGTCTCCATCTCGTAGTAAAAATGCAGGAACATCGCCTGAGGCATGGAACGTACAGCGCTGGTACGGCCAATCGACACTGAACAACCTCGATCTTCAGAAACAGTTAGAAAGATAGGGTCTGGAATGTTTTCAGCAGAAAATTAGTCGAAAAATCAAAGAGAGAAAGAAAAGATGAGCTGCAAGCTCTCCTGCTCAAGATGCTTTCTGTACTTTTTGAATGTCCTGTATATTACTTCCGGGATGTTTTTGCTTGTTGCGGGAAGCTTAGGAAGAGTTCAAACTTGACAATAGGAGAGTTTATTGACGAATCACGTCGTTCCATGGAAGAAACTTGTTACAGATTCAGAATCATTTTATAATTTTTTTCAGTAATGTTTTTTGAAATAAAGATTCTCAGTATAAATGAAGTTTTTCAAATAAACTTAAAAATGAATTCTCATCTTTTTATTGTATATTCTCCCGAATTAATCCATTCTCTCGTATATTTGCGATTTTCCCTCGATTTACGGGATGTTAATAAAAATGTTTCATTATAAAAAATTTTGGCAAATATTTTTTTATCCCTTTTTTGTTACTACAGCGTCATATGACAAACGTCATCTGTCAAAAGCCTTGAGCAAAGACTGCCCTAGTATTATCACCGTAATAAGTTTGAACTCTATTAAGTAATTACAAATACAAGTAGCTTACGTGAGTTCATAATTTATCGACCTGAGATCGCTCCGATCTTCCAAGGCATTTACATGATGATATCTGCCGGCGTTGGCCTATTCCTACTCGGTATTATTGGATGCGCAGCTGCCGTCAGACAAAATAGGCCAGTGTTCTTTAATCTCGATTTCAGGGATCTCATTTCGTATGAGCATTATTATTTTCGAACATATGGAAAAGATGCGGGCTTGGCTTATTCCTGGCGTTGACTGTAACGATCCTGCTTATACAGTGGATCGGAGCGATCGTCACATTTGTCAATTATCCTGAAGGGAAGACATTTGTCAAGAAAACAATGGATATTTATTCAAATGAGGAGATTCTATCTCCTTGCCTGGAAATTGAGGATCAAAATAAAAGGTGACTTCGGATATCCTTTTTCAGCTCTAGTCAGGACCCTGACTCAGGTTGCCGAGCTCAAGACCAATTGATAAAACCTAACCCTAACGAAAGAAATCTTGAAGATAATTATAAAATTTAGGGAATTGTGCTTTGTACAGAAGAAATTCAAAGTCGAAAAATCAGGCTGGGCGGATGTGCTCATGAATGGCCGCTGGACTCAAAATTCCGAAGAGCGAGAGATGCTGTATGAAATCGCGTCACCGATGGTTTCAGTCGTTTGGGAGGATATCCAGAAGAAAAATCAATGCTGCGGTCTCAGTGGGCAGAATGATTGGATCGACTCGCATTTTCAGAAGATTCCTGCGACTTGCTGTAATGAAGGTAAAAAACCTCCGACACAAATAACTCTTGTTATCAAAATTCTAGATAATTTGACGGAAAGAAGCGAAATTGCCCGAGACAATCGGCAAGTAAGCCGGAGTTACTGTACAAAAGGGGCGAGTAATTTCATCGGCTGCGAAGAAAAAGCACTCTTATACGCGCATCTAACAGGGATAGCGTTTTTCTTTTCGTTTATTTCTGAACTGCTGGGAATTATTGTAACTTCTGTATATTTAAAACAATTGAAAGAAGAAAAATCGCCGAAAATTATTCAAGAAAAGATGTAAAAAAAATTTATTCAAATAAACTTTCATATTCACCATATTCTCCATCTCCTATGAAAAAAAGTTGTGAACCTAAGTCGCACGAGTTCGATTCCCGACAAATTAAGTTTTTTTATCGAAAGAAGTTACTTTTTGTTAAAATTGCGCAACGAAAGAAATCAAGTCTACAATGGACGAAATAAATCGTAATTAACGTGCTGGATAAAAATTTTTCAAATCGAGTTAATTTTGCTTTTATCGGATTCAGCGTGTTCGAAAACCTAGGAAAAAATAGTACTTTTTGACTTCGGGTGTGAAATAGCGATAAGCGCGGCACTTCAAAAGTGAAAAGTATGTCACTTTTGGAAATAGATTTCTAGCGATGCGTCAATGATATAAAAATTCTAATCGTACAGACTTTTAGATAATTGTCTAATCTAGTTGGCACTTTTTTAAAATCTTCAAAAAGTTAATGTTTACCCTACTTTTCGAGCGATTATGATCACCCAGCGCGCCCGCTCTCATTTTTCGTCCGCTGAACTCACGCTGGGGAGTCCCGCTGGGGACCAGGCGGACGTTGATTACCACTCGATTTTCAGACGGTTCATCTTTGAGCGCTCGAAAGGTAGGGTAAACATTAACTTTTTAAAGATTTTAAAAAAGTCCCAACTAGATTAGACAATTATCTAAAAGTCTGTTTAGTTAGAATTTTTATATCATTGACGCATCGCTAGAAATCTATTTCCAAAAGTGACATACTTTTCACTTTTGAAGTGCCGCGCTTATCGCTATTTCACACCCGAAGTCAAAAAGTACTATTTTTTCCTAGGTTTTCGAACACGCTGAATCCGATAAAAGCAAAATTAACTCGATTTGAAAAATTTTTATCCAGCACGTTAATTACGATTTATTTCGTCCAATGTAGACTCTACAATGTACGTTTCTGTATCGTCACCTCCAGTGCATCGTTACTCTAGTCCTTTTAGGAGGGGAAGCCAGATTCGAGATCGAACCAAAAGAGCGCCGTGGCCAATTGGCGCCACACTCGCGCCCCTTCCAATTTAAATTATCGCAGTTTTTAAAATGAAAAAATAAATTCTTTAAAGTGCATCTCCATAAATCGACTCAAAACGAAACACCCAGGCTTCCGCCAAGAAGAAAGATGCAGAAAATAGAGAAATTCCAGAAAATTGAAGAACCTAAAATTTCTAGAAAAAAATATAAAATAATGATATTTTAGAATTTTAATTGTTGACAGTTGAAATGGCCCACAACAGTCCTTCATAAAAACACGTAATTTTGACATAAAATCATCGAGAAAATTCTCATTTTAGCGTAAAATTGATAATATCTGCGTTAAATATCATTTCATTCAATTATTCTTTTTTTATATTTCTTCGTGAAAATGCAGACTTTGCAGTCTTTTACTCGACTTTCATATTTTTTTGAAGTTGAAATCCATTTTTACGCGGTATTTCTAGAGCCTTTTTCTGAAAGATTAATGAAAATTGCAAAAGATGCGCTTGATTTTCGGGCACAATTGACGTGAAAGGAAAATTAGTGTAACATGTAATCGATCCTCTTCGCACGTCAAATCTCTTTTCAAGCCCCATTTTTCTTATCAGCATCCAATGTCAGTATCGACTTCTAGTGCTGGAAGTATTCATGTACCCTCTCAATTTCTTTATCCTGTCCATTCAGAAAAGCCTTAGCCAGATGCGCCTGACGCGAAATTTGCGTAAAAGCGCAATCGACACAATTTTTCGTCTTTTTTCATTTGCGTCTTAGATCATCCGGGTCCTGCTGTCACTGGGCCGTGGCTGCCCAAATACGCTTTTGTCAATTTGAATTAGCCAAGACTCCACCTTAATGACACCAAATCCCCTCCGAGCCAGACTGAATTGTCCTCTTTCTTCTCCGATTCCCTAATTGAGAGAACGACTCTATTCACAGAGAAAAAATAAAAAAGGAAGGCATTTTGAGCGTTTTACCGCTATTTCTTACAAAACGAGAAGCCGCTTGCGGCTTTAAGCTGAAGAAAAAGAAAGCACTGTCTCAGGTTTTCTACTCAGGTTGCGTAACTTAGCCTTCAGAGCAAAATTCTGACCCCTGAAGCCACTTTTCTGAACTCAACTTGAGCCAGATGTGACCTTGAGCTTCCCTGCTTATCTGAAATCCCCTCTCCTCCAAATAGTTGCATTTGAAAAGAGACAGACATTTTCTGTCCCGATTTATATATTTTTTTCTTTTGATTTTTCACGCTGTGCACCCTGCTGGATCCTTTTATTAACTTTATTTCAAAGCGCTCTTTTTTAGAAATTCGAAAACGGTTTCAATGAAAAAATGACGAGTTAAGGAGCCTCCACGAGAACAGAAAAAAGAACCAAAAAGGCAGAAACGATGAAACTCATTTTCGCCATCTTTATTTCGTTTGGAGCTGTTGTGGGCGATTACTGCGATTCGGAGGAAACAGATAGCGGTGAGAAAAATGTCGAAAATTTATGCTTTTGTCAATATTGAGTCAATGATTTTTGAATTTAAAATTCTCCAATGTGGGTGAGAATTTCCCCGATTTTTAGCTTGAAACTTGAAAATGACGCAAATCAAATTTTAAATTATTGATTGTTATATATTTTACCGCCAGTCATCCTAGAATTTCATGACGCCATTTTCTCTCCTTATCCTTTCTTTTAGCAATCTTCGAGCTTCACGACGATTTGGACGATGACGACGACGGATCAATCTCTTCGACCGAAAACCGCGCCTTCATCAACGAATACGGCGGCGGCGCATCTGCCATCGGAGCTCTTCTCGAAGATAATGACGGTCTCGTTTCCAAAGACGAATTTCTAAAAGCCTGGAAGCGCTCCACCGTTCACAACTGGACAACAGACGATGTGGTCACTTGGCTCCGTGGAGCAGATCTTGGCTTTCGAAGCGACATTGCTGACCAGATTTCTGCGATTTTTCAAATGCATCGGGTCACTGGAAGATGCTTCCCGCTCCTAGCGAAACTCGAACAGACGTTTTTGAAGAAGATCGGAATCAGGCAGCATTTGCTCAGGCGAAAGATTGCGCTTCGATCGATGGACGCGATTCTCTTCGGACCGCCGGTGAATGATTCTCTTGTCAAAGACTTGATCTTGGCAGTTTTGGCTGTGTTCATGATCTTTTCCGTCACCTTCATTATTCGGCTCAAGCGACAGTTTAAGGATGTCAAGTCAAGACTCAAAGCAGAAAGGTAAATGCCCCTTATCATCAACCATATACGCCCATTATTCTAGTACGAGACTGGAAGAACTGGACAACATGTGGAAAGAATACGCCGAAACGCCGCTTGATCATGATTCCGTTTCTACAGTTCTTGATCTCCCAGCAGGAAACCGTCAAAATACAGGTTATTCTTCCGAGAATCAGAATAAACGCCCAAATTAATCTCAAAACGATCAAAAATCTTCCTGAAATTGACTCGCTCGATCCCCAATTTCAGCGTCAAATCTATCCAAATTCAAATTAACAAAAAATCAAAACTAAAAAAGTGCCTCAAAAATCATGTAAAGACGGCGGTGAAGAACTAAGCTCTCTCGCAACTCTGAAAAAGCAAAACGACCAGCTTCAAGCCTCCCTAGAAGAAGCTCACAAGGAGTTGAGAAAGATGCAAAATGGCTACTCCCTCGACAAAATAGTCGTGACAAGTGATGTGAAAGAAATTCTCATTAAGACTTATCGTGCGGAGAAACGTAAGAGTAAACTCTTAGGAAATCCTAATCAACCAGTTTGTATTCAAATGAAATTAAGACAATTTGGACTTTCGAAAACGCGACGCGCGAAAGAAGGAACATGTGGCGACGGAGAATATGAAGAAACTTGAACGAGCAAACACCAATTTTTTCAGCTCCGTCAGATTGCTTCATTCGCATCAACTTGATCATCTTGACGCGGCGCTAATGCAAGCACACAAGGGTAAACAATCGCTTCAAATCAAGAAGCCGTTTGCTTCTTTAGCCGCTGCTTTTCTTTCTACGTCTCAAAGCCGCAAGCAGCTTCTTCATTTCAACTCCTTTTTTGGAATGTTCAGATTCTGACGCTCTTTTTTAGCCATCGAAGACATCGTCAGTTCCCAGAAAGAATCCCACGATCGTTGGCGAAAAATAGAAAAAATTTTTAAGTAAGCTGGCTCTTTTTTCATCTTTCGCATCTCTATAACTTCTTTCAGCATCCCGATCATGCGCCAGAAACAGATGGAAAACGGCGAATCGAGTCCGGATATCTACTCGACGCCGATCCTTTCCGAGCGTCCTCCTTCTTCCGCGGCGAGGAGCATCCACAACGAGTCTCTTCATCAAATCGCCTTGTCAAACCATCATCAGAATCGAGCGGGTGTCAAGCCCGTCAGTTCCATCCCTTCCGGCCTGCAACTCCACGGCAACAGCCACAGCAATGGTAATTTTCAGTCATTTTCGCAATCAGTGCCCGAACTGCTCCGCAATTATCCTTACGGCTCGAGATACTTGTTGCCTGTGATGTACAGGGCCGCACTGAGCAGAAACAGTCACATTGTAAAGAAACCCGCTGCATCTATTGCGCCATTTTTGAGACTGGGTAAAGTCGAAGGAGCTTTTTAGAGTTTAAGTAAGTGGTGAAAAAGTAAATAAAATTCAAGTTGGTGTCGCGGAAACCGGAAAGATATTGATGTTATTTCTTTATTTTTTGTATCTAAGGGGGCAGAAATCAAGATCGGATTTTTATTGAAAATAAACATATGTTAGTGACACCCTTATTTTTATACGCCAGGTCTCTGAAAGTGCCTTGGCAAGACCCTTTAGTTAGTAACTAAGGGTTTGAAGTTTCTATTAGTCAAATTAAATAAGGGTATCAATTTGTTTATTTGGATCGATTCTTGATGATTACCCTCGTAAAATTGAACGTTCTTTTCACTTTTTTTCTTCAGAAACAATGTCGGAAGACAACTCTCCAACTTCCACCCGACCGGAATTGCGACAAATGGACAGTACAATCAGCACGGATTCATGCATTTACACGCAGACGGGAACGCACGAGTCTGAAAGGGACACTTCTGAACCCCCCTCGCGAACATGGTAAGCTAAAAGTGCTAGAATAGAACATCGAGAACGATTTTGTAAATCTAGCATTTCTGAAATAAATGGAAACAGCGTAGCGTCATCGACTGCGGAAGAAGAATCGACGACGTCGCTGCGAAGTGCGTCTGCGTCAACGCATGTCAAGACGAAAAAACCAAAGTTTAAGCTCTTCGACAAAAGAAAACTCTCTTATTTGAGCTTTAGGAAGAATAAATGTAAGTAAAAACTTAGTTTGCAGATGTCATCTGATCTCTTAAGTCTTTAAAGATGTCCATGAATGTCTTTAATGTCTAAAGATCTCTATAGATGTCTGTTAATATCTTAAGATGTCGACAAAGATGTCCAAGAATATAATATCCGATATGGATGTCATCATAATATCCAACCTTATTTCAATTTTTAGCCAAAAAGAATGAGTAAAATGTCCATAAAAAACATTCTTCGCACCACTTCTACAAGGAACTCTGCTACTAGAATAACTCTAATTCATTCTACCGCTGTACATTTTCAATAACCAAAAAGACAACTCTTCGCTCGTACTCAAGACAACTTTACTCCAAGTTCATCAAGAAAAAGTATTCTTTTCACCTCTCAAAGTTAATTATTGTGCAATCTGCTGTAAAATATATTTTATTACATAACTCTTACTAGCGCCAGTATTGATAAAATCAAGTCAAACTATCTTCAAGGTTCATTTTTTAAAAGAAATCTAAGCATCGTCGCCAAAAAATCCTCTCGCCAAGCATGAACTTCTTTTTCAATTGAATAAATTCTGGGTTCAGCAACCTGTGCAAAAACCTGAGCCAGGGTTTGTGAATCAAGCGGCTTCGCCAATAATAATTTGAAAAACCTCTGGCAGAACCCTGAGTAAGGTTTCGCCATAGGTTGTCGAGGACAGCATAAATGATGAAAGCAAAAATAAAACTAGTCAAAGTAATCTACTGTCTCTCACACTGTATGAGCCATTTCTTCTGCTCTATTCCATATAAAAATAAAATCGTATATCAAAAACAATTGTTGATCAAAAATTCACTCGAGGATTTAATTGTCAATTAATTACCGCCGCCATTGAGACTCCAATGAGTCGAGCGGCAGTATCAGTATTGATCTGGAAGAAAGGGATGAAGGATCAATACCGTGCACATTTGAATTCAAAAATCGATCGCGCAGAAACGAGCCACAAGTCTAACGTGATATCACTCTGCCAACGATTTTCCCCTTCAAATTAGCGTACAGTTAGTTGAAGCACTATTCCCCCGCAAAACGAATTGAGACTTTATTGAAATAACGGGTTCGGAACCGATTCTTTGAGAGATGGAAGTGATTGAGGAAGTCGAAATCGTGAACTCTGAGAATTATCACGCGAATCATGAAAACCAGCAGAATCAGAATATTGAGAACATGGCAAATGAAAGAAGCAGCATGGATGATCTGCATTCATGGTAAGTGGATCATTTAATTGAATTATTCATCGTTTGATCCTCCTGATTTTTTCGCGTCGAGATGTTTCCATATGTCTGTAGATCTACTCATCTTGACAACTAACTTTAGATGTATTGAGATTACCAAAGATGTCTAAAATTTAGTAAAGTATTGAGTTAAATATTTAGTTTGTATCCAGATGTCTGTTGAATTGTCGAGTTATTATAAATTTGTCTCAAATTGTCAATTCTAGTGCGTTAAAAACCAATTCACCAGATCAAATTCGCAGCAATCTCGACGCCAATCCCTCCCCATCCAATTCAAGCAATAACCCTCCATTACCAAACAGCGAATACGCAAAAGATTGCGAGGACAGCTCATCACTTGTTGAAGCTTCACTTTCGAAATTGGCACTAGACGAAATTGCAAGTCCCCTTGAGACCAGCACGCGTGAGCTCTCCCAACAAGGTTTGTTATATTTTTGCAGCGACTTAATTATTTATTTCCCTGTTTCTCTTCAATTTGAGTTGGTGTTTCCTTTCTCAACTAACCTAACTTTTTAAATACAGATGATCTTGATAAGAACACTCTCAACACGCCAACTGCGGAGGAATCGGAGTTTCGAAAGCCAGCAGACTTCAGCAATACTTGCAGTACGCTCCGTACTCCCGTCAGTAGCCTACCTTCAGTAAGCAATAACAATTCGCTGAACTCAAGTGCGCTTGGAAGCCCTCATCTTCCGAATCCGCCTCAAATAAATGCCAGTTCAAAGTTGAATCCAGATAGTTTGCCATTTTGTCCACAGATGCTACCTCCTCATCTTGCCCAGCAACAAGCGCTTTATCAGCAGCAGCTTATACAGGTAATAAACCCACGTTTTTATTTTCCAGAACTAAAAATTTTATTAGGCTTTACAAATGCAGAACCATTTTCAAGGGCAGTTTCGAGGGCAAGTCCAGGGTTTTCCACAGCGACTTCCGCCTCAGCTTATTGCTCAGATACCCCAACAACATATTCCTCCTCATGCGGCGCGGCCTGGGCCTTCCAACGGACATGAAATGGGTGGAAATTCAGATCCTCGAGAATCAAGCCATATTCCACCGCCGCCTCTCCGACTTTGGAATAGCCCAAACACTCAAGGTCCCCCTGTTCTTCCTCATGGATTCCCGAGCGCGCAGCATCCAGACCCCCAATTCCCTCCTCCTCACTCTCGAAACGGACCACAGTCTAACCCAAACTCAAGTAGGCAACAGTTTCAGCGGCCAATTCCGGACATTCCACCGCCTCTGCCGACCCAAGACCAGCTCGATCAAATGCATCATCAGATGCACAAACGGCCAAACAAGCAACTACATCCGCTTAATCCACCCCATCATCAAATGCATCCCGATAACCCACCGCACGATCCAAGCAGTCGACTTTTAGTGCAGCGAGAAGAGCGAGACTCTTCCTATCAATCAAATCACCAGCGCCAAAGCTCAGATGAGGATCATCAAAGAGCCATAGAAAGTAATCAGAAATACGAAGCTCTTTTCAAAGCTCTCGGAGAGGCGAGCCAAAAGCACAATCAGCAATCAGAAATTGGTCAACATCAACATCAGCCTTCTTCGAAACCAGATCAACAGCTCGCTGACGATTGTCCTTGGCAACGAAGAAGTTCAAATCAAAGTTCTAGTCAGTCACAGCAAAAACATCAACCTTTTCAAAATCCTCCAGATCAGAAAATGCAGCTCCCACCGCCTCCGATCCAAGAGCGAGTCATTCCACAAGTTCCCGGACCTTGCGATCCTGAAGACCTAATCGACGGTGTCCTCTTTTCGTCGAATTATCTCGGATCAACCCAGCTTAAAGTCGATAAGAATTCGACGAAAACCGCTAGAATGATGCAAGCGCAAGAGGCAATGACCAGGGTCAAAGGTAATCGACTTCATGAATCAAGAATTTCAAATTATTTTTAGCCCCTGCAGGAGAAAGCCAGCCAAGTGTAGAAGTAGATCTCTTCGCGTCAACAAGCAAAATCAAGATTTTGAACGCGAAAACTCAAGAAGTAATCATGGAACATCCGTTGAGGAGTATTAGCTACATAGGAAATGGATCAAAAAACGGGCCGACTTCTCAATTTTTCTGCCGATAATTGTGGCCATAAGATCTTTTCATTTTCGCTCATAAATCTTTTTGTCTGTTAATTGAACCATTCAAAAGCCGATATCGGCGACATACTCGTCCTCATTGCCAAGCGAAAAGATGTGGAAGAAAGCGAACTCCATCGCCCTGTATCTGACAGCGGAAAACCTCAGCAGCGTGTTGTCTGTCACGTGTTACAGGTAATCATTTCTCGTTTCTCATTAAGTTTCAATTCATTCATCTAGTCTGCCGAGGCCGAGATGATGTCTTCTGCACTTGGACAGTGTTTTCAACTTGCATTTCAACTTTTCCTGCAAATTAATGGCATCCCGCCACCGAGCGATACAGAAGCAGTTCAGGAACTAGCGGAAGTTTATCATGATGACTTGGTCCACTATTCAAAGGTAAACAAGGCGAATGAGGCTTCTTCATCAAAGTCGTTTTCTTAGGCGAGATGTTCGGCCCCAACCTCTTACCCTTATTTAGCCCTTTTTTTCAACCCTTTTTCAGAGAGAAAACGCGAAAGAAATCTGGATTGAAAAGAAACGCGGTGAATCTTTAGGCGTTGCTCTCGTCGAATCTGGATGGGGATCAATTCTGCCAACGGTTATTCTAGCAAATATTCAGCACTCATCCCCGGCGGAACGAAGCGGCAAGCTGAACATTGGTGATCAAATTATGTCCGTGAATGGCACCAGTCTTGTTGGTCTTCCACTCAGTAGTGTTCATCAAGGTACACCCTAGGGCTCAAGACTTGAGCGCTATCATCATCTTTTCTAGTGATAAAGGGTGTCAAACCCGAACGCTGCGTGCGATTGAACATGGTCTCCTGTCCTCCAGTGGTAACAGTCATCATCAAGCGACCAGATTTGCGCCACCAACTCGGTTTTTCTGTTCAAAACGGAATCATTTGCTCGTTAATGCGCGGTGGAATCGCGGAAAAGGGAGGAGTACGAGTTGGACACAGAATTATTGAAATTAATGGTAAGCATTTAAAGCGCTAGAATTGGGTCCCCTGCAGATCCGTGTTAGTATAGTGGTGAGTATTCCCGCCTGTCACGCGGGCGACCGGGGTTCGATTCCCCGACACGGAGGATTTTTTTCATTTTTACGAAAAAATCGTTAAATGAAGAATCAAATACTGTTAGTTAATTGTGCTCATTTTTATTTTTAGACGAGTCGGTGGTAGCAACGCAACACGACAAAATAGTCCGACTACTCGTCACATCCGTGGGCGAAATCCACATGAAAACGATGCCCGCCGCCATGTTCCGCCTCCTCACGGGTCAAGATCAACCCGTCTATTTATGAATCTTTAAATTTACCTTACCTAGGCTAAATCTCAAAATAATTATATTTCATTTTCTATCGCTTTTTTCTATTTCGTTTCTCTATCTTTTCGTTCTACTATCTTCAAAAATGTCCAGTTGTCGCAATTTCTTCAGTTTCTTGAGTTTCCATTTTTAAAAATTGAAAAAATCTTGTTTGAATTATTTTCTGTACCACCAATAATAATAATCAATAATAAGTTGTTCAAATGTTCAACCACTTTTTTAAAGAAAGAAATGTCGATTTTACGAGATCTCTTCATTTTTGGTTTCACAGGATACTCCCTCTACACAATTTTAAACTCTAAATCCGCACAGAATTGGATTCAAAACTCGCCACACTCTTCTTATTTCCATGGTCAGGGGTCAGAAGTTGATCAAATTCGAGTGATTGCAATGACGGTGTCGGTTGTTTGGATGGTGATTTTTATGCTTCGAATGATCGCCCATTTAGCTAGAACTGCTTTCAAGCTGCTCTTAGTTCTTTCAATCATCGGTAAGCTAACTAATCACTGATTAGTAATCAGGGAGTTCTTGCGTGTTAATCGTCTTAAGTTTACTTCTACATGTTCCAATTCGATTTGGTCGCCTCGTACATCCCTCAAATCCGCCAGTACGGACCTCCATCATCAATTTCTCAAGCCGTTCAGCCGGCGAAAAAGCTGCTTCGCCACGGCCTTATCGCCCTTGCTGATAGAATTTATGATCTAGCCAAGCTGTTGCGCTAAACTTTTTCTGCCAATTTCTCCTATGAAAATAAAACTCCTTGAAATTAAGGTTATTTATCGTATCTTCACATGACGTAGCGCCCTTTTTGTAGAAACAAAATTTCATTTTCTTATTGAATTTTAATGCAATGATATTTTCAAGATGCATCTGATGATTCGACAAATATCGGTGTTCGACGCCAAAATAGCCATTCAATACGAATATCGGGGAGAGAATGAAGGTGATTTTAATTCAATTATCAAGAGACATGTAATTTAAGCATTTTTTAGCTCTTGCCAACCATCGCCGCCGTCGCTAGCGCTTACGAGCAGCCCAAGTACAATGACTTCCTTGATTCTTTGAGCCAAAAGAGTTCTGGCTGGGGTCATCCAACTGATAAGGTCGCTGCTTTGTTTTCTCTTTGCCCATCTCTGACCGAACCCGATAATGCTTCCGTCGTCTGTGACCAGTCTACCTGTGCCTTGGTCTGTAACGAAGGTATTCTTCTCGATTTTTAATGACAATTAATATTTATGAAAAAAAAGCTTATTTTTATAAATAAATTCTGACATCTCTTATCTAGGTTTTGTCGCCACTGGTCGAAGACGAACCAAATGCCGATTTAACAACGCAAATGGCTTTTTCTGGAAGAGACAGCTCGGCGGTTGTGACACTTGTGCTGACCTTGCTGCCCCACCAGCTGGTAAAAGATTCTCCCTTTGACGAAACTAACTGTTATCCTAAGGAGTCGAGGTGACCTGCGGCTTCAACTCCAGAGGCAAGAAGAAATGCACGTACAAGTGTGCCAACGGCGAAGACATCCAGTCTGGTGCAAGCAGCTGGGGAGCCGTTACATCGCTGTGCACCTGTCCACGATGGAATAACCGAGTTTGCGGCTGGAATACTCGCAAAATGGGCGGAATGATTACTGATGCTGACGTCTCTGGATTTACCTGTCCTGCAGCTCCAACAACTGTGCCACCAACAACAACTCCCGCCCCTCCAGCTAGCACAACCGCTGCTCCAGGAACCACCGGCGGTCCAGCAACTACCACTCCACCCGCTCCACCTGCAACAACCACTCCACCAGCTCCACCAGCAACAACGACCGCTGCACCACCCGCACCAACCACGACCGCACCGCCCCCTCCACCCACCACCACTCAGGCTCCACCTGAGTTTGAGCCACTAACCAACAACATCCCAAGCTCGCTCACAACTTGCACTGTTGGCGCCCGAACCGCCATCGACAAGATTGTCAACGGCGTCGACGCAACCCAGACTCACTGGCCGTGGATCGCCCGCCTCTTCCTCAAGGAATCTGTGGGTGCTGGCTCCGGTTTCCAGTGTGGTGGAGCGATCATCAACGAGAACTGGATCATCTCTGCGGCTCATTGCTGTGAAGGCATTGTTGAGATTGATGCGACATTGAATGATGCCGCTCAAAATACATTTGAATCTGGCGAGTTTACTGTCACTACCACTAGCATTTTCAACCACCCTGGATATGGTGATACTGCTGATGGAAGCGGAAGCAACATGGACATCTGCTTGATGAAATTCAACGACAATCTTGTCACTGGCAGAACTGGCACTGCTCCTGTTTGTCTTTCTACTTCCTATCCTGATCGTAAGTTTATCAAATTGTACTGAAAAATAACCACTTCTTCGAGATGGAAAGGCTTGCTGGGTCGCCGGATGGGGAACAACATCTGAGGGTGGAAACACAGCCAATCTTCTCCAGAGCGTTGGAGTCAACATTCTCGGCCAGGACTACTGCAATGCCAACACGAACAACAGTCCTCTCCTCCCCGACGACATTTGCGCCGGATTGCCAGATGTTGATGGCAATGGACTAACAGATGCCGGAATCGACTCCTGCCAGGGTGATTCTGGTGGACCACTCGTCTGCGATGTCAACGGTGCTGCCACTCTTGTCGGTGTTGTTTCACGAGGTGTTGGTTGCGCACGAGAAGGATTCCCAGGCATTTACACTGCTATTCATACTGATACCTGGGTCGCTGATACTATTGCTGCAAACCCTTGAACATCTCAATTCATATGAATAAAAAATACAATTCCAGATCTAAATGTTCAAATTTTCTTTGATATTATTGACAATAAATAAGCGCTTTAAATGCTTGCTCAGGAACTTTCATTAATTGTTGTTTCTTCATTCTTTTTAAAAGAAAAAAGGTCGATTTGGTCACGGCCGACATATATTAATACCTTCGAAATTTTTTATTTCATATGAGATGAAGATCTCAACTAAAAGAACAAATAACCGGTGAGGCTGTGTAGAGGTTGAGAGACCGCGGTTTTTAATCGCCGTCATAGGCTCAATTCCAAGAATTTTCAGGTACTTTTTAATTTTCAATTCTTGATCTTGATCGGACAACTCGTTTGAGAGAAGCCCTGAATATGCCTGATGGCAAGTTTATAACTCTCTCTTACGATCTTATTTACCCGATGTGAACGGGCCGAAAATGTAAGAAATAGTAAAAACAGGCTTTCATTCGAGATTGATAAGAAATAGAAAGTATTAAGAAGCATACCCAACAGGACTCGTCTCATTGCATTAAATCCGTCTAGGTATGGTCACGGTTTCCAAATCATAATCAACGTGTCTAATTCAATTAAATTCATTTCATATCATTTGATATTTCTTTGACTTTTAATGGATAATTTGGAACTCTATTTATATCGCATCGTCTCGATAATAATGGTCATTCCGAATATCGGAAAGAGAAGTCTAGACCATGAAGGTTCGTTTTTGATGCTTTATCTGATTTTTAAGCAATTTTCAGGTCTCACTTGCCGTTATTTCTACCATCTCAAGCGCATACGAACAGCCCAAGTATACTGATTTTCTTCGGGCTGTGAGCCAGAAGAAATCAGGATGGGGTCATCCAACTGACAGAATTGCTGCTTTACACACACTTTGCCCGGCTTTGACCACACCCGAAAATGCTTCTATCGTCTGTGACCAGTCTACTTGCGCCTTGATTTGTAACGAAGGTAGGCTTTATGTAAAAATTAAAAAGGTATTCATTCCTTTCCAAGACTTCGTTGCCACAGGTCGAAGACGAACCAAATGCAGATTCAACAACGCAAATGGCTTTTTCTGGAAGAGACAGCTCGGCGCATGTGAAACTTGTGCTGATCTTGGTGCTCCTCCTGCTGGTATGTAAAAGTCTCATCGCGAATCATTTGCACTGACCATTTTTAGGAGTCGATATGACTTGCGGTTTCAACTTCATGGGAAAGAAAAAGTGCACTTACAAGTGTGCCAACGGCGAGGATATCCAGTCAGGAGCAAACAGCTGGGGACAAGTAACGACTCTTTGCGCTTGTCCACGATGGAATAACCGAGTTTGCGGCTGGAATGCTCGCAAAATGGGCGGAATGATCACTGATGCTGAAGTATCTGGATTTACTTGTCCTGCTGCTCCAACAACTGTGCCACCAACAACAACTCCTGCTCCGCCAGCTAGCACAACCGCTGCTCCAGGAACAACCGGCGGCCCTGCAAGCACCACTGGACCAGCAAGTACCACTGGCCCTGCTCCCGAATTCGAGCCACTTACTAACAACATCCCAAGTTCGCTCACAACATGTACAGTTGGCTCAAGAACCACTCTCGAAAAGATCGTCAATGGTGTTGACGCTAATCAAGCTCACTGGCCTTGGATCGCACGACTTTTCTTCAAAGAAAACGTTGGAGACATGAGCGGTTTCGCTTGTGGTGGTGCAATCATCAACGAGAATTGGATCATTACTGCCGCTCATTGTTGCGAAGACAATAACGGTGGTCTTCTCGCCGAGGTCGACGCTACTCTTAATGATGCGGCGAAGGATACTATTGAAGCTGGCGAGTTTCAAGTCACTTCTACTACTATGTTCAATCACCCTGGATATGGTGATACTGCTGATGGAAGTGGAAGCAACATGGACATCTGCTTGATTAAATTCAATGACAACCTGGTCACTGGCCGAACTGGAACTGCTCCGGTTTGTCTGTCGACCGCCTACCCAGATCGTTAGTCTTTCTGCGTTCTACTCTTGTAAATTTATATTTTAAGACGGAAAGGCCTGCTGGGTTGCTGGATGGGGAGCCTTATCTTCAGGTGGCAGTTCACCTAATCTTCTCCAGAGTGTTGGTGTCAACATTCTCGGCCAGGAATATTGCTCTGCCAACAGCAACAACGGAGCTCTTCTCCCTGATGATATTTGCGCTGGATTACCCGACTTGGACGGCAATGGACTGACAGATCCTGGAGTAGACTCCTGCCAGGGCGATTCTGGTGGACCGCTTGTTTGTAATGTCAATGGAGCTGCTACTCTTGTCGGTGTCGTCTCACGAGGTGTTGGTTGCGCTGATGAAGGACACCCAGGAATTTACACCGCTATTCATACTGACACCTGGGTCGCTGATACTATTGCTGCAAACCCTTGAACGTCTGAATCCATATGTCATATTCTTTGAATAAAAATTTGCCAGATTCCTTTGCCAGGCTGGAGCATCAAGGGGATGAAGATCATGTTCGATGAAGGCTCCATCATGAATGGTTTTTCAGATATTAGTTAAAAAAAGAGAACTTGTTATTCAGAATGAATTTCTATTTATTCTGCTTACGTATGAATTTTTAATCAATCATGTTTGCTCGAGCTTGTCTAAAAGACTTTTGATCAAGCAGAAATCGGGTAGTTTTTAAATTTACGCAGAATGTTGTTGAGGAATGAGCTCAAGCGGAAGTGGGAAAATAATAGTCGAGTTCTTTTCAGCTGCGATAGAGTTGAGTGTTTGGAGATATCGAAGCTGAAGCGCGGATGGCGACTCGCTGATAATTTGAGCAGCTTCGCGTAAATTCTTAGATGCATTCATTTCCCCCTCAGCAGCGATTATCTTAAACACTTTAAAGAACATGAACTCAAGTTAGTAAGAGTACCTTAGCTTTAGCTTCACGGGCTGCTTCTGCTTCGGCGGCCATGGCTCGCTGGAGTGATTGTGGGAGGACGACGTTTTTCACCTAAAAAGAGATTGATTTTGAATTTTATACTGAATCTATACCTCAACACGCTCGACGGAAATTCCCCATGGATCTGTAGCGTCGTCCAAGATCTGTTGCATTTCATTTGCGATCTCCTCTCTATTTACAAATAACGTCACTCATTTTGCCGATTGAGGAAGATCATGAGTCTGCCTGGCGGTTAACTCTCTATATCTTTACCTTTCTGTAAGTAGCTGTGTAAGAGTTCTAGTGCCAAGAATGTTTCTCAAAGTTGTCTGGGCCAAAAGTCGTGTTGACGAGCTAGCATTTTCAACATTTGTTACAGATGCGATTGGCTGAGCGACTTTGTAATAGACAACTGCGTCGACAGAAACTGTGACATTGTCGCTCGTGAGGATTTCTTGTGGGGGAATGTCGAAAGAAATGGTTCGGATGTCGACAGTTTTGACGTCATCGCAGAACGCGTTGATAAAGAAGAGACCTGGGCCGACGGCCTTGCCTTCTTTGATCCGACCTAGACGGAAGATAACGGCGCGTTCGAACTCCGAAATAACGCGGATTCCGCCGAACAAAAAGATCGGAAAAATACAGATGCTCACGAGCCATCCTAGGAAAATGAGAAAGTTCGAGCAGCAGTCGAAATCGGGAGCATTTTGCGAATAAGAGTTGTCTTGAACATCCTTGGGGATTTCAACTATTTCCCCGTCAGCTTCTGAAGATTCTGAAATTGTTTCGACCTTTTAGATAAAAAAAAATATATACCCTTTTTCTCTGACATTTCAAAATTGAATTTGAAAAGATCAAATGAAACGCATCCCTTGCAAAGTCCATTTCCGGTCTGAATGAATAATCGAAAAAAGGGAGGACTAAATGCGTGGACGATGTTATGCGAGCAGAATCGTCAGATAAAAACAGAATTTAACTGTATTTTGTAAAAGAATAGCATATTTGATATCACACTGTTGGGAAGATGACACATGCTCGTGGAATACAGCACTTTCAAATTTCAAAACGTCGACCACACCAAAATGAAAGTGTTCCTCGCGTGTCTTATTGCTTTTTCCGCGGCTCAGGCCCCCACCAAAGAGCAAGCCTGCCAGGACTGCAAGGTAAGCCTTGATTGCAAATTTTACCAAACAGAACATTTAGGCCTTCAACAATCTGATCAAAGATGAAGCCGAAGGCCCTAACAACAACATCGTCAAAGCGTTCCTCAACCAGATCAACATTGCCTGCAACAACACCTCTTCCCAGCCACCGCTTTGCCAGATCTCCCTCGATCAAGGATTCATGAACTTTTGGAACGGAGCCGCTCAGGCCGACCCTGAAGCCTGGTGCGAGTCTTATACGCTTTGCGACTCCAACTCCCCAAGCCTCTTTGCTTTCGATCATTGCGGCACTTGCACGACCTTCACTGATGATTTGTCCAAGATCGCCAAGTACGATTCTGACTGGTGGAACGCCATCTGGAGCCAGTTCACCGACGACTTCTGCACCAACATTCCTTATTTTGAGGTCAAATACTGCAGAAAAGAAATGGCTGCTTTCAACCCAATGGCTCAGAGCCACTTGGTCGACATTGATGCCACTTTGGCCTGTGCTGCAGTCACTATTTGCTAATTTCATTGCTCTTTTAAAATTAGTTAATCCTTTTCTTTCCATATATTTGTGCTCGTAGTTTTTGTGTTCAGACTGTTCAATTTTCGATTTTAATAAAGAATTATTAGGGACCTCTTTTCTGATCATTTTTTTGTTTAGAAATGCGCCAAAAGTAGAGGACTCTGGAAAGCTCTAGAAAGCTTTAAAAGGCGCTTGAAAGGATGACAACTCAGGGACAAATCCTCGTTTACGGAGGGCGGAAGGTAGAAATCTCCATTTGTACGAAATTCTTTCTCTTCGGCTTCAACACTTTATTTTGGGTACTTTTGAAAGGATGAGTTCATTTTCATAGGAAAATTTAAGCTTATTGGAATTGCCTTGATAGCAATTGGTGTTTGGGCATGGACAGAAAAAGGGTTCTTCGACAATATCAGTCAAGTCTCTGATATTCCCTTTGACCCAGTTGTGCTCATCATTTCGATTGGAATGGTGATGTTCATCCTTTCTTTTGCCGGTTGTGTTGGATCGCTGAGGGAGAATATTTGCCTCTTGAAATTCGTAAGTCCATCCCCGAAAAACTTTTTTCTACTATAAATCTAGTTCTCGACAATCTTGGGGATCATTTTCTTCAGCGAGCTGGTGTGTACTATTCTGACCTTCCTCTACAAAGATTGGTTCAATCAGAAGTTTAACGACTTCATCGATACGACAATCACAAAATACCGCGACGATCCCGATCTACAAAATATTATCGACTTCGGCCAGCAAAAAGTAAAACTGCGGTTTCCAGCGGTTAATCACAGCCCACGCGCAAATTCCTCTGCGTGACGTCTATTTTTTCTTGTAGCTCGAATGCTGTGGGGGCGTGCAAGGACCACAAGACTGGGAGAGCAATATTTATTTCAACTGCTCGAGTTCTATTGAGTTGAATGGGATAGCGTACCGGCCGGTCGAGTCTTGTGGTGTGCCGTTTTCTTGCTGCGCTCATGGAGATGTCAATTTTGATGGGATCGCGAATACTCAATGTGGATACGGAGTTCGCACCAAAAAGGTACAATCTCTTGAAAATTTTACGATCCCCCTATTGAAAAATCTAGGAATCTGATTGGAGCGAAGATATTTGGACCGACGGATGCATTGAAAAATTCGAACAGTTCTTGAGACAAGAAACTATCTTTGTTTCTGGAATATTTATTGGTGTTGCTTTGCTGCAGGTACAAAAAGCCCGTTCGAACAGGCATAACGCAACTATACCTTTCAGATCGTGCCAATTTGCTTTGCGCAGAACATGATATCCGATATTGAGGCAATCAAGGCGACCTGGGTACGATGAAATGACCTAAAAAGCTTCCGTGAATCTTCACCAAAAAAGAAAAAAAAATGCTTATTCTTTCAAACTTTCTGTTCAACTCCTTCTGTTCCGACTCGTTAGAGCTTGATTTCTTGTTCTTCCAAATTATTTCATTATTCCGAAATAAAACTTCTTCAAAAATGATCCTGATGTAATTCAATGAAGATAAACTCCTTTGGCGATTACGAATTGAACTCGTCCTTGCTAGGTCCACTCTTTGAAAAAGTTTTCGCGAAAAACCGCATCAATAAATTCTGTAAATTCTATCCGAATATGACAGTATAAAAGGAGCATCAACGCGTTTCTTTAAATTAGACAGAAGTTAGCAAAAAAGAACGATGGCCTGTAAGTTGGATTTTAGTCCCTCTAAAACCTGATTATTTTTAGGCAATGGAGGGCCGAAAGGTGATAAGAAGGACGAGAGAAAAGTAGATTATAATAACAATTATATTAAATAACGAAAACGGTGCTTCCGCGACAAAGAAAAATTTCCACAAAAACGAAATGAAGACTTTAACCTCTCACTTACGTTTTTTTCCAAAACTTAAGACGATTACTGTACACTGTATTTTACTGTATGAAATTCTATTTGAAAAAATGACGACTCCGAAAATGGAGAGCAATAAACTAAACCTTTAAGTGTTTATAATGTTTTCTCGAGTTTATCAGTCGTTTCTTAGCTTAAAATCTATATATGAAGGCTTCGATTTTGCGTAAAAAACTAGATTTAAAAAGGTGGTCATTTAGATTGTTAGCGGAGTGAGGGGCTAAAGAATGGCTTGCAATGGAAACGAGTTTTTAATCCAGCAGTTAAAGAGCAAATGCCGCATTAGAAAGGTTTGATAGAAAGCCCCAAGTTCTGTCGATCCTACTTCTCTCTTTAGCCGCGGAAAAAGACCCTTCGTGAGATCGTCAAGTCTTACGAAAAGCCGGTTTCGGAGCGGCTCAGTCAGAAGAAAGGGAGACCTGAAGACGAGTATGAGAACTGGGACTGGGTTAAGAACAAAAATAACAATCCCTATTCTGTGAAAGATGAGAGCCCGGTTGGCGAGACGCTTCTTTGGGCAGAGCCGCACATGGAAGGAAGACACTTTGTGAACCCTTTTGCAGATGCGTTGCATGACATGATCAAGCAGGACTTGCCCGAAAAATTGAGGAATCGTTTGGACAGGCGAAAAGACATTTTCAACGACATGTTCAACGACGATCAGTTCAAAAAACCCATGATACCAGCTTCTTCTTCGACCCCGTTGCTAAAAATAAAGAAAGATTCCGAAAAGAGTACGGCTGAAGAATCACGTCAAGAGCAAGGTATCTATTGAAACCGATAAAGATTAGATACAGAATCGAGCGGCTTGCGGCTTTTGATTAATATGAACTTTAGCTTTTGATTTTCTCTTTAACTTTCTGATCTTTAGGATTTGATGCTCCCCAAGAATCTGCTGCAATACCAGAATCTTCTTCGATAGAAGCAATCGCTGCCATTAAAGAGCTAGATACGAACCAAAAAAAGATTGAACCTGATCTTCGTGAGGAAACGCCTCTATCACCAGAAATTCCTCTTGTTGAATGGGCAACTGACGGCATTAAATCCATTTTCCCCGAAAATCAGAAAATCCAAGATCCAGTTGATGCTGATTTGATCGAGGAGACAGAAGAAATGAAAGATGCACGACCAGAAATCGACCGGCTTCCTGAAGCAGTAGAATTAAAAGATAAAACGAAAGACAAGAACCCCGATGAAGTAAAACAACAAGATGATGGTGGAGTTGACGAGCTCTTTCCAGTGAAAGATGACGAGAAAAATGAGGATCCGGGAAGCTCTGAATCTGTCGAGAGTGGATGCATGATGGTCAATGAGAGTGGGGAGCGAATTTTCAAACCGTCATTCGCAGAAGGTATGTCACATTTCGTTGCTAATTTTAACGAGGGTTTTTTTATAGATTCTGAAGAGTCCGACTCAGAGTCTACGATTGAATCAAGCAAGGAAGATGTCGCTGAAGTCACCGAAAAGCCGCTGATCAGTGTTGATTCGAATAAAAACTTCGTAGAACCAGATTCGGGCTTTCAACTTGAAGGAACATCCGGCGATTTTCGAGGCCCAAATACTCCTTGGATTGATCTGACCATAGAACCTGAAGAATATACTTTCTCGTCGCCAAAAATCGTCAAGCAAGAAGACGACAATGAGGTTCAACGGTAAATAAATCATGTTTCTCAAATAACAACTATCGTCTTTTTCAGCCAAAGAGACATTTTGGTCGAAAAGTTATTGGTTCGAAATTTTATCGAGAATCCGAGCCCTCTAAGTCGCCGGAAAAATGCACCTGCCGGCTCTTTGCAGAGTCCGATTCAGAAGAGTCGTCGTCGACTTGTGCTCGATCCTCGTCCCCATCAAGTCAATCCAGAGCCATTGAAGATTCCACAAGCCGATGAAGATCAGTTAACTCGCTGTCAAGAATACGCAAAAGATATGCCATCACCGTACCAAAACCCAACGCGAACATTCCCTGGCCAATCAACTCCGCTGGATCGAATCGTCGCCACAAGAAGATATGAAAACTCGTTTGAGAACTTGCACGCCAGCAGCTCAAGATCGGAGCTGAAGAGAATGAAAGAATGGGCGGACAATCAGGATCGACTAAAGAAGAAAATGAAACTCAACAAGTAGAAAAAACCAAAAGCCAAAGCCCATTTTCGATCTTTTTCTCAGGAAACCAACATTATATTGGAATATTTTACCGTTATTTTCAAGCTGCTTTTATCACAATAACTGCTCACACATTTATTCTCATGCCACTTTCACTTCGCATGTTCCAATTATTTGCCCAAATTAGTTCAAAATCTGCCGAATTCTACAGAAATAAAACCTCACATTTTAAATCATCGTCAAGTTTATTAGATTTTATTCAGTCACAGATAACTTCAATGAATATCTCTTAGTAAGAAATTCACCACGCACGTTAGTTTTGGTGTATCTTTTTGCATGAGTTAAGTTTTATTTTTAAAGAATGAGATCAACGCAGAAAAGAGCACTCTCCTCGATCGTTAATAATTATTCCGCTTCAACAGGTTTCTACTTCGAAACGACCTTTCCATAGATATCCATCTTAAGCACTGTCATCTCAAGCAGAACTCAGCCAGCGAGAACTTGCCAACACAATTCTCTCTCCATCAACTCTCGATTCAACAACTCAATTCGCGACTCAAGCTTCTTCCCTCAACCCTACTGTATCTTGCCTCAGTGAGGGACATACTCTCAAGTTTGACAAATGTCCCTCTTCTCTCGCCTCGGAATTCTTGAACCAAAGCCCTGATAAAGTCCTAGTTATCACCTACGAAACAAAGTAAGGAACATATTTTATGGGGTGGCGGGCGACTACGTTCGAAATCGGTTTTTGGGCCCATTTTTAGAATGGCGTTCGAAATTTCCAAAATATCTTTGCCAAAATATGGGCTGAAATCATTGAAATCGTGTAAGTAAAGGAAGTTGGCATCATTATGGCCCATGATTTATGGGAGAGTTTACTTACAAATCAGGCGCGGAGCGCATATAAGCTCTGAGCTCAAAAATGAGTCATTTTTATAAGCAATTTCAGAAATTTTTTAAACGGCGTTCGAAATTTCGAATGTAGCCGCCCTACACCCATTTTATGAAGCTGATCTGAATATTCTTTTTCAAAAGGAACGACATGGGAAAGTGGTCAAACGAAATGGAAGTCGAGCGAAAAATCATCGTCGAAAAACTCAAGACTGATCTGACTCAAGTCGCCTTGGAGGTCGTTGCTCAAGGATTCTGGGCAGATGCTATCGATCCAACCACTGGAAAAGCCATCTTTGGGTCAGAAATCGAGTCCGGTTTGATCATCGAATCTGACGCTCGTTTTGCCGATCTCGACGACTTTGAGTAAGTTCCAAAGGGAATAATCTTCCCTAATTATCCTTTTTTCAAGAGTTGAAGATCTCGGCTGCTGCACAATTCTCAAGCATCTTACCTATGGAACCAATTCTATCTCTGGCTTCGTCTTCTATAAATAAAAAGAGACAACTGCTACTTCTGTTCCTTTTCTTTCACAACTGTAAAATGACATACAGTATGATTTCTAACTTATTACCAAATCGTCGGTGCGAATAGCATTTTATTTATCCAGCTCTTGTTCTTGCTTGAATTTTCAGAAAGGAGCAAAATGACTTTTCGAGCGATGCGATTCGGAGCTTTTTCTCTCAGAAGAGCAAATTTCGTCCGAGCCACACAGTTTAACATGCCTGCTACGAGTACAGTTGTGATCAGCAGACGCAGTTTCTTCGGGAAAAAGGATGAAGAAGAGAAGAAGGCCGAGAAGAAGGAACAAACTGAGGGTGAAACTGAGCAGGTTCGTTTCTCATAGAGAAACGCATATGCGTAGCTATAGCTATTTTTTATCGGAAATAACTAGAACCAGCTTTCAACTTGCTTTGACCACTACAATTTAACGAACAAGAAGTCCTTAAAAAGCCCCTCGTTATTACCATTTAAGCTAAATATTACTCTGGAAGAAGCTATCGAGCAAATCAACTCCCTTGAATCCCAATTGTCCGAAGCCAAAGCGGCTCGCGAAAAAGAAGAAAAAGACTTCAAATACAGACTTTCCGAGATCGCCCAAGAAATGAAGAGCCAAAAGACCAGATTGGACAGGGAAGCTGAAAAAGCGAAAGTAAGTTGTCTTCTTAGATCGCAGCTGGATATGATAGATCCCGGAAGTTCGTTGATAGCGATCTCGATTTCAAATTGTGTATCTCGTGATTAGTTTTCTTTGAAATACATCTGCGTGAAAAGAGTGCTTCCGCTCATTAGCGCTTGAACATCTGCTTTCTTACTGTATAAAACTGAGGTCTAAAGAGAAAATAGCATCAAATCAAACTTGAAAGCTTCAATTTCAACTTTCAAACAACGAAAAACTCCAAAAATGGGAGCTTGTGCGTCTAAAAAGTCCTTTGCCGCCAAAAACGAAGAATACTTCGACACGCAGTTAGAATCCCTTCAGTTGGAAATCAAAGCCGCCCGAGAAAAGCTCCAAGAGTCGCACAAGAAACGCGCTAAGATCGAGACCGAGCTTGTTTCCGTTCTCGAAACGAACCAGTACTTCAGGACGTCACTTGGCAAGATGCAGCACGAACAAGTAGACAACTTGAAGAACCTGTCGGGGAGTATTCGGCGAACTGCCATCGACGCGGGCTACTTTCACTTGCAGTACAAGACGATGGTGCCAAAGCTGAATGAGCGGAAGAGAATTAATGAGCAACTGATGGACAAGTACAGATCGCTCGAGCGACAGCAGCGCATGTATCAGCTTCACGTCGAATCTAACTGAAAACATCTTTGTTTTCCCCATGATTTATACTGTTCTATCTTTTTCATGAATAAAGACATCATTTTTCAAAATTGATATCCTAAATTTTCAATATTATTTAATCATCATTATATGAATATTTTGTGGTGGATCAGTATATAATCGTCGCAAATTCATAACGCGCATCAATTTTCCACTCAGTGCTCTCAACAAACAATTATATATTTAGGTCTATGGAATCAAAAGCTTCGCCAAAGACCTCTTACCAGTCGCAGATCAGCTCCAACTCGCCCTAGAGAATGTACCAGCTGCTGAGCTCGAAGAAAATAAAGCTCTGAACGATCTTAAGGAGGGTATTGAAATGACTCAACAGCAAATAAGCAAGGCTTTTGAGAAGAATCAAATTATCTTAGGTACTTGTTGAGCTGGTTGTTAATTTTTTTATGGCGGTTTTTAGTCAACCCGGAAATTGGCGCTGAATTCGACGCTAATCTCCACGAAGCCGTCATGCGGGTTCCTCGAGCGCAAATGCCGGACAACGAGCCAAACACAATCGCTTTCGTCCAAAAGACCGGCTACAATATTAAAGATCAAGTGCTCAGACCATGCTGGGTTGGCGTCGTTTCAGAATAACACTTCAATCTTCTTTCGTTATTAATAGTTGATTACTGTTTGTGTCTGATCGAGTTCAAAACTGATTCTGCCCTTTTTGCTTCCTAATATGGACATTTAGTAATTGAGATTCTTCAATTATCGTGGACTTTATTTTTAGAAGGAATATGATAGATATTTCCTGCTGGATGTATGTAGGAGGAGTCACCAACGACATATCTACTACAGAACTAGGAATGGTTTCATCAAAAATGCAAGGTTATTCAATGATTTCAGTAATACTAATAATTAGTTCTTCAGAGAAAGTCTCTCTGAAACTTATATGAAGCGTGTTTTGCGGTTTTTTGAAAAAACTCCCGATGTTTTCTTAGTTTGAGCCTTCCGTTCGCTTATTATCATCAAGGTGAATATTTACTGCCCATATTTTCGGTTTCTTCTAAATAAGATCTTTTACTTTGACTGCTGGATTTATCAGAACTTAGCAAAAAAGATCTTTACCTGTAACCAAAGAACAGGAGATTACTTCGAGCAGATTGGACATGTTACTGACGTCCTAATTGATTATGGAATGGGTAGGAACCTAAGCTGTCTTCTTTTGCTTACCTAAATCAAGGAATAATCAAATTCGACTGCGGAAAATCGCGCGACGATGCGATTCAGTATCTGAATCGAACCTCTCTCAAAGGATCAATTCTCAACCTTGAAGAATGCCTCTCCGTGAATGTCATCAAAGCGATGGAATATCTTTCTGAACCGAAGACCTCTCCGAAACAAGAAAGAAGCAATAGAAAAACGAACACCTCAAGACCACAAAAACGCAAAGCTTCACCCCCGACAACGAAGTATTTCTTTCTGTCTTACTATTCGCTCTGGAAAAATCTGGCACGATATTTTTTGCATGGAAATGTTTCGGTGAAATGAGCCTGAAATGAGCGCTTGAATGGTTAAAGCCCTGCATGAATTCCGTTCACGAATCTTACTGTTTAATTCCAGTAAAGAAAATCAAGACAAGAAAGCCGAAAAACCTATGAAAAAAGGGAAAGAAGAGACTCCCTTCTTTTTGAACATAGAAAATCTTCCTGACGACGCTACGTGAGTTCTAGCGAGTTGTTTTCTTTTCGTTAAAATTGGGTTTTAGTGATTCAGAAACGCTGAACTTCTTCGTCTTCGCTGGCGATGTGGTGCACTTTGAAATTGTGATGCGACGCGGGCGAAGAACTGCGCTACTTTTCTTCAAGACTGAGCAGGAGCGACAATCCGCCGCTCATCATTTGGACAAATCTTTCTTCAAAGGAAAGGGTTGGAAAAAATAAGGAAACAATAAAGCAAATGCGCTTTCAACCTTCTTCAGGCTACCGACTCCGTGTTAGGGAATAAAAACCTGGTGCAAAGCTTCTTTTCTCTCCAAAAATAATCATCAGCAGCTGTCAAAATTGTGATGCATTTAATCCTCTTACTGCCTCTTCTTTTATCCCTTCCTGCTCAACAATAAAAATTATTTCTTCACTAAAAGTTGTACATTGAAAAAGAATTCTTTCTGAGTAATTCTTTATTTTCATTTCTTTTAACTTTTACATATTCGCAAGCAAATGAGCCTCAAAGCACTCTATCATTTTGCATTCTCCGTTTTCTTTCTTGGGCAGGTTTTTCATCTGCAAGGGACGCGATGTTTTTTTCAAGCACTATTTTTCTGATTTATTTTCTTGAGTAATACCGTGTCTAGCAAGTTTAGCCGTTCTTTTGACAAGTTTTTATTAGAAAAAGATGCAGTAGCAGTTGTTTTTTTGAAACATGTTTACATATTTGCAAGCAGTTGTGCTTCGAAGCATTCTATCGATTTACAGTCGTTGTTGTCTCCTTCAAGATTATTCTTCGAAATTCCATCAGCGAGAGAGACGATTGCTCTATTGAGCCACGACGGACCTCGTTTTCTTTCGGCAGTGATCTTTAAAAAAGATATTCTTAGATTTCTATTATGAAAGATTTAATCAAACCGTGAAGGCATTTCCTGTAACAAAGAAAAAAATTAGCTCTAGTTTCATTTTTAGGGCGCGTGTCAATGTTTCTTGTCAATCGAAGGGTAGTGCTAATTGACTTGAGGGAAAGGGTGAGCATCTTTATACCATACGTTCTGATAAATTTTTAAAAACCTCGGGACTTAATCGCTTTCTTGCCGGTCATTTGCTATTAAACAGTTCGAGGAATGAATTGATGTTATAACTGAGTACATGTGCGGTTTAATTTTGATCCTTGAAGACATTATCCTTTTTCTTAAGAAATACAGTATAAATTATTATTATACAGTATTATTTATACAGTATTAGAATTTTAAAGTCAGAACAAATAACTTACATCAGACATAAAAATACATGCATGTTAAAGTTTGAGCACGTCAACAATTATTAATTAATGTATGCATACTTTATTGATAGATCTTTTAGCGAAGCAAACCAGAATATTCTGACTTCGCGATCAGATAACGTTTCTAAATTCGGTTAAAAATTTACCTGCGTTAACGTCTCCCAGTCATTGCGGTTAGCAGAGCCGGGCGTTTCAGAATTTGTAGAAGTGTTCTTAATTGGATTTTTCTACAAACTTGCTCAAAGACAAAAAACAGTCGTCAATGTTTAAATCCTGGGCTAAAGCAATTAACGTCGAGCTTTTATTGAAAAGCTTTCCGTGAACATACAGGTCGTATTGAGTGCCTTCAATGAAGAAACATGTGCTAATGATCAGAAAAGTTATGACGGCGATAATTATCTTTTCAAGTTCTTCTTTAGTAATTCTGAAAATAACAAGTTTTTCGGCTTAGATAGAACTTTTCCGGAGCAAATCTCCAACAGCTCAGCTCATTTTCCATGAATCTTTTTTTTTGTCAATTTTTTTCTCTGTTTTATTTTTCTACGTGGCAGATAATTGTCAGAATTATATCGCAGAGTCTAACGATTTCATCATGATATTGAATAATTTATTTTATTTTTTTCGTCTGCTGCGCATTAAATATATGCCAAGTTATACGGGTTTTTATCGAAGGAAACATTTTATGCGACAAGTTTCATTTTTTATTTTAATTATTTATTAACCGAAGCAACTTTATTTTTAACCGATTAAACACAGTATCTCCAGACCCGGCAAAAGTCATCTCACAGATCTTTCAAAAGCTAGTTTATTGTTTCCTACAGGATGGAAGGAAAATCAAAATGCAGTTGCTCATTTTCGGAACTGACAGGGAAACTGTAAGCGGCACGCTAGGATAAATACTGAGGGGATGGGGATGAACTCTTCAGTCACACAGAGTTTTGATAAATTTTTGTCAAGATGGCGATGTGGGATCCAGGTTTGTAATTGTTTGATTATATTTTTGAGTTTTGAATATTTACCCTTCATCTTGAAATGCCGAATGGATTTAAATCGTTCTTAGGAACAAGCCTAGATACCGTTTTTATTCCCAAGGAGCTGTTGCTCAAGCAAAATTTAGAAGCCGCTGGAAATGCAGCAATCTTCCTTCGTCTGGACGAGATGACCCTCCTGGACATCCGTAATGCTCCGTATTCGGCCAAAACTGCCTGTTGGGTTCCTGACAAGGAAATCGGCTACATAAAGGGCGAGAAACTCGGCGAAAAGGATGGCAAGATCGAGGTCAAGCGCGCTGACGACAAGGTCAAACTCTACAAGCCTGAGCAAGTTGAGCAGCAAAATCCTCCCAAATACGAACTCCTTGAAGACATGGCTAACATGACGAATCTGTCCGAAGCTACTGTCATCCATAATCTTCATAGCCGATACGAACGATTTCTGATCTACACTTATTCAGGTAACCTGGAACAAATTCTCATCGTTCAGAATGCAGGAACCGTAACAAAAAGATTCAAATAGATTTAATATTTAGGTCTCTTCTGTGTTACCGTCAATCCGTACAAGTGGCTCCCCGTCTATGATTCACATGTTGTAGGATGCTACGCGAACAAGCGGAAGACTGAAATGCCGCCGCATATTTTCTCGGTTTCCGACAATGGTAAGGCTGTCTGGTAGACACAGCATTTTTTAATCAGCGTTCCTTTTTTCCGGAAATCTTGAAGCGATTGTTTTTTTCAGCGTACAACGATATGCTTCGAAACCGCGAAAACCAGTCCATGCTGATCACTGGTGAGTCCAGAGTTTGAAATTTTCGTGACTCGCGAGCGGCTCACTTGAGAGCGAGCGAGCACGAGCATGATGCTCTTTGCGCTCCCGAGCATATTGATTTCTGCGCTCGCGCTCTTTGCGCTCGCGAGCGCATTTCATTTTGCGCTCTCGCTCTCTTGGCTCCCGAGCACTGGTCGAATTGTGCTCTCGCTCGATCGGCTCTCGAGCTAAAAAAATTGACTCGCGAGCAGCCTTCCAGAGCCTAAAATGATTCGAAGGCCCCGTGACTAATTCCAAATGAGTCCCTCTCCCAGGAGTTAGCACCTCGCGGTGGGCATGTTTTATCTGTTTAATCTCGGCTTTACGCGTTCTACTGCCGAGATAACGTACCTAATGAAGCTTTCACAAAACGGAAAACACGAGAAATTGACCCAAGAAGAAATATATTTATGAAAGTGAATAATTATGCGAAAAATTTTTCTTTTAATTTTGCTCGCGAGCCGCTCGTGAGTCAATTTCATGGCGAGCACGAGAGCAGCCGCTCCCGCTCGTCTAGCTCCCGAGCATTGCCAACATATGCGCTCGTGCTCTCTGCGCTCGCGAGCGGTTTCAAGTCTGGGCTCGCGCTCTTTTGGCTCTCGAGCCAACTTCATTTCATGCTCCCGCTCCCCTGCTCTGAGAGCAACGATAAATTTTCGCTCTCGCTCTTTTCGCTCGCGAGCATTTGCGAGCATTTCAAACTCTGGGTGAGTCTGGTGCAGGAAAAACCGTCAACACCAAGCGAGTCATCCAGTACTTTGCAACTGTTGCTGCCATTGGCAAAGATGATGCAGCAGGAGGTGCTGATTGCAAACTGAAAGGAGGTGGAACCCTCGAGGATCAAATTGTCGCGGCTAATCCGGCCATGGAAGCTTTTGGTAACGCCAAAACAATCAGAAATGACAACTCCTCTCGATTTGGTAAATTCATTCGAATTCACTTTGGCGGCAGTGGCAAGTTGTCATCTGGAGATATTGATACTTATTTGCTCGAAAAATCGCGAGTCATTTTCCAGCTCCCAACTGAGCGATGCTTCCATATCTTCTACCAAATGTGCACTGGTCACAAGCCAGAAATCAACGAGATGTGCATGATTTCTACCGATCCTTACGACTACAGATATTGCTCCATCGGCGAAATCACGGTCAAGTCGATCAACGATTCCGACGAACTTGACGCTACTGATGAGTCATTCGATATTCTGGGGTTTACTGCTGAGGAGAAAAACGCTATCTATAAGTTAGTTGCTGGTTTGATGCACAGTGGCAATGCCAAATTCAAGCAGAAGCCACGAGAAGAACAGGCTGAAATCGATGGAACAGATTGCACCGAAAAGCTCGGCTTCCTTTTCGGTGTCTCTGGCGCCGAGTGGGTCAAGGGCATGTGCCACCCTAAAGTAAAGGTCGGATCCGAATATGTCACCAAGGGACAGACTGTCGAGCAAGTGTACTACGGTCTTGGTGCGATTACAAAAGCCTGCTACGAGCGTATTTTCAAGTGGCTTGTTGACATTATCAACCGGGCGCTAGGTACTGATCTTCCACGAGATTTCTTCATTGGTATCCTCGATATCGCCGGTTTCGAAATTTTCGACTTCAACACCTTCGAGCAGCTCTGCATCAATTATACCAACGAAAAGCTGCAGCAGTTTTTCAACCACCATATGTTCATCCTTGAACAGGAAGAATACAAACGAGAAGGAATTGAATGGACTTTTGTTGATTTCGGAATGGATCTTCAAGACACCCTCGATCTCATCGAAAAGCCACTCGGAATCATGTCGCTATTGGAGGAGGAATGCATGATGCCAAAAGCCAGTGATATGACTTACAAAGACAAGTTGATGGCGACTCATCTTGGGAAGAAAAAATGCTTTGGGAAACCAACTCCTAGCTCCAAAACGAAGTTTGAGTCTCACTTTGAAATTCATCACTACGCCGGTACTGTCGCTTATAATGTTATTGATTGGCTCTTGAAGAACAAGGATCCTTTGAATAACAGTGTCGTCGGTCTGTACAAGAAATCGACGGTCAAGGTCATGAACGAGATCTGGTCGACCTATGTCTCTCCTGAAGACGCTGCCTCTGGCGGCGGTGGAGGAGGAAAAAAGGGAAAGCGACAAAAAGGTGGCTCCTTCCAAACTGTCTCTGCTCTTCATCGAGAATCCCTCGGTCGATTGATGACCAATCTTCGATCAACTCAGCCCCACTTCGTCCGTTGCATCATCCCGAACGAGAAGAAGAAGCCCGGATACATGGACAACAACCTGGTCCTTCATCAACTCCGATGTAACGGTGTCCTCGAAGGAATCCGAATTTGCCGAAAGGGTTTCCCATCGCGAGTTGAATATGCTGAATGGAAGCAGCGATATACCATTCTTAACGCCAAGGTCATTCCTCAGAAGGGATTCATGGACAACAAAAAGGCCTGTGAGAAGCTTCTTGAAAGTCTTGCTGAAGAACTTTCACCAGATCTCTATCGATTCGGCCATACGAAGCTTTTCTTCAAGGCTGGTGTTATCGGTCATTTGGAAGAACTAAGAGATGACAAAATTGGTCAAATCTTGACTAAGCTCCAGTCTTTTATTCGGGCGAAACTCGCAAAGGAGAAATACCAGCGGGTGGTTGCTGAAAGAGATGGAGCAATGGTCATTCAGGCCAATTGGAGAGCCTACATTCAACTCGCCGACTGGCCGTGGATGCATCTCATGTACAAGATCCGACCTTTGCTCAACTCCGCTGAGAAGAGAAAAGAAATGGACGAGCTCAAGGCCGAATATGATGACATCAAGAAACAGCTTGAAGTCGAAACGGCGCTGAGAAAGAAGCTCGAAGATGCGTACATCAAATTCACACAGGAGAAAAACAAGTTCATGGCCATGCTGAGTGGCGAGGGAGATGCACTTGCTGATGCGGAAGATCGAGCCGAAGCCTTGGCTAAATCAAAAATTCAGCTCGATGGTCAAATCAAGGAGCTTCAGGAGCGACTCGAGGACGAAGAAGAGATCAACCAAGATCTGAACAATAAGAAGGCAAAACTTGACCGGGAGAAACGCGAGTTGCAAAAAGACATAGAAGAACTCGAGTCGACCCTTTCCAGGGTGGAGCAGGAGAAGAACTCTTTGGAAGACAAAGTCAAGAGCAATTGCGAGGCACTGGCTACGACAGAAGAGCACATGGACAAGCTGGCCAAGGAAAAAAGAGCGCTTCAGGAGCAGCACCAGCAGGTCCTCGACGATCTTCAAGTTGAAGAAGACAAGGTCCATTCTCTAACGAAATCGAAAAATAAGATGGAACAGCTGGTTGATGATTTGGACTCAGCGCTTTCTCACGAGAAGAAATGCAGGGTGGATCTGGAGAGACAGAAGCGCAAGTTGGAGGGAGATCTCAGGAAATGGTCAAAATTTTCCGAGATTCTAGAGTTAGAAATATAATGGCGATTGTAAGAAAAAGCAAAGGAGGGCAGTGTTTCCGCTCAGAGAGATTTTAATTTCTTTCAGGTCAGATATACGCGACCCTTCTTTGCTTTTCTTATTTTTTTTTTTGAATCTCTTTTTCGAATTTGTCGATTTTGAATCTGGTGATTTGAAGACGAGAGAGGACTTGAGAAAAGTTCTTTTACCCAAAAACCTCAGCACGCCTTTCAAACACAAATCCGATCTCTAATTGTCTATCGATAAGAAAGATGCATTCTCTCGTCGATTTTGGAATGACGCAGCATGGGTTCAAGATACTTGTGAGACAGCTTATCATTTTCTCAGGGCTTCTCAGCACAGATCCCGACGACCCAAGCTTCGTCTTCCAGCAAAATGAAATCGGGCAAAAACGGGACTTGACAACATTGAAAAACGATTATGTAAACGATCTAGAAGAATTTTGAAAAAAAAAACTATTTTCAAAATGAAAATAAAAAAATTTTTATTCTAGAGCATTTTTGATCATGAAACAGACTCAACCAGGAAACTATCATGGATCTTGAAAACGACAAGCAGCGTCTTGAAGAAAAGATCAAAAAGGCCGAATTCGAATGCAACCAAATCCGAACCAAATGCGAAGATGAGCAAGCCCTCATCGCCCAGCTTTCCAAAAAGATCAAAGAGCTTCTCGCCCGAATCGAAGAACTAGAAGAAGAGCTAGAAGCCGAGCGAGCTGCCAAGGCGAAATCCGAAAAAGCTCGAATGGAGATTTCCCGAGAGCTTGAAGAATTTGCCGAGCGGCTTGATATTGCGACGAATGCGACAACTTCGCAAATTGAAAAGTCGAAGAAGCGAGACGCCGAGCTGGCGAAGTTGGCTAGAGACATGGAGGAACTGACTTTGGCTCAGGAATCGCAAATCGTTGTTCTTCGAAAAAAACATGCTGATCATACTTCGGAAATTGGCGAAACGATCGAAAACCTGACTCGAATCAAGGCCAAGTTGGAAAAAGAACGATCTGAGATGCGAATGGAAGCTGATGATCTTCTCTCCACCATCGACACCCTAACCAAGCAGCGAGTTCTTCTTGAAAAGCAAATGAGAACCGTCGAAGATCAGTTCAACGACCTCCAAGAAAAATACGAAAAGTCCGAGCGAGAAGTCGCCGATGCCAATGCATCCAAAGCGCGGGGCATTGCCGAGTTGAACGAGTTGAAGCGACTTGTGGAGGAAAAAGAAGCGATGAACAGCCAGTTGAAGCGTCAGCAAAACTCCGTCAATCAGCAAATCGAGGAAACAAAACGAACATTCGAAGAGGAGCAGAAAGTCAAGAACTCGCTCGCCCATCAGTATCAAAATGCTCTTCACGATGCTGAATTGCTAAAAGAACAATACGATGATGAAGTTGAAGCTAAAGTCGAGCTTCAAACTCAGCTGACGAAGTCGCAAGGAGAAATTCAACATTGGAAGGGCAAGTATGAGACTGACGCGATTCAGAAGACAGAAGAGCTCGAGGATGCAAAAAAGAAGCTGTCTACTAGACTTGGAGACGTTGAAGAACAAGTTGAGTCAATTTCTGCCAAGTGCGGATCTCTAGATAAGTCAAAGACTCGATATCAAGGAGAAATTGAGACGATCACCGTTTCGCTCGAAAAGACAAACAACCAGATTTCCACGTTAGAAAAGAAGCAGAAAACTTTTGATAAGCAAGTAGAAGACTGCGTTGCAAGACAAAATCAATTGCAATCTGAAGTTGACGCTGCGAACAAAGCTGCTAGAGAACGAAGCACAGAAGTGTACAAATGTAAGATTCTTTATTAATTTCCTGAGCAAATAGCGCAAAATGTTGCATTGTTTGAATTTAAATCGTAATTAAAAAGGGAAAAGCTATTTGTGGCAGTTTTCGTCGCCAAGGCCACTATCTTGCGACAGTCTACATTTCTTCCGTTGTTTGGTTGGCTCTGAGTTATTCACAATGGCTAACTCCTCTTCCAACTCCTTGATTTTTTGGTCCTTCAAATTTATTGACGATAACAGTTTTCGTTTCTCCTCTGCCCAAGCTTTCATCTCGTTTTTGTGGTTCTCTTTCAAAAGCTTGTTTTCGTGAAGTTGATTTTTGAACGCCCATTTTTCATTTTCAAGTTCTTCACAGATCGACTTGTGGTCTTGTTTCAAAGCTTTTGCTTTCTAAGAAAAGGGATAATATATCAAACGTAACTTATAAAAAACTTCTTTTAGCTCGACCACAAGGTCTAGCCATTTTCTCTCGCAGACCATCGCATCGCAGCAAGATATTTGGCATTTTTCAGTGTGAAGATTCAGCTGCCGCAAAGGTTTTCTATGTGGCGTCGATTTTTTCGGTGTCTTAAGGGATCCCCCCCTGTTTTTTCAAGTACTTGATAAGGGTCTATCTTTGATATTTTTAGATTCCTCGTGTTCTGAGGATCATTTTGATGTATCATATGACCCCCTTATGAACATCTTTCCCCAAAATTTTAGCCTTCAAAAATTTCAAAAATGCATGTAAATTGTACTTAGCGTGAAAATCGGAATTTTTTTCGGTTTTTCAATATCATCGAAATAAGACATATAAGGGGTCTATCGAAAGCTTAGAATTGACTGAATAAGAAAATAATAACCGCACTAGAAATATCGGCCTTATGTTGGCGCTAGAGAGCAAAAAAACACCAAAAAACGCCAAAAATGGGTACATTTGGTTGTTCTTAAGAAAAAATTTTTATTACTTGATGAAATGACTTCTCTGTACTAGAGTTTTTAGATTAAACTCTACTCTTTCTAAATCTAGTCCCAAATTTATACTAGCTAAGCCCTAAAAAAAGTAGTTTGCCGATGAAAATGGCCAAAAACAGCGTTTTTTCAAAATACACTAACTTCAGCGCCCCCGTGTGGTAGGTTTGCGTCTATGGATTTTTATCTCTGTACTAGAGAATTAGCCGCTATGAACGAGCTTTCATTTGCGCTATTGGCAATAGCCTATTGCACGCGTAAAATTGTTAGCCCAAAAAAAAGTAGTTCGCCGTTGAAAATGGCGAAAACGGGGGATCCCTTAATATCCAGTTACATTTTTCAAAAACAACTAAAATATTTTACAAAATTTACCTGCGGCAGATTCAAAATTTCAGTATCAGTAGTTGTGTCTAAGGGACTCTCTGATTCTGTAGATAAATCGTTCATTTCCATAAACACGTGAGTGAACTAGTTTTTTAGCTCAGTCGACAAAACGGATTATTGCTTGTGGCGCTCCGGTTTTTAGAGCGACCTTTGAAAAAACGACCAGCGTGCGCTCGTAAAGTTTAACTTGAGTTTAATTTCAGTACGAAACGCATATGAAGAATCCTTGGAGCATACTGAAACTCTCATGCGCGAGGTCAAACAGACGCAAGAAGAACTGATCGACTACCAAGACCAAAACGCCGAGGCCCAGCGTCACATCTCCGAGCTGGAACGTGCGAAACGTGAGAGTGAGGTTGAACTTAATCAGCTCCAAGCGCAGTACGAGGAATCCGAAGCGGCCGTTGAGCAGGAAGAGAACAAGATCCTCCGAATCCAAGTCGAGCTTAATCAGCTCAAAAATGACTATGACATTCGCATTCGTGAGAAGGAAGACGATATCGACTCGTCTAGACGAAATTGCCAACGAAGCTCCGATTCTCTTCAAAACTCTCTTGATGCGGAAACTAAATCACGTGCTGATGCGATCAAATCGAAAAAGAAGCTCGAAGGTGAAATGGCCGATATTGAAGTTCAACTTGCTCATTCTCTCCGCCAAAAGAACGAATTCCAGCGACAGGTGAAGGACATCATGGCCGAAATCAAAGACAACGACGCTAGAATCGACGAATATGAGCGAGTCAACGAGTCCATTCGAGAAAACTTCGCCATCTCCGACCGACGAAACAAGATGCTTGCTGAAGAGATTAGCGACCTTCGAAGCAACTTTGAATCGCTTGAAAGAGCGAGAAAGGTGGCTGAGGGCGAGTTGAATGAGGCAAGGGATCGGGCAAATATGCTGCATACGCAGAACGCAGCGCTGATGAATCAAAAGAGAAAGTTTGACAAGGATGTTCAGGCGTTGACCGATGAAGTTGATGAAGCTACTCAGGTAACAGACTATAAGTATGAATTTTTCGCTATTGATAAAGAGTTTCCCATATTTTACGATCATGATTATCTAAGCCTTACTTCAGCTCTGTATACTTGTTTTTCAGGAAGCGAAAAATGCCGCTGAAAAAGCCAAAAAAGCTGTCACCGATGCTTGTGGAATGGCCGACGATTTGCGAAAAGAACAAGATCAATCCATGCATCTCCAAAAGGCTCGAAAAACTCTTGAAGGAGTCGTCAAGGAACTCCAACAACGACTCACTGATACTGAACAACAAGCGCTCAAGGGCGGCAAGAAGCAACAGCAGCGGTTGGAAGCGAAGATTCGAGAGTTGGAAAGTGAGCTAGAAGCTGAAACCCGACGCGGCTGTGATGCTCAGAAGATGCTGAGAAAATCCGAAAGAAAGCTCAAGGAACTCCAGTACGCGACTGAAGAGGACTCGAAAAAATCCGGACGGCTTCAGGACCTCGCAGATCAGCTTCAACTCAAGGTCAAGTCGTACAAGCGCGCCGCCGAAGAAGCTGAAGAAAATGCTAACAAGAATCTTGCTCTCTACCGAAAATTCCACCACGAATTGGACGAAGCCGAGGAGCGAGCGGAAACTGCTGAAGCTGCTCTTTGCAAGATTCGAACTCACTCAAAATACTAAGAATCTCTTGACTTTCGACATTATTTATAATAAAGTTCTTTTGCCGTGAAAAAATGTGAAATTTATTCAATGGAGAAAACGATGTTTACAGACTAGAAGGACGGAGATTTTTAATGAAGAAGGAAAATGAGTACAAGTAGAAATTTTCATAGATAAAATATTTTATGCATTAGTCTTTTTTGGATTTGTCCAAATGATTGACGAATTGCTTCTGAAACTTGAAAATTTTGTTTTTGAGTTTTTCCATTCTTGGACAGTCGACAAGGTACGTTGTGGCCATCTTTCATCGGATTCAGGTGATGAAAAAAACATTGTGCTACAATTTTTTTCTTTTATCTAGCCAATAAGATTAAGGGATCCCCCCCCGATTTCCCGAACTTTGACCCGTATCTACTTTTTTCTGGTCATACGTGTGAGGCTGGTTAGTAGCTCATTTAAAAGCTCGTTTTTTAATGAGCATATTTTGGTAGAATCAGCTTCCTAGCTCAAAATTTGCTTATGCATTAGAGGCCATCAAAGTGATTAAGATTCGCGAAAATGGCCATTTTAGACCATTTTCAAAGTGTATCTACTTTTTTGTGGCCTTTTTGATTAAGAATCTTTTTGTTTTGCTAGAAAGTTCAGACCCTAAACTTCATATTCTGGTAGAATCAGCATTATCGGATAAGTAAATAAAAAAATTCTAGTTTTAAAACTTTTTGAAACCATTTTTGCCGTTTTTTGGGTGTTTAAATGCTCTCTAGCGCCAACAATTGGCCGAAAATTCTAGTGCGGTTATTATTTTCGTAATCTACACATTCTAAGCTTTCAATAGACACCTTATTTGTCCTATTTCGATGACAGTGAAAAATCGAAAAAAATTGCAATTTTCACGCTAAGTACAATTTACATGCATTTTCCCGAACTTTGGGCGCCAAAATTTTGGGGATGTATTTATGTAAAGGGGTACTATCATATATCAAAATGATCCTCAGAACACGAGGAATATAATAATAGGGGATAATGACCCGTGCCAAGGTTTTGAAAAATCGGGGGGTGATCCCTTAATCAAGACATTCAATGAAAACGAGAATCCGTTCCTTTCGCCAAATCGTAGTAAACCTTAAAATCTCATCCAACGGCGCAGTGGACCTTTTCGCACTCAAAAAGGTAGACTGCAACGCCAAACTTTCCTCCTGAGTGAGTTCATCTTTTGCACAGGGGCGGCTCAACGTTTTGAGCAGTTTGTCTTCAACCTTTTTGATCGCGCGATCCAATTTTCCGCGCTTCAGGGGGTCACTTTTTTATAACGCTCGTTTTCAGATTCATCGATTCACCGTTTTTCAATTTCGAAACGGCACAGTTGGAGACATATTTTTACAGTATGATTTATGAGAGTGACCCCAGTGACCTTTATGTAGTCGCTTTGGACGTTGTTTTCGATCCAGTCTCGTGCTTGTCCAGCGATCCGGGACACTTTTTTAATTGCTATATCGGAAGTTTCATCCTAGAAGTTCTACGAATCCGCAGCGACTGTAAATCTACCTGTAAACCAGCATAGTAGTAATCATACGCTCCGAAGTCATCATCACTCCGCGGAACAACAGCTGACCTCTAAAACGAGGCTTTAGGTTTATCTTTTTGGAAAATAAGTGGGGCGTAAAATCATAAGTGCTGGATCGACGCGCCCGAAAAAATTCCCTGTTTGCACTTACTTGGCGAAAACTGTTGATGTTTGAGGAGGATGACAATGAATAGCTCGCTTGGACGGGTCGAGCATGGTAGCCGATATTTTGTTGTCTCGCGATCTGAATGAGATTGAAAACCATATCTATGCTCTGATTTCAGAAAATATAGATTTTTCTAGTAATGACAGTTTGATAAAAGAGTAAAACATAGAAACACAGCTTCTTCTGTGGGAATAGGTAGTCGGTTATTTACAAATATATTTTTCTAATCAAGTCTTGACATCATCAAGGGCCTCATTGAAAATCAATTTAATTACCACTCAATCAATAATTCACAACCGACCCTTGCCAACACCAAAAGTCCATATCCGGCATCTAAACCTGCTGCGCTCCCCGTTACCTCTCGTAAATAGCCATTATCGTGCTCGGCAAGAGCTTGATGCGGTTGAGCGATCAAAAGAAAAACTGTCCTCATTTTTTTAGTTTGTTTTTAGAAGCTCTGTGTTTTTTTCCAAAAATCTGACAAATACGTATTCTGCTTGAAATGTGAGGGCCATCACGTTTTTGATCAAGCATTTATAGCACGCGCGAGCCCGGATTGAGCGAATTTAGCTGGCGAAATTCTAGTGCTCTGAGCTGGATTTGCTGTCGAGAGCTTCATATCGTGTTTTCTTCTTTTCATTTATTGAACTGAGCCTTTTTTGACCGAGGATTTTGCAAATGATGATTTTTGCTCTTAATCTGATCATGTTTTGTTATCTTGTCTTTATTACTTAGGATTATCCTCACGGGAATAAACTTACTTCTTTATAAAAAATTTTTTTCTAAAATTTGAAATGGTTTTCTTCTTGATTTTCTCATTTCTATCACTGCCGTTGGCATAAAATATTTGAGTGAAGTTGTTTTTTTAACCATTGCTATAAATTATAGCCTATAATTAATTGTAAATTTACATTTTGATGTTCGAAGACTGATGATATCATTACTGTATTGATTCATATTGAGCTTATTAACAAGTTTAACAGTCCCTGTTTGTTGCCCTTAATCAAAGTCTGTGAATCCTTATTTGGAAAGAAACGTTTGCCCGGGTCCGTATTCTAATTAATGAAAAATGACTTTTGTTTTTCAATTCTCACTTTTTCACACTTTCATATTTTTATTTCCTATTACTTATTATCGTTGAGATCCCCTTGCAGTCGTCTTAATTCAGCTCCAATCCAGTTTCTTTCGGTATTTCTTCAGTTCAATCCTTTTGAATGCTCTCGCCCGTGCCTCCTATGCCGCTCCACGCTGCCCGAAATTGTGTTTCTTCCACTTTTCCAACGCTCTCTACTGCTGCCCAGCGGGCCGATTTCCATGCAATTTTCACTTTTTCTAGTGTAAAAACGATGAAGTTTCCATCTGCGGAAGTTTGATGTTCGTATGATATCGGCGTCTTAGGTTATTTAGGGGTTTTGTGGGGTTTGCTCATTTTGCTTTCATGGTTAGGTCCACTTTGATGCTCTTTAGACATCCTTAATACCAATCAATTTTGAAATTTCTTCTTTATTTCATAAGATTAATATCTGAATGAGCATCTTTGAAGGTTTGAAAAGAATCCGATAAACAGAACGGTCAGAAATCGCCTGTAAAAGAGCGCAAGAAACACACAAAGCACGGGGCGCGCGAGCGAAATCGCCCAGCGCTGAGGTTGTCTCCCTCCCGTCACCTCGCAGCACATTTAAACCACGCGCGCTGCGCATCAAGCTCACTTCAGCTTTTCAGCTAAAACTTGAATTTTACAGTTTTCTTCACCGACAACTTACCAACTCTACCACCATGCCAGCTGCCAAAGCCGCAGACAAGAAAGCCGCCCAATCTCACCCACCATACAAGCAGATGATCGCTGAAACTCTCAAGGGTCAAGGTAAGCTAGAGAAACAAAGGAAAAAAAACAGTTGAGAAAGCCGCTCGCGGCTTTCGAAACCAAATAAATTTAACCTATTCTAATCTAAACGAAATGAGCAAAGATTAACCGTTTATTTCCAGGTCGAAAGGGACTCTCCGTCATCGCCATCTCCAAGATGATCCAGGCCAACCAGAAGGGACTCGGTCCCCGACACGAAACTTCTCTCAAGATGGCTCTCAAGCGAGGCATTGAGGACAAATCCCTCGTCAAGGTCAAGGGAGTCGGCCTCGCCGGTTCTTTCAAGCTCGCTGCTCCAGTCAAGCCCGCTCCCGCCGCCAAGAAGGCCGCTCCCAAGGCCAAGCCTGCTGCCAAAAAACCCGTCGCAAAGAAGGCTGCAAAGAAGCCCGCTGCTAAAAAGTCTCCAACCAAGAAGGCTGCCGCCAAAAAGCCAGCCAAGAAGGTGACCGTCAAGAAGACCGTGGCGAAGAAGCCAGCAGCCAAAAAAGCCGCGAAGAAGCCAGCAAAGAAGACCGGCAAGAAGTAAAAACCTTCTCGAAAAGGAGAAACAACGAATTCGCGACCTCAGGAAACGAAAACATCTAAGTCTTGAAAAAAACCTTTTTATCCCTCTGCAGCAAAAGTTTCAGCTCAATAGCCGCAAAGGGATAAGTCTCGAAAAAAAGCAAAACTGACTCCACGCAAACCTATTTCTCACCTGCCGAATATATCATGTTCAACCCTGTTCATAAACTAAATTGCAAAAAACACAAATTAAAATATTTACAATAAAAATCTACAAAACTCAAAATATCGTTTTCTTCCGCCTCTTCCTTTTTAGCATGAGAATTTTCAGATTAAAAAGAAGTCTTTTTCGAGTCGATACCCTTAATTTTCACGCTTCAAAGAATTTGAAGTTGTTGTTTCTCGAAAACGATTCAATTGATATTTTTAGAAATTGTCTTTTCAAGTCGAGAATATCATTTTTTTATTTGATTTTGTACAAGAGGAAACTAGTTTTACTTCTGATCGGCTTCTGTGTTGGAGTTTGCAATGACAGTATTACTAGCGGTCAGTTCTGTTGGAGTTTCGGAGGTTTTTGGAATGTTTCGCATTTTTTTGAGAGGATTGATTTTGAGCACAATTAACATCACGTAGAGAGTCGAGTGGTCTCCGTTTGCCCAAGTCGCCGTTTGCCCAAGTCGCCGTCTGCCCAAGTCGCAGTTTGCCCAACTTGGGCAGACGGAGATCTTAGGCAAACGGCGATGTGATTTTTTTTTCAATTGATTGATCATAAAATGATAGAAGTAAGGCGACAATTTCATTATCATCACTGAGTCTGCTGACTCCGTGGGCGGCGATCCTTGACAAGACCACCACAATTTTCATTGTTTTTCAATAGTTGTATCCGATTTTCGAATAAATTCTCATAACACAGCATAATCAGAGAGAGACGAAATGAAAAAAAAACAGTATCGTGGACTCTAAGGGAGCTTTCCGAATTATGACATCGTTTACATTGATAACGAAGTGCCTTCGTAACTGATGGTTTAATTATGAGAGTCGCTAAATTCTCAATCAAAGTCCTAATAAATTATTCTCGTAAGAGTTTATCAAGAAGAAAAAAGGCTCCGGTTTACTGAGACGGGATCGGATTCGGTTGTGATTAGATTGTGCATTTGATGTTTGTAAAACAAGCCTGAGTACTCCTCTTCGCTAAGAGAAGGTTTGGGAAGAGTTTCATCAGTTTTCCCCTTTTTCTCTTTTTCTCAATTCTCACAATGACTGATTTCCCTCAGTTTCAATCAGAAACAACTCCAAAAATAGAACGAACCGAAAATGAATCACAAGAAACAGCAATATGGGAAACCATCAATTCAACCAAGTTCGGATTAGCGCTTGTGAGGACTCGGCGCATCCATCGTTCCCTCAATCTGTAGCCCTCGGACGTAAAACTAGCGATTTAACTTTACCACCAGGGCCGTTGATTCTGGGTCCTTTCGGATTACCTGCGACCAAAAAATGCCATTAAGGTGTCTATTAATCTCACAAAAATATTTTCACCTATTATAATCATCCCGAGTAATCTCCCCGCAACAGTTTTTGGACTTTGGATTAAGTTGATCACTTCATGGCGTATCCTTTGCGCCTTCTGAAACCTTGAATTAATTTCTTAATTGAATTATGATTATATTTTCAATTTGATCGCCGTTTGCCCAAGTCTCCGTCTGCCCAAGTTGGGCAAACGGCGATCTTGGGCAGACGGCGACTTGGGCAAACGGCGACTTGGGCAAACGGAGACCACTCAGAGAGTCAGCACGATTCCCAAAACAGCGAGGGTTATCTGAAAATAAGAGGACTGAAGCGCACGAATAAACAGCTACCTGAGTGACAGAGAGGATCCCAGCGGTTTCGAAGAATCGCCAGCCATCGCAGTTTTCGAGATTTGGAGTTTCGAACGTTTCATTTTTAGCCCTGGCTTCAAGGTATTCTTTGTTGATATCATTTGCCACTTTGTAGCATTTGTCCGATAACGAAGATAGCGTTGTTGAATCTAAAAGGAGTTTGTGATTATTATTTTTTGTCTCTCTAGTTTACCAAGTGCTTCAGAAGGACTCAGTTTGCTGGAGCTTATCTCCGGCAGCGTCATATTTAGCTGGGTCGCCATGTTTGACCAGTACGTATTTCTGCTCGAATATGCCGAGGAAAGTTCCTGGAATTCGGCGACAATGTCTGTCAATAACAAAGCCAAGACGATGATGTCGCCAATTGCGAAACATGACATGAGAACGTAAAGATGTAATCGCGACCTTTTGTCGGTTTTCAAATAGATATTCTTAAAGCCTTTCTTAAAAAAAAGATTAAGATTTAAACCGTTCCTGGAAGCAATCATGCCAAGACCGCCGACAAAGATTAAGGATCCACCAGCCACAACGCTCGCGATTCCGTTCTTTACTGTCAGATATCGTAAAAGGGATGAAATCGCGATTTCAACAACTCCAAGGCCCGTTATTATGAGACCCAAACTGGCCATTCCTTGAATGTTAAAAATGAAAATTTCTCAGTTTTACTGATCTTCTTACCAAGCCCAGCTACTGATGTTCTTCTATGATTTAGCTTCACTTTTGTTTCTTCTGACATTTTCTCTTGCTTTTTCGATAAAGATTTGTTTGCTAATAAAAAAGTTTTCTTATGTCTTTTTCCGAGTAAAAAGCGAAACTAGCTTTTTTATAATGGCTAAAGGAGGTAATTTTCGCCCGCGGCCGATGCGCTCTGCCAGTTTCTGCTTGAAAAAGAGTGTTGAGAAGGTGCTTGAATCATCGACTGGGTTTATTCAGCGTCCCGGACCGGTTAAAAATTTAAGCATTTTGGTGGAAATTGATCTGATTCACGAATGATGGTGTTTTTAAATGAGAAAAATAGAGCCATTTAGGTTAATTTATAAAAAAGTATACATTTCAATATTTCGCCGGTGGATTGCAGAAAAATGAGGCCGAACTCGCTGCTATCAAATTCAAGAAAGCACTCGAAGCTGCCAAAGATGCTCCCAAGTCAGTACTTGCTGCCTCTCTTCTTGAGGAGGTAGTTTCTGTGCCTGAAGCTGCCATGAAACAATGTACCAAGAAAATCTGCCAAGAAATTATGTTTAAGGGTACTACCTTCGATTTCCCCAACTTTAGCCTAGAATAACCCTTAACGTGGCATGGATAGCGGGTATCATATGGCCTCTAAAAGTTAAACTATCTTAGATCTTTAATCTGTCAGAGGCGTTTTTGAATAGCTCAATGAAAAGTCGGCTAATTTCTAGCTTAAAAATATCATTGTTGCAAAAATAGATTGAATAAACGGCGAAATAGCTCGAAAAGTAGCTTGAAAACTCTGCCTGATTTTATTTTTTATGTGTAAATTGAACCTTCATCTTAAAAATGACAGAAGGTTTTCTTGATTGAAAAAGGAAAAATACCAAAATTTATTTTTTGAAAATTGTGTCTCTATGATTTTGCTAAAATTGAGCATTTTTCAAAATTTGGCGACGCATTTTTGTCTCTAGAAGCTAAAATATCTAGGTATCTTAGTTCAAGAATTTATGAGCTCACCATAATCCTCATCTTGTTCTAAGCTTCAAAACGAGCCCTTATTTGAAGGAATCGGACACCAAAAATTTTTTCGGAAAAAATTCTTTCTAGTACAGAAATCAATTAAAATACCAAAAGAATTCTTATTATTATGAAAACGCTTGACGTTATGAATGAAACGTTCGGACCTTTTTTGGTCAAAATTTTTGAGGAATTGATTTCCGATGAAAAATTTAACATAACCGGTCATTGGGGTAATCGACGGTAGTACCCTTAAATTCTGGAAATGATGTATGTTTCGAAACGGTTCAATACAATTATGGTTAGAATTTATATCCACGCCGCCTTATCACTTTTGTCGTTAATTTCTGCATTTCCCTAATCACCCACGTCGCCGCTCGTCACCCGCCGCAGGGGCCAACACCTGACCTAACTCAGACCACAACTCACAAATAATATTTCAAAAAAGAGCATCCTCATTTAATCAAGCCAAAAAACAGTAACTGTCATCGCATTTTAAAACGAGAGAAAAAAAAAGTGCCACTTGACTGCTCCTCTTTTCAGCGAAATCTGTCACTGTGTGCCCAAAGCAGCAGCAGCTTTTTTTTGCAATTGACGTTTATTCAAAGAGAAAATTTGTCGGACGATGAGAAGTTGGGCGATTTTCGCGAGTTTGATAGCTTTGATATCGGCTGAACAAGGACTTGAGTTTCCAGTTCATGATGGAAAAGATAGAATTATCAATTTGAGGTAAAATATACTTGCCTTTTCCAAATTAAAAATTGAACATTTTTTTCTTACCAATACGTTTTTAGCAAAAAGAATTTCGACCGATTCACGAAGAAATATGAAATCCTCGTTGTTTATTTTTATTCTCCTCCAAGGAACGGATTGAAAGAAAATAAATGACTGACCATAATTAATTATTTTAATTATCAACCCCATTTTTATTTTACGACCTTTTATTGAATTAGAAGATGAAGCGAAAAGAAAAATAGGCCAACAAAAGTCTATCGAGTTTAATCCTCAATCTATAAAAAAGCAATTCTGCTGAAGAAACAAACTGGCAGTTGACTGAGCGAATGCTTGAACTATCCGCCCAGATCGTTGAACGCGAAGGTGTCGGGATTGGAGTTGTTGACTTGTCGAAAGATAAGAAATTGGCGAAGAAACTTCAGATCTTTGAGATCGGTGCGATCTGGTGCTTTCATCGAGGACATGAAGTGGAATTCAATGGCCAGAGATCTGCCGACGTTTTGGTCGAGTTTTTGCTCGAACTTGATGAGTATCCAGTCGAAGACATTAATAATAAAAAGGTTTTTTTCATGAATATCCAAACTCTAAAAATTAACACCGTAATGATGAGATTTATTTCACAATATCGATTTTTATTTTCGATTATTCAATGAATTCGTTAATTTTAGCATAGAAAGACAGTCATCTGCGAACAGAGTGCTATCATATTGCCCGAGTTATACTTAATGAATATTTCTAAGGAGCTTGATGCTTTTCTTCGAGATGACTCCGCAAAAGTCGTCAGCTACATTGACACAAAGAAATCTGTCGCCTATGACGAGTTCGTCGACGCTGCCCTCGATTTTGTCCCTCTCATCTCTTTCTACACAGTTTCAAACAAGCAGCTCGCGAAGAGTTTGGGAATGAAAACTGTCGGGTAATTTTTCTTATGAGAAATACTTTCTGAAGGGCTTTTTATTCAGCGAAGTTCAATTTTACGAGCCATTTATGAACAAAGGCATTCCTATGGAAGGAGAGCCACCACATGACAACATCGATTTGGAAGCTTTTATCGCTCGACACAAACGAGCAACTCTCCGACAACTCACCAAGTAAGTCGAATTATGAAGAGCTTCGCCATCATTTCAGGCTGAACATGTACGAAGTCTGGGAAGACGAAATCAACGGTATCCACATCGTCGCTTTCTCCGATGACGAAGATCCAGAAGGCTACGAATTCTCTCAAAACCTCAAGGCAGCTGCTCAAATTCATACCGACAATGAGGAGCTTTCAATCGTCTGGATCGACCCTGATGAATTCCCACTGGTAAGATAGTCTTCCTATTCAGCTATAAGACTGTATTTAGATGCATGAGTACTGGGAGCGAACTTTTGGAATCGACCTCAAGGAGCCACAGATTGGAATCGTCAATGTTACAGATGCTGATTCTGTCTGGGTAAATGTTCATTTTGGCCTGCATTTTTTGAAAATTTTTTGCAAGATGGAGATGCGAAATACACGATGCCCAACTGTAGAAGAGCTGGATAAGTGGATCGTTGATGTTCTCGAGGGTCGAATCTCGACGGAAAATGATGACAAAGATTTCGATCTGAATTATTATGATGAAGATGATGACGATGACGACGACGATGAAGATGACAACGATGATGATGACGACGATGATGGTAAGCGATTTTGAATTTCTAAGAAGGCAAAATTTCAAATTTAAAGATTCCGCGGAAGATGAAGATGATGCCGATGCCGACGACGATGATGATGATGATGATGACGAAAAAGATGAGCTCTAGAAACCTGCGATTCTTCAAAATAATCATCAATTTGCCTGCTTATCAACCAATCCTGTAAAAATAAAATCACAGATTCAGATAGATATTTTATTCTTTATACAGTATGAAACATTACTTGCGCCCTCGGACGGGAGCGATAATTCGCCTGGCGGTGGTCTAAAAGGTTAAATGTGAGTTGGTGAAATTTTCCGATGTCAAAAATTTCTCGCATAAAAATCTCTACAGTTAGTTTTTCATTCCCTTCCAAAGTTACATGCTAACCTTGGATGCGCGCAACTGCACTGGTAATGTCTTGCAGTAAAGTTCCAATAGAATCTCCTCCTCGTAGACTTAAAAAAGGTTGAAAATAGGCTTGAGGAGGGGTTGATTTACTCGTTTATTGTGTCGATGATGACCGGGATAGACGGATCATCGTGAAGGTCCATGAGATCGACGAAAATTTCAGCGACATAATCCCATTTTGGCCGGAAGTCTTCAGAAAATTTCAAGTTTCTAAAGGAGTTTTTTATTCGACAAAATACGTAACGAAAGGCGAGACTTTATTTGTGTCCTAATTTTTCGAGAAGAAAATCCTCGAAAATAATAATTAAAACATTATATTCGACTAAAGAATAGTTTATTTTATGGTTTTTAATTCAGGACTTTTACCTTAATTCCCCAGTTCCACTATGCAACTGCGGAATAATCGAAAGTAAATCTTCTAGAGCCTCCTCAGTCGGCGAAATCATCGTCATTTCCCCATCTTCCTCTTTTCTCTCGCTCATTTCGGTCTTGAAGTTTGGTTATGAAAAGAATCTGAAGAGCGGCTTACCTTTCTCTCCTCTGGAATTTTACTTGAGACTTCTGACGCGTCAGAGTTGGAATTTCTTTCAATCGAGCTCACGCTTCTTCTTTGACTTGGCGCCTCTTTCTTTTGCGAAAATTGAAAGATCAAATTCGACACGTGATTCTTCTCAAGTAGAGCATCGGGGGTAGCTCGCACCTCGCTTACTTTTGCCGGGATAACGCCTTGGTATAAATAAGAACGAGTTTTTAAAGGGCTTAATTTACCTTGAAGCTTCGTGTCGTAATAATTTGCTTGTTGAAGAACCGAAACTGAGGATCGGTGGTTTGGAACTTTTAGTTCTTCCTTTTTCTTTTGAGATGGAAGAATGGTTGGACAGGAACTTCTTGGCGCGGGAGTGGGATTTTGAATGCTACTGTTGGTTTGCTCTCTTCCGGATCATTCGACGGTTTTCTCACAATTTGCATCGATGGTCTCTTTCTGGGCGCATTTTCGCTTTCTTGAGTCTCAGCAAACGAGTTATCCAGGTCGAATTCTGATTCTGTTCCCGGAGATCGCATCGGAATTTCAGCTTCTTTCTCTATTTTCTCTTCATGTTTCTCGGAGAGCTCTTTTTCTGTGTCAGCTTTCGAAACTTCTTCTTTCGAGACTTTTTCTTCTGCAGGTGGAAAGAAAGCTGGAATGTTCTCTTTTTCTTTTGGAGATCTGAAACTTTTTCGTGAGAGAAAAGTTTGATTGTAGCTGATCCGCGCATTATGAGCTTTGTTTTTATGCTTTTTGTGTCCCGGAATATCATTCAAGCTCAGCCAAAAATTGATGATCTTGAATAAGAAACACTTTCAACAGCTTTAAACTTACTTTATGAAGCCCCATATTTTTGACTTTTCAAGTTTTTCGAAAGTTTTTCTAATTATTAAAACCATTCTTTCCTCTTTTTACATCGTTATTTATCGATAGCGTCGCTTCTCTTGACAAAATAAATCAATTTTGATGTATTAAACATATCAAATCGCAAATTTGAGTTTACGAGTCGCGATGCGCAATAAATATTTTTGATGTTATGAGCATTAGAAGCTAAAAAGTCAAAGAAAGGAGAGAAAACTTACTTTATCAAACTCGGGTCATGATTTTCCATGAGCATGATTATCGTCTCATAATTTCTATCCCTTGCGATCGTGAGCGACGTATCTCCATTTGAGTTTTCGATGCTCGGATCAGCGCCAGACTTTAACAACTGCTGCACGGCTCTGACTTGTCCCCAATAAACAGCATGATGCAAAGGCGTTCCATCGAACAGGCCTCCAGAACAGTTCACCTCCGCTCCTTTTCGGCACAAATATCTAATGACTTTCGCTTGTCCGTGTTCCGCAGCTTTGTGGAGAGCCGACCAGCCAGTTTTTCCACGTCCATTTATTTCCGCTTTCTCCGACTCGACAAGTCTAATGACCTCGGAAAGGTCGCCAGATGCCGATGCTCGTCGTAAACTGACTGAAAGAAGATTTTTTGTACGAAAATTTTCCGAAAATTGGCACTTTTGATTCTTTTGATTGATAAAATTTAACCACAGAAATAATTCAAGAAAAAACTCAAAAGTAAAAAGATGGAAAATCGTTTATGGTTCTCTTCTTGGTTATCCTCGAATTCAAAATATCTTTAAAATTTCTGAATGACTAAATTTCGATAAAATAAAAGTCTAAACCTTGCAGATGAAGATTGCTGCTCATCCTCTATTCTTCCTTTCTCAATTCTCTCTCATTTCGATAAAATATCTCCCTTTTCCGATTTCAAACGGACTATTACGTCTCCTGATTCTCTAAAGGGGTGATTACGAGCCTTAAACGTATGACGAACCGCGGTCAGGTTCATTAAAAACGCTCACCAGAGCACATCCGCAACATTTTATGACCTATCCTCTCGCCGCAAATTGTTTCTTTCGAATCTATCAAATATCTGATTTCAAAAGAGTTCGAAACTTGGCGGTAAATCAAGTGTTTAATTTTACTTTGAATCTGAGCGAACGGGACAAAAGGGAGGGAATTGTTCGCAAACAAGAAAAAGAAAAAAATCTTCAAAAGCGGGCTTGGAGCCTTGTTTCTTATCATGTGACTGTCAGACTTTTTGGCTCGACCTTCTAGCGGCTTCCATTGACGTGAAATTGTGTCCATAAAAACGTGGAGAGCCCGGTAAATTTTCGGCTTATGGAAATCTCTGAGCCGGGCTTGTTTGTCAAATCGCGCTTTTGTAGCTGTCAGATTTTTGGGTTTCGATAACTCTTGCCGCTATAAAATGAGGATGAAAATGAAGGCACAAGCGGCAGTGACGAAAAATGAAACTAGCATTTTTGTTGCTGACGGTCGGTCACATAGCTGGCAGTTCAGTCGACTATTGCCACCGACTCGGTTGCGCGGCGGGATGCAGCTGTCTTCTAGAGAAAGAGAACGACGCTGGAAAAATCAACTTCGACCAGTGCCAGTGTACGGATCAAACTTGTGAAGAAAGCTGCGACTCGCCGCTAGAATGCGTTGGAACGTTTGATAAAAGCGAAACAGTCAGACAAATCTGCCATTGTCCGGCTGGAACGAAACCGGTTTCACGATTCAGGTAATTTCCTTTTTTCATCATTATTTAATTCCTTTCCCTTTGAGAAAACTAATCTTTGCAAAACTTGATTTCAAAATTATTATAGTGCGTGGAGTTTTCAATTCAAAACTCACTGCGAAGAAATCAACGAATGCGAGGAAGAGCTGGACGACTGCGGTCTTGACGAAGAATGCATCGATCTTCCCTCTTCGGAAGGACTTTTCCGGTGCGCTCCAGAGTCGAGCCTTCTGGGAGAAAGAAACAACCGGCCGAACTGGATGAGAAGCGGTGGAGGCAAGCGTGACTGCGAAGCTCTTGATTGCGGCTCACACGGTCTCGAGTGTGCCTGTGACGTCATGAAGGATAAGTTCGACGTCGGGCGGATTGATTACACCAGCTGCCAGTGCTCAGATTTCGGATGCGAGTCCAATCCGAAGAAGTGCACTGATCCTCTTGTCTGTCAGACAATTTACGCGAATGGTCGGATCAGAAATCGCTGCGACTGTCCGCGTGGGTACAAAAGAGACAGTGCTTTCGATTGGAAGACGTTTAAGATGGTCTCGACTTGCAAAGCCTACAATGAATGCGAATTCAAAGTTCACAACTGCAAGGAAGACCAAGAATGCATTAATCTGTCTCCTGCCGAGGGCGGTTTCCGCTGCAACTCTGCGCTGACAACAACTGAGCCCAAAGTGACGGAAGACTCACCAGATGCTGATCACTGCGGAATTCTCAATTGCGCTGGCGAATGTTCTTGTCTCTCAACTACGAATGAACAAGAAGGATGGAAAATCAACAATCACATTTGCGAATGCCTCGATGAGTCCTTCGAGTCCCTAGTTCAAGACTGTACTGCTCCTCTTGTCAAAAGATACCATCATGACAGCTTCGGACGAGTCAAGTCCGTGTGTACCTGCACTGATGGAATGACTCCAACGACGTCTTTCAGCCTCGTCACATTTTCTATAGTCACCACTTGTGGGGAGATGAACGAGTGCAAAAAAGCAGATGACAATAAGTGCGGGCCGAATTCGGAATGCGTAAATGTTGACAGTGGAACTTCACTGATGGGAATCGGATACGACTGTGAGTGCTCGAACGGTTATGAACGGGACCCCATGAATTGGTTTGCGTGTAACAAAATAACGACAACCACAACCACAACAACAAGCACAACTACAAAAGAACTGACAACTGAAGAAATCACGACAACGAGTACAACCTCCACTAAGAAATCGACAACAACTACAACGTCAACCACTAAGTCATCCACAACAACAAGCACGACAACAACATCTACCACTACAACATCAACCACAACCACAACCACAACATCTACAACGACTACCAGTACGACTAGCACAACAACAACTTCCACAACAACGACCTCTACAACCACATCTACGACAACGACTTCAAAGGACTTAACTCTACCAACAGAGCACTGCGAAATTCTTAATTGTTCCGGTGATGCCACAAGTAACGTCGAGACATTCAGCGCTTGCGAGTGTCTCCTGGGTAACAGCGAAGATGGCAGTGTTTTGTTCTTGACAAATAAATGCCGGTGCAATACAGATCTCGTATCAAAAACGAGCTGTCCTAGTGGCATGGTCCCAAGACATTTTTTCTCGGATACTGGAAGCAGAGAAAATTGCGCATGTCCTTCTGGTCAAGAAATGAAGATGGAATTCAACCTGTCGACTTTTATATTTGATCAATCATGCGTTGAATTGAATGAATGCGAAAAAGGAGTTCATAATTGTAAAGAAGAGCAAATCTGTATCAATCGTAATTCTAGTCAGGTTGTTGGTGAGCTTGGGTACACGTGTTCCACCATAACGACGACATCAACTACTTCTACTAAGACATCAAGCACAACAACTTCAACAACATCTACCACATCATCTACTACAACAACCACTACCACGACAACAACGCCTACAACTACAACAACCACTACCACGACAACAACGCCTACAACTACAACAACGTCTACAACTACAACAACGTCTACAACTACAACCACAAGCACAACGACCACAACAACGACAACGACAACAACATCCACGACAACGACAACCACAAGCACTACGACCACAACAACAACAACAACAACTACGACCACATCAGCCACAACAACTACAACAACGACAACGACTATGACGACAACAACAACTACAACTACGACAACCACTACAACGACAACAACAACGACTCCTCTCAGATGCTCTCCTACTGATTGTACTTGTGATTACGGCTTCATTCCAACAGAGGATGGATTTTGCGATGTTCCCGTCTATGACGATCTCGTTAGCCAGGGGTTCTCAGATACAGAAATTATTTGCCAAGGTTCATTCATCGAAAGCTCTGGCGAAGGTTCAGGATCTGGTGAGGGTTCTGGCGAGTCCTATGAAGTTGAAATTGACCTTTCTCAGTGCTTCGCTAGAATAAATGCGACTTGTGATTTCTCTTGCTCGGGAGATAAAGTCTGCGTAAACTATTTTGAAGGAGATATTCTTGACTCTCTTGAAAGGAGTCATCAATCAGTCTGTAAATGCCCACTTGGTGAAGATGATCTCGGGGACACATGTGGAGAAGTTATTGAAACAACCATTGTATTGGCTAGATTTAGTGTGTCAATGGACGAATCATACGACGATTCGTTGGACGGATCTCTTTTCAAAACACCTTGGGAAACATGTGATGAGGTCCAACAGACGTTTGAAGACGAAATCGCAAGTACTGCTGATCAACATGGTGGTCATGTCACAAATCAAGACTGCTCCACATCTAGCTATCCCAGGATCGCTGGCGAATCAAGATCGGCAGAACTTTATCTTCGACTAGACTTTGAAGTAGAGTTCAGTTTCGAGGGACGAAAATCTGAAAACGCAAGAAACGAACTTGGTGAGAATATTGGCTCAGGCGTCGAAACAATTGTTAATGAAAAAATCAATGACGGTTCTATCAATGCGATAGCACCAGTCGCTGTTGCAACTGAAGTTTCTGTGGAGAAAACTGTTGAGCCAACCACGACGACAACCACAACAACCACAACAACTACTTCAAGTACAACTACAACAACAACCACGACTACAAGCACAACGACGACAACTACAAGTACGACAACGACTACAACAACTTCGACAACTACAACCACGACTACAAGTACAACAACTACGACTACATCGACAACATCAACTACAACGACATCCACAACTACAAGCACGACGACGACGACAACAACAAGTACGACAACGACAACGACTACAACAACTTCGACAACTACAACCACGACTACAAGTACGACAACTACAAGTACAACAACTACGACTACTACGACAACATCAACTACAACAACATCCACAACTACAAGCACGACGACGACGACAACAACAACTTCGACAACTACAACCACAACTACAAGTACGACAACGCCAACGACGACAACTTCGACGACAACTACGACAACTACAACGTCTACGACAACGACACCTCTCGTCTGCTCCGAAACCCAGTTCCTCGCCTTGGATGAAGCATCGTGCATCGATTTCGCCTCCTGTGATGCTCTTAATTGCAACTCTTCTTGTTCTTGCAAATTAGGCCTTCAGAACGGAGAAAGCGCGGTCGATCATTCACAATGCAAATGCGAGGCAGAAAATCATTGCGAAAACCATAGCTGTAACGATTCTCAAGAATGTTCACAGATATTCACTTTTGCAGGATCATTCCCAGTCTGTAATTGTATTGATGGAACTGAAAAGCATCTTGACTTCACCAAGAATCCAGTTGAACTACTGTGCCTCAATATTGATGAATGTGCCCTTGGAACTGACACTTGCCCATCTACTGCAACGTGTATCGATCTTGTTCCCTCAAGTGATGAGCCAAAATTCACATGTCTTTGTGAGGAGGGTTTCATATTCGATGAGTCGTCTAATTCGTGTCTACTTGCAACTTGTGAGAATTTGAACTGTGATGTCTCGTGCTCCTGCAGAGCAAGTCTTGAAAATGGAGAAACTGCCGTCGATCACACCGATTGTAGATGCGAAGAAGTCGACTTCTGCGATGGCAGCTCATGTGCTGCTGGTCAATCATGCTCACAGATGTTGACTGACGCCGGTTCATTTCCCGTCTGTGACTGCATCGATGGAACTGAGCAGCAATTTGATTTCACTCAGAATCCAGTCCGAATGTCGTGCGTCAATATCGATGAATGTGCCGTTGGTTCATACACTTGCCCTATCGACGCAAATTGTCTTGATCTGGATCCATCAATTGATGAATCCAAGTTCACCTGTACTTGCGAAGAAGGCTTCTTTTTCAATAAGTCATCTTATTCTTGTGAGCAAGCAACATGCGAGAATTTGAACTGCCCGAGTTCGTGCGCCTGTTTCAAAGGAGACATTGTTGATGACACTTACTGTAAGTGCCACTGGGAAGACGGATGTGCAAATAGATTTGATGGATCAGATGCCGATTTCGGATGCTCGATCGAAACTTGTTTCAATATATTTGTCGCCAATGAAACTGATGTAAACTTCGGCTCATATTGCTCCTGTCCAGATGGAACAAGTGAGCAAATGCGATTCGTTGGCTCAGAAGTTCAATTTGAATGCGAAAATATCAACGAATGCGAGACGGAAATTCCATGTGACTTGGAAACATCTGATTGTATCGATAGAAGTCCGGAACAAGATGGTGAAAAATATGAATGTGTATGTCTCCCAGGATTCTTCATGAAAAACGATGTTTGTGAGAGAATGTCGTGTGAGAATCTCGATTGTGAAAATTCTTGCGCTTGTTTCTACGAAGGCGATAATGTGATCAACAGCGACGATTGCATGTGCGTTGATGAAGATTTCTGTCAATTAGAAGGATCTGGTGAAGGATCGGGAGAAGGGTCTGGATCGGGCGAGGCTTCTGGAGAAGCCCCAATTTGCGATTTCGGCAAATGCTCGAATATTTTCTCATTTGATATAAATGGCGGAGCTCATTTTGGAACTCACTGCTCTTGCCGGGAGGGCACTGAAGATCGAATAATCTTTGAAGCCGGTCAAATGACGCACTCATGCGTGAATATTGATGAATGTTCTTTTGGCTCGGCACTTTGTCCAGAAAACAGTTTCTGTATTGACGGTGATGCAACAGTCGGAGAAGAAGTATACCAGTGTTTCTGTAATGAAGGTTACCTAATGGAAGATGGTGTCTGCGTTTCTGCGAGCTGTGATGATCTGAATTGTGCTGATATTTGCGAGTGCGAAATAACCTCGGGAAATTTCTGCCGGTGCACGTCTGATGATCTTTGTGAAGCAAGTCCATGCGGATTTGGCAGACCAGAAAATTACAAGTGCAAGCAAGCGTACTATGGCATCGGTAATTCGATAACTGATTGCTCTTGCCAGGAAGGTTATGAATCGACAATTGATTTTACTGATAATTCCTGGCCGTGTATTGACGTTGATGAGTGCTCGGACTCCAATATCTGTGGAGAAGGCATTTGTGAGAACAAAGAGTACAACGTTGACGGCACCTTCTATACATGCAGCTGCGAACATGGATTCATCTTTGACGAGGAGTCAAAGTCATGCGAGACTCCCGTTTATGACGATCTTGTCAATCAAGGATTCACTGATGTTGAAATCATCTGCAAGGGCATTGAAGGAGCAGAGGGATCCGGATCTGGAGATGGATCAGGAGATCAAGAATCAGAAATTGATATCGACTTATCTGAATGTTTTGCGAGAAGTGATGCTACGTGCGATTTGAGCTGCACCGGCGAAGCTGTCTGTGTGAACTATTTCCTCGGCGATATCGAAACCGCAGTAACAGCTGACCATCAATCAATCTGCAGATGCCCTCTCGGTCAAGACGCTTTGGGTGAAACCTGCGGCGAAGTCGAAGAAGTCACAATTGTCAAATCCGATTTCTCTGTTCCATTAGACGAGCCGTACGAGGAAGCATATGACGATCCGAACTCGCCAGAATCGATAGCGAAATGCGAAGAAATGAAAAAACAACTGCAAGCTGATCACGAAAACACTGCAACTGAAAACGGTGGATATATCGCCGACCATGAGTGCATACTGAGCCGATATGAGAACACTCCAGAGAACTCTCTCGCTAGATCAGAAAGATTCTTCAGTTTTGGACTAAAGATTGATATGAGCGTTTCTTTTGGCTTCCCAGGTCGCAAATCTGATAAAGACAAGAAAGCACTTGGTCAAAAAGTGAACCTTGATGTTTCGGTGTCAATCAATCTTGGTATTCAATCTGGTGGAATCAATTCCGCGGCAACTAATATCAATGTGACAATCGATATCTCCGTGAACATTAATGTCAACCCCACCACAACGACCACCACAACGACCACCACAACAACGACTACGAATCCATGCTTCGGTTTCTGCTGCGACAAAGCTCCAAACTCGCTCCAAGCGCATCCAGAATGTGAGAAGTTCTATCAATGTGGGCTTCCTTCTCAGACATTTGTAAAATCTTGCGGACCAGGAACTGTTTTCGACCCGATTTCAAAAATCTGTAATTGGCCATCCATTGTCGATACTAGCAACTGCTTCATGCCAACAACCACGACAGATGTTCCGACAACAACTGAGCTGACGACCGCAACAACTGAGCCCGTTTCAACTACGACAACAATTGTTACGACAACAACAACGTTTGAGACAACCACTACGCAGCCACTTGTACCATGCCCGTCGGATTGCTGGGTCATGACCACCGAAGGGTGCAGACCGAAAACTGGCATGGCAGAAGTGTCCTGCTCAACAAGTTCAATGAATGCTGTCATCGATCAGGAATGATTTTAAAGGTAATACCTTCCCTAATTATCAAATAGAATTTCTTTTGAAAAAATTTTCGATTCTGAATTTTTTTTTTTCAAAATCACAAAAAGTGTCTTTTCTCAGAATACAATTACAACGCAGCTTGGATCGACGGTGGCTCCTCTGACTGTAAATCTTCCGGTGTCATCGACTCAAATTCATACCTGAACATGACAACTGAGCTTGACAACTGTGGTACTGAAGTCTTCCAGCAGTCGGATAAGCTTATCTTCCGAAATACAATCACCATCTTCCAGGACTCCGGAATCTTCACCCTATCAAACGCGATCCTCCTCAGCTTTGAGTGTCATTATGACAGTACAGTTGACGTCACAGATACAATAACAGTCCATGATGTCGTCGGCAAAGGATCAGACTCGAGCGATGGAGAATTCCAATTCAACCTGGTCAAATATGTCTCTGAAAGCTTCACTCAACCAGTTCCATCACAAGACATCATCAGAGTTGGTGAGGAAGTTTTCTTTGCCGTCGAAGCGCCAAATCTGCCACAGAATGTCAATTTCATGGTGAAGGAGTGTACGGTTGTGAATGCGGAGCATAATCAAAGCTTCAAATTTATCGAGGAAGGAGTGGCGAATCAAATGGTTGGAGCGGAATTCTTGAATGAACTGCCATTCGATCAGGAACTTGGCTTACTATTATTTTTTATCTTTGCAATCTCATTTATTTTTAAGATCAGATTTTATATAAGCCATTGAAAGACTAACTCGGCGAAAATAAAGTTCACCGCTTTCCGATTCGATCTTGGAGATGACTACAGTCCGATGACAGAAGAGATCATCTGCGCTGTCGTTGTTTGCGACAAGTCTGATTCTCAATCAATCTGCAATTGAGAAAGAACCAACGAACAAAACTGGAAAAACGAATATAAAATTTTGAGAAACCATTTTGTCAAAATTTGCCTGGACTGACTTGAATACTGGAAACATTTTATTTTATCTTTTTCTTTATCTTCTTTCTGCATAATAAACATCTCAAGAATGTTAATTGAAGTTTTCTGAATTTAACAAATTACTGAAGGAGACCACCTCTCTGGGCGATACTCAGCGGCACAAGGGGTCGGCATCAAGTATTCATTGCCTCCCCGTGTCAGAACCTTGCTTCATTGACCCTCACAATAATAGAGAAGAACAAAAGTTCCTTCCTAGGTTCAAGAACTTAGGCCAGAGAAAATGGCGACGGAAACGGCGACTCTTCAGCTTCCCAGCACCGGCTTACCTGCAGGAAAAATTTCAAATTAAACTTTTTTTTTTCTAGAGAATTAAAGTGAAACAATAAAATACCAAAATGATATTATATGAAATTTTTTTTCAATTAATAGATATTGAAAATAATCCTCAATCACTTGTACAGGTGTCCTTGTTAAGGTTAGCATAATTTGAAGAATGTTATACATCTACATAAAATGATTCATTATATTTCTGAAATTTCATAAAGAGCCATCTGTCTACCCCAATCACGGTTTCTACGACCAACTTCTCCTTGTCATCTTCGGCTGTCTCTACAAATACCGCGCGTAGTATGATCTCAAAATTCGGCCACCTATAGCCGAATTATTCGTCTGAATTTTCAATCATTCTGAATGAAAAATTCGGCCAAACTGGCCGAATTATTGGGCAGATTTCACAAAGTATTCTGGTGAAAAATTCGGTCAGCGAAATTCTGGGTGGACACTCATTATTCTTTTTTGAGGGCTCTTTCAATCGCTATGAATGCTTGTTATCAATTCTGATAATTCGAATATCTAGGAATGTAACTCGACTTTTCATTACCACGAAAATTCCGATCGACCTCGTTATAATAATAACTGATTTGCCCTAGATGGCTAGGAGAAAGTTGCAGCTCCCCCAAGACTATTTTTTCGTCAAGAAAATTATAATTGTAGTATTGCTAGTATAAAGGTTAGGGTTAGGGGGCACCTGCAAAAATGACGGAACAAATTACCCGAGGGGGATAGGCTAGGGTTAGTTAGGGTTACCGAAGGTAACCCTAAGTAACCCTAGACTAGACCCCGGCATCTTAGGCCCGAAGGGGCGGAGCCCCGAGGTTAGGACCATTTGATTAGATTATTTTCTTCTGATAAAATGGAGACTCTGAATAAATTAGTGGGTTTAGGACGCGGCCTTTATTCTTGGGGACCGAATTTTTCATTCAAAAATCGTTCAATTTCGGTCGAAAAATTCGGCCAACCTGGCCGAATTATTCATTCAAAATATGAGTTTATGAAAATTCGGCATTTGGCCGAATTTTGAGATCATACTACCATACCGCGAAGAAAAGCCTCATATTTGCAGCCTTCGTATGCACAGCTGTAACAATGCCAGCTACAGGCCAAAAAGAACGTTTCGAAAGAAGACGGAAAAGGCAACGATAATGTCGAAAATTGACGAAAAAACAAAGGCCCGTTGATTTTTAATATTAGATGATGGACAACTTTGATTTCGGGCAATCAGTCCTTTGGAATCAATTTTTAAAAAAGAAACGCCTCAAGTTCTGAATTGGCGCGAGGCTTCTTAACCGCTCGGTTCAATAATCTTAAAACAAAGAATACGGGATATTGTCTGATAGACTCGTTCTCCTCAAAATTTAAGATCAACGGAAAAAAGATCGTTATTACAGAGGCTCTGACAAAAATCGAAACGAGACTTGCGCCTAAAGGCCTGCATGTTCTAGTTGGAGTCGGGAAAGGGCCTGAACTTGTGGTTAGAAACTGATTCTAGAGCTAGAAGAGTTCATTTTGAAGCCATTTGGAGTGGTTCGAAGATCCAGCGATTCTTGATGTTCCTTTGTGTCTTAGAGGAGAGGTCTTTAACCCAGATCATTTATCGCATTCAAAGGTACGAGTCATTTTTGAGACGAGAGAATAAGGGTGTCATTAAGATTGCTGCTCTGAAGAACCAGGAAAACGAAATCCTCTTCATCATGCGAAAAGTCCAAATAATCCCGAACCTCATTCACGGAAGAGGTTTTACAATAGATCTTTACAATATGGATGGCTCGTGCAATATTGACAGGGTTCAAAATTATCCACCGAATGTCAATGAGATTGTTGAATAATTTTGAGAAAGAAATTGAATGGAGCGCGAGTTGCCACTGCTGCGCAGTTTGTCTTTGTCGACGCTTTGTGATCATAAGGTCGAATGGCGTTATTGTTGGAAAGATTCAACAGTTGTGCAAAGTTTTTCTTCCAGGTCTCGTTTGTCGATCAGCTTAGTTTTCTTCCGGGGTTATACCGGGGTACTTATAAGATTAGATTATCACAGAATCTTTTTCCAGGAAACCATAAAAAGATATTACAAAAGCAAAATATATTTTTTTTTATTTTGTAGATGAACGACGCCAATTAAATATCACAATTTTTGTTTGTACGATCAGGGTAATCTATAAGTTCTGGTTATTTAAAACACTTGTCATCTATTGAAAACTTTTTCCTGAACAAGAAAAGCCTTCGAAGTCCAAGATGCCCAAGGAGCACCTGTCTGTCGAATTCGTGGGCCTGTCCTTAGTTTTCCCTGCCACAAGTAAAACCTAAATTTGAACTCTCATTCTCATCATTTTAGCCGCCTGAGCTTCCCAATTCTCTCCATGGAAAAATTCGGCATTGGAACAATTTCTAAATTCGACAATCTACACTTAAAACTTCCAAGGTACAAGCCTATCTAAAAGTAGCCAAATTATGCATGAATGTCTTACTTGTCTCCTTTAGTACTCTAAATGTGGAACACAAAGCTCTTCTCATCGCTGCTGCTATGCTCTTTGATGATTTATTCTTTTAAATAATAAAAGAGACAAGAAGTTTCTTCAGTTTTGGTTACTTTATTTTAAAAAATGAAAGGTGCTTTATTAACAAAAGAATATAAAAAAGAGGGATTTTTAATTATCAGAAAAGGAGTGAAAAGAGTTAAGAACACCAGCTTCACGAGAATTGAGACAACGGCAAAAAGAAAGAATATTTTTTGTTTTTCATTTTTTGAGCAATCAGGAAGCAGCTTGAGTTGTTTTGCGAGTTGTGATAAATATTTTCCGGGCTATCTAAAAAAGCCTTCGATTAGGGCTGTTCTGCTCATTGAAACTTACCGGTATGAAGTCGTGATTGGTTGGCAAGGCACAAGTAATAATCCTACGGCGAAAGAAATAGTTTAACCGTTGAAGCGGCAAGCTGGTCGTGCTTTGTTCAATGTTCGCCAGATGGCGCCGCTGCTGCTTTTTCGCTCGTGAAATGATCACTGATGCCTTCGTCTTTCAAAAGTGACGTTTCGTCCTTTTTCTCGTCGATAGTTTGTTCTTTCGATTCTTCAACTTCCGAAGCGGGGAGTTCAACTTCACTTGGCTCGACTACTTCCACGTTTTCAGCGGAGGTTTCCGAGAGGCCTGCTGCGCCGGAATCGTCGGTTTTGTTCAGAGCTGCGACTCCTTCTTTTATGCTCTCCTGAAGAGAATTTTTAAAACAAAACCATAACAGAGCAGTGATGAAGAGTTTTATATAGTTTAAATACTTTAAAAAATTGATTTGATAATCTAAGTTTCACAAACATCGTTAGTTCTGTCATATTCTTTATCAATTAATATGAGATTTTAATTTATACTAGCACTAAACTCGTATTTGTACCCGAAATTCTTACCTTGATGATCGCGTCTTCAAGCTCCTTCGGATCACTTCCTTGATAGCTTTCCTCACCCTTCGGCTCCTCATCATTCTGTTCAACCTTCTCTTTCTCAGTCGAAGAAGCTGGTTCGCTGTTGATCGCGTCGACCGCGCTGCTGATCGCCTGTTTGACCAAATCGGTTTCTTCCAGAATCTCATCCACCTCTTCGTCCTCCACCTGAGCTGGCTCCGATTCTTCAGAAGGTCTAGAAAGAGCTTTGACGGCTTCCTCGATCGCGGCTTTTTCTTCTGGGTCTGGAATGACTGTCAGAGGAATCTCGGGAGAATCCTCCTTTGGCTCGGGAATCGAGGCTTCTTTTTGTTCTTCGGGGGCGGGAGATGGTGATTTTCGGGCAGAGTTGTCTTGCGATTCTTGGACATCAGAGATCGCGGTCTCGATTTCCGGGAATTCTTAAGATAATTGTATTCAAAAAAAAAGAAAAATTGTTTGCAAAAAAAAAAGAATATGTTTTTTTTTCAACCAACCTTTAGTTTCAATTTCTTTGATTTCTTCTAAGTTGTCCTCTCCATCGTCTTTTTCCTCACCGACTTCTTCGACCTTTCCTTCTTCTACTTTTTCATCGTCAACCTTGCGATCGTCGATTTCCGCCGAGGACGAGACGATTTCAATCTGATCTTCCGGGTCAATTTTCTCCTCAAGAACTGGAATCTCTTCCGCCTTTTCTTCAGAAATTTCTGGCTCAGTTTCCTTATTGTCCTCGTTGATTTCGTCCACTGGCTCGTCCACAGTTTTTTGCTTGGTTTCAGCGGAAGTTTCTTCGACTTGAGTTGGTTCTGATGACTCAGCGTCTTCGGTTTTTTCGATGACTTCTTCATTTTTCTCTTGATCTTCGTCTTTTGCTTTCTGAACGGCTTCGCTGACGAGTTCTCCGACGAATTTGTCAACATCGGCGCTTTCATCAACTTTCACCTCGTCGACGATTTCTTCCTCTTGCTTCTCTTCTTCTTCTTGAGGAGCGAAGCTCGAGCTCCTGAGCTCTGCAATTTCCTCCTTGACTTCTTCAGTAACTTGCTACAAAATGAATTGTTAGTTGGGAAAACGATGAGTTCACTCCACGAACATCAAAAATATTTCACAAAACATTTTGTCAAAAAATGAGCACTGATTTTAGTCAGGACATTTAGTTATAAACCTGTTCCAAAGCAAATTCAGTTTGGATATTTTCTAAAGATTTTCGTCAAAATGAAGGTTTTTAAGAAAATGAACCTGGAGCTTCATCTTCGAGAACTAGCTTATCCGATCGGACTTTTTCGAGAGACTCTGACTCAGTTATCGAGGCGATCGATTCAGAAGTGGCGGTAGCGGCATTAGCGCTTTTCTCGATTTCCACGGAGGTTGATGTTTTTTCGACCGTTTCTGTCGACTCTTGTGTTGCCTTGAGAAAGTAAAGAATATTTCAAAATGAAACTGCTTACGGAAACTTGGACGATTGGTTCGCTCTTGGTCATGGCATCTTCAAGAATGGTATTCATGATGTTGTTGTCATCCAGATCATCTTCGTCTTGGAGATTTTCTTGAAGACCAGTGTCAACTGATCGACTGGAAACGAGGACAGGAACTCGTTGAAGTTGACATGAACTTTTTCTGTAGCCGGTTTCTTCGGGAACAGAAAGAGGCTCTAGAAATATTTTTTGTAAATTTGCAAATGAAAAAGAGAGCGTTACCTTCATATTCAGGTTCAACATCGGGCGAATCATTATTATCCATGATCGTTGTCGACTCAACGCTGAAGAATTCATCGTCATTTTCCTCGACGACTTTGTTTTCTTCCATTTTGCGCTGACTCTCCATGATGATATTAGCCACGGCCTCGGAAGAAAGATCATCTTCGATTGAACTCGAAGTCAACATTGGATTTTTGAAGCAATTGATTTCGCTCAAGTCGCTCGCATCCTGACTCAGGTCTTGCTCGCTGTTGGAAATTTGTAGGGGTTGAATAGTTGGCTCTGCAATTTCTCGAACAGGCTCGGCAATGATGACTGTCTGGTCGTTTTCTGATTCTGTTAGGGTAACAGCTGATGGTTCGGAACCGTCCGAGACTTCTGCAACGAAGTGATCAGATGATTCGAGCTCTGGCATTTTTTCTGTCGGAAGTTCGACGACTGCTGTCTGGTTTACTTTCGCTTCTTCTTCTGGATTCGTGTCTAGGACTTCAGTCATAACTTCGTCGGCACCTTCTTTCTCGTCATCAAAATCTTGAGATTGTGCTGATTTATCAAGGATTTTTTCATCATTATCGCAAAAGACCTTAGTTAGACTTTCTTGGTCGATATTTTCAGACTCTTCCGCGTCGTTTATAGCTGTAATATTTTGACTTTCGATGATATCAACTTCATCTGTTATCTTCTGCTCATCGGAAATTTCTTGAGGAACTTCTTTACAATCATCGATTTTTTCAGCAATAATGACTTTCTCAGCATCTAAAACTTCTTCTTTTGATTCATGAGCAATCACGAGTCCTTCTTCCCCACATTGTGGTTCAAGAGTTTCCGTTTCTTGATTCAGCAACTCAGTTACAGCCTGAGAAGTTTCTCTTTCTGATTCCAGAGGTAGGTCTGACACTTCATCAACAGTTTCGTCTTTGATCTCAGAAGCATTGCCCTCAAGCGAGTCCAAATCAAGATCACGCTCAACCGTCGTCTCCAAAATTTTCTCGGCGATAATTTCTTTCTCCTCAATTTCTTTAGCTTCAGGAGGACCATCTTGAGTTGGTTCAGCGACAGTGCAAACTTTTTCGACTGTTTCTTCGACAAGGTGCTTGACTTTTTCCTCGACCTCAGAATCAGAAATCTTCGCATCATTAATTTCTAGGGGTTGATCAGGCTCTTCGGTTCGCAGTTCATCTTCCACAACTTGATCATCAGATTGGATTTGATCTTCTGAATCATTTTCAACACGTTCTTTATCGGCGACTTTGATCTTTTCCTCTGCAAGCGATTTTCTTTCATCAAGAATAATGGTGTTTTGTTCAACGTTTTCTAGCTTGGAAATAAGTGCTTCTGTCGTTGAAGTTGTAAATTGCTGGACTGGCTCGACAATGGCTTCGTCCTCGATGGTTTCTTCGACGACAATATCGACCTTTGCAGCAATAAGAGTTTCCTCTTCTTCCTGGAGTGGCGGTTCTTCAGTAGTTGAAGCTGTTTCCTCGATATTATCGTTTTCATGAGTGATTGCTTCAGATTCAGGCATGGTTTCTTTTTGAATCTTTTCCACGAGCATGATTTCCTGAGTTTCTGGAGTTTTTCCACTTTCCTCCGATATTTTAGTTGAAGAAGCAACCTCAAGGTCAGTTTCGAGATCGTTCTGCTGATTATTAACATCATTTCCGAGCTGTTCTTGTTCAACGATTTCTTCCCTTTTGGATAGATTTTCAATTTTCACATCTTCCTGAACAGTTTCTGGTCCTTCCGTATTCTCAGTTTTTTGTTCATTTTGCGAGACTTCAGTTTCAGCAGCAAGATTTTCGCTTGTTATTTCAGAATCAGCTGATGTTTCTCGTCCAGAAACATCAACGACTTCTAGATTTTTCAGGTCGGTGATGATATTTGGGTCTTCTGTTGTGCTGCCAATGGCTGAGTCGAGCTCTGGTTGAAATAGAGGAAGTTTGGCATCTTGAGCAATTATTTGAACAGCCTCAAGAACTTCCATTGATTGATCATCAGTGACAGAAGCTTGATTTGGAGTCAAGGATGAGTCCATTCGAGATTCGAATGATTCCGCGATGGTTGAAAGACCAGTGGTCGTACTTTCTGACTGCGACATGATGAAATCTTCAGAATTCGTGTCGATCGAGGCAAATGTAACTTGCTCACAGGACAAATCGTCGGCAATGAGCTCATCAGTTCGTCGATCGAGAGTTTCTTCTGAAGGAAGAGTGATTCTTGAAGAGCTTGAGAGCAAGTGGGAGATCTCTTCTTCATTTGGAATTTCAAGCTCAGAAATTGATGGAATCTCGGAATCAACAATCTTAGGTCCCGAGGGAGTATCTTCGAAAATTATGTCTTCATGACTTGTCTTTCCGGAAAGAAGAGTCTGATCTTCAACAGTTTCTTGAACATTCTCTTTTGAAAGAGTCTCTTCTGGCTCTTGAATCTTCAGTTCCTCGGCTTGATGTTCATTCTGAGTTGTTTCTGGCTCGGTAGAGATCAACGCTGAAATTAGATCGAATTTTTCAGATGCTGGTTCTTCTTCCGGTTCATCTTGAATGTGACTTTCTTGATGAGATTCTTGGACAGACAATTCTTTTTCTTGAGTTTCTTCCTCGGGACTGTAATCTTGTTCAGCAAGAATGTCTGAATTAACGTCGGATTGGATTGTTTCCGATGCAAGTTGAATATCGTCCTCTTTCTCGGCTACAATTTCGCCATCATCGTTTTTCTTCTCAATAAGATCTTCGATGATAGAATCCTCCGGAACAGCTTCTAGGGTAGTCTCTTGTGGTTCAACATTGTTTGCTTGAGTGATGTCGATTTCGGTCACAATATCAGGTGAATCAATGTCGATTGGCGTCTGTGACTCCGTAATGGCTGGATGAGGAACGATGACTTGATCAGACTCTTCGACTTCACTGGAGACGACAACTTCGTCAGTAGTATCGATTTCTTCATTGCTTACGATATCTTTCGTGTTTCTGTTGATAGTGCCCTCCTCTTGAATTTCATCAGCGATCTTTTCAACTTCGATTTCAGGACTTTCTTCCACATCAATATTGGATGATTCAACCGCCTTTCCGATCTCAGACTCGGCGTTTTCTTGGCCATCAATTTCGTTATCGACATGTTCTAGCTCGTTCTCAACGACGATGCTTTTATCTGCTTCGCAAATATCATCAGCTATTGACTCGTTCACAATCGGATCAGCAGAGATGACGTCAAGATCGACGGCTTCGTCTTGATCCATTTCGTCGACTTGGTTGTTTTCAATAATGACGGCTTCATCAGTCTTGGCATCAATAGGCTCTTTCGAGATAAGAGTATCATTCTCACCAGAATCGATATTTTCGCTGACGAAAGCTTCCTTTGTTTCTTCTTCAGCAATAGTTTCCTCAGAGATGATCACGTCAGCGTTCTCGACATCAATATTTTCGCTAATGATAGCTTCTTTCGATTCCTCTTCGATCTCTTTATCTTCTGAATCGATGATTTTCTCCTGCGCTCCAGTATCAGTTTTTATATCATTTTCGCGGATAACAAGTTCTTCGTTTTCTTCATCGGCAATGGCGGTAAAGTCAGATTTTTCCTCGAAATTCAGAACCTCAAAGCTTTCTTGAGCGTTTTCATCATCATTTTGAGGGAGATCTTCATTGCTTTTTTGCTCGACAATTTCAGGCCTTTGAACGGGTCCATCCTCAATGATGACTTCTACGGCCTCTGATTCGCGCTCTGATGGCGTCATTTCGAAATCTTGTTGTTGATTTTCAGGAGCAGCTTCTCTTGTTTCATCCAAAATATTGTCTTCGGATACGTCGTCGATAAGCGAGAAATCTTCATCAGGTCCTTCTGTCGAAGAACTGCTCAGGCGACAGAGCATATCTTCTCCGACAGCTTTTTCGACAACAAAATCCGACTCATCGACTCGCTTCTCATCATCTTCATTAACTTCAGACGAGTCAAAAACTGGGTTGACTTCGACATGCATAATTGGAGCTGGATTTTCGACGCTTCCATCGATATCATTCAGCGTTCTTTCGTCGATTTCATCGTCGTCTGGGCCTTCTGTCGATGGACTGTCAGTTCGGCTAACGTATTCGATGTCTTTCATGACGTCTACTGAAGTGGTCATTTCCGATTCAGGCTCGTCAGCGGCAGATGTTTCCAGTTCTTGCACTTGATCGATTACGTTCGAGAGGAGGTCTTCACAGGAATATAATTGCGCCACGAAATAATATAGACAAAGAAATCGCTTTTTAGCCTTCGCGAAAAAAAAAACAAATAAAATATTGATTTTACTCATAAATAAAATTAAGATGAAAACAATAACAAAGTAAAATTTCTAAATGAAGTAAATGAGAGAATGAATGAATGAGCTACTGTTAGAATTCTGGCTAGATGAATATCCCTTCCTACATCATTACTCACTTGCTCTGTTCGGTCAACAACAACTTCAACTTCCTTTTTGATGTCATCAAGTTCAGCTGACACTTCTCCAACTGAAGCTTCAACATCTTCGTCCTCAATCAGAGTATTTTGAAGTTCTTCCTTGGCTTCTTCCTCTTCGACCTCTGTTTGCTCATCGGAACCAGTTTCTAGAGGAGCAGTCTCAAGTTCTTTGGTTGATTCATGAGTAGATGCCGTAGAAGGAGGAGGAAGAATCTGCGCTCCGGAAAGTTCTTCTTCGCATTCTACGATTCCATACTCAGCCAAAACGGCTTCTTCGTCTATCCATTTCTTGACGTGTTGGTTTTCCACCAATGGCGATTCGATTTTCGGCGTCGGAGGGGTTTCCGGAACGGGTGCAGCACTCGTGACAGTTGTTGCTTCCTCGACGGCTGTTTCGCTTGTTACTGTATTTGACGTTATTTCTTCGTGGACAATTTGTTCGATTTCTAGTGAAGGGTAAGAATTGTGAATGAAAGTTAGGCTTACCTTTTCGCGATTCAGCAATTTGCTCCTCAGCAATAGTCTCTTCGCCGGTAAGCTCATTAGTTGAAATGAGATTTTCTTGTTTAATCTCATTATCAGACTGCTCGGCGACAGTTTGATCGGCCTCTTCGCCCTCTTGATTTGATTCGGGGCGCTTGATTGCTTCTGGAGAATCGCCGAAATGAACTTTTGCGTCTTTGGAGCTTGGTCTGGACTGGGATTCTTCGCACGCGGGTACTTCGGGGGTGGATTCTACAGTGGGGATGTCTTCTGAATGACTTTTGTCAAAAAAAAAGAGGAAAAAGAAGGGATCTTACCGGGGTTAATAAGTACAAATTCCATACCATCAGGAGCGCTTCGAGATGATATGATCGTCGTTGTTTGATTCGCAGTCGCATCATCCAGCTCTTCCTCGTCCTAAATTGAATTCATTAGACTCCCTTATCAGATTTCTCGACGGTAATCTACCTCGATATCTTGAACAAAGAGAGGACCAGGCGGAGCAGAATAAACAACATCGGGCGTTTCCGTCGATTCGGAGGCGATAAAGTCAGAAGCATTAGCAGCGAACTCGGACACGTGCGTTGGGAGGGAATGCTAGTTGGAAATGGCGGTTGAATTTGGTTACTGGCAATTGACGACGTCGAATATTGACAACATTGACAACATGAGTTAAAACGATGGAAAACATCAATACCCTCTTTTGATTTTTTCACTCATGAAATATCTTGGCTTCTGGGACAAGACTTTTTTGATTGGTTCAGACGAAAATTTCTGGCTTCTGATTGGCTCAAAGCAAAAAATGATAGGGGCCTTCTTAAGGCCCTCTGTAGCCCCGATTTCATGATATATTGATCCTTTTCTTGAAGAAAAAGGATCTAACTGTACAAAAAAGACCAGTTAATCAACTGTACCCTATGATGAAGCCGTGCTCCCCGGCCAACCACGATGAGCTAAAGACAACTGAGAAACAAGTTATAAAATGAGACAACGCTTTCGTTTGTGAAATATTTGTGAGTTCATGGACACCAGAGTACGCTAGTAGGAAAACAACGAGGAGATAAAAAACCTGATCAATGGGAAGGTCCGTTTTTATGTCGGGAGCGTCGGGGACGACATCGCTGGGCTCTTTTTGGACCGGCGCGACGGCGATTGGGGGGAGGGCTTCTTTGCGTTGAACTGAAATGATAAGTTAAAAGTTAGTGTATCTTACTTTTTTCATTATTTGAATTCAGAAGGAATTTCAGAACACTTGGAAAAATTCCAACGTCATGAAAACGCATGTAAAACAGCCTGAAGCACTTGACAGAAACACCGTAGCTTTCTCACCTTTTGTTGGTTTCTTGAGACCCGAAATTTCTTTCGTTTCCTTCTGGCTTTTGACAGGCGCTTTGAGTGGCTTGAGCGGGCGGCTTCTCACGCGACCAGGTCGTTCTTGAGAAGTGGCGGAGCTACAAAAATATTTTACGTTCAGAGTCAAGTGATTTGTGCAGCAGAAATCTATGCGTGGAAATTTTGTCCCTCTCAACGGTGAAAATGACCTTTTTTGACTCTCTCTCATGAAGGTGCCAAAAATGTGGTCATTTTGCCGTGTAAGGTTAAGCTCAAAAATCATCATTACAAAAGCATCTTACAGTTGGTCGCCTTGAACAGACATTTCACTAATAAAAAAGGTTTCACAAATGATGTTTTTTCTCGGATTTGAGCCGAAACTCACCTCATTCCATATGCCGCTCGCTTGAATTTTTCAACTCCAGCGGCAACGTAACTTTCTCCATCGCGAATTTGTGCGGCTAAAATTGATAGTCGCTGAAAGAGATGAAATCAAGATAAGGCTTTACCGTCGGTTATTTTCTCGCCCGACATGGCAAAAAGATTTCGGATAGCGTAGCCCGTCTTGGCCGAAATTTTGACGGCCACATCGTCGAGGATATAATCGAGCTTTTGGGATCGCGGGGATTTGAGTAGAAAGCGGAAATTTACTCGAGGATTGCCATTTGCGTACACACTAGAATTAGAGAAAGAAATTGCCAGGGGAATGCTTTTCTTACGTGATGTTTTTCATGTGTTGATCATTAATATTCTGGAATCTGCTTGTGGCCGGAATCGACTTCTGAAAAGCATGCACGCGTGAGAAATGGCCGGGTTGATAAATTTATTAAATCTCCCAGGGGATCAAGGTGAAAAACGCTTTCCTCATTTACTATTCTCGAATTGCTTTATACCACGTTGACGCCGGCTTGATTATTACTGTACCAAATGAGTAAACAGCCAAAAAATCATGACTATTTTTATTCAAGGAAAATCAAATTATAAAAACCTTCGAACAAAAAAATTTTTTTATTTTTTTTCTTCTCAAACCTTTTCCGAATTTACTTTTGCTCCTTTTTTTGTCTTCTCATTATCCGGTTTTGCATTTTCTTTGTTTCCTCCCGAAGAGGATTTATACGAAAAGCAACCGGCCTTCTCTCGAACCATTTTTTGGATTATGGCGGGAAGGGGCAAAAACAAGGGCCTGATTTTCATATTTTTAAGATTTTTCTGTTAGATTTCGCGGAATAGTTTTTCGCAGGGAAAGTGAGTTTCAGAACGACCCTTCTTAAAAACAAAGAAACTTGACTTACCTCTTCTCGGTGACGATAAGAGCGCGGATCCTTAACAAAAGAAGTTGAGACACTGAAATACAGGGCCGAAAATTGACAGTAGAAGCCCCTTTTTGACTGACAATGGGCGGAACCTGTGATTTTGCTCGGCGGGGAGTCCGGCCATATTCCACTTTTTTAAACTTTTTGATGCCACCAGCGACATATTGCTTGCCACTCCCTAAAGCTTCCAGATCTTTCACGGGTTAAATATCGGCCCACTGATATTTCGTAATCAGCAGCCAAATAAGGTTAGGCCTTAATTAGCATATGATTTAGAGGCGATTTGATAGAAGCATATGGTATCGACTGATTTTTGTCTACCATACGCCATATGGCCTCGGTAATTCGATGTAGCGATTCTCTTTTTTAACCCATTCCTAGTACGCGTGTGCCGCCCACAGGAGTGTATAGATTTCGGACGGCACCAAATGGCGCATTTACTCCTAAAAAAATTATAAATAATGATAATGAAAATGACGAAAATGATAACGGTTTAATTAAATCGACACCGATCTTTCCGCGGCTTCGCTTTTTTTGAGCTCGAAGCCGCTAGCGGCTTCTCGATCTGTTCAATTATAAATTTGTTGAAATCAAGGAAGAAAACTTTTTTGGCAACACTTGAAAAAGTAAGAACTCTCACCTGTGGTGACATCGCCAAGTAACGAGTCAAAAGTTGGGGTTCTCTTTGTATTTACAATGAATTTCTTTCATGTCTGGTTCCCACAAAACTCGACTCCGATTCCGGTAGTTTTATTGTTGAACCAGTTCCTTTCCAGAATGATGAGGGTCGCCATTGACGAAGACTGTGATCGTTTTGGCCGCGCGGGGCGGTTCCATCTTAGAAGGCATGGTTATTTTCTTGCTTGAGTTGGAAAAATAAACCCTTTTTTTATCCTCAGAATTTCAAAAAGCGCCAAAAAAGGCTTTCAATCGAGTCTTCCGGGGTCAAAATATCTTTTTCTTTTCAACTTGAAAAGCTCTTTTTCAAGTTCCGATCTTTACGAGACTGTAATTTCCAACTGTAACTAGGCGATTGCTGTATTAATAAAAATGAAAAGTGCAAAAGAAGAATTTCTCTTGGTAACGGCGGAAATATAACGTATAAAAATGGAGACAAAAAGTTGCCGGCTCAATTCAAAGACGATCTCGGTTGCAAGCGAAGAGGGGACGAAAACCGCCGGAGGGCGCGTGCTCAAATTTGGCACCTGGCTTGTGCTGCCAAAGTCGAAGCTGCCGGCAGCGCCGGCCTAACCCGTGGGAATCCAGAAACCCCGGGAGTGTTTTCTGGATCATTTTTTTCGATAAATGATAGAATAATACATAAATATCAGCGTTATTTGCACTCAGTGGATAATTTATACTGATTAAGTGAGAAAATAATGATTTCCAGAATTTTTTTTTGTAATAATAACTCAATAAAATCAGGATGGAATATTTTTTGACGATTTTATAAAGAAAAATTTCTGAGGAACAAACCAGCATTTTGATAGCTTTGAATTATTGACATGATAATTTGGAACAGATTTGTGACAGCGCGTAATAAACTAATTGATTTATGCAGTGTAGAATCGATTTATCTGTCTTTTTTGTGCGTACTCTAATGATCGTCAATTATCACATCTGGTTGATTAACGCTGGAAAAATTCAACCCTTTTCGTAACCGTATTAGATTACCCTAACCCTGACGTTTGAACTTTGGGGCAAAAAATATGAGATTTGATCTAATTGATTCGTCAAAAATCAAATTGAATGTACCACTAATTATCCGTTTTTTAATTCTGAATGCGAAATTGATCCGATCTGAAAGTAGCGGTCCAGAGAGAGTCAAGTGCATATATTCCGCTCTTGCGTCACGTGAGGCAGCTCTAACTGGCTGCTAGCTGCACCCTTGGGAGCCCAATTTGATCGTCACTAAAGCCGAATGGCAACTAGATCAGCAACACGAATTCAGATTCACCCGCCCTAATTAGCTCCCTCGAGACGAACACGTGAGAACTGAGTTCTGAACGGGTCCGCTTTTTTCTGTCAGTTCGTTTTTGATGAAAATTCAATAAAAATCATGCTGGAAAAAGAAAAAAATCGGAATATCTTTCAATTAATAAAATCAATTATCAGAAAATTGCCATAAATTTTCAAGGGAAATTTCATTTTTACCCATTGAAATCAAGGAAGAATACTCAATTGAAGCGTTTTCTGAAGAAATTTTCGCGAAGAATATGTCATGAGCTTCTAAGCTTTTTGCGGTTACTCAAAATAAGAAAAGAAGGGAAGCTCTGAGTCGGAAGTTTCGAGAGCTCGATTCTTTATTGATTTTTTGTTTCATTTTTGAAAAGTAACACAAATAATAAGTCCTGTGAAAATGACCAAATCCAAACAGAACAGAAAAACTCACGCGATAGATTCCCCTATCGCTTGGATACAATCTCCCCTAGACAATTCTTAAAGTCCCGTTACTCTGCCTCCACTGACAGTAAATCAATAGACATGACCCCCACCCTTACTGTATCTTAAACTCACAAGAGCATCAAACAACACGTGTTCGTGTCAGAATTTGACATTTCCAAGGTGCTGACAAAAGTCAAGGGGGAGAGAAATGAGCTTAAGGGTATCTCATCGGATCAGGAAAGGAAGCGGTTTCTCAAGGGTCTACTCACATAAAATGGCTGGGAGCGCGTCGTCGTCATCTCTTGTTCTGCTCCTTAGGGCTTCATAAAGGTTTCTTCATTGGAAATTATCTCTTTTCTTTAAGGGTACACCACTTAGAAATTCGAAAAACTAAAGACGCTGTAGTCAGGTCCACCAAATATTTGATGACAAATCGTATCAAATCCATTTGGTGTCCAGGGCAACAAAATTGCACTTGATGGGAATGATGATTTTAGAGCAGAACTGACCTTTCAAGAGAAGCGATTTGTTTTTATGGGAAAATTGGAACATGAAATGACACCGGGTTTTAACTCGCCGCAGGGCAGTTTTGACGTTGTTTCAGGGGAATAATTTCTAATCGTATTTTTTATTGTTTTTTTTCGAGCAAAAAGATCAGAAAAAAATATTTCTATAAAAAAAATTTTCTCCGATATTATTTTTTCTCGTAATTATTATAAAAATACCATTTTTTACTCCCATGGCTTTAATTTCAAATGAGAACATCCTCAAAGATGCTCAAGAAAACAAGAAAGAGGGGCGATTCAACCAATTGAGTTCTTTTTTTTTTTGTTTAAAAGTTTGAACATCAGCTGATAATTCAAATAAGCAATAAACATATCCTCATATACCCATTTATCCCGTCTCATAATCCGTGTGCCAAGTCTTTTCTTTTGGCCGTTTCCTAATTGCTCCCCCGAGTCCTTATTAAACAAGCTCGAATTGTCACATTTTTCAGAAAACATTTCAATTGCAAAAATAGCAGATTTGACCTTGGCGGGAGTCAGAAACCTTGACCTTGAATCTGAATTGGAATTGATCTTCTCTCGAAAAAGGCTTCGCAAAGTTGAAAAAAAGAAGCTGCTCTTTCTATCGTCAGAAAACGGTCTTTCTTGCTTTCAATCGATTGCGACTCCTCCTCGGGGAGAAAAAGAGAAAAAAAGGGAGGAAAGTCAAAAGCCCCTTCTGCTAAATGCGCTCTGTCTCTCTTTTTTTCTACCACAGGCGATTTGCGCAAAGTTTCGATGAATCTTTAATTCTTGACTTTTTGCGACTTCTGCCGGCTCTTTTTATACATATCAGCAAGTATTTAAAATCGAAGACAAAAAGTACTGCTCAAACATTCGGCTTGTCCTTCAGAACGGTCAGAATTACAGTCGTGGTAAAGTTCGATAGTAAAAGTTTTACAGTAGAACTACTGTTCAAAAAAGAATGTGTCGTTTTTGGTTACTATTAATATGGCAACTTTAAAGTGACTTTGACGTTGACACTTTAAAAATCGTCATTGGAAACCAAGATTGCCAGTTAAAAACACAAATTGTGCCGAAGATTAAAGACTTCCGATTTTAAAATCATTTTAGCTTAGTCATTTTCGGCTTAGATTTCTACCTTCATCGAAAATCATTGTCAGCAAATAAATTGTGGAAAGAAAACTGAATAAAAAATGAAGCTGGAACGCGAAGATCAAGGCGCGCATTTGCTTGTCGATATTGAGCATTTCATATGCTAGCCATAAAATTTGCAAGAGCGAGATCGGTTCGGAATAAATTATGATCATTTTGCTCTTTACATCGTCGTTTTTATTTCATCAAAATAAAAAAGTAATATTTATTTGATGCGAAAATGCAATGTCGTTTGGTGGACCAACCCTTTTTAGCCACTAAGAAATCTTCGTAAAGTTCAAAAAATCTCTTGAATCAGCAAAAAACTTGGTTCCTTTCAATTTTCCATTTTGTAAGGAATTGGTTGTATGAATAAGTTTTTCAGCATTTTTCAGTGAAAAGAAGCTTGCTTAGACGTTACCAAGACGAAAAGCGCTTTCTCCTTAGTTTTTTTCTTTTTGTCGAAAAATGGACGAAAACAATGAATGACTGGAACTACTGAGACCTCCCCGTACTACTGAGAAAATAGAAAAGAATTTAAATTCGAAAAACTTTTTTTTCAAAAAATAAAGAAAATTTTTTCTGTTTTTTTTTTTACTTACAGTGAGTTTGGAAAGAACATGCGGAAAACGTTGTTTGTTCATCTTTCTGAAAGTCGGCTGAAAAACGACAGGATTTGCCAATCCCATCGGGACTTGATCTTCAAGTTCTGTCATCTTCTTTTCATCTCTAGAATTTTTTCTTTTTCATGACTTCCTCTTCCTTGTTTTTCATTTTTTTCTTGATGAGCTCAATTGCAAGCTTTTTGCAACTTGGCAACGCTTATTGTTCCCACTGCCCGCCCATTTTCAGTCATTTTTTCAGTCAATTAAGGGAATATACAGTCAATTTTGCCTTGCCAATAAAAATGAGGGAATCATATAAAATCATGACAAAAATGAAAACTCACGGTTTTTGGCCGTTTTTGAGAATTCGGCCGTCTTATTTTTTCACTTGTTCTTGGCCTTGCAAAAGCCATTTTCGATTGTCACAAGATCTCGATATTGCTACCGAAAGATTTGAGGATCAAAGTAAGGATCCCCGCTGCGAGTGGTAGTCACGTCTAAGCCTATCACCAGACGAAAAATAGCCAGTTTTATAAGCTCCTCCAGGATCTGACGCTACAAGATTGATGAGGCAACAAGAATACAGCCGGAGTCCAAAACAAGGGACTTTTTTTGGTCCCAAAATTGTCGAAAATAGTCCCTTAAATTGGGTCATGAATAGGGTAAATCACTAATAATTGAGCTTTTTTTTGGGCTTAGTAGGGTAGGCATGTAATACCGTTTTAGAAAGCCCAGAAGCTGGGGATCATTTTGACTATTGATACTGGGGGGTGATCTTGTACCCTGAGGCCATTTAGGTAACTCCAAAGTCCCAAAATCTGGCCAATTTCGGACATTTGAATTTTTGAGTGCTTGGAGTGGCCTTTCAGAGCCAGCGACTATGCTAGAATTGTAGCCCAGGCTCTGACGGTCATTTTAATCCCCAGCTTCTGGGCTTTCTAAAACGGTATTATATGCCTACCCTACTAAGCCCAAAAAAAAGCTCAATTATTAGTGATTTACCCTAGTCATGAAGGAAAATTTTCGGGCGCAGCGAAATTTTCGACAAAAACCTTCTAGAGCAGTTTTTTGCTATTGAAGAAGCTGAAAATGCTGTTTCTGTCTCTACGAATCCGGCTTCTAAAGCGATTACGTATTTTCAATCACAAATCCGAAAGATTTTCGGCATTTTTCGTCAAAAAGTCCCTTATCTTGGTGTCCCTTATTTTGGACTCCGGCTGTAATCATGTGGGGAAATAAAGAATCGCAAAAATTATAAAGATTTTAAGTTTATTTTTAATTACAGAAAAAAAAGAAATTAGAAAAGAAACTGTATATTCCAGCGTATATATCCCTTGGCTCCATCAGGAGCATTTCTGTTAGGAGTTGAAACACCTTGCTCAGATCCGCCAGAGCTGTAAATTTCGGAAGTTAAACTTGAAGAACTTCCAGTTGTTGGATTGATGTTTTCTGCAGTCGCTCGAAAGTTGGAAGAGCCTTAATAGTCAAAAACTGAAAATAATTGAAAATTACCATTGCTGTTTGTTATATAGAGATACCAAGTTGAACCACCAGATGATGCGGATCCTTTCCTTGGAGCTCTGATTCGTAACCCATTGATTGTCTTGTCATAGCCCGTCTCCCAATGAAACTTCGAAAAATATATTCTTTTATCGGCTTTAGAACTTACTTTTAGATTTATTTGACGAAGACCATTTTTAACTTTTTCAGCTATAAGTGAGTGTGATAAACGATCATTGTTATATTGTCCATTTGGGAGCGGACTTCTCGTCGATCCTTCATCCGACCCAAAGTAAAAGCCTAAAAAAGAAATTAAAAATTTTCAATATCTTATAGATACCTAAGCCCCTCAAACTTTCGGCATCCGAAAAGAAGACCCTGGAAAACGATCTCGCTGATGACAAGTCAGATTTAACACTTGAAAGACTGCTCTCCAAACTTCTGACGCTAGAAGCCTTTGAGCTGACCGAACTTTCGAGGCTGCTGATCTTTGAGTTTTTGCTCTTAACATCGCTTTGAAGACTTGAAATCGTTGAGTTCTTGCTTCTGACATCGTATTCGAGACTTTGAATCTTCGACTTTTTATTGTACATTTCGCTTTCCAAATTTCTGATAGTCGAGTCTCGCTGACTAACGGTGCTCTCAAGACTAGAAACCCTCGACTCGATGGATGAAATTCGTGAGTTCTTCTCTTGAACAGTTTGTTCAAGGCTTGTCACACGGGTGCTTCGCTCATGAAGAAGACGTTCAAGATTTTCTTTCGTTTCCTGATGCGCCGTTTTTTCCTGCTCTAGTGCCTTTTCTTTCTCCTCTTTCAAAGTTTCGAAGTTCTCCGCTTTTGTCTTCTCCTTTTCGAATTTATCTTCTGCCTTTTCGAGCTCGCCATCTTGAAATTTTTTGATCGCTCTGAGTTTCTCGTCGACTTTTTGCATCAAAAACTCATTGATTTCTGCTCTGAATCGACCCTCAAATTCTTCCGGAAGAAAGAATTTTCGCTGGGAATTTTTCTCAAAAAGCGGTCTGAAAAGAAAGTTTCAGAACCTTTTCATATTCAAGAGACTTACCCTTGAATGGCTGGGAAATCGAGAAAATCTTCTTGAGAATATTCTTCGATAAGATTCATCACATGCTTTTTTGCTTGATCGAGTTGTCTTTTGAAGTCGTTTTCCGCGCTAAAATAATTGAGTATATTCTCCGATAAATTTTTTATTGAAAACCTTGTTGCTACGATTGTCTTCACTTCGGGCATTTTACCGTCTTCAAATATTTTTGCATAGCTCTTGAAATAATCAAGAACCTCTGAAACTTTCAGTTCTTCGTTACAGAGACTTCGTTTTGCTGGAATATCCTCGATGACTTGAGTGATCATACATTGAATATTTTCAACGAAATCAGGATCAAGCATTTTCAGGTTGCCATCAAAGTTTCCCATCTTTCCTGGGCTCGGGAGACAGAAGGCTTGAAATTTCTAAAAAAGAAAATGCTGAGAAAATATTTTTAAAAAGTATTTACCTCGAAAGACGCTGAAAAATCAATGTCTTTCTTCTGTTTTCGAACGATTGAATTAAGCATTTCTTGTCCTTCTTCAAAGCCAAATTTTTCCTCTAAAAATTTTCTTAAAATCGGAGTTGACAAGGAGGCAGTGCCTACCTAGCGAATAATCACGAATAGTAAAAATGAAATTCTGAAATGGCGTTGTTGTCACTTTGTCTTTAATAGCAAGCCGTCCAACTTCGGTGAAAAGATGAAGATTTGCAATGTCGTTCGCATCAATTTGGTTTTTCACATTCGCAAGTTGAAGGCTAATTTATAAAAGTTGTTTGTAAATGAGAAGAACTCTACCTGGAAAGAAAGGTGGAAAGAGAAAATATAATCGCACTATCGTTAATGTTGTTCTCGTGGTCAAATGCGCCTTCAGTATCGATGAGAAGAATGCCAATTTCCTCTCGAGACTTCGTCTTCACCGTAAAAATTTTGGAAGAGCAGTAAACTCCTTGTGTCTCGCGCTCTTAAAATTTCATTATTTTTGAAAATTTTCAAGTTCACAACCTTTTCCGCCGCGATATTTGAAGCAATCATTGATGTTAAACTCTTCTGCCTCCCAAGGATCTTCTCCAGCTTCAAGTTTCTCGAGATATTTGAACAAGACGCTTTGGAAAAACGATTTTCCAGTGCGAAATGCTCCGACAATCGAGACAACTGCAAGAGGCATATCTTGAGATTTTGCAGTTTTGAGGACATTTTCTAGCGCTTCCTCGTTGAGAATAAATCTTGACGAAGTTTTGCCGGCTTGCTCGACCTCTTCTCTTTTTATCAATTGGACGCTCATTTTTCGATGTTTTCTGTGAAAATGATGCAGATTTTTATTTTGATGCGGTATTTATACCAGTATTGTGAGGTCTTAGTGCTGAAAGTCGGTTAGAGATCTGATTAGGATCTCGCGCCGCGCTCTTCCCTGCCACTTTTACGAACACTGCATCAGTCCGCGCACAGTAAAAGTGCAGAATACACGCTTTTTCGGAAACTACCTTTCCTCGTGTTTTATTGAAGATACAGTAGAGGCTACGACTAGCTGATAAAGAGAACGCCTAGTACTCAGAGCAGACGCAGTACTTAGACGCTTACATCTGGTGACAATACGCTAAGCTTCTTTCTTCACTGGACTCATCCGAACCCACGTTCGCCCTCATCACCGGCACTTCCTGCTGCGAAGCTAGAAGTGTTATTTACTTGGTGTGACCACTCGCCAAGTCGATCGAGCGATCTTCCGCCGTTCCCGTGTTTGATAAACCGCTGGAGCTCGTGAATCAAGTCGCGTCCGCGCGCCGCACAGTAACTCTTCTGTGCGCACTTACGAGGTCAGTCAAAGTTGTGAAACTGTAACTGCCGCATTTTATCGCCCTGAACACCGTTGAACTCGTCTCCGACCGCGCCCGAATTGCTCATTTCGCCGCCGGCTACCTGGAACACACACTTCACGTGAAAAAGTCGCCACGTGCGCCGCTCAAGGAAATTTCCAGTTACTTGAGCGCCTTGTAAAGGTACAATATCTTGTTGTGAACCTCTTACCGCCAATTCCGTTATGCCGCGCCGCCGATTTTGATCAATCCCGCCAACGAAACACCGTGAATTTCGCCGATCCCAATCTCCAACGACAGTTTGGCCCGCCAAAATGTCTTCTTCCAGCGCCTGTTACGCGCTCAACCTCTCCGAAGATCGTATCAACTCGTGCATCTGCGTCAGCATGTTGACCAACTTCATGTCCGAGATCTCGGATTATGTTATGAAGCTTGCATCGGTCAACCCTGCGCTACTCAAAGCCTCTTTAGAAGCGATCAGAACTCGCCATAAGCTAATAAAGGCCCGAATTAAGGCTTTATTGGAGTTCGAACATTCACCTGGAGCCTCTCGCACTGATCCAATCGAGACCCAGAGTTCTGACGACTCAGCTGACGTCCATGACTCCGCTATTGGCACCGATTCCGCTTCTCCCGTTGATAACGACCAAGCTTTTTCGGATCGAGAGTTAGATCGGCGCAACTCTAACTCCACTTCCCCGCGCAACTCACCTTCTCGAAACCTTCCAGACCTGACTTCACAGTCACTCTCGCCGAACATTCTTCAACCGTCAAAAACGGCATGTTCGACACTGGCGCCGACGATGTTATCTTGCCTAAATGGCTGCCAAAATGGCACATCCCTGACGAACTTTTGAAGCATCTGCAGAGCTCCAAGTTCACTTTCACTGGCGTCAACTCCGAGACTAAGGCCCGAGGCGAGTCCCGCGCTATCATCAATTTCAGCGATTCAAAATTCGCTGGAACCCGCATTCTAGTGACAGACGGCCACAACGCGCCGCCACTCATCAGCAGTACTGTCACCGATCACGCCGCAAATGTCCCATTTGGTGGAACTGGTACCAAAGGCATTTTTCAACGACGAGATAGTCCTGGAGCAGAAATCTACACTCAGGCTCTCAAAATCAAGTCGTACGCTCGTGATCCATGGAATGCGCTCCTGATCGACTCTGGCAACCCCAGTAGCGCAGATTTTCATAGTTACGCTGACGCTCGTCGATCTCAACCCTCTCAAGCTGCCAAAATTCAGCTTAACCCTCCTGCTCCAGGCCCCAACACCTCTACTTCGGACCTTCTGAGCTACTTGCAAAGCCAGAAAGAGCTCGTTCTTCCATCTTATTACCACAATAGAAGCGAACTTCATGAACTCGCCCTTCTTTGTGTCCAGTATGAAGACGTCTCTGGAAGTTCTACTGACGAGCTTGGCCTGTTCTACAGACCCGTCCGAACCCCGACAAATGGCGAATTCCCCAACTGTGCCGGCAAGCGCTTGTGCTGCACTAAACTCGACACATCTACGACATGTTCCGTCGCTCGAGTTTCCACTGGGGAGCGAGCAAATGTTGCTGCTCGCACGATTGTCGAAGTGGTGGTTTTCTTCGCATTGCCTGATACTCTACACGACCCTGATGTACGCTACGATTCGCCCGAAACTTATGGCAAGCGGATTCAAATGCTCTCGAAGCTAGCGAAAATCGCCAATCGCTCCGCTGATCTAGCTCTGGAACGCCAACATAGGCGTCTACATCGTGATCGCCTTCTCAAATACGGCGATATGGTCCATCTCTATCAACCCGTCACTAAGGTAGCCAAAGATTCCAACTGTCACTGGATAGGCCCTTATGAAATCGCCTCAAAAACTGTCGTCAAAATCGTCGACGGAGCCGACTTTCGTGACTGGGCTCACCGATCTCATCTGCGTTTGGTCCCACCGCGCAATGATCATCTCAAATCTCCCTCCGACCTGGCTCTAGTACAAGAGCTCATTTGTGGCGATGATCCCGATTCGCCTCAAAATCTACTAGTCGGCGCTTCTGGTTCGTATCCTGAACCTCTAACAAAAATACCAAAGGTTGGGAGGCCGGATGCTGAAAAGCAATTGTCAACCTCTGGCATGTCTACTAGAAAAAAGAGGAAGAGGACGAGTCCCGACTCGTTGCCTGATCCGAAGCGTCAAAATGCAGCTTCACTTCCTCTCTCGACTGCTGGAAATTCAACCGCTCCCGCCCCTTCAACGTCAACTTCAACTACGCCTCGCTCGACTGACTTGGTGGAAAATGATGTTCAAGATTTACCTGATTGGACGACTTCTGCTCCTCGTGGATGTGCGGCAGACTCTCTACATGGACATCATTTGTATTCACCTTCTTCGTCAGCTGATCTTTCTTCCTTCATCGGAAATCCGAGCGTCTTTGGCGGAAGAATCAGGAAAAAAACTTCCTTGATTCGAGTTGACCACACTCGCAAGAGTACTCGTAGAACAAGGGAAGTTTTCTCCAAAAGAAAACTCGTCTGGTGTGAGTCTGCTTCTTCTCGCGCTCTGATTGGCTCCCGCTGTCCGGAAATGGTTCGATCTCCGTCCGACATTTCTCGACTTTTCGTCTCTACGCTGGTGCAATTCCGACGCCGCGCTGAGCTGATTGGACGCCTTTCCCTTCACCTTTCCCTTCTACTCTTCTACGATGACTCATCTCACCGACTTCAACTCTTCAACCGAAGATTCTCGATCGTCTCTAGAATCTGGGGAGCTGTGAGGTCTTAGTGCTGAAAGTCGGTTAGAGATCTGATTAGGATCTCGCGCCGCGCTCTTCCCTGCCACTTTTACGAACACTGCATCAGTCCACGCACAGTAAAAGTGCGGAATACACGCTTTTATCGGAAACTCCCGTTTCGTGTTTTATTGAAGATATAGCAGAGGCTACGACTAGCTGATAAAGAGAACCGTCTAGTATAGAGAGCATACAGCAAGTACTTAGACGCTTACAAGTATCGCAAATTTGCATAGTGAAGTCATTATGAGAAAAAATGAGGAGAGCTTATTTGCAGAATGGCGTTTTGTTTGTCCAAATATGAAAAAGGGAAAAATGCATTACTAATGAAATTATTCTCATTAAATCTAATACAGTTTATTACATCAAAATTTAATGATGAGTTTGAGCGATTTTTTAGAAACAACCTAAACGTTATGAACAAAAATGCTCTAAACGAAAAAATAAGGTCGACACGATTCCCCGTGAAATCAGATTTCGAAAAGACAAGATGATCTTGGAACGCGTTGCGGCTTTATTTGACTAAACTTGTCACTTATGAAACATTTTGTTTTACGCCTGGTCCGGAAGTTTTTCTTTAGAAGCCCAAGCAAAAAAGTTCAAGCATATTTAATTTCAAGGGAAATTTTCGAGAATATCTTGAAGCTTGATTTAATCGGAACCGCGAATTTACGCGAAATTAATCTTAATTTTCGTTTGATAAAATACCCTAGCTCCTAATTTAATAGAATCGTTTTTCATACTTGCGTCTCAATTTTATTCCCGGCTCGTGAGTTCTTTGAAAAATTATAAAGAAAAATTTCTCTCCCATGTTTCTTGTTCAAACTTGAACTTTCGTTCTTGATCTGTTTATGTTTTCGGTTTTTTAAACTGCACCCGGCATCGCCAAAATCATCAATGCTAATATTTTTTTTGCAGCTGCAAATTATAAAAAAACTCCATTTCAACATGAACTCGTAAAAAGCTGATTCTGACTCAGCTGAAAATCTGTTTACGTAGTTTTAATTCTCGTCAATTTTTGAGCATCATTTTCCCTTTGTTAGATTCTTGCCGGAAGGAAAAGGACGCCAAGGAGCAAGCTTTTGCCAACGTCAATCAAATGACGCTTTACTTTCAAGATTTTTTATTATTACCAATTTATCTTCTTTCTTTTCATGTGATAAAAAAATCCTTATGGGAGTGAGAGTCATCAATGAATCTCGGCTTTAGAAAAGCGCTCATAAGAACAACCCTTTTTTTGACCGAAAAATTGTCGATAAATCCTCAAATAAGGGTCACTTAGTTTCACCGGAGTTTTCCAGTTTCAGGAGCGGAAGCACTTCCGACATTCTAGCTCCACTTCTTTCACTTGATATTTTCTCCTGCTATTAAACTTGTCAAATTCGCCCGTTTCTTCACAGAACTAGAAAAAGCTCGCCCCGAAACAAATCTTCTGATGAAAAATTTAAAATTTTCTTGACGCGGGCTTTTTCAAGAAAAAAGGATCAGAAGAAATCTGTGAAGCATGTTTTGCTAAGTAAGTTAGTCCAACATGATCGCGGAATTGAACCAGGACAAATTTTCCGGTTACTGGACAGGTGCTTAGCGATAAGGCCGCTGATTTTAATGGCATATCAAGACTAAATAAAGAGTCCTGAATTTACCCGAGGAGAAAAATCTGAGAAGAAGCTCTCCTATTTTTGGGAAGTTCATAGTAAATCTCCGAGATCTTTAACAAAACGAACTTTTTACTCGAAAATCTAGCCGGTCAACCCTCAAAACCGTTATGATAAGTTCATTCTCTCATAAAATTTACTTTAAGACTTATCTTCCTATAGGTTTACTATCTGGCTTCATTATCATTGCGTCATCTACCCAGGCGTTGCTGACTTACGTCCGTCAATTTGCGCAGAGCGCGCACAGTGGCGCTATAATTTTCCTCCGAGCGCGTCAGAGCGAGCTACTTATCAGCGCCAGAATCAAATTTTCACTTACTTTTTAAATTTTTGAAATAAAAAAATCTTCAAAATGAAACTTCTTTCAAGCATTTTATTATTGAACACAATCGAAGCGGGGTGGAAGCAAAAATGGGAAGAGAGATTCGGAAACGCTGTTGAAGACAAAAGAGCTACTGAGAGAAATGCAGCTTGTGATGCGAAAGCGTTGTCAGAAACGGCGAAGTTTGAAATTCAAGGTTTGATTTTGCAGCAGGATAATCTTTATGTTTTTAATAGTCGTTTTTTATGATTTTCTGAGCCGGGTCGAGTGATTTCGATATTTTATTGCTTGTTTTTCTAAGCCTAACTCTATCACGATACTATTGATATTTTTCCTCAAAAACGAGACCATAAAATAATTTTCTCAGCAAAAGTATACTACAGTTTTTTATGGAATTTCTGGACATCAAATTTCTGGACATTTTTCGAATTTTAAGGGGTTTAATTGGGACACTTTTAAAAAGCAAAAGAATCAAATTTCTGGACATTTTTTCTCAAAAAAGATTTTCGACTCCGAAATTTATAGTCAAATTTGAGTTATGAAAGGTTATTCTATTTACGAAGAAGACTTTTTCTTGTAGAATCTTAGTATTCTTAGCAAAATTCGCTGCTTCATCGCATTTTATTATTGTTTTTAATCAATTTTTTGAAAAAAAAACGTTTATTTTTCCTCCGTGAAAAATTTTAAGCAATTGTGGTGGGACATTTTTTTCAAGGTTATGTATCAAATTTCTGGACATTTTTGTGAAAAGTGTGCGACAAAAAATGTCCAGAAATTCCATAATTAACTGTATTTTTTATACTGTCTACTTATTGAAGATCCTCTCTTATAATCTACGAACCTTGAATTACCTTCATCCACGTTTTTATCATCTAGAAAAATCGTCCATTAATTCTCAAAAGCAAATCAAAATTTTGATATTTAACATCATTCAGGCGGAAGTTGGGATTGTCCTGCACTCGGTCAAGACGTCGCCAACATCCTTTGCGAGCCAAAATGCGACGACCCGACAGATCGAGGCAACTGGCCCCGCCGAAGTTTCATCAAAGTCCAATGTCGTACCAACCCAACAGTGAAGATCCGAAATGTTTCGAACAACATGCAGTGCAATCCAGATCTATGTCTCGAATCAACAGCAGCAGTGGACATTCCAAAGGGGCAAATTTCTTTCTCAAAAAGAAACAAAAGCAAAACTCTTTTCTCGGTCACCTGCGACGGAAAAACCGGAACTCAAGCAGCAGTCATCTGTTTCAATTCCTCTGGAGCACTGACGAGCAAAACTCACGACTGGCAAAATGTCTGCGACCCAGTCTGTAAAAAAGAAGACGCAGAAGTTTTTTCCCGATCGGCCCGGGTGAATGGAATTGCAACAGTAAAATGAGATGCACTCCAAAGTGTGATTCTGACGATTCTGATCCTGTGAGATTCAAAATTTCCTGCTCGAATAATGATGGCGAACCAAACTGGCAAGTTTTCAGGGGACATAAATTCAAAGATGATGTTTGCACTAATCCATCGACTTCGACTACAACAACCACAACAACTACAACGACAAAAACAACCACGACGACAACGACATCGACAACAACAACAACATCAACGACGTCTTCAGTAACACAAACAACCACAGAGCCCCCAAGTAAGATATTGTCTTGTGTAAATAAATTGATGAATTGTTATTTTAGCTACCGAATTCGCTCCACTGACCGACAGCATAAAATCCGGCTTAGAAACCTGCGTTTCTGCTTCGAATTTCCCAACTGGCGGGCGCAAGAAGCGTGAACGACTTTCAAAAATTGTCGGCGGCGTCAATGCGGAAGAGGGCTCCTGGCCCTGGATTACACGGTACAATGATAATGACATCAGCCAGAAAATCTAAAATTCGATTTTAGCTTGTTCCTGACAGAGTCGATCGGTGGCGGATCGGGATTCTTGTGCAGTGGAAGCATAATTCACAATCATTGGGTTTTGTCGGCGGCGCATTGTTGTGATGGAATCGCGGAAGTTGTGGCGACTTTTGGGGATATTTCTAGGTCAACTTTCGAATCAGGAATGGCGACGATTTTTCATGCAAACACCACAAATAATGTAAAAATTGAAACAATATATATTTTTAGGTTTATTTTTCAACGAACATAAAATCTTATCCCCTAAACCAGCCTCAGAGTATGTATAAATATCTAAAATTTAGATTTTAAATCCCTGCGAATCTAAATTTTCAGCCAGATAAAGGTCAATTCTCTCTTACCTCAACAACTTTCTTCAATCACCCCGAATGGGGCCAGGGCGCTGACGGCGACTTTGGCAACTCTGACTGGTGCCTCATCAAATTCAACGAAGACATTCTGGGTACTTTTCCCACCTTTTCTTCACCTCATCATTTTTTAGCCGCTGCACCTGAGCCGGAAAAAGTCAAAATCGCATGTCTACCTAGTGAGCCGATCGAGCACGGAAGTGGCTGCTGGGTCGCTGGATGGGGAACTACAAGCTCTGGTGGAAGTACCAGCACGACTCTTCTTTCTGCAGGCGTGAATATTTTGGGCAAAGACTACTGTGAAAACTTTTCGAATAATGGAATTCTGATGCCTGATGACGTTTGCGCCGGACTGCCTGATAAGTAAGTAGGACTCCCTAGGATGAAAAAAGACAAAAGTCATCAAACCGTCAGAATAATAATTTATTTGAAGTTTTTCCGTCAGCTTTTCCATTTGTAAGCTGACAATGTGTTGAGCTTATTTTGACGTTAATTATGATTAGTCGAATTTCGAGGAATGATCTTGAATAAGAGTTCGACAGGAATGGTTCTAGAGATAGCTATTAAATTAAATTGGTCTCTTATATTTGTAAAATAAATCTTGAAGCTCTTGGTGCTAAAAATGAACAAAATGCCTCTTTTGACTGATCTATTGCAACCTATCATTTGTTATTTAGCGATAATAATGGCCTAACGGATCCCGGAAAAGACGCTTGCCAGGGCGATTCAGGCGGACCCCTCATCTGCCCTGTTGATGGAAAAGCAGTTCTCGCCGCGGTCGTCTCTCGAGGAGTCGGTTGCGCTTCAGAAGGCTTCCCTGGACTTTACTCTGCAACTTTCAACGCGAAAGATTGGATGAGAGATATTATCTTGAATAATTAGAATTTTTTAAACTTAATTATTGATGCTTCCATTTCTGTATTTTATAAACGCTGCTTTTTAAGATAATAAACTCTTTGTGTATTTTGAAATCAAATCTTGTTTATTTAAAATTTGACTGGGGCAGATTTTTTGGCAAGAAATTATCGTCTTCTGGATGGAAGGACAAAGTTGAACTCATTCTGAGGGCAGGATGTTGCTGGAGCGCAAGTGTTTTGATCACCAGTGAGACAGATCTAGAGTTTTCGAGTTAGAAAATTGACTGATTCAAAAACTTTTACCTTCAAAGCACAAGAAATGGTGTTGGTCTTTCCAAGATCTCGGTCATTTGTGAAAGTTGTGTAACTAAATAAGCATTAAATCCAGAAGAAATTATTGAAAAATCACCTGAATTTGTATGAGCCATTGTTGGAGTAAACTCCCGGTTGGTGATTGGTGACGCCGAAGATGTCTGCCAGACAGTTATCGCTGATCAAAGAAACTGTTTGTCCGTCGATATCGATTTCGCAGCTTTGCGCGTAGAACTGGACACCTTCTGTGACAGCCCAGTTGACATCGACGAAGAGTTCCTGTCCAACATAGACGACATCGCCAACAGCCTGGGAGAACTCGTCATCATTGTAAAGATCAATGCTGAAGGCTTCAGTGAAGTCGCCCTTGTCAGAGAAGGAGGCATCAGCTGGGTAGCCTGGTTTGACATTGAAGACTTCGCTGGAAGCGGAGATCTCGGAATCGTAAGAGCATCGGAATCGAGCGGAGATCTGGGACTCGTAGTCGGCGGTGAAGAAGTCGATTCCGTGGATCTTGATGTCTTGGCGTGAATCAGCGCGGCTGATAGCGACGATGAAATCAATGTCGCCAGTTTCACTGAAATATTTTATGAATTTGTCGCAAAGCACCATAAATTATGCGGAAATTATTAAATTTGGACTTTTTATGACAAATAAATACTGAATAGCTACCAAAATATGATTCACCAAGCAAAAAAGTCCATCGTTTATACCGACTACTTACGCATTACTTTCGGCAACCATGCATTTTCCGATGTTTTCACTCCACGAGAAAGCGGAATTAGCATCATCCCAAACTGGGGCGCAATCGGCGGCAAAGATTCCTTCTCGTTGATCATCGGCAAGAACGTCAAGAAGATCAGGTCGGAACCAGAAGTTCATCGTATCCGCTCCACAAGTTAGTCCCCAGCAGTCTGCATCAGGCCTAAAAACAATAACAACCTGCTCGCAGGATTTTAATCTTACTTGATTTCGCATTCACCAGTTGATTCGTTCAAGGTCCAGCAATTACCAGTTGGGCATCTGTTTGAAATCAAATGTTCCATGGTGAATCGGAAGAAAACCTGGATCTGGAGTCTAGTGAAGATGATTTTTCCAAGATGTCGCTGGGAAATTTCTTCGATGGCAGACGTGAGTCCTCGTGGATCGTGCTCATTCTCCAGAAGCCAGTCGAGGTTCGTGTAGAGAATCTCGGCGGCAAAACCGGATGGATGCCACTGGAAGCAGCCGATTCCATTGCAACTGTCTTCCTGACCGCTGTTGCCGATGATCACAAGTTTCATAATGTAACCTCGGACGGCAGAGTTCTGGATGAGATCGGGAGATGATAGATCAGCGGCGTCTGCGGGGATCACCACTCGGAGATAGTTGACAACATCCTTGACCACGGTTTCATCGGTGAATTTGAAGTCGTTGTTGGCAACTCGTTCGAAACACTCTTGAAGAGTCTGAAACGAAGTGACTCCAGCTCGGTCGAGGACAGTGTAAACGATGCCCTTGATCAGGATAGTGGTTGCGGATTCCGAGTAGTTATTCAAGAGCCATGGAATCGCTGATTGGTAAGCTCCAGCGTCGAGATATCCGTGTGAGATCGAGGAGTCATAGATACCATTGAGGATTGTTTCGAAATCGATTTCCCAGTCACCGACGTGAGTTGCTCGAATTTCGGAAACAACAACGGTGGCAGCGATGAATTTCAAGAAGAGAGGTGTTTCGAACGCGAATCGTCCGAGAACATCATGCTCAAATCCAGATGGATAGTCCTCTGTGATCGCCTTAAAGATGCCCTCAGCAATCAAAAGATATGCTTCACCATCAGAAGTGATGTAGTGAGGGCCATTTTCGTAGGTTCGGTGGAGAACAGTGTCTTGAACGTCCTGTGGAAGAGGAGCAAGAGCGCCCTTGGTCCAGAGATGCTCAAAAGCTTCGTGGAAGCGGAGATCGACATTTTTGTAGCAGACAAAATTATTATAAGCGCCTGGGTACGGAACAACATCGCCATCGATTGGTTCATTAGCAATGATGACAAGGGTCTCATCAATGGGCGCCCAAACAAGACCTCGGCCTTCGCTTGAGACTCGGTAGAAGAGATAGCATTCTTCACAAGGCTCGTCTCCCCATGGACCCCATGGTAGGGACTTGTCGCAGAATCGCTGGCCAGTGATACCCACCACACCGTCTTCGTAACCAAAGGGAAGGATAACTGAGATTGTCTCATCGTTGGAGTAGTTCAAGTCGTAGAACTCATTGAACCATCGAGCTGATGAGACGGGATCGAAGGTACCGATGAAGAGAGACGCGCCAAATGGAGCAAGACCAGCATGAAGATCGGCAAAGAAATCCCACCCTGTTGATGGAGGAAGTCGGTTGGCAAAGTTCGGGCCTACGTTGAAAACGAGAACTCCTGGAGGAGCTGTGGTGAGCTCAGTAACAAAGTCAAGATCAGGTGTTTCGATTCCGGCATCAATGAAGAGCAGGTCGACAGAAGCAACGAGGCCTTCAGTGCTTATCTCACCAGAGAAATCGAACTCTGATTTGGCAGCTTCGAAGACGGTATCAAGGCTAAGTTTGTTGTGCTCAGTAGCGAGGCCTGCGCCGGCGAGGACATTGTGGGCAAGATTATGAAGATCGGATTCAGTGAATTGGACGTAAGATCGGAAATCGAGTTGCTCCGCGGATTCGTTGAAGATTTCAATGATTTGATCATCAGAAGCAGTGTGAGAAACACCGAAATCAGAAAAAATAGTGTCGATGAAGGCAATCAAGTCGTTAGCAGTGCCTTCTTTGAATATATTATCGATGTTGGAATTCATAAATGCGTCGAAAGCAGCATCGAGAGCATTGGGCCCTTCGCAATTGATGCAGTTTTCTGGGAGAAAAAGGTACTTGGCCTTGAGTCCAGGATTTCCGTTGATGGAATACTCTCGAGCAGCATTGACAAGCTCGTAAGCAGTAGCGTTGTCGTCTCGGATTCCGTAGTTCCATGGCCAGGTGACGGTGTCGATGAGATAGACAAGGGAGTTGTAAGAGATGTCATCGCCTCGTGGAGCATCATCAATGTTGGCATCAAGAACGCCGCCGTGAATGAGTCGGCCAAGTTCGCACTTTTCTTCCGAGGCATAGCAGTCCAAATATCCAGCGGACCAAAGGAAGTCAAAGAGGTAGGATTTAAGGATCATCGAGGACTTCTTCTGGGAGAGTCGATCAGTAAACCAGGGCAAGTATTCAGAAATTGCAACGTATTTCATACCGCCGGAAATCGGTGCATCGAAGATACTTTCATAGACCGATTCGTCCTGGACGAAAGTACTGGTTGCCAAAGCAGCTGAGAGTTTGATGAAGAATTCTGACTCGAACGCCCATCTTCCGTACCAATCGTCGTTCGACTGAGTCATGAGTTCAAAGATCTTGTTCTGGAAGAAACTGTGGAAAGCCTGCTCAGTATCGAAAACTTGGTATTCCTGGTTGTCGTAGAATTTTCTGATGAGTGTTCCTTGGAAGATTTCGGTGAGCTCTCGGCCGTAGATGTTTTGGTAGTAGCTGCTGTATGAAGCGAGAACATTGGCGAAGTCGACTTTGTATGTGTCTTTTTCGTCATCGCCTCGGCAGACGGCTTGAGTTGCCTGATCGAACTTGTCTGATTTACCATTGTCGTTTGCGCAGGCAGCGAACATGGTCATGTCCATCATTTCGTCGCTGTCCAATGTGATCCAGGAGAGTCGATTGCATTCGGTTGATCCCGTGTGAATATTGTAGAAAACGTTGCTCTCCGCTCCTTCGACGCGTTCGTACGGCATGATGAGACCACATTCCTTGACAAATCGTCGTTTCTGGATGACTTCTTTGAGTCGAGCATGGAGGATTTCAGCTCGGACGTCGTGGGTATCAACAGGGAAGAGGACTTGGCCAGCCTCTTCGCAGAATTTCGCGGCGCCGGCGACGGAATTTTCTGGAAGAGCGAAGATGTCGAAGTAGATAGGATCATTGAAGTAATCATCTGTCTCGTAGACTCGAAGCATAGAAGCTTTGACGAACGCCCAACGGATCTCAGTTTCCCAGTCGATCTCTTCAATATTCAAAGCATCTCCAACCCAGTTGACGGATTGAGTCCAGATATCGACTTGAGCGTTGAGGATTGTTCCGACTCGCTCTTCATGTCCTGGAGCAGATTTTCCGATGTCGAGGACATCCAAAAGCGCCCACTTGACCTTGGACTCGATTCCGCCATCGACAGAAAGGATAAGATCTGTGTACGCCTTGTATTCAGCCTCGTAGTTTTCTTCCGTGACTTCGTTGAATTGAAGAGCCTTCGTTACGGCAAAATGAGTGAAAGTGGCGTCGGAGATTCGGACATCCATGTTCACGATGTCTTCTTCATTGATGTTGTCAATCGCCCATCGAAGGAATGGCATGAGATCCAGCTGGAACGCAAAGTCGAAAAGATAGCCGCGGAGGAGGGTGGCTCGTTTGTTCTCGACAAATTTCGCGTAGCTTTCAGGAAAGTATTGCTGATTGGCTTCAATAGCATCGAAGTCATTAGCGAAAAGCCTTGCAGTGACTTCTGTGGACTCCCCAGACTGGTACTTGTAAGCGACTCCGGCAATGAATCCGTAAAAAGCGGGAGTGACGTAGGCCCATTTTGCCATGACGGAGCAGGCTTCGGACTTGCAGTCGGCAGTGATTTCGTCAACAATATCTCGGAAGTAATTGAGAGCTTCAGATTCGCTTTCGAAGAAAACTGAGTTGTCAATTTTTGCGGTGAACTCGTCATGAAGATCTTGAGGAATGCCACTGTCAAATCCATTGTAGTACTGATCTGCGAGCGATTTGAGATTCACGTCGTTAAGGTCAACCCCATCGCAGACGGCGCTTGTTCGAATATCCGTGTATCCTTGGCCGTAGTAGAAGACATACCAGTTGTATTGATCCTGATCGAGTGGTCCAGTGAGCTTTTCGAATTCCATCGCCGAGGCTTTCGCAAAAGCAGCGTCACATTCGCAAGTCATTCTTTCGCAGGAATCCGCAGCGTCCGAGCACGTGACTGATCGATCAGCAGCGGCAAGCGTGGCATCTTTAGCGGAGAGGGAGAACTGGTACGGTCCGTCGAGACCGGCATTCGAGCAGCTTTGATCGCGAGACTGAACTGTTTCGTAGCACTTGATCAGTTGTCGACAAGTGTTGTCATAATCATTGAGCGCTGATCCGTAGGATTTCTGCATTTGAGATGATCCTGTGCTGACATAGCAGTTGCAACCGTAATTGAATCGTTTTTTGATGAGTTCATTAGTTGACGGCTCGATTGGCTGACCAGCGAAAGTGGTGTGTCCGTACTCGTAGTGCTTCACCATTTGGAGAAGCTGGGACAAGTATCGAGCTTCAGGGGCAGGAAGATCGGCGCCGACATCTGCGGTGGGGATGTCATCGAGTGGGAGAAGCGCGGGTGTTGATGATGCGAAGTTGCGGCCGTCGCGGTCGGAGTAATCGAAGGTAGAGGTTGTTGGCGGGGCAAAAGTGGTTCCGACTCCATCGTAGTCGTCACCTTTAATATAGGTTAGTATCTCAACGGAATCCTCCGAAAATATTGCCCTTGACCCAGAAAAAAATAATCATTCTAAAATACCGTGAAGTAACACTCTTCTCTGGAAACTTTTCAAGGTCTCGAAAATATCTCTTCTCAAAAAGTCAGCAGAAAAACTTTTAGAAAATGGTCTGTGATAACCGTTGAGAGCCATTTTCTAAGGTGACTAGAATTATCATTTCTCGAATATAAACTGCGAAACACTCTGTTAGCCACTTCAAACTTGTCTGCGCCTTGTCTTATTTTTCTCTCGAGATGCAGAAATCTTCGAAAAAGGGTGATTTTTACCGTTGAATGCATGAACGGCCGAAAGGACCGCTGTCGAGAGCCTCATTCTGAAGACTGAGCAGCTTGGTCATTCTTTTGCGGACCTGTTCTTGAGCCTTTTTGCCTTAGGGATGAGATCAGAAGAGTCGATTCTTGGGTTGACCCAGATACGAACAAGGTTTCTAAGGAACAAACGCTATATTTGACTTCAAAATAGAGCGAGCGCTTTCTAGCTGTCTATTTTTTTTCAAGAATGTTTCTAAATGCTCAATTATCAAACTTATAAGCGAAATCGAATCGATGAAAAAGTTAATAAATTTTTCAGAACATTGACCTAGTCTATTTTATGGCACACTTGAAAACTTCCCCCTGAGGCGAAAATAATAACTTCGGTACAGATAACAACATCTTGTTTGGAATTTGTCAATCTTATTTCTAATAAAGATGTTCTAAAAACTGATAAATTATAAGTTAAGATAATAAGGTATTATATAACGAGACTTTGAGTTCAGTGCGCTATTTGCGTATGAAGCCTGGCATTTAATTAACTTTTACCTTGGTCAAAAAAACCAATGGCGTAAGAATATCTAGGTCACTATCTTCAAGAGCAATGAAGATTTCTCCGTTTCTTCTTAACTTTTCAGGGCTGATTCATGGAGAGCCCCTAGCGAAAATCTCCTCAGATATTGTTAACAAAGAAAATGAATCTTGCAAGTAAGAAAGTATAACATTTGATTTGATTTAATCGGTGGCAGGGCTGCCGAATTCGGAGCATTTGCGTTTACCCGGGATTTTTTGGCGGATCATCCGCTGATTTTCTCCGTTTCTCCGCGCTGTTCTCCGATCCTCCGATCGTCCGATTTTCTCGGCCGCGCGGATTTCCCGCGATTACCCGCTACCCTTTTTTTCTAGCCAATCTAAAGAGTGGAACACCCTTTAATTTCGTCTTTTGAGCAGAAATTTCGGCGGATCATCCGCGATTCTCCGTTCCCTTTTCTCCGCTGAAAACCGGCGGATCTTACGTGAAAAAAACTGCGGATTTTTCGTGAAAAACCTACGGATCTTCCGCCGAAAAAATCGCGGGTAAACTCAAACGCTCCGAATTCAGCAGCCCTGATCGGTGGTTTTTATAAGAGATGAAAGCCTTCAAGTTGAATGTCAAGGAGCCTGCAGAGTTGATTTTAACAAATGCCGCTTACTTTGTGAGACCGACTACTGCCTTTCAATTTGCCAGCGAGAATACGAAAGTAATCTTTAATTTATGGTCACTTAATAATTTTAATAATTAAAGACTGCTTTGCGGGATGTCCCTGTGGCGAGAACTGCCCAAGCGGATGCAAAGGCTGTTCCAATCCGATCTGTCTAAAGATGAAGATTCTGGTTATTCCAGATTTTCATGAGGATTGGGCTCGACTAAAAAATTTTAGTTTGACACTTACTTTATCTTATTTATCAAGTTTTTCTGAGCTTGAAAAAAGCATTCATACTTTTTTGATACAGAAAACTACGAACAAACTCCAACAGCATTAGCGGAAATCAACTCCGAGAATTTGAGTTACACGAGAGACTGTGCTCATGCTGTTGTGAAGGATACGCTTTACTTTTTCTGTTACTCTTGGCAATCAAGCAGAATAGCTTACATGGATGAGCAGTGAAATTTCAATGAAATACCTACTCGACTCAATTTCATCATGAAATTTTCATGTTAGAAAGAGGCCATTCAGCACTAGCTATTGACGATGGAAGCAAAGGTACTTAGACAGAATTTTTTCTTTCTCTCAAAAACAATAGCACTTGTTTGCTTCGGCTTTCCTAATGGACCGACTTACGACTACAACGACTGGTTTAAATGCGATATTTTTGAATGCAGCTCACCTGAAAACTGCTCGACAACTCCTACATTTTCATCCCTGCATCCTCACTATGCGGGAGGGCTTGGCTCTCACATGGGAGAACCCGTCACTGTCGGAACATCAAGTCGAGCAGAAAGTCCTGAGGATCCATTGGTTGATTCAAGGGAACAATACAAAATAGCCGAGAAATTAACGGAAGACGGCTGGATCAGAATCGAGAACCAGTTTGAACTTTTAATATTTGCTTTCATTTATATCTTTAGTCCAGTAGGAAGCGATGGACATAGCTTTCTCACTCTTCCATCAGGAAAACTGCTCTTGTTGGGAGGTGTTGTGCGGGTTGAAGGGTATGACAGAGACTTGCAGGACGAAATTTACGAGCTCGACCTCCACGAATATTGGAATGTTGTCGGAAAACTTCAAGAGGTAGATTTTTGAGTCTCTTTGTATTTGAAAATTTTTTAAGTTTATTTATGGTGGATCTTCAATGCTTGTTGACAACTCGATCTTCCTCTTTCCTGGGCAATGTCCAGATGGAAGTTGTCCTATCCAACGACTCGATCTTGTCGATGAAGCCATCGACTCTGTTGACATCATTGGCAATCACACCTTCGAGCCAGAAGGATGGGGAGCATCATATTTTCCACAGCTCTTCTACACTGAGCAATTGGATGCTTGTGTCGCTCCAAGCGATGTCGAAGAAATTTGAATGTTAAAAAAAATTTTTCAAAAAAAATTTCTGATTTGATTTTTTTTTAATATCCCTGTCGACCTTTCATAATAAAATGAAGTATAAAAATCAGTTCGATAATATAAACTGCATATAAAACTCTTTGTTGCAAACCGGCACCAGCAGTCAATTATTGCCTTGTTCTGCGCAACTCGTGTCATTACTGTAGCTCAAACGACAGTTAAAAACCACTCTCAGCCAAAAAGTCCCTTGATGCCATTAAATCTACCAGAAGTCGCTTTAATCCGAGTCGACACTCTTTCTTTAAAATATTAATGCTTGGATCAGCTTCTCTGTCAATAAAAGCCCGTTTGTTTTCTGAAAATTTACTTTTTGACAATCCTAAATGAGACGATTACTAGGTTTGTTTATTTTTTTGATAATTTTGTTATTTTTGACTTTTCTTATAGGACTTTTTGCTTCTGCATGTGCCTACAGCGCTGGTCTTTTTGGAAATTCGTCCCCTTTTCTGGTAAGTTTTCAATAGAGAGATACCCTTATTCATCATCCTAATAACTTAATTTTACCCCATGATTTTAGACTTATTCGCCGCTGATGGACGATGGAAATGACTGGTTAAATGCACTGTCAACGGTTGAAGATATTTTTGATCTAATTCTAGGGCCGCCAACTGGCCAATTGCATAAGGTGCCCTTTGATCGTAAACAAAAACTGACAACCCTGAATCAGAAGAAGCGCTCTGAATTCTCCGATCTCTGGAACAAGCAATATTCTGACCAGCTTCGCCGTTATGGCTACCACTCTCTCAATGGTAAGATCGAAACTCTTCTCAATCCGCAGAATCCTGCTTCAACTTGATTTTTCTTTCGTTTAATTTATACTCGGCGGTCTTGGTGATTCGTAGGCTTACCGGACTGAAATGTTGTTATTTTCTCTTTTTATTTTACCTGTTCAAGAAAAAAAAATAATAAAAAATGCTGCAAGATACTCATACTGTTGAATGAATTAATCAAATTTTCGAGATGTTCGAATGTTCCCGAAATATGTTTTGAATGTCGTAAATGTCGTGAATGTCGTGAATGTTTTAGATTGATCAATCGAGTGAAGAAAGAATCTCGTTCAAGAAACAGCTTTTATCCAAGCATTTTAGAAAATTCGCTCATTTTAAAGAATAAGAGACTCGCATTCAAACCCTCTCCTTGTGATGGCAAAACAAATTATTGACTGCCAGTTATTCGGTAAGCTACAATTGTGCCCCGCTTCGCTCGCTGCAATAAATCGACATTCTTCCTTGATTTCGTTTTTTCACTCGATCATTATTGAAGGAGGCAGCTTTATTGAAAAGTAATTTTTTATCATCCAAAATGACACTTTTGTAAAACAAAAGAATTAATCGGATAAGGTAGCTAAGGAAGTCCTCATAATTCACTGTTTCCGAATCCACTCCGTTTATTATTAAAAAAATTTAAAATTGCAGAAAAGGTTCAATAAGTTTTGAGTCTCAGAGACTTCTAGTTTTAACTTTCTCTTTCTTTCTCGTTTCACTATTTTTTACGCTTGTGATGCGGTCATGACATTCTTGCGGTTGTGCGTCTGCCCTTGCAACTCGCTAGACCACAAACACAACGGATAGGTCTTATCAGCAGATTATGATAACACGAATGAAATTGTAGCGCTCAAGCTACTCTCTGCGTGGGGCACGGGCCACGACAAACTCTTCCTTCCGCCACTTCGCAAAGAGAATTTATTACTAAAGTTCACTTTTTACTTTTTCTTGAAAAATTTTAAAAGAGAAAATTTGGAAAAACATAGTTGAAAATTTTCCCCAACAAAATGTGTTGAAATTTCCAAGTCCATTCTTTCCAGAACTGTAATCTTTTGAGCATATTCTTACACCACCAAGAGAAATCTGATCGCGCGCACAAAGTCAAGTCGATGTGTCCACCGGGCGCCGCTTGGTCGGAATTTCAGCGCCCGTGCCCGTTGTTCTCAGTGTTGTGCCTAAAATCCAATGCGGTGCCGAGCTGTCTTTCCCCGGCACACTCGATCATGCTAAATGAATTCATGACGCGTGCACAGAACATCAAATTTTTTTAAACTCTTCGGCTGAGTTGTGAATTCCAACAATCAAATTACAATAAAAATATTCTCAAGAGATTCAGATAAAGAGATAGCTTGTGAATTCCTAAAACACTGAAATATGGTTTGACCAATTTCTCAAATCGAGAAGCCGCTTGCGGCTTCGAGTAAATAAGAATTGAAGCCGCGGCAAGCGCGGCTCTCCTTTTGAGACTCGAAGCCGCAAGCGGCTTCTCGATTCCAATTTAATTTTCAGGAAATTCTTGTTTATTAGTTCTTTGCCGAGTTTGACTAGATAATGATTAAGATATGGCCGGAGATAATTTCTAGCGAGCCAAATCATCCCCGGGCTATTATAGTTCCAATCGCGGGTCCATGAAATCATCAAACCCGACCTCCTTGATCATCATTGATAAATCTGTACTTTCCACATTTGATCGGTCAATGTCAAGTGGTCCTATTCGGGCAGTGAGAGCGCAATTTATCACCTGTCTGGCGGTTTCCGTCAGACACAAAACTAAGGATTTTCCGACGATCGAGCAACATTTTGGATTTTGACCTCAGAGAAAATCACATGTTCTATTTTTGTTTGGAAACCGGGTTCAACAACACCCACTAAAGTTTCATCAAGAGAACTTTTTCTCCTAGAAAAAAGGTTGAATTTTGACTTGCTAATTCGAAAAGCCGCTTGCGGCTTCGAGCTTTTAAGAAAAATAGCCGCAGCAATAGCGGCTTTCGGCTCGAAAGATCATTTTCGCGCAGAAAATTCAGTGAAACTAGAATTCTTCAAAAAATTTTAAAATTAGAAATTCCTGAGTTCCGGAACTGGGTTCTGCCCGCGAAGCTAATAACCTCGATAAAGAACCTCGAAAGCGAGCTCCTGTCAAAAAGTGCCATCCGCCGGAAGTTGCTTCATCAATTTCCGCCGCGGCACGGGACCAACTTCATTGAATCGACTGACAAGATATATTTTATTTGGACATTCTAACACACGTCCTTTGATTTACGATTTATATTCGCTTCGAAAAGACATCAAAGATGGGCATTTTTCGACAACTTTGGGATCGGAAAAACTGCTGATCTGAAATCATCGATTTCTAAATCGGTAGAAAGAGATTCAATTTTTTTATCTTTTCGCACTTTCATAAGGTCATCCGCCATGCGAGCGCGGGTTAATTATAGAAAAGGAAACGGTTAACCATTAAATCATAGATTCATTAGATATAAATTCCTTCGGCGTAAGTTTTACAGAGCGAAATTACTCTTGCGGCATGGTCAAGATTGTCGAGCTTGTCACTCTCCTTCGTTGACAAATAATGATCGACAAGGTCGGTCATCGGCAGAGCGCCAAAAAGGCTGGTTTTCAGAAGAGAAACTAGTGATTTAGGGGGATAAAAAGTGTGATCAAATCTGCTTTAACAATTACTGTAACGATTCGCTTTAACAATGGTTAACCATCGATATACCCTTAAATCTCAATATGATCAATACTGTATTGACAGTACGCTTTTCTTTCTTTCTTCATATTTAAAAGTTTATGTTGACCCTTATCCCTTAACCTCTCATTCCACTCCAAAAGACTTGAGGGTCTTCTGAAAAAGAGCCACCTTGCAGAAGTTTAAACACTCGCCACACTCAGAACTGAAGCTCAGCTTTCACTCGCCAGCTCAGAAAATCTAAGACGCGCGAAAGAAAAACCTAAAACTTGTTGGGTGGCGCTAAAACCGTGCGCTCTCTTTCTAACCTCCCGCGCTGGATAAAAGAAATCTAGAAAATGTTCGCTTTTCTGAAAATAATTTTTTTTTATTCAAATAATAATTTTACGAAAAATCTTAAAATTTGTTAATTTTAGACTGCGAAAGTGCTGAGATCGGCAATTTTCGTGGTTTGCGAGAAAAAAGGAACAGGAGAAGAATTCAATCGGAATTGGAGAAATTCAATTGCGGAGAGGGAGAATTATTATTTGCATCGATGAGAAGATAGAGAAATCGGACTAAGAAGAAAGAAGAAGAAGATAAATTTGAAAATGAGATTTGGTGTCCTGTAAGTTTTTCATTTTTCCGGAAATCCTAACTACCATGAGATTTTTTTAGAGAGGGAGAAGGCTCCTGGCCTCCCTTTCCCGTTTCACTCTCGGTGAAGTCTAGAAATGATTTTCAAAAAATTAGAATTGGTATTCAATTTGAAATAGATTCTTAAAATTGTAATCGATTATTTTTCATTGACATTTATGGTTTCGAAAATCGAATATCGAAAAAAAAAATTACTTTTCTTAAAATTTGCCTTCCAAAAAAAGTCTTACGGGCTGCCATAAAAATCAACAAAATATAAGTGGTTAATTTACCAAATCAGAATTAGTGATAAAAGTAAGGAATGTGCTGAGGACCAATAATTTCTGATCAATTCAATCAAGTCCCCCTTGAGCAACACTTGAGCCATTCTCATTCACTTTTCTGAAAATAAACAGTTGTTCAACAAGCTCCAGCGGGGGCTTGATTCAATTTTTCCAGCGGTTCTCATATTATCATCAAAATAAGCGTTTCTGAAAAATAATGAAGGGAGAATAATTTATTCCGAATAAAGCTGAAAATATAAAACTGATAATGCTCCTTGAAGTCTTTTGTCAGAGACTCTGATTTACGGTCTCGTAATGGCTCGTCAAATCGCCTTTCAACAAAAGTTGTCAAACTCGAGTCAGTGATAAAATTAGCGTTTTAGGAAGGTCGACCGGTGCAGAACAGGCGCCCCACTGGGTCGCTGCGCACGTGGCTCAGACCTGGGTTCAAGATTGACTGCGCTAGAATAAGGCAAAGTCAATTTTTTCATGAAGACCCACAGTTTTGTCAAAACGTTAATTTGTTGGGCCATTTTTTCGAGAAATTTAAGATTTTTCAAACCTTTTTTTAATAAAAGCTTGAATTATTTTTAACTATTTGAATTGTTTCAATTCTATTATTTCAGCTGGCAGCTGATACTTGGTTTATCACAAGCCGAAATTTTCGATCCGGGGCTCAACGAAACAAACACCAGCGCTCACTTTTTTCTGCACTTTTTTGGAGACGCTCCAAAGTTAAACGGAGGATTTATAAATTTCCGGGAAAATTTCCGAAACCTATCGCGCCAATGATTTGTGAGTTTTAACGCGATACATTGGAGCTTTTCCAAAAATAAACTTTCTTTATTAAATTTCAAAGAAAAAAACTCAACAAAAAAAAAGCCGCCTGCGGCTTTAATGAATCAAAATCTAGCGTTTGAACTTCGCGTATAGAAAGCCGCTTGCGGCTATTTCTTTCGAAACAAAATTTGCTATAAGATGAAAAATGCCGAGAATATTTTCGTTGAGCCCCGCAAAGACAGAGACGGTCGTTTTCCGATCAGCGAAGATGATCTCTCAAAGACGCCGTACAACACTGTCGTCCGCTTCAAAGCCGACAGGGGAATGTGCAGTGGAACGATGATTTCCGAGCGACACGTCCTCACCGCCGCCCACTGCATTCACAATGGTAGAGACTATCTGGTAAATAACAATTCAACGCATTCTTTAGTTCTTTTTTAAACAAGCAAGGAGACAGGCTATCGCGATTCGGAAGGAAATCTACTTTCCGCTATCGATGATAAAAGAGATCAATTTTTTTTAATTGCGAAAATGATCAAATTCGAACTAAATTTGATTCTCTTCATTTTGATGGATCATTTCCGAGTTGAATATGGATAACTCGAAAAAGCATGAACTTCCTTGCCTTGCCATTTTTATTCTCCTCTTTAGTTATTTTCTCTGAATAAAACTTCCATTTCAGTATCCTGACGGTCGCCTAAGAATCGGAATTCACAAAAAATCGCTGCCTTCAAGGCGAAAATCAAAACGAAACTCAAAAAATCGTCGCCGATCTCGCCGAGCGGCTAGTTCGAGAAGCCGCAGAAAAACAAAGAAATCCCGAAGAAAACGAAACAAGAATTTTAAGAGATCAAAAACTTCGAATTTGCAATCAAGGAAGAGTTTTAAATGGGTGAAATTGTCGCAGATGCACTTGCCAAGTGGCTGGACAAATCCGAAACCAGGTGAAATTTAGCATTTTTCGATACAGAAACCATTTCATTTTCAGATCGCCTCAATTACGAGCACGACTATGCCGTAATTACGCTGGCCAAGCCGCTGGTAACTAGCTTCATGAACATAACTATTGCACCTGAGAAGATCCATCCGTTTCATATCCGCTACCCGAAGGGTATTCGACTTTTTATGAAGTAAATTCAAGTTCAAACTTTTTCCTCATTGTCCAAATTAACTTTTCAGCGCGTATGATATCGAGCCAAGAGACAAAATGGCAGTGAGATGGTGCCCGCTCATCGGAAGAACGAATGATTTGCTCTGGAGCGAGTGTGACAGCGACAAAGGAGGGTAAGAATTGCAAGCCATTAAGGAGGCACCCATATCTCTTATCTTCAGTGATGGCGGTGGAATCTACATGAAGCACAAAAGCGCTTATGGAAGTGGAACTCGATACAAGAAAAGCAAAGTTATCACCAGTCTGATCGGCGTGAATACCGGGTGGACTGACATTCACGAAGACAGGGTAAGCATCTCTCATTTCTTCGTCTTTCTCAAGATCAATTCTAGCGACTTGGAGCAGCAGTAAGAATTACACCACCTAAGTACGTGACGATTTGCACGTGGATCACTGATGGCGACATCGAAAAGTGCAAAAAGATGATGGATGAGCAGCTTCACAGTCGCCCCTATTACAAAGTAAGCCACACTCTTTACTCAACAATTGACAAATCAATAAAACAAAGGATGAAAACTAAAACCTCATCGCGTTAAATTCCATCTGCCACCGCAAATTCCAGCATTTCGAAGTTAAAAATTCATTTCTACAAAACAAAAAAATCTTCACAAAATACGAAAAAGACGAACCCAAAAAACTGCTACAACAAACTTTTTCTTGTAAATTTACTGTGGATACGGACTTTATCTTCTTTTCCAGACACTTTTAGTTCCCTGTTGCTTTCAAAAATGAGTATAATAAACGAAAATATAGGAATTGGGAGGTCTTTTTGATGTTTCAAAAAGTTGTTCGGTTTTTTTATTCAAATAAACTCTTTTTGATATTGATTTTATCGCTCGTAGGAAAATTCTTCCTACTTGAAATGAACAGCAAACAAATTTTATGAGATGGACTATCACGGAAAGTTGCCATGCAAAGTGTTATTCAGACTTTGCAAATACGGGCTATGACAGGATTATGTTAACATCTGAAGGATTCTCAGATCAAAGATGATTTCAACTCGAACATTTATAGCAATTTTTCTTTGCTTTGTAATTATTTTGATACTTGGCTATCAGAGCGCAGGTTGTCAGTATACCTCCACTTATTCAACAGACGAATATGACTATCGAGAACGAAAGGCGGAAGATAAACATGAAAAACGAAGAGTCGTTGTCGGAATTTTAGCGTAAGCTTGCTCATTTTTATTATTTCAAAAAAAAAAAAAAAATTAATTATTTAATGAATTAAATGTCATTTTTTGTTCGAAAAAATATTCAGCTCATTTGAAAACTACGAAAGAAGAGAAGCTCAGCGAGAGACGTGGCTTTTATCATCCGATATCGAGCATAAATACATTATTGACCAGTGGAACCCCGAATGGCGTGCTGAGAATGAAACTTTTGGAGACATCGTCTCGATCAATGCAAGTTTCAGCGGCTATGCAAAGGGATTTGGGGAAAAATTATATCATTGGTTTGAATATGTTGCTGCTAATTATCCAGAAGGAACAATTGTTGGTAAAACGGACGATGATTTCTATGGCTGTTCGAATCTCTATCAGACAGATTTGGGTACGAATTCATAAAAACGATCATATATCCAGACCATAATTAATATCCACGTCAAGTTCTTGATAAATATCATCCTCGCATGTATTTCGGCTGGTGGCATCCTAAGTCCGACATTGAAAAACCGAGTTTGAAGAGTCGCCCTGATGCTGAATTTGTCATCATAAGTTGGGAGCTCATGACGGAAATTCTTCAAAAGCCATATTGCCATCATATTCGAGACTCTTCATTTTGTCTAAAAAGTAATACGAATGTGCGATACGGCTCTGACTTTGGAGGAACTTCTCTCGGCCACTGGCTTGGCCAAATTGGCAATATTACCGGAATAAGAATGAATGATAGAATGGTTCATACGATAAATCAGAAGAAATGGCGATCTCCTGTAAAGAAGCCTTACTGCGGGCCGATGATTTCCTTCCACAAGGCAACTCCTGCTCTTCAACGATATTTGGAGTGCTTCGACCAAGATATTGCTGCTTCTAAGAAATTTTGCAACAAAGCAAATAATTTGAAAAAATATTCAGTCAAGAAGCACTAGCCTTCCAATTTCTTTGTTTGCTTAATAAAGACGTTTTACCCTAGAAAGTTACAGTTGTCGATAAGACCCATATCTTTCTGTATTTACTGTCGACTCGTGAGGCCCTTAACCCCCTAAGCTTTAAATTTATTTTCAATCAAAATGCATGCACATCTTCAGAAGCCATTACATGTGCTGTCCAACAGCCATGATAGCACATCAGTTATAGCACCTATCTTCGGCTAGTAGCTCTTTTTATTTAATTGAGGTTTATAAATTGAGCGAGGGGGTTGAAATAGGGTATCAGCGTTACTCGTTTACTTTCTAGAAAATTCAAGAATTGATTCTAGAAATTCTAGAAATAATTAGTGGCCAAAGATCTCTTTGATGAATTCGAGATTTTCCCATGGTGCGTGAGGGCGATCCGTGATTGGCCGCCCGACTCTTCATGGCGCGCCTTAGAAATTTGAAAATCCCTTTTTCCTATAAAATGATTACCAAAGATTGTTCTTTTTTCATAAGAGCATCTGGTGCCGACGAATGAAGAAATATTAGAGAAGACTTTTCTGATGCTGTCGATCTATTATTTGTATATTTTTTATTATTTTACAAAATGAAGCATAATTTATTATATCTAATACGGTTGTTTCTCCCGTTTTCCACATTGGGTTTTCATTTCTGTTAAAACTACTCTTGAATTTGTTTTATTCAAAATTGAAATAAACTGTGTAAGGATAATTATTTTGGTCAAATAAGAAAATAGCAAAAAATTGAATGATAAAGGCTCAAAATAAATTATTTTATCTTCCTCTTTTACTTTTTCAGAGTCCAAATTAAAAATCGGAAAATGCCGACTCAAGGGATGGCATCAAAATTGTTTCCTCGCGGCGGAAGCCTCGTTTCCAAGGGCCAAAAGGACAAGAAAATCATGAAAAAAGTCCGAAAGCAAGTCGGAAAGAAGCCAGATCTGTTCTCGCAGCAATCGAAAAAGACGCTGAAGAAAGTCGGAGAAGCGCACAAAAAGAAAATGAAGAAAAAGAAGAAAGTCCAAGATGAAGATGAAGGTAAATTTTATTTGAAATCGAAGATAAAAGCCTCTCAAATTCGAACACTTTTGAGACAAAGAGAGTTTCGGTCGGCTGACTCATTTTCATACTTTTATCTTTCAGAAGCGGAAGAAGAGATCGAAAAGCTGCCAAAAAACGCGATCTGCATTTCGACAAAACTGGCGAATCGTAACGCCAAAGCTCTCTGCTTCGTCCGCACAATCGACGAACTTGGCATGTCCGTCGTCTATCCCGGCGGCGCGACTGGCTACGTGAAGCTTGACCAGGTCTCAGACAAAGTGACGGATTTGATGAGCAAGGACGTCGCCGTCGAGTTGGAGAAAATGTATTCAATCGGAGAAGCGGTTTTGACCAGTTTATCGGTCAAAAGAAAGAAATCAAAGCTCCATCTTTCGCTCAAGCCGAAATTCATCAACGCTAACTTGAGAGTCGACAAGCTTTCAAAGGGACAAAACTTGGCTGGTACAGTCACTTCCGAGGAAGATACAGGCACGGGCTCGGCAACCTGTAATAAGCGGAGTGTTTGAACTTTTAATTAGCCTATTTTTCAAAAAAATCCTTTTCTCAGGGCCAGGGTTCTAAATTTGAAGCAAAATCTAAAAGTCTAGTCTGTCCGTGTCCGTGTCCTCCGCGAAAAACCCAAGTCTAGTCTATCCGTGTCCGGATCGAAAAAACGGATTTTTGTCCGGTCTAGTCTCGGACATGTCCGTTTTGTCCGTTTTTGTCCGTAAAATCCGGACATATTTTTTTTAAAGAAAAAGTCTGGTCTAAAAGTCTGGGCTCATAACTCATGTTTTTTGAAAGTTTGTCCAGCCCAATACAGGTTTCATAATCGACCTTGGTCTCGAAGAATCAAAAGGTTTCATTTCTACCGAGAACGCAGAAGGTGCCAATTTAGTTCTCGGCAAAACAAGCGTGTTCTTCGTCGAAGAAATTCTCCTCGACGGGCGCCAGATCGTCCTTTCCACACAAAGTAGCGGCCCGATCGGGAAAATTTCCGACATCGACAGTGTTCTTCCCGGCGCTGTCGTCAACTTCCAAATCAAGCAGAAAAATCGCCAAGGTTTCGGCGGAAAAGTCGAGAGTTTCAACGCGACTATGCATCACTCTCAATCTGCCACGCCTTTTTCATGCAACGAAAATGAAGAAGAGAAAATCCAGGCGAGAGTGATTTACGTCGACCACGAATTCAAGCGCATTTGCTTGGCGAATTCGGTCGGATACATGACCTTGAATGAAGAGAAAGCGGCGGATAGAGATGGAGAAGTTGTTAAAGGAAAAGTCAAACTTGCTGCTGGAGGTGGCGTTATTTTGGAATTCGGAGAAAATGGAGAGCTCGGCTGGTGCCCTAGACATAATCTCAGGTTAGACTTTTTCTTAATCTCGTCTCTCAATAAATTACTCAAAACGAAATTTTCTTTCCTCAAACCATTTTCAGTGAAAACCGAGTCGACGATCTGCTCTCACATTTCCCAGTCGGCAAAGAAGTAAAAGCGCGAATCATCGGCCACATGACTGGCGAACAACTGCACCTCCTCACCTTCCGCGAATCGGTAGTCGAAGCCGAGTTCTTCCGCTACGACTCGTTTTCAGCCACGCAAATCGTTCTCGGAAAAGTGTGCAAAGTCAACGACGCCGGCTGGGTCACTCTCCAGCTCGCGCCGCACTTGTATGGACAGATTACTCCTAACCACACGGGAAACAGCCGGATGTCGAAAGAAAACTTGGAAAAAAAGTACAAACTCGGCTCGTCTCATCGCGTCATGGTGCTGGACAAATCCTCTGATCGAGTCTTCCTCACCGCCAAAACCTCCATTTTGAAGACAAAGGGGCTGAAGCGATTCACGGATCTTGACGAGATCGAAGTAGGCGACATTTCTCTCGGAACAATTGTCAATGTCCACACTACTTCCGTCGTTGTCCAGTTTTTCAATAATATCAGAGCTTACGTTCCGATTTCGCAGCTCTCTCACGAGTTCATCAAAGAAACAAAAGAGAACTTTCAAACTGGTCAAGTTGTCAGATGCAGAGTGTTGGAAGTCTCCGCGGAAAGGGAAAATCAACTTGTTGGTTCGCTTGTCTTGGAGGAAAAGAAAGAAAAGAAGAAGGAAACAAAAAGTTCCGAAAAATCGAGTTTGATCGGCAGCGAGATAACAGTCAAAATCGACGATGAGCAGCCGCCAAATATGATCACAGGAACGACTGAAGACGGAACAAAAGTTACGCTTTCCAAAAACGACCTCGCTCTGGACCCACTTGTCGCTAGCTCGTTTTATGATCTGATCAGGACAAAGAAGGAGCAACTGGAAAAGGTGGTCGTCGAGACCAAATTGAGAGACAACGTCAAGGGAAGCAAAATTCAAGTTGTAAAAGCAGCGTCGACGAGGGGATGGACTCATAGATGCGGTTCGAAATTGGACGATTTGGAAGAGGGAAAACTCTTGCTCGGACAGGTGGTCAAATCGACGGAATATGGCTTCCAGGTAAGATATAAAAAGGCGGCTTCTTTTTTTTATTTTTTCATGCTTTCGAACTCGCGCACAGTTTTATAAAACTCTGAAACAGCAGCTTCAAAGTCCTTGATCACAGCATTTTTTCGCATAACTTCGTTAATTTTCGTCAATAACTCTGGAGTCGTCTTAACATTCGTATTCGCAAATGGCCTAAAATGCGTGAGGATAACAAATTTGACATTTTTTGACCTTCCAAGAGCTTTTGAAACTGTTCTTGCTGGTTTGGGAGGTTTGACTGGTTTCGTGATGGTTTGGTTTTCTTTTTCAATCGAGAAGGATGAGTCTATTGTTTTTTCAGCCTCGCGGAATCCCTCGTTGATGATTTCCTGCCACGCTTTTGTGTAATTATTTTGCTCTTATTTCGAGTTTAAGCAATTTTCTCGTGCCATAAACGATTTTTCTGATAAATAATTCAAAACTCTGACTTGGATAGTTCTCGGAAGTTCATTTTCAGTTGGCATAGAAGGGGGATGCTTAACTTGGGGAAAGATGACTTCACCTGCTCTAGCGCAGACGGATGGATTTTTAGGTTTGATGAATTCGGTGCTTGTTCGGGTTCCGAATCGTTTTCTGATGTCCTGAGAGTTACGGTTAGGATCAGATTTAGGTCTCTTTAGGAGCAAGTATGGAGCATTCCCCTAATGATCGACCATTTTTTACCTTGACAGATCCAGGATCCTCATAGTTTATTTCCGTATTTTCTGGATTCATTCTTTCTTTTCCTCTTTCTCCTTCTGAAAATTCTTCTGAATCAATCTTCACCTTTTATTTCTAAAAATAAAAATCGCCCGTGAGAAAGTTTTCTTTAATTTCCTGTCTCGTGCCTTTTCTCCGTTCTTGAGGGTCCTCCACTTTGAACACTAGAACGTGCGCCTGATTGACTCAGAATAATCGATACGCGAAAATAAGTAGAAAAAAGTAGAAAGCGAAAAATTAAAAATTTATCTTGTCTAATCTCGAGCCCGTTCTTTTCGGGATATCGGGATCTGCTAGAGCTGATCTGGCAGGTAGAAGACAAAAAGCATGAAAGGCGATAAGCCTGATCCGTGACAAGGGGAAATGGATTATCCAAGCGATTGAAACCGAATGAAGGTCAGAACAAGGCATCGTGATAATGATTGCTTATCAGTAGTTTGTTCTTTTTATGGTCGTCGTGATTGTTCATAATTTACGAAGCATAAAATGCGTAAATAATACTTGCGTGTTGCTTTACTTCCTGGTATCTTTACTTTATCAATTGATTTTTAGAGATTAATAAAGCTGATACTTGTATACTGCCGATCAATAAATGTTATCAAGGAAATATACAGATCTGATCTGCAAGTACACTAGTTACAACAACATCGATTTCCTTAAAGGTCAAAGCTAAAAGATTTTATTTCTACATACAGACGAACTATTGATTGTAAGATCTCCCATTTCTTACCTCTATTTTCTTTGAACAGGAAGAAATAACTAATTTTTATACCTTCCCTACCTTTTGAAAAAAATCCTCTGTTTCGCCTAACTGTTCTTCTGACATGCGCGAGAATAAGTAGTCTGAATGATCATCTGAATGGCTCTGAAGCCCGGAGCCAAGTCGTCGGAGAAGCTCAATTTGGATTAAAATTGATCCTCTTTGGCGAGCAATTCTATCTCCTCTTTATTTGCTTGCTCCTCATTCATTTTCAGACGGAAACAACTCTTAATTGTTTTTTGTTTCTCTTTTGCTTCTGATTGATTATTTTCCGATTTCAAAGGGCATTTTAACTTTTCCATGAGAAAGTTTTAAATCCAAAATTGGCGCTCTTGTTAATCCCTATAAATCCTCGATGGTTTTCCGAAGAAAAAATAACGATTTTCATGATCTTTTAGCTTCAATTCGGCGGGCGAGTCCGGGGATTCCTTTCCCGTTCAAATATGGTCGAGCGTTTCATCCCCCACCACGACGAAGCAGCTGCCATTGGCGATACAATTCTCGCCAAGGTCATTCAAGTCAACCCTGAGAAGAAGCGTTTCTTGGTGACTACGAAAGAAAATGAGATGACGGATCTGCCAGAGTACTTCTCCGAAAGCGTGATTTTCGAAAGCTATCAGAGCGAATTGAACGATTTCATGGAATACGCAGGAATGAACATTCGATTTGGCGACGCTGTTCTTTGCAAATACGTCGTCAAGTGCGAGTACGAACGCGCCGCGGGTGATGCCAACCCGCTGGTCGAGTTCATCGGCCAAGCAAAGGGATTTACCGCGAGAATGGTCGGCGGAGCTGAAAAAGACGGAACCACAACAACTGCGCTAGCGAAATTTGTCGGATTTGGGGAAAAGAATGAGCTGCTGTTTGTCAAGTCGAAGTTGAAAAAGGAAAGGTTTTTTATTGCTTTTTCTTTTATGTTCAGTTCTATATTTTCGGTTTTTTACTGGGTCGGCGGCTTGTAGCGGGACTTGATTTAGTACTCGAACCCTAAATTTCGAGGAAACAAATGATCAATTGTAAGAACTTACCGTAGAAGTAGATCTTGAAGAATTTTTCATCTTTTGAATTTCTTTTCCAACTTTATTCCACGCGCTCGAGGATGATTTTCGACCCTTATCGCCGGATATTTTCGTCCAGTAGGTGGCAATATTCGATTTTGTATTCTAAGACCTCATTTAATTTTATTTCCTTACTGTGTTTTCATACCAATTCTGACAGTCGTTTCTCGATAAGTTTTTGTAGCGGTTTTTCCTCGGGATTTCTTGACCAGAGTTGCCATTTTGGCACGTTCTTTTTCTTCACTTATCATGGTTCTTATAATTCTTTGGTAAGTTAAATCTGAGTCAAACATCTGTTTTTGAACCGGTGCTATGAGGAAGAATTCTGTTGAAACTTTTATAAATTTCTTCATTTTGTCAAACGGTTGATTTTCTTCCAAGTCCGCAAGCCCCACAATTTGCCCGCTTTGATCAATCAAATCGACTGAAAATATTTTTTTCTGCGATTAGTTTTACCTACATGAATCAAAGCCAAAGAGTCTCGCAAGCTCTTCGAAATGCCGGACAACGAATCTAACTTTGCAATTCATGTTGACAAAGAAAAGCTCTTCCTCTGAGCTGATCCAAATAAACGGCCGGATTTCGATGTTGTCCTCCGCATTTTCGAATATCTTTGTGTTCACTTTTTCATGGCTACTGGAAGTGCTCTTCATTTTTGATTCATTATTTTTCCGTTTTTTCGATTAGCCGCTCCGCCCAAATTGATAAAAGAAGCTATCGTTTTGCAAGTGAAACAAAAGCGCTGCTAGAACAGTGAACAACCATCTGACTTTACTGAAACAACAAAAAAGCAAAAGCAAAGAAAAACCTCGAAAAAGCAAGACAAAACGACTTTAATCCACGACGGCCCATTCCTACGCGCCCTCAATTTCAACGGCCATCCGGCGATTTCGTTCTCCCGGCCAAGTCTTCTCTGCCGAACGGAGCAGATGAGGCTCTTTACTGACGTCGAATTTACTTCGAAATCTGAAGTCAATGGAATTCATTTCGGTACTGTCAAGGAAATCAAAAGCGAATCGCCTTCGGAGAAGTCGGAAAAGAAGGGAAAAGCATGGGGAGCGACGAGCGAGGATTTGAAGGAGGGAGATATTCTTGATGGAATCGTTTTCGGAATTTCTTTCAAGGTAAAGTTTTTCTATTTCCAAACGGAATCGGGAATTCCCCGAAATTTTTGGATGAATCTTAACCAGAATTCAGGGTGTCCTGGTCTGTGTTGGCCGAGAATGCGTGGTTAATGTCCCGTTTGGAAAGGTGACCCCTTATTTTATGCCGAAAGACAAATCTGCCGAGATCTGCAAGAAATACTTCAAAAAGGGAAAACCCGTCAAGGTCCAAATTTCCGTCCGATCGAAAAAATCTCTTCAGGTTCGTTTTCCGCTGTTTCTTAAACCTATCTTATCTTAGGCCAGTATGGTTGGAGACTACATCGATGCCAAAATGGAAAACTTGACCATTTCGACAAAAAGAAAGAAAGAAATCGAACAGACGGAGGAAAAGAGCGAGGCGCCGAGAAAAGCGATCAAGCTTGACCTTCAAGAAACGAAGGAAAAGATCAAGGAGGAACCAAAAAGTCTGCTCGATGCGGCGGAAATGGATCTCGATTTTGATGACACGGTGGCGAAAGAGGTCGAGAGAAGATCAAAGAAACCACAGGAACGGATACAGAAATGACCTTCAACCCTTTTTTGTGGGGCCTAACCGTGTGAATCATTCTTTAATCCATCAACAAGACAACGGAGGAGCCCCAAGAAAACACCAGCAAAGCCCTCTCTTTGGAAGAAATGGAAGATAAAGCACGGGAAGCAGAGCGCGAAATGGAAAAGTCAAAGCTCCCCGAAGACGTGTCCGGTTGGGAGCGTGCGATCGTTGCTGCTCCGAACAACTCAGAAATCTGGCTTCGTTATTCCGCTTTCCACATTGCTTCGGGAGAAATTGAGAAGTCGAGGATGGTGATGGACAGGGCGCTGAAGACGATTCATTTCAGAGAAGAGGATGATAGATTGAACATTTGGAAGGCCAGACTGAATTTGGAAGCACTTTATGGGGACAAAGAATCTCTACAGGTAAAACTCTTCGACGATCTCAGTCAATGAGTGTATTCTAGAATCAATTCAACGAAGCGAAAAAGTGCAACGACGAACGAAAAGTCTACCACGCCGTGATCGGAATTCAACTTGACAGCAGTAAATACTCCAGCGCCATTCCTATCCTCCGCGAAGCTGTGAAAAAGTATCCTGAAGATGTTGAGGTGAGCTTATTACAGTTATTTTCACATATACAGCAGTTTTTAAATAAGAACAATTTTTTCAATTATAAGTTGATTTTGAGCGGCTAAAAACGTGATTCCTCGTTGGGCTTTTAACACCCAATGGATTTCCGTCTGCCAACCAAGATGTTTGGGTGAGCTCATGTTCGGCCAAATGAAGAGTGTTTTTTCGCGTTCTGCGTTTTTCTAGAGCTTCGTGAACTCGGATATAGATTTCCTTTCGTAGCCAGGCGAAAGCTTTTCAGGGCGGAAAAACATTCTTTTGATAAAGAATACGAAATAGTTTTAAGTAACCCGAGAAGTGCTGTTTTCCGACCCTATCCTTCTTTTATTTTTATATAATCGGAGTAAAAGCATCTCGAAAGATACCCCCAGATCAGCTGCGGGAACTTATCATCCTCCATCGAAACCCAAGCTGGCGCTTTGTAAATATTCTTTCTTTCCCTCGAGCTTTTTCTCTGAAGAGTTCTTCTTCTTTCCAGACCCACGGTTTTGCGGAAATTGTGCGTCAATTGAAAAATAAAAATCAGGCCAAAAATAAAGCCCAGGGAATAAACGGCAAGAAAAATTAACAAAGGAATTATCACATTCCATTTTGCGTAATATTCTAGGGTTGGCTGGCAGCCCTCAGTGAAACACACGTCTTTAGGGCAGACATCGTAGACGGATAAGATTTGCTCGCCGCGTTTCGTGCATGGGCGGTACATCAGGCCGAAATTGATGTCCAGACTTGTAATGAGCTCACACGGAGAGTTCGGGGAGTAAGGAGACAGGCGAGCGCTTCTGGTGTCCAAAAGGTAGTCATCGTAACTGTACGATGAGGAAGATGAATCATCGGTTTTGGAAGAGCTAAAAAGTGTTAATTTGAGGGTATATTACGGCACTTTTTATGTTTTGTGCCTTTTTCCTAATACATCTGGCTCACATTTCAAGATTATTGGTTTCGTTGATCCCCTCTTCCTCAAAATTTGATTCCTCTGAGTAATAACTGTACGCGCTCTGCCCTTCCATCGGCAGTGGCGACTTCAACTGCGGCTGGTGCTCCAACTCATCTAATTTATCGTGAATTTTTTTGAGATCACTTTTTATTTCAGGGTCGAGAATCATTTCCGTAATATAATCGCCGCAGTAGTCAAGTCCGTTGTAAAAACCACAGCATTTGTTGGCTTCTTCGAATTTCTTTGTCCACGCGGACCGGCCGAGTGAATAAATCATCCAAAGTTTTTGAAAGTTTTCTCCAGCAGTTCTCATGATTCTCGCCGAGTCGGAGATGAAAACGCTGTAGTTAACGATAGCGATGAGGGTCATAAAGGCGGTGTAGATGGAATAGACGATCATTCCTGAGTAGATTCCTGTGAAAGTGGCGACTACTCCTATTGAGTTTAGGACTAAGTTGGCGATTCCGACTGAGCGGATGGCTCGAAGCCCATCGTCGAATTTGAAACGATAGCTTCCTATTACAAATTGAATACTTTCGAGTTCTTTTTCGCCCAAGCTTTTTATCGATTCGCTTTGAAGAACAACATTTGACCAAATGATCATCGCGATCGAAATAAAAATCCCAAAAGCTTGAAATTTATAAATAAATCTTTTTCTTCGTGAGTACGGATCGTGATGCCTCTTCTTGTGCGCGTAAGATCCCGCTTTTTTGAATTCATAAGGGTTTTCAATGATTTCGTCGAGCTGCTCTTCATCTTTTTCAAAACCAACGATTCGGTTGAAGCTTCTTGCAAAAGTATGAGTCCGCGAGAGCGTACGCCTAATGAGGCTGGAACTTGATAGTCGAGATTCCGGACGGCTTTTCTTCTCACGCGCACTCGGTGGATTTTTCCGCGGCCGAGCGATGGGGATGAATGAAACTTGTGTTTTTCGATTTAGTGAATCGAGTCTTGATCCGATTGGATCGAGGCTTTTGTTGAGGACATCTTCGAAATCCCTAGAAAAAAACTTAGATTATTTTCTTAGATTTTTCTAGTGAATTTATCATCATGGAAAGGTATATCTTAAGTGTCATGATATAATTGCTACCTACGATCTTTTTTTCATTTATTTTAATCTATGATTCAATTTACCAGTCAAAAGCTACCCCGTCATGGGGTAGGTACACCGGCTCGGAAAATTGCCGTAAAAGATCAGAGTAGTCTTGAGTCTGCGTCATAAATATTCTCTTTCTTTTCTCATTCGAATTATCACTTCGTATTGGTACTTTTGCTATGCGTGCCCAAGTTCAATCTTTCGCCAGAAAAGCTTATCAGCTCTTTTGGGCACACACTTGGATGAGATCTTGATTTATCAAAGAAAGAGGTATTTTTTGAGACTGAAGCTCGATTATCTTGTGTTTATTTTCAAAAAAACTAAAAAAATACACTAATTTCTTTACCCTTCATCGATGAATCTTTCCTCTTCTTCCATAACTTTGACTTTTTCTTTATTTCTCCATTTTTCTCATTCGCGTTCCCTCGTTTTAATCGTAAAACAAATCCGACTCTCTCCCAATCCGTCAGACTGCGTCCTAATAAGCCCTCCTCTGTTTCTGGCAATCGACAGTTTTTTATTATAAATTTATCACAGCAAACAGCCTCGATAAATAATATCTTTCATTCTTCGTCTCGAGTTTTTTTCACGCGCAAAAAGTAAATGAGTTAATTACTCACAAAGAGGCTCTTTCTCTTTCGCGAAAATTGAAGCCTCTTGAATTTAGTAGTCGCGTGAGTATTTTTTCTTTGTCTCGGCTTATTTTATGGTTTGATGATTTTTATAAAAAAGAGCTAAAAACTTTCGCGTCTGGAATTTCGTTGCCAAGGGTTTAGCCATTCTGAGTGATAGATCTTGCCTGGAGGCATGATAGCAAGCTCATTCATGTATATTTTATCGGCTAGGGGGAATATTAATATTGCTCACTTTTTAGAAAAGTCGTGAGTGTCGAGATAATGCTGAGAACTCTTCTGATTATATTTTTTAGCTCTGGGCAAAACTTGGCCGATGCCAAATCGAAGCCGGAAATCCTGAAAAAGCTACTGTCACTCTTCAGCGCGCGCTTCAAGCTAACAAAGCCAAGGTACTATACCTTCTGTTTCCAAAAATTAAAATCCTCCCTAGACACATGTGATGATAACGCAAAAATTCGCAAAGCTTCAATTCGAGTTCGGCGATTTGGAAAACGGAAAGACGATTTTGGAGCAAATGCTGAAAGTGCATTCGAAGCGAGCAGACATTTGGGGTGTCTATGGAGACTTGCTTTTGAAATACGGCGATGGAGAGGATGCTAGAAGAGTCTTGCTGCGAGGAATAGAGGGCTGCTCCAAGTCACGTGGACGGTAAGACTGAATAGAAGAGACTCGCGTTCAAGTAAAAATTAAGACTTCATTTGATGAAACGAATGATCCACTTGGAAGAACGAATCGGGGACGAGCAATCAGCTCAAGAATGGAGGACGAAGGTAGAAAACGAAAAGACAAAGATGCCGAGCGGCGCACAAGTCAAAGAAGATTAAAAACCGCTTCTTTTTGGACTGTATTTAAGCGCATACTGAACTGCACATACGATTTTAAAAAACGGAAAAATAAAGAACGAAGATATCCTCCTACATTCATTTTTTTTTGTTTTGTTTGTTTATTGAAGAATAAATGAACTCCCAGCGCTTTTGCTTCCTACCTTTTCTACTTATCCCTGGAGCTCCCAATTGTTGAATATTGATTCTACCAGATTGTAGCTCATCGTGTAGTTGCTTTCTTTTCGATCTTGAGCATCTTTGAGCCAGGCTCAAAATGATTTTCTTTCATCGGATTGTTAGGATGGCATTTTAATTTTTATTTAGAAGAGAAATTATTCAGCAATTTATATTTTTTCGTTCGTAATAATGGGTTTTTAAGCGATCGCGTTGTTTTCGGAGAACTGTTTCAATATCTCTTTGACTTTGAGTTCCGTTTCCAAGTCTTCTTTCGCTTTTTGACTGAATTGGACTTGAGGGAAAAATCCTGATGCGGCCGCGTATATAAGTCTGTCATCTTTTCAATGGTTTTTGATAATGATTTACACGAAAAAAGGCTTGATCAGTCAATCATGACTAGGGTTGGCAAACTATTCGAAGGAAACTCTGGGGGCCGAGACCTCTAAGCGAATCAGAAGTCAGTATATTTTTGTCGTCCAATAAGAACCCCTTATTTCTCGCCAGCTTTTGTAAACCCTAGATAGCGACTCTCAAAACCATTCCTTGAATGACTGGGCTAGTTCCACTCAATGCATCCTTCGAATTATGATTTGCAAAGAGAAATCTCTTGAAATCTCTTGGAGAAATCTTATCCGAGTCAAAAATCACAACTCGCTCTGGAACTTCAACACCCGCCTTTGCACGCAAAATACCAGTGAAATAAATGTCTTCGATTCTGAAGCTGCCCATTTCGGTAACTTTCGAAACTTGGTGGATTTTTTCAAGAGCTTTTCTGTTTAAAATTGCGCCCTGGCCATTGCAGTACTCAGGAAGACGGATTAAGGGTGGGTATTCTGATTGTGTGATATTGTACTTTTCTGTATTTTTGGCGTTGTGATTCCATCCTGTTGGTCTTAATTGGAGTATTGAAAAGTTTTCGTGATTCAGAAAATTTACCTTAGGCAGAAGATTTGGCCTCTTTCATCTCCCAAAGCTTCGTGAACAACTCCATGCCCGTCTTTGTCCGAAAAATTTCTCAGGAAAGGAATTTGGATATCTGTCTTCACATCTGAATTGTCCTTGAGGAATGGGAAACCTGTTATCGTCCTCTTAGACAATGTATTCAGTCTTTCCCAGCTGACTTTCTTGATAATTTGATGCTCAAGTTCGCGATTGTTGATGATTGTATCCGAATCATGAAAGACGAAATAGAGAACAGAATCGCTACAGTAAGTCGTAGCGAAATCGTACATGCTCTGAGTTTTGGTCGGAAGGTTGTTGTAAGTGTCGACGAAATCGGCAATGACAATGTCTTGGTATTTTTCAGCTTCTTCGCGGAGATAACTGTCTTCTCCAAAAGCAGATCCATCGGAGTCAGATCCGAGCATGAAAAAATAATTTTTGGCCTTGAACAATTCATCGGATTTGAACATTCGCCGGGTTGCGAATCGCTCCATTACTTCGTTTCTCGCTTTTTTGGATAATTATCGATGTGGCTTCATTCAGTTTGGCAAAATTTTCACTTTTGCTATTTTCTACTTCGACTTCATATTGCAAGCTTTTAGAGATCATGAAACTTATAGGCTATAAGTTATAGCCTATAAGATCCATATCAACCTACCTATAACTTATAAGTTATCTATAGGTCTATCTATAGGTCTTTTGAAATAACTGTTGATTTGATTCAAGAATCCGCTCCAGAGTATCGCAATGGTTTAGAAGAGTTCATCAACGATGATTACCGGTAAGCTCACAGGTTATTCATAGGTTGTATCAGCTATTAAGCCGCTTCATCGAAGAAATTAATGAAATGAAAAAAAAGTTGGCAGAGCTTTTATCGCTTTCAAATCCCTTACGATCACCATTTGAAATAAACAATAAGAAAAAGAAAAGAGTCTTGTTTATCCAATCCTGTTTTGATCAAATAGACGAATTCACTTTCAGCCTCGTTGCATTTTGTCTTCAAAATATATTCCGGCAAAAAGAGGAACCCAATGTTTTCCTTTTTCGGGACATTCTTCTTGTACTGCGGAGCAAGCTCATCCGAAATCATCCAGTAGGTCAAATTTGACGCCTGAATATACTCCGGCATCTCGTGCTTGTAATACGAACCAAATTGAGCTCGTTCGTTCGCGATGACTGTTACGGCGGAAGAGAGGGGAATGATCTTGTGAGAACGAGTCAAGAACTTTTTCGCAGCGGTCAAGAATTCTTTCAGAAGATAGCGAGTTTCGCTGGGCTGGAATTGTGGCTTGACAACTGGTAGTTTCGCTCGAAGTTTTTCAAGCGAAAGAGGGTCGAGTCCAAGAGCTTCTGGCCTTCCGCAGTTTCTGACGCAGACAACTCCTGAAGACTTGATCGAATCCATCAACAGCTTGATATTTTCTTTCTCCATGGACATCTGGGCGGATTTGAGAAGCAGAATGTTTGAATCGATCCTTTTTTCGGGCAAAAAACGAAGCAAGTCGAGCGGATCTTCTTGAATTTTCAAGTCTCGATGAAAGTTAAAAATATGATCGGGAGCGTAAGCCATTTCGATTCCAATTGTACTGCTTACTTTGTTGATTACATTCCAGTCTTTCCTCGCTGCTTGTTGAGTGATTGTTGTTCCTTCAGTGATAAACAGCGTTTTGATTTCAATGCCGAGGTCGTCGCCGATTCGTCCGTATTTTTCGCGAAGAAGACCGCAAAATTGCTCGTTGACCATTTCATAGTTTTCAATTGTCGGAATTATTGGAAAGACAAGAAGAAGCTTTTCTTTTGGACTTTGGCTTTTTGAAGCTTCTGGAAGAGTTGTTCTCCAGCAGAAACTGGTGATGAAGGCGAGAAACCATCCTATTGGAGTGAGATTGTGGTAGAGTTTTCTAAGCATTTCTCTTTTTACGAAAACCGGTGAAAAGACATGATCAGAAAATAGAAAGAGAAAGGAAATGCAATTCTTAGTACGACTGTGAGAAACTCCCGCGGGGCACGATATAGAACTTGCGGATGATCTGTGGAGAGATATTCGGATAAAGTTTTTTATAGAAAATACAGATGTTCTCCAATTTTCGGTTTTATAAAAATTTAAAATTTTTTATTATATAAAATAATTTAGCCTGCCAACGCCAAGCGTGCCAAGCGTGTTTGCAGCGGAAACTGACCTCGATATTTCCACGTAAGGAGGTTTTTTCATAAAGTGCTCAAGATAGATCCATCTTGGGTTGCATCTGCTCCGCCCTAAACTGAATCCTAACCCAAACTCGAGTCCGGACGCAAATCAAGAGCCAGAGAAGAGCCCTCTCCCGAACCCTGATTCTAAACCAAGTGCGAATCCGTCGGATTCAATTCGAGCCCAAATGCGACTTTGAACTCAACCCAGAGAGCATCCCTGACTGAATGATCGGAATGACTTGATAAACTCAAAAATGAAAGAAAAACAAAATAATGAAAACCTGTCTCGAGTGCTTTCAAAACGTTAGGTTGGGCCTTCTGGCACGCTTGGCGTTGGCAGGTTAAATTATTTTATATAATAAAAAATTCTTAAAATCGATAAAAATATGCTCAGAGGGGGGCGAGTAAATAATTTCAGAAGTCAATAGGCTCATTTTATGTTTTGACTTATTTGACAAATGTCAAATTACATGTCGAAATTTCGATTTTTCCTTCCTGGTAAAAATCCCTTCCTGGTAAAACTATTTTTCTTTACTGAACTGCACAAACGATTTTATAAATATATAAAATACATTCGTTATTTTGGTTTTGTTAGTTTCTTGAAGAAGTTATGAACTTCCAGCGCTTTTGCTTCCTACCTTATCTACTTTTCCCTGGAGCTCCCAAACGTTGAAAGTTGATTCTACCAGATTGTAGCCCATCAATGATGGGCCATCATGTAGTTGCTTTCTTTTCGATCTTGAGCATCTTTGAGCTAGGCTTTCGAAAGTTGGGCTTTGCCGTTGGAGACTCCAACTTGGAGTACTTGTACAAAACGGGAAGGAGGTGCTTCCTTTCTTCTTGAAAAAAGTTCAGAATCTGAACTTCAGATACAGCTAGACAAATTGTCCCGGGTTTAGGTGTTTTGGAAGATGATACAAACTGTATGTTACATGTACATGTATATACCACTTTTGAGTTTCGGCCAAGATCTAGAGCCCTAGCCTGGTGATTGGACCCTTAACCAGCAAAGTCTCTACCTTTTCGTTTTAGAAGTAGCAAAAGCTGTTGCTTGATTGCAGCACATTTTAGTTGCTGTCTGGCGAAAACGACTTTCCATTGCGTTATTTTGTTAGTCTTTTCATCGAATGACACCCAAATCGCTGACTTAACCTTGCTAACCAAGTACTTGTTATGATAACATTCGCGATGTCGCGCTGTTTTGGAGAGTACCAAATTGGCTTACTTGCGTTTAGAGCAGCATGACACGAGACAAGAAACAAGCGCGTACTTATTGTGTGGCAGATGAACTTTAGAAAGATATAATCTCCAGACCTAATAATCTTCCATGAAAGCTTGCAAATTACGACCAGTGAAGAGGTTCTCTGAACGGGAGCAAGACTTGCTTCGCTGGCTGGAGCACGCTCACTTAGACTTTTTACTCACTTCAAGTTGGACTCTCGCTTATTCTAACCTTCCTCCTTTTTGAACTCGACGGTCTTGTTGCCTACAAGACTTAGTGTCTTTAAGACAAGACAAAATTACGGTTTGCCTCTTGTACTCACTCTAGAAAGTGATCTGATGGTTACTTAGGGTTCCCTTCGGAAAATACGGACAATCAAAAAATTATAAGGTTCATATGTGATTGCGAATTTTAGAGACTGGTTAAGGGGTGCGAGGTGTGCGAGGGCAGGGGCTCCCTATCAATCTACTCTTGAAGGTTGAAACATTGACTCACCCACATAAATGATACAAGTGTTTAAAAATTTGGAGGATTCCTTATTCTGAAATGACAGAATAAAATTATTTTATGTTAGCTCAGCTCAAAAATTTTCAAATAAGCCCCAGTTCAGCCAAGCTCAATTTGTTGTAAAAAAGAAACAGCTCAGCTCATCCATGGATTCTTTAAAATGTGCCGAAGAATGTTTGTCCATATATCATCAATCCTTCGGTTCAAGACAATTCTCAACTAGCCGAAGATGACACAAGGGGAGCAAGTTAAAGATTGAAATAATATTCAGATAATTGACGTTTTTGCAGATCTCGGACGCGAGCACACTTAGCTCGGAAATCTTTCCAATTATTAATTGGCCATTAAAGGATTTCGAATTAAACTTTAGAATGCATCATTTCGAACCACCTTATCGTGAAGTCGACAAAAACAGCAAAAAGTTTAGTTGGCGCCATCGTGCTCAATAGCGCTGCATCAAAAGTCAAGTGCCATAAAAACGAGACCGGGAGGGCAAACTAAACACGCTCAGATCGTAATATATTTATTAATATATTTTGAGCCTGAAGAAAATGAAATTATTTGCCTTTTTTACCATCACTGCTGCCGGACGCACCCGCCGAAATGTATCAACTCGACCGAATAATCCTCTGACAGCGGCTTCTCTCAGCAATAGGTCAGGTAGTTCGTGCAAGGATTTTGCCGTTCCTGAAGTTTGCTGTACCAATGGGGACGACTCCGCATGCAACCCAGGCTCTTGCTGGTGCGACTCTCTCTGCTGCGGCTACGGCGACTGCTGTGCCGACTACGACGAGGGGCAATGCGCCGCACAACTTGGCACCTGCTTCTCTCAAAGCGGCACAACCAGTTGCCAGAGCGGCTTTTACTTCGACGGCAGCGGCTGTTCGGACACCAACGAGTGCGAGGACGGTACTGATAATTGCAACGACGTAACAGAAGTCTGCAATAACACCGCAGGCAGTTACGAATGCGTATGCGCATCTGGATACGAGGCAAGCTCGGGCGGTTGTACTGACGTCAACGAATGCGTAGCGGGTACTGATACTTGCAACGATGTCACAGAAGTCTGCAATAATAACGCAGGCAGCTACACTTGCTCTTGCGCAGCCGGATACGAAGCAAGCTCCAACGGTTGTGTTGACGTCAACGAGTGCGTAGCCGGTACTGATACTTGTGACGATGCATCAGAAGTCTGCTATAATACCGACGGCGGCTTCACGTGCTCATGTGCATCTGGATACGAAGCAAGCTCCAGCGGTTGTGTTGACGTAAACGAGTGCGTAGCGGGTACTGATAGATGCAACGATGTCACAGAAGTCTGCAATAATGTCGCAGGCAGCTACACTTGCTCGTGCGCAGCTGGATACGTTGCCAACCGTGGTGCCTGCGTCAAGTCCACAACATGTCTTGAAGACACGAACTTCGGTGATGTCCTTGTGTGGGACATTCAAAGTGGAGTGGACAAGCCCGCCCCCACATCATATTTTGAGTTTGAACTCGCGGATTTTGCTGGCAACACAGAAGATTGTCAACGAGAATGCGCTAATCACGCTGGCTGCTACAAGGAACGGGCTTTCAAAATAGAGTGTTTGATTGAGATATAAACAGACGATCGAGGTACCCGCTGAAAATTTACGAAGGCGATATCGTACACATTGTTAACCAAAAATGAGTCCAAATAAAGCTACACCACGATGTCAACAATAACGTTTGCGAGCTTCGCGGAAACGAAGTTGACTTCTCAGGAGCTGGAAACTACTTTGCGCTTTCTGGAGAATCTTGCGACACCGGCTATGTATGGACAGAAAACGTTGCTGATGCCGTTTTTTACTGTCTTTTCTGGGTAGATCCGGACCAGACTCCAGAGGAATTTCTCGAGTACCTCAACACCTACAATCCTACAGAGTGGTATACCTATACGACTGAATCGTACGCCTATTCCGAAACATGGAAATACAGTGTACCAGCAGACACAAGTCATCTTGATGACTACTACTCCAGCTACTACTACTCCAGTTACTCTTCAGAGAATACAGTTTGGGTCCAATTTCATATGGTTTACCACGACCGATATCAAGAGTCTTCTTCTTCGCGAAATCGCCGTTCTACTCAAGAAACGCTCGATGCCGTTCAAGACAGCATTGCCAATTTCCAATCCTCCCTCGACGCCGGAAACGCGACTGTTGCTCAAACAACAGATGCCACCGTTAATGTCGAAGAAGTCGCTCCAGTTGCCGATCCAATGGACCCGAACAATCAGGCTTGGGAGAAGATCGCTTCAAAGGCCGCAGAAATTTCCAGCCGTGTTGAAGATTTCTACGCTGCTCTTCCTGGTCTCGGCAACAACTCGGTTCTTGGTTCCAAGAAGGCTTACCAGTTCAACCTCTTCTTCGATCAGATGAGCCTTTTGAAGGAAAGGGTCATGTATTTTTATTCATATTATCGTAACAAAGAAATATTTTTCTTACAATAATTCATTTATGCAAAAGCTTATTACCCTTTTTCAAAGAAAAAATCTTCCGCCACCGGATGCACCTTTCCTGCCGGCTCCAATGACTTCTCACAATTCGTCGCACCAGTCGATTCCAGCGACGTCTGCGAGGAAATGCAAGGGCTTTTTACTTCCCTTTCTACTTTCGTCGACTCATTCGTCTGTTTGAATGACGAGAAGGCGAAAGCTTCGAAGTTTTTCCACATCCTCCATCGCAATCGAAAGAAGATTTTCGAGAAAAAACTCCGTCAGATGAATTGTGGTAACCAATAACTTATTGAAGAAAACTCTCTCGCCGACAGACTATCAAGTATCATCACTTGACTTACCCCATCTTCGACAAACTATTTTCCCCCGAAAAATCATCCTTTTCTTGTTTCTCAAATCCTTCTTTTCTGAAACATATAATGTGCTGCATACATGTATTACATGTACTTCATCCGACATAATAAACGACATAATAATCATCATATCCAACCATACTCAATCAACTTTTCTTGTATAAAAATAGTTATTGCATTCGAGTAGATTTTATCCAGAAGCCTTCTTAGATGCAAAATTCTTGGCACATGCTAGATTTTTAAGATACTTCTTTTTATCGAGTCACAGAAAATTGCAGAATTTATGGAGCTTTCAGCGCTTTTATTTCCTCCATCGATTTCCCATACCATCCAGGCATCTTGTCGTGCTCTCCCATGTAACAGAACATCTCTCGATGCAGCGCTAGAATCAATTTTAAAACCAACATTATGAACAAACTAGAAACTTACAGTGGAAGATTTTTTCTTGACTGCCGCAAATGGACTTTTCGACTTTTCCCTGGAGTCCCCAAACGTTGAAGGTTGAGTCTACCAGATTGTAGCTCGTCATGTAGTTGCTTTCTTTTCGATCTTGAGCATCTTTGAGCCAGGTCTTAGAAAGTGGGGCTTTGCCGTTGGAGTGCTTGTATTCAGCGGGAAGGAGGTGCTTCTTTTCCTCTAGAAAAAAAGTTCAGAAACAATTTGACAAATGGTGTCGGGTTTTGGAAAATGGTGTTTTTACTCGATCATTTGTGAATTGGATGGTAAAAATGATAAATGACGGCAAAAATCAGTAAACTTACGTGTTGAATCTTAAATCAGGTTCCAATCAGGGCATTTCTTCCAATCAAATAATCATTTTTTTTATTTCAGCAAATCATTTCTTCTGTTTATTTTACCTGGTTTGGTAGTGATGTCAATGAACGAGCTCTTGATAGCCTTTTGATCCTCCGCGCTGAGCTCAAAAACGTTTTCCGACTCGCCAAGATCCGCTTTTTGGACACTTTTGATTTCGATCTTGAACTTTTCCTTCATGTACGGAACTTTCACCAACGACTTGCTAAATAAATAAAATATTGACTTTTCTATTCCGAATTTCAAAATTCAACGAATCGAGCTTACCTCATCGGAAACGCCACCCAGGAGTAAATGTCTGTCTCCATCGATCCTTTTGGCGCCATCATCGTGATAACGCCCGGCATCTTCTTTTCCATGTGAAATCGACGATGAACGTAAAGGCCGGCTTTTCCGTCGGTTTCTTTCGCGTGTTCTGAGTTTTCGTCATATTCTTCCATGGTGATAAGCTCGGAGTCTGAAAATTATATCGAAATCATATTGAAAATAAAATCGAATTAAATTTTTATGGCCTCATAAATCTAATCTTTTGACAACGCCCAATTTTCAAGTTCATCAAAAAAATTTTTTTTACTGAAACAAAAAAAAAACATAATTACCTGGGTCACTTGGTGCAATTTTCTCCACCATGGTTACATAATGCTGGGCGAGATTGTACTCTTCCATCGAAAAAGGCATCGGGATTTTGTAAATTTGTTTCACCATTTTTTCTCAATTAATTTCACGACTTTCTCGTTTTCTAAAAAAAGAAACTCAAGTTGAGCGAATTTATTTGCGGATTGGTCTGGGAGCATTTGCTCGGCAAACGAAATTGAAATGACAAGACAGGGTTACGCGAGTCCAAAACGAGTTCACTTTTTTCGACTTCTCACATCTTCTCTGTCGATTTCACAATAACAATTTTTGTTCTCGGGATTTTTATGATTTTTTGACCTTTCTTACTCTCAATTTTTCCTGATTTTTGTGTTTGATAATTTTTTTTAAATCTGATTCCGCTGCCATAAACAACGATTCGTACCACGCCTGAGGTGAAAGGATCGAAATGACCCCCTCGCTGGGTTTATTGCGAATTAGGTTTAATAAATTAGGCGAGAAAAAGTCTGAAAATGTGTGAAGGTGTATTTGGAGTTTGAAATGGGTCTTTGACATCTAATTTGATTTTTACTATTATTGATGATATTTTGAGAGTCGAATATGCACTGTGGATATTTGCCGGTCAAAAAAGCATGAGATAATTCCAGATGCTTTCTATCAAATTGCCAAGAAAAATATCTGCAAATAGAAATGAAATATTTTCTTATTTTGAGTCTCGTTTTTGCATCTCCAACAATCGATGAAAAAACAACCATAGTAAGGACTTCTTAATTTCGACAAGATCAAACTACAACTTTAAGCTAACACCGATGCAGATCATATTCTGATTCTCAATGCCTATTCAACAATAACTTACGGCCCCCAAGCCTTTTTGATCAATCTCGAAAACGACAAAATAAGAGAAACAAATGTCAATTTCAACATTATACTCTACGAAATCGACTACGCATGCTATGCATTCATGGGCGGCGAGCATTGGTTCCTCGGCGGCTATTACAACAATCAACTCATCGCGAAACTCGACCTTGACGAGTGCAGCATATACCGTCAGCAACAGCAACTGTCGATCCCCCATACTGATGGATTTTCCGGATCCTGCGCTGTCTACAACGATGCCGCTCATTTGTGCTTCGATGATCGGTACAAAGCAGTTGGCCCGAAGAAATGTCAAACTTTCGATGGAGAGAATGAATCTGTTCTTCCAGTCGAGTCGAATGCCGGACATGTTTCTGCCGCGATGGCGATTTATCAGGAGAAAATGTGGGTTGTTGGAGGATGCGAAAGCGAGGACCTCTCGACTTGTCACAATTCAGTGGAGTTTTTCGATGGAAATGCTTGGACTCAAAGGCAATTTACAAAATATTCGTCATTTTTCTCTCATATTATTAGCTCTGCGCGACTTTTTATAAATTCTCTGAAAGTGCTCGGTTTCCAGAAGCTATGATTCTTGCACACATTGTTTTGGCAGATGAAAACGGTTTGTATACAATTGCTGGTTGGCATGTTTCTCAGCGAGATGTAAGTTTTATATCCTTGATCAATTAAAAAAAATTGAAGGTTTATATGTTCAAAAATACGGAGTGGAAATTTCTCGGAAAGATGTCAGAGTCAACTGCAAATTCGAAATACTTTACTTCTGGTATCATCGCACCGGGGAGCTTCGCATATGCAGGAGAAAAGTGAGCGTTCTTTCCCCTTTTTTTAACTCAAAACTTTAGCTCGATCGAGAAAATTTATTTGAATGAAGAAAATTTTTCATCAACTGACATTGGAAAACCAGAGGATGGAAACGACATGCAGCTGGAATATGCAACGATGATTCTTGTGCATGGCCCTGTTTGTTCATCTTAATTTATGATGAAATAAACCAACTACTTGTTGAATAGCAGATCATCTTTTATTTCTTTCAAAAGTATTTTTGCTGAAATTTTTTTTGTCAATTTTGAGTTTTACATTCGCATTCGTGAAGAAGAACTGTTTCCATTGTGCGAGACGACTGACATCTGTCCATTAGGAGTTTGATGCTTTCTGGCTTGTTTTTCTGCTTTCGTCGCATTTTTCGATACCTGTGGCTAAGTTCGGCCGTGACCCAGGAGATCAGGATTATCATAAAAACCTTGAATAAATCATTATTACGTTTATAAGCAATAAATTTAGGAAACTTTCTTGAGAGTGAAACTCAAGTCGAAAAATCTGGCCTCTTATTGGCTGCGAGGCCGAATGCAGGCATTTTATTGGCTAAAAATTTTCATACCAAACCAAGTCCATAGACAATTTCTTCCCAAACATGCAGAACCACTGCCATTTGATTTCTCTTTCTCTGCTTCTTTTCAAAAGAAGCAAACGTCAAACAAAGTCGCTTCTTTTGTCTTTCCTACAAATCCAATATTGAATACAAAGTACTCTTTTTACGCGTCTTGTCACGCGCGAGCAATTATCAATCAAATCGCCATTTTTACGGTTCTGAAGAAATCGCAATTTCTCGTTCTTTCGATTTGTTACATTACTTTTTATTTCAATCCTTTTTTCAGATTTCGTCAGTTTTTCAAATAACAGTCAGCATTTTTCACGATTAACAATTTTTCCCGCACAGCATTTTCTTTTCTCTGTCTCCAAGAAGACAAATCGTCGAGGGTACTCCCCGCAGCAAGTTTTTCTAGCGCTGATTGTTTTCGGAGACTCGAGTTTTTCGAGCTCAGCGAAGCCGCCCCAGCTTCCAGTTGAAGGAGGACCTGCTCGACGGGAACAATCGGACAGTTGGGGAGTTACTTCCTGAAGTCGGGTTCGAAATAGAGCGACTTAAATTTGACAAAGAATTTGATTTATTTTTTGATTATCTTGAGCCCTTTTCCTGTTTGTATTCCTCTTCTTCATTCGCCAAATCATTCGCCAACTGAACATCACACTCGCACTGTGCCCATTTTTCAACAGATTCAAACTTCTCCCGCTTCGGACAGAAAAACTCCTTCTTCGTCAAGTTGTAGCAAAAAGTGTATCTTCCTCGGACAAATGCGAGTTTATCACTTCCAAAGTCTTTTTGGATGCATTCGAGGCAGCTGGAATAAGCTTTGTAGGCCGCTTCTCGATTAGTTTTTGGTTCTCCACGAGCAGGTTTGAGGGGGCGCAGGCGGCCGAAACATCCATCAGACCAGGGCAAGGTATAGTCGATGGAATTTGAGATGCCGGAAAAATTTTGCATGGTTTTCTGGGCTGATTTCTGAACGAGGTTTTGATAAAAAAGCTTGATGAAAAAAGTAACGAAGAACATACCCTTAATTTTGGAGCAAGAGTGTTCATATAAACAGTCGCATCGGCGATTTTCAAGTTCTGATAGTCCAGCACTTCTCCATTTTCCTTGTAAACGACAGTATAAAACTTCTCTCCAGTATAATTCGCTGGGTAAAAGTGCAGCTCCTCGTCTTCAGATGGTGAATTGTCATCGAGAGAAGCGATAAAATCCGGAACAACTGGATTTTCGAAGTTTTGTGATTCGCCAGGTCCCCCTGTTGGAGGACCAGTGTATTTTTGACCTCGAGTTAGGTCTTCTTCTGAAGCGCTTTTCCAAAAACGACTCTCGATTCTGCCAAAAAATCCGAGAAAAATACACAGTTTCATTTTTTCTTTTATTTTTTGCCATTTTTTGATTGATCCGAAGTTTATAAATTCCCGCCAGCGCGATTATGCGCATCAATTTCCTGGGCACGTGTGTTATTCAAATTTCCTCAGCGAAAATTAAACAATTTTTTCCTCAGAAAAACTTTTGAAGAAATTTAAACCGTATTTATTGCGACTGTTTTCTTTACTTTTTCTTGTGACTACAGCATTTTAAAGCACCATTAGCCCAAGCAAAGCGCGCTGCAGAAGATCTATCAGAACTCGGCAGCATAAATGATTTAAAACGATCGATACCCGTCAAAGCGTGCAAGATAATGGCCAAATCCCAAAGCCGGCTAAAAGAAGCAGCAGCAGACTCAACACGTGACAAGTCATTTTCATCCCCAAAAGGGCTTACCACCTTTTTTTTCTTTATCAACAGTTTCAAACCGCGCTGTTGAGAGAAAAATTTCAGTTGTCGTTTTTTTTTCTTGGAAAAGTCCCAAAAAGGAAATTTTAAAACAATAAAAGAAACAAAGATGCCAGATATGAGCGACCAAATTTTCCAGGTACAAGTTTCTTTTCAAATTTTTTCTCGCGTAATTATGTTTTATGACCGGCGTGAAAATTTATGTTCTTGATTTTTCGACACGAGACGTTAAAATTTGTCGAGAAAAAATAATGAGGAGATCGAAAATTTTTCCAGAAAATCTGAGAAAAAAAAGAAGGATTCAATCAGAAATCGACACTTTTGTATGAAAATTAAGGGGATAGACAAGAATAAGTGGGTTTTTACTTTAAGGCTAATACAGTAACACCCTTATTTTATTCGATGAAATAAAAGTTCGGAATCTTGTTGCTTAAAAATTTAGATATGTAAGGGTAGAAACCCCCTTTATTTCAAGTAATGCGTCGAAAAATGAAACAAAAATTAAGGTTATCGAGTTGGAAAAGGAAAATCAAGATGGAAAAATGATACTAGGCTGCTCTGTCGGTGGAGGAATCGACCAAGATGAATATCAAAATCCATTTAGCAAAGGAGACAGGTACTTATTTCATCGCTTTTGGAGCTTATTTAATTTTCAGTGGAATCTTCGTTTCAAAAATCAGAAGGCTAAGTCCAGCAGACAAAGCAGGACTTGAAGTTGGAGACAAAATTGTCGAGGTAAGATGAATAACTGACCCGTTTTGCCTATTTTTCAGGTGAATGGAAAACAGTTGACAAAGATAAGCCACGAAAACGCGCTGAAATTGCTGACAAATGACGCTGAGGAGTTTCTTGAGCTAAAAGTGATGCGAAATATGGTGACTGATGATCCGCGATTGATGATGAAACGAGCTGCTGTCGAATTCAAGGTCGCTCGCTCTAGCCGATTTATGGAGTAAAAAACTTTCTTCGATTCGTTTTTGCAATTTTACTTTGTGTTTTTTGATGTCACCTGCCACCTGCTTTTCTTCAAACAAATTAATTTCTTAATAAAATGAACATTAAGGACCCCCCCATCAAGATGAATTTGGTCAAAATTTTCTGTATTTTTTGGTCGTTTTGGGTTCTTTAGACAACGAGGAGAAACTTTTATGTTGAAATTTTTTCGCTGCTATAGAAATTTTTGACTAAAATTGGCTTTAAAAAATGAAAATTTGCATTATATTTTTTATGAAAATCCTTGGTTTGCTATATTTTCATTTTAATTAAGGGTATACCCATCTTAAAATGCATTTCCATCATAAAAACAGTCAGAAAAATATAAATTATATTATATAATCGAAGGCAGTTTTTTGAAGAAAAACTTAAAATTGAAATCTGTAAATTTGCCTTTTATTCGACTTATAAATTTTTAACGGGGCAGTCCTCCTTAAGTTCGTCGACCAAAAACTCTCAAAAGAGGAACGGTCGTAGCTTAGGGCCTTAACTTTATCCTGTAAAAAAATTAAGGGTATACCTCAACTAAAATCCTAAAAAAAACTTTCACTAAGCAACTTTACCTATAAGGGCCTGTATACCCTTAAATTTGTAATCAAGAGATTATCATAAGGGGAACGGTTGCAGCCGAGGGTTTGATCTAAAGGTAGCAAGTGAAAGTAAGGATCTACCTTAGACAGTTTCTGAGAAAAACTTTCACTAAACAGCCCCTTTTTCACGATTCTTGATGGGGGGGTCCTTAATGTCAAAAAAAATCCTTACGATTAAATTAGTCGCTCAAATTATCTATCACGTCAAAAACTACCTACTATTACAGTCAGGTCTTGCAATTGCGCGAACTGCAATTGCGCGGTTTTTGGCGAAAATCCCGAAAATTTTTGCATTTTCCTAAAATGCTTTTTTTGATAGTAAAAAGAAAAGAGGAGAAAATTCAATAAAATTGGCCCATTTTCAAAAAAAAATTGACGGCTTGCAATTATTTGGTTTTTGGCGAAAATCCCGAAAAATAAAACCGCCCATTTGCAAGACCTGACTGTAATCAGGAACTTTAATACTGAAATAATTTGTTTACATGAAATGAGGCACTTCCCATTAAAAATTTTTCGATCCTCTGAAAAGTTGAAAATTATACACTGACCTTTGGGCCCCGAAGCGCCGAGCCCTTTCATCAGCAGATTCAGAATTTTCGATAAATAAACCAGAGAAAAGCCAGAAAATCGAGACTATGAAAATTCTTTGGCCCCTCTTTACTGCAGTTCTAGCTCAAGAAGGGGCTTTTGAAGGAGATGAAGGTGTTTATGTCAGGTAGAGATATTCTGTCAAAAGAAGGTAAAACAGGACTTCTAGACCGGCGTTTGGACCAGAAATCAGAGGAAGAATGCAGGCTCCCCGGCCGACTTTGAGACCCGTTGGTGGAGGAAAACGACCGATCAAGAAAGTAGCGCCAAAGAAAGTTGCAAAGAAATCCCCAAAGAAAGTCATCAAGAAGAAGCCAATCAAAAAGGTGCCAAAGAAGAAAGTCCCTCCTCGACCGAAAACGACAAAGAAAACAACAACGACTACCACCACGACCACCACAACTTCTACGACAACGACTGAAGAAACAACAACAGTTCCAGCAACGACTACAGTAGAGACCACAGAATCGGTTGTTGAAGAACAGAGAGAAGTCGTCGAGCTTCCAGGAAATTGAATCAAATTTGAGCCAAGAATGAAATCAAAGCATTTTTGATCCAAAAACAGAGATCAATGAGGCAAAAGGCTGGAATACTTACAATCAGTACCCAAATAACTACAACAACAACCAGGTCCAAAATGTCGATCAATACATTACCCAGGTAAGATAACGGGGAATGAAATTATTCAATTGAATAATTTCAGACGGCGCAGGGATACGCTGCTGGAGATCCCCACTTTATGGTGGAGACAGAGGGCCAGCCGCCAATTTGCTTCGATTTCAACCCGCCTATGGATGCTGATTTGAACTTGTTTTCAGACCCAGAGAGTGGCTTGATGCTCACAGGAAATTATTGAGAAAATTTTTTGAGATTTTTACTTTGAACAATTTTCTTAATGAAAACAGCGACGTTGGAGGAAAATGAGAAAGGCGACGAGTTCATCACTCAAATCCACTTCCGATCGCCGGACGGCTCTTTTCTCAAATTCGGACTCAATGGAGTCATGGAAGAAGGCCTCGATGGGGAGCGAGGGATCGTTTCTGACCCTCTCACTGGGGATCAGATTTATGGAGACTTGAGTTTCTTCTCCAACTGGTATGACTTGTTATGGATGAAAAAGTGAGAGAATATCTTTAGGAATGAAAACGGGCTTCATGAGCATACAAAAGTCAAAGTCGAAAATGGACCAACTTTTATCGTTCGATCGAATCTGATCCACAGAAATCTTCAGGTGAGCGCTCCATTCTATATCAAAAAAATAACCATGTTTAGGTTGCTGTATCAGATGCAGCAGGCGTTTCAAGCCGAACCAAGGGCGTCATCGGCCTTTTTACCCGACCCAACGCCTATTTCGTCACAGAAAAAGGCCCCACAGAAGACGAAGAACAACTTGCCTCAGTTACCATCAAGTAAGATTTCAAGCCAAGTCAACCTTCAACTCAAAATTCTAGCGGACACGATTTCAACGCCCTCCTCCAGAGATTCCACCACACAGAAGCGTGCTGGGTTATTGCCGAAATGGACGCTTTGGATATGCTCGCGATTTTAGCTTGATAACTTTCTACCTTGCAAATAAAATAACACTTTTTTTTAAAGCAAGGTATTATTTGGAAGAACAGAGTTTGATTCAGAATTGAGAGGGTTTTTCAAGTTTCGATTTTCCCATCGCTCGTTCCAGTATCGCATGGTTAGGAATACTTTTTCACAGAAGTGGCATTCTTCAGATTTGGGTCGATCTGGTCCTTTTGGGCTTGTTTTCAGGGGAAGAGATTCGGATGTTTCGGAATTTTCAAAGATTGTCATTTCACTAGGAACTCAAAGTTATCGACAAAACCTTCTTTGGATATTTTACCTGATGAAACTTTTGTCAGCTCGTCGGGGCGTCAAAAATTTCCCCTCGGAAACCGACCAAATTGAAGTTGAAATTGAGGAAGATTTGATCTCTGACATTTTTTGTTGTCTCAGCTGCGGAATGAGCTCTCCCGTGAAACTGGATTTGAATTATTTACAGTGCTTGTGCATGTTGCAAGGGCAGAAAAAAGAATTCATTCAAGGGATCATTTGCATAATCGTTTTGTTTCTTGATCAAAAATAGGAAGACCATAAGCAAAGAAGAATTTTGAAATGCCTGCAAAATAATCATGGCCATATAAATGAACAAATAATAGAAGCGTTAACTTCTATCTTGCATAACTTACAGAATTTTTGAATTTGATAAAACAGTGCAGAAAAGTTGAATCAGCTGGTGGAGCGCGTCACAGATGACGATGTGCAGCAAAAAAGGTCTTATCGCCGCTCCGGCCAATCAGTGTGCCCAATCACTATCTGTCTGGTACCTAATCTTCTTTCCTTTCCAAGAGTTTTCCAAAAGAAATTTCTTCAAAGCCCTTTTTTCATAAAAGAGAAAAATGAGACCAATTTACAATGCTCCAAAAGTGGCCGAAAAGAAGGACAAAAAAGCAAAATCTTCAAGGTAAAAGCGACAACTAGAATCTTCTCTGAATGTTACTGTAGCTCATTTCTCCCTTTGCACATGCAGCACTGTATCAACATGTCAAAACAGCAATCAGACAAGACCTACGTCGCCGACGCCAAAAAATCAAACTCGAAGAACTCCTTCCGAGTGACGGAAAACCAAGGCTACAAGCAAGCAAAACAAGTAGCTGCAGAAACCAGCGTCAGAAATTATTCTAAAACGAAAGAAGAAGTGATCAAGACATTCAAGGGCGCGCAGAACTTGGGCTACGACAATCCGGAATTGCAGAGACACAAGAAAATTCAAGAGCAAGTTTCGAAGAATATTTACAAAGAGGATTATGAATTGGAAAAGGATGCGATTTATTATCCAGCGGATTGGAATCCAGGAAAGAGTTTGCATTTCTGCTTCACAAGACCCAATTTATTAAGTCTTGAACTTAGTTATTTGCACTGGGCAGTATCAACCATGTGATGATATAATTATTTATTACGCTTCGAATCCTCTTCCTCCAAGAAAATCCTTACGGCCGTCTTATGGTCTGTCTTTGAGAAATAATTCGTGCCCATTTAAATATTTAATAAGTAGAAAAACCATAACTGTAAATTTTTTTTCATTTTATTTGAATTTTTTGCACTTTCTGTCTAGTGTGAGAATAATTGCATCAATGTCAAAAAGTTGAAACCACCACTTCTAAATCAGATAAATCTTAATCTTAAAAAAATCTAAAAAAACAAGAAAAAGGAAAATTTAATCAATAAAAGATAAATTTCGCCAATTTTTCCAAATTATTTGGTCAAAATTTTTCAATCATCAATTAGTCAAAAATCAACTTGAAAAAGGCTATCAACAACAACTCGCCACGAAAAACGAAGAACTTTCTTCAAAAAAACGCTCTGAGCTCGCAAAAAACGACTACACTTTCAACGCCTGCGAGACGGAAATCTACAAGAACCAGAAGTCGAAGAAAGAGTCCGAGCTTCAGTACAACAAAGATTGGGAAGAATCGAAAGCGAAGATCAAAGGCACGACCGAAACCGTCGAACTCGCCCGCGTCAAAGAAGTAGCTCAAACGCAAAGCCAGCGAATTTACACTCAAAATGGCAAAGAATTTCTGAAAAATTACGATTTGAACAAAGGATTGATGAATCGAGGAGACATTGCTCACGATGTCAATTCGAAGAAAACGAGCGATGTTTTGAACAAGAATTACAAAGCAGATTGGGAAGACAGCAAGATGAAAACGGAGTTTGAGAAAAACCTGGGAGAGGTTAATGGAATCAAGGTTAGGCCAATTTATACTAGCGGCTGTTCTGACTCAGCAACTCAGCAGATAGAAATCTAATATTTTTAACCTCTTCGATCGAAAATCAAGAATATTCATCTGCTCTTTTTTTCTTACTCGGTTAATTTAGCATACACTCGAAACATCAAAAAATGTCATCGACGCTTCCGGCGCTCGCTACAAAAAAGATGCCCAAGAAACCAACCGTCAAAACCAGTTCACCAAGACTTTCTGCGATACCGAGCACTACAAGACTTCGAAGAAAATCACCGAAGTGACGAGAGATTCGATTTATCAAAAAGGAAAGCAGGATATGATCAAAACGCACAAGGGTTTTCAGTCGCTTGATATTTCCAAAGTGCCTTCTTTCCAGGTACAAATACGGCCCCCGCGCGCCAACAGGTTAACATGTCTTTTCAGCAACACGAAGCCAATCAAAAACAACTGTCAAAACACGCTTATTCCGAAGACTGGAATCTCGAAAAAGACTCTGTTTATTTCCCCGCTCACGCGACCGAAAGCTACGAAAAGTAAGTGGAACTTGACTTTCATCCGTGACAATGGACGGATTATTTTGACAACAAGCGTGGCCCCAGTCACGTGAAAAAGTGAACATCGAAAAAATGCATAATCTTATTTTGGATGAGCCTTTGAACTTTCTTTTCTAGTGCCCAAAAAGCGCAGGAAGCTATTTCCACGTCGAAGTACAGGAAAGATGCTGAGAAGACGATGAAGGTACTGTAGTTGATAAATGTTTTCATTAACAATGATAATTTTTAGGAAGGGAATAATTTCAACATCGCGGAGTCAGAAAAATATCAAAATGACAAGCTCAGACAACAGGTATGAATCATTACGTTTTAAGGGGGTAGAAACAGCTTTCTCGATTTTCAACTGTAGCTACATAGAAGAAAACATAAGATTTATTTATGTTAACGGCTATTCCTCATAAATGTTCCTAGAAAAGGGGTTGAGGTTCACAAAACTGTGAATGAAATTTGTTTAACTATCAGGTGACTCGAGATATTCGTGTTTGAAAAGTGGCGAAAAAAGAGAATTTCGGAGAGATGAGTTGCTTCTGAGCCCGCTTACTCAAAAAATTGATGACTAAAACAAATTTTGAGGGAAATGCTCCTAGAACTAAGATGTTTCTATCTAAACCTGAAAAGAAAATTTGAAAATAAAAGATTTTCTTGTCTGTAGCACCGGTCAAAAATCGCCTTTTTCGGAAAAAGCCGTTTCTACCCCCTTAATACGAATCGTATGGGATTATCATGACTGGAATTTTTGACTCGAAATTTTTACAAATAACTATCATAAGCACGAAAAAATATTGATTCTTGATTATGAAAATTTTGCCAAAATCGATGTTGACACCCTTAAAATAGATGAAAACGTGTCTAGAAAACGGTGTTCTCCTAAGTTCATGTAGAAAGAATGATATAAGTACATTTCTCTTTATCGCGGATGTTCAAATTGGTCGGGTAGCCTTATCACCAGTTCACGTTTTTCTACCATCCTTTGATAAGCACAAAAACCGATCTAAGCAGTTTTTCGGCGTAAAAGTTAAAGCGTTTTTCAGGTCACTTCGGAGAAGGCTTACAAGGAAGCTTGGGAAGCAGAGAAGGCGAAAATCAAGGGAGATACTGTCTCCGGCCAGCTGGAGCAGTCGAAGTATTTGGCGAGTTTGAGGGTAAGTCGTGGACAAGTATTTTTGTTATTGCTGCTCGACAGTAATGAGCACTTGAAATGGTTATGAGCGGTGAACGTGGCTTATAATGAACTTGCCGCGCAGATGACATAACTTCGTCAGTTTCTAGTTTTTCGAAAGACTGTTTTTCTAAAAAATCATTTATTGAATCAGATCATGAGGAAATCAGAAAATTTTCTTGATTTGAGAATCGTTGAACGCTGTTCGGCATTTTGGACAAGTTTTTGGATTCAGGGCATTCAAGCAAGAAAAGCAAAATGAGTGAAAACAGGTGACAATGCAGGCTTGTTGATGATCCTCGCCATATTCCTCCAAGCAAACCCCACAGCAGTTCATGTTGTTCTTATCAACTTTCTTCTTAGCGCCTTAAATTTTGCTTAGATTTAGGAGCAAACAGTCATTTTACCAAGTTTTTTGGAGTGGAGGACTCTCGCCCAAGTGGACTCTCGCCCAAGTGGACTCCCGCCCAAAAGGACTCTCGCCCAACTTGGGCGGGAGTCCATCTTAGGCGAGAGTCCATGTGGTAATTTTCAACCATGAGAAACAGAAAGTTGGGCGAGAGTCCATCTTGGGCGAGAGTCCACTTGGGCGAGAGTCCTCCACTCCAATTGTTAATGACTATTCAATGACAAAAGAAAGCAATGAGCTGTATATAATATATATGCGATGTACTTTATATAAATTAAAGTTAGGGTTATGGGGCACTGGGCAAAATGACAGAACAACCTTACCCGAGGGTAACCCTAAGTAACCCTAGACTAGACCCCGGAATCTTAGGACCTAAGGGGCGAAGCCCCGTGGTAAGGGGCAATTAGATTTGATAATTTTGGCTGAAAAGAGGTGCAGTAGGACTGACCTTCTCTTTCAACCTAGTCGAAGATTAGCACTTTTTTTGAGAGTTCCCGTTTCGGTTCGTCCAGCAAGATAAGCGAAAGCATAAATTCTTTGATGTGAGAAAATATTGCGCTTCGGTAATAAAACTGGAACTCTCAAAAAAGTGCTAATCCTCGACTAGGTTGAAAAAGAAGGTCAGTCCTACTGCACCACTTTTCACTACGCCTAACTTGGGCGGGAGTCCATCTTGGGCGGGAGTCCACTTGGGCGAGAGTCCACTTGGGCGAGAGTCCTCCACTCAGTTTTTTGATCTCATTCGCCTTTGCAGTTAGTTCTTTTACTTTTTGCTCGAGGTTTTGAATGGAAGTCTGAAAATCTGCATCAGCTTTTTTCGTTCGAGTAAGCTTTTTTCCAAATCTTTCATTTCTTTTTGATTTTTCGATGATTTTTCTCTCTCTTGTTCGAGGGATTTTTTTGCAGCTTCAAGATCCTTGTCGTTGTTTTTCAATTCACGAAGTCGTTTGATTTCATTTTCATGATGGTGAATTTCGGCATCAATTATTGTTGACTCATTCTTGATTGGATTGCAGCCGGTTTCATGGTGCTTGAAGAACTCCTTGTAAGAAAATTTCGCACTGCATTCTTCGTAAGGACATTTGAATAAGAGACCACTCATATCAGAACATGGTTTTCTACCAATAAGTGGAGTAAAAGGATTACACATTTGGCACGGGTCCCTTTTCTTTATACAGCTTGATCACAAATTATCGAACGAATAAAAAAAATAATATACCCACATCTAGAACACTCATAAAATTTCCCTGTGTTCTCTGAATGGATGAAGATTGCTGGTATACTTTTGTTTTGTTCTTCGGTCCGGGACCACATCCTCTGTCAAAATGAACAAATTTTTGTCATCAAGCTCCCATATTCAGTCATTCAAATGTTTGCATTTCGAATATTACCTCGGCTCATAAATCCAACACAAATCTCAAACACAAAGGCCTGCATAGCTAAGTCACCTCAGAAGAAAACTGAAAGTCCCCGCCGTGCCTTACAAGGAGCTTCGAGTAGCATCTGTCACTCAAACAAAATTAAGGACCGAAATTACAAGGCCGATTACGAGCGGACGAAAGCAATCAACAACGTGGACTTCAACACGCCCGAGTACCTCCGCGCCAAGCAGAATCAGTTCATGCTTTCTGACAGGTAAACTTTCCAAACTCTTCGTTATATCTCCCTACATATCATCTTTTCTCATAATTCAATTCAATTCAATTCAAAATGGAGTCGCTTCCTTGTTTTGAAAGCAGAGAAAAACATGGACATTGACGCGCAACTCATTTTAGAAAACGATAGACGCGTCCCAAAACATTTCCATTTTTTGCTCCATTTCTTGACTCATTCTTTGTACTTTTAGACACTTTTCATCCGCTTTAGTCTGAGCTCGCAACCTGTGTAGAAAACCTGAGTCAGGTGAAGAAGAGCTCGAATCACAATTTCAATTTTTTTCTTTATACTGGCGAAGCCGCTTTGCGGCTTCGTTTAAAGAAAAAGCCGCTGCGCGGCTTTTCATTTCAGCTCTTTTTTACCTGACTCAGATTTTCTACACAGGTTTGCGGAGCCGAGGCTTTAGTTATAACAATAAAAAAATTGCTCGTTCCCGAAAAATAAATTTTTCCTTATTCAGAAATTACTGGAAAGATTACGAAGGACCGGAAAGGGAAGACGATTCCGACGGCGAGGAATATACAGAAGAGGAATTGGAAATCATGCGTCGCGCGTACGAGGAGCATTTGGCACGTGAGGCCGCAATGGAACGCCAACACGAGGAGAAAGAAGAGGAGCAACAGCAGATTTCGCAACATTCGCCAGAGCAATCAAGTGGTAAGAAAAAAGAGGGGTGAATTTTGTTGAAACGTGCGCAACGTTAACCTGTTTGCGTCAAAAACACGTTAAGCGCTGAAAATTCCAGCGTCTCGTTTTTAATCCGTCTCGAAACCGCATTTCGTTCTCTTTTGAAGCTATTTCCATGTTTTGGCAGCTTTTTTACTTCAAACGCTGAGTTGTGGCGATAATAAATTATGCGCCCCGTCAAGCAGGTAGTTTTTCTCGTGTATAATTTTTAAAATGAGTTGAATCGCTACAATTTCATCTTTTTTCACGATGCTTTTTTGAGGGATAAAATCAGGGGATGAAAAATTTTTTTAGATGAAGAGGAAGAGCCAGAGCCAATAAGAAATGCTGATGGTTATTCAAGATCTCCCATTCCTGAGTATTCTCCTGCAAGTTCTGAGTCTGAGTCAGAATCTGAATGATTAAATTTTTCTGTTCAAGAATAAAAAAAAAAGTTTTCGAGTTCAGGAGCACTTTTTATTTGAATTTTTTTGTACAGATATTTCTTTCAATTCCGCATTTTGTATTTACACAATTTTCGTTTTCAAGTTTTCACTTTCTGTTGTTCTTCATTACTTTTCGCTTCATCGAGGAGTAAAAGCGCTGAATCGCCCCGTCGAGTTCATCGTTGTTGTCGCAATTTTCGTTACGCCGCGCGTTGATTGCCATCAATTTATCTCTAAAATAATTGAGCCATAACAGAGGTTGTTTTGATTAAAATAAGCTTGCCTCCACTCTCGCAACGTATCTAAAGACATCACCAAATTTGAATCTGCACGCGTCAGGCTCGAGCTCGCACAGGATCGTTGCCGAATCACGCGCTAGAATTTCTATTATATTTGGATAAATAATAAAGAGCATCCTCATTAAGATCTAAGAAAGAACTAACGTCTGCGATAAACTTCGCTCTCTGGCACAGCGCGTCCATTTTGTATTCTTTCAATCGAGGCACCATGTTTTTCATCATTTCGCAAACTCGCTCGGAGAGATCGTACGCGAGGGCGTCTTCAGAAGAAATTGAGCTCTGGCAAGTCAAGTAGTTGGGAACTGTTGTCCAGCGATTTTTGTTCGAGACGGTCCAGGTGTTGTCGGTTGGACAGCCCTTTCCCTCGTCGAAAGAACCGGAAGAGAAAGCTGAAGAGGAATTTTTTGTTCGAAAAAGCTCAAGAAAGTACCTGTTCCAAAGAAATTTGCTTTGCTCTGCGGAAGAAGCTGCCAAATTTGAAACTGCGAGTTGAAGAAAATCACGTCTCCTCGATTATCTAGCCACGCATCTTGGTCAACTGCTCGCTGGAACGTTCTTTGTCCGTTCAGAAGATCGTGGACGATGATATTTGAGCAGCAAGAGTCGCCCTGTTGAGCATTCTGACCAAGAAATCGATCCGGGGCGAAGTTTGAGTCGGATTCGGAATTTTGGACTTGGAGAGGACCGTTTCTGTCATTTGATTTGTCCACTTAAAAATTGATGACTTTTGTCCAATCAAAATGCTTGAAAGAATTTCAAGGCCAATCAAAATAAGGAAAAATCACTTGGCCTAATAAGAAGCTGATGATTTAACGATTTTATCAATAAATTATTTAACAATTGATTAATTTTGATTAACTTACTGTTAATCATCAGCCTTGATTGAGCAGAAGCCACTAGAATTGCTCGGACAAATTTCATTTTTCTTGTTTATTTCTTCCTTTTTTCCAGCAACTCTCTATTTCTTTTTGGGGTTGAAATAAATTTCCCAAGGTTTAAAATTCTCGTAACGAACTTTAACGTAGACTGACTCAATCTTATTTGCGAGGCGAGACGCAAGTTCGAGTCCCAAATCGTGACGGTTCACGCGGCGGAACGGGGCGCCACCGCTCGAGCACTCTCTTTTTCAAAACTTTGCAGAAAAACAAATGAGCCGCAATAACCCCAATGGAAAACTCGTTTCCAATTATGATTCGTGTCTAAACAGAGAAACATCATTAGTGACAAGGAGGGAATATTCGCTCGCGTTTTCATCTTTTATAGCACCACTCAGCAACAATCTTATCACTAACTACCTATTGCTCGTTTTTCGGCACGTCCGAAATGTAAAAATAAGAGAAATTAATGAGTGTTTACATTTTCTGATTATTCATTCTTAGCAAGAGTTCAGCTTGGTACACCAACTTGAGTAGAAAACCAAATTCCTACGTCCGAGAGCTAAGAGTGTAAAAATAGTAATTTGGTAATTTTCATGTGATCGTACAAAAGTTTGAAACGTGCGCGAGCCAAATGAATTTAATCTGACCCCGCCCTTAAAATCGTGCATTAAATTTTTTGATGCTACGATTTACAAAAAGGAATCGAAGTTCTCTCAATCAAAGGCAGATTTTTTTTTCCTGATAATTAACGCCGGAACGCATGGCGACCAATTAATTGGTACAACGCCCTTTAATGGCATTTCGACACATTTAGAAATTTGCATATTTACTCATATTAATGAAATAATATGGGTAAAATATGGAGATGAAATTGAAGCTAAGCGTCTAAGAATTATTAATCTCTATCATTTTAACAATAAACAAATCAGTTTCATTGTTAAAAAGAGCTGAAAGGGGCATGCCAATTAATTGGTACGGTCTGCGTTCAGCATTGAAAAAATTTTATGCGTTCCGGCGTTAATTCAAAAGATTTGACGAATTATCAAAAATCAGAAATACAGTTTATTCAAATTGGAGAAAAAAGAAGGCAAAGAGTAAAGAAAAAGACAAGGAAATCAGTTCAGCAGAAGATTTGCAGTGCTCCTCTTCAGCATAATCGCCGATGCACAAAGCAAATTCCATGACGTGAGCGACCATGACCTGCTCATGCGTTCCGGTCATCAAGTGCGCCCATGGTCCTTGCGCGTACACTGCAACGTCTTCCGCTCCGTGAGTTTCGCCATTGGTCCCGGAAGGGTTGATATTTCGTACTGCTGTCGGAGCAAGAAGATTTTCAAATGGCTTTTTTCCGTTCGAAGTATCCCACTCGTCTTGGTACTCGCTGGGCAATTTGCGCACGCAAGTTACTTTTCCACTCTTTTAGACGTTTTCACAAAATTTTGAATTTTTGAAGCACATTTTCTATTTAATCTTTTTTTTTTGCATGCAATTATCGAATAAATTTTTTTATCAAAAATTTATTCTTTTTTTCTATTTTTTTATCAGTTCATGAATAAAAGCCCGAGAAACATAATAATCATAGATGACAGTATTTTTCCACTTGCTGATCCGTCTTCATCCTTTTCAGTTTCTGCTTCGTTACAGTGAGGTTCTTCGGCGTAGTCGCCAATGCACAGGGCGAATTCCATCACGTGAGCAACCATAACTTGCTCGTGTGTGCCCGTCATCAGGTGTGCCCAAGGACCCTGGGCGTAGACTGGAACGTCCTCTGCCCCGTGGGTTTCAATGTATTCTCCTGACGGATCCCAGCTTTCGTCGGAATAAGTTCTGACGGCAGTTGGAGCGAGCAAATCAGCAAACGGCTTGTCTGTATCCCATTCGTCACTGTACTCGCTCGGCAATCTTCGTCCGCACGTGACGTTTCCGTACTTAAAGTGTTAGCAAAGAAGATGAGCGAATTTATTTCATGCAAGAATCATCAATTATTTCATTTTTAACGCATTCCTGATCAGTTTTCTCGTGAATATTGTATCCCGGTCCATTTGCATATCCTGAAAAATACGAAAGGAATTCAAAAGGCTCAGTAGGTTACCAAGAATCATGACATTTTCTCCGTCAGGTGAAGTTTGACTTCCAGGGCCGAAGATGTTCTCTCCTCGTTTTCCATAAGCGCCAATGGAGAAAGTATGTGAGTGGTCAGCAGAAACCATAACTTTTTGCATGTTTGGGAAAATCGGTCAATAGGACTTTTCTGTTATTTTGATCAAACATCTTCCGATAGTTTCATTCAAATTAACCATCTCAAGTGAGTTGCCGATCATCGTATCGAATTCTTTCCAGTCATAAAGGGACCTTCAAGGGTTCAAAAATATCCGATATTTGGAGAAAATTGTTCTAGAAATAATTTCAACCCGTCATTAACAGGCATAGTATCATGATGCGCCAAGTCAATTTTTCCACCTTCGACAAAAAGGTAAAATCCATTCGGATTCAGGGACAATTTTTTGATGGCCGCTTCTGCCATGAGTCGTAACTGTGGTTCCTCCGGCGCCTGAAATCGTTAATTTATTCTTGATTTCGAACAATTAACCCGAAAAAGCAAGACAACACTTACAAATTTCTCTCGAACGTATTCATATTCCAGATGTCGATCAGCATAAATGCCGATAAGACGCTGCTCAAGAGTCAAATTGTCCATCGCTTTTCGTAATTCTGATTCAGTTTCCACCAGGGTCACGTTGCCATCATCTTTCCATTCCTAAATAAATAAAGATTCAAGAATTGACCATTTACGGAATCAACTGTATGAAAATTTTCATAAAATATATGATAATTTTCGAACAATTTTTCGACATTCCGCGAAATTTGAATTTCAAATTTCAAAATATATTTTAATCGGAAGAACGAAATTCCGTAAATGATTATTAAAAAACGCAAATAATAAACATAATGTTTACGGAATTTCCGTATTTCGAAAAGCGCAAATCAAATAATTACCTGAATCAAATTGCGTCCATCCAATCTGTCGACAAAGAACTCGCGCCCTCCTCCCATGATCACATCAATATCGTCGTGCTCAAAAAGCTGGAGAGCAAGGTCCTTGCAATCTTCCATATCTTTTTAATGGCTCTTGATAATAATCAATGCTTTCGTGTGAAAGATTTCCGCTCTACCGAGTAGGTGTGATCGGCAATCGCCGTATTTTAGATTCATTGTCAATTTTTAGATGGAAAATCTCAAGATCGTTCAAGCCGAAAAACTTCGATCAGATCATTTGATTTTAGATCAAACTCGAGAGTCACTGAGGGTGACCAAGGATAATGAATACGAAGAAACGTCACGCTTTACGTAAAACGTGAGGAATAACTGGAAGATGATCTCTTGCGTTGACGCTAAAGTTCGTGGTAAATGTATTTTTGACACCTTTGACTCTTGACTTGTCTGTCTTTTGAGACGTAAGGTTGAAAACTGGCCAAGGACGTAAATAATAGTTCAGCGGAAATGATTCATTCTCGCTACCGGTCACCACTTCGCTGAAATCAACAACGACTATCGATTCTTATCGTTTTTATAAATTTGAAGAACCAAAGCCTTTGTCGCTGACATTTGGATCTTGTTTCATCCGCTTGTCCGAATACCATGTCCTTTCGGCGGATTTGCCAAAGACACCTGAAGGAGAAGCGTGGTTCACATAAGTCGTAGTGACGAAACCGACAGATTTCCCGGCGGCTTTTGCTTTTTCCAGAACTGACTGTACTTCGTTTCCGAGTTGGCTTTGGCAGTCTCCTCTCCGACCGGCAGCCGTTATTCCGACCGTGCCGTAATTTCCTTAGTAAACATTACTCACAAAAGTTCAGAACACACCATAAATATGTTTAAAAAATCATCTTTTCAAATAAATGTAATTCTGGAACACCCGGCTTATTAAATTAATGAACAACTCCATCGAGATCATTTTCAATAAAATTCTTTGTAAATTGAAAGATCACTTATAGATCACAGTAATTCTGTACCTTTGACTCCGGTCAAATAGGCAGTAGCCGTACCAGCAGAATCAGGAGTCTGATAGTCAACATTGTAAGTCTTCACGAGCCCTAGAATTTATGCAGGTCAGAATATAGTCCAAGGATTTTCTCTTCGTTTGGATTAAAATATTCCTATTTCTTTACCTGTGTAATCAAGACTTTCCATGCTGGAAACATGACCCTCTCCACCAGCCAGGATCCTCCCAGCTGTCACTGATGGAACTCCCATTCCGTCACCAATGAACAAAATTGCATTCTTAGCCTTTCCCTTGATTTCCGGTTTTTGCTGCATTTTCCTCAACCTCTCTTTGCCAACATCTCTCCAATAGCCTTCCTTTTCTTCTTCCACCGGCCACGTGACCTCGATTTTCTCTCCCTTCTTTCGAATAGACGGGTGGTACTCTTCATCGTGGGCTTCCACAATCGCCGAAAGGCCAAGAAAAAGCGAGGAAAGCTTCATTTTTCCTAGCAACTTTCTTTCGCAAAAGAAATAAGTGATTTACAGAGCGTCAAATAGTCTTGGCAGAACTTTTATTTGAAGACTTGATGGGTACACATCAAATCGCGGGTTTGAATATACAGAACTGCAATTCAATTGAAAAAAAATGACCCGATTCTGGGGTCGTGTTTGTCAACAAATAGAAAGACAGAGAGAGCCGACTAATTCGTATTCTACCATATTCCGATTATGATATTCGTCATTGAACTTCTTCTAGCCCCGATCCTGGCAAGTCCGGTTATAGCGCCTCATAGAATTCTGAATTATCAGCGCTCTTCGGAAGTTCTAACTCGTCTTTGTCTGCCTGGTGGCGCTATCCTAGAAGTATAAAAGTAACGTTTGACTCTTTACCTCTTTGTATCCCGGTTTGACAAAAATAATAAGAAAGAAAAACAAGATGAAAAACATTTTATTCGCATTTTTAACGATGTCAAATTGTCTAGCGCGGAATCCGACCTTTGTAACTTATCAAAACTTGGAAGGATTTTTGACGAGCAGTCTTGAAAGCTGCATTTTATTCACAGAAAAAGCGATGCAGATGAATATGGCACAAGGATATTTTGCGATTCCAGAAGCAAATGGATTCGGCGTCTATTGTTTTCCGCTGAGCAGACAGATTTCCAGAGTCAGACGGCATCGAACGCACATTTTTGATAAAAGCAGACATTACAGGTAAAGCCTTTCGGAAGAAAAAATCAAGTGTAGAAAAAAGTCAAAATCGATCGTAAATTTGGATATGAAAAAATTGAAATGTGAAATCCTTCGTAAAAGGGATTAATTTTCACTTATTACTATTAATTATAATTTTAAAAAATTGATATTTGGATACGATTTTTAAGCTTAAATAAAATTAATAACTATGTAATTCCGAATAACTTTGTGGTTTTTTATTATTTTTTGTTGCTACGTCTTTTGTAAAACCCATTTTTAGTAACAACTTACAACCACACTCGCGAATTGAAGAAAACAGCTTACGAATCTTGAGTGGCAGCCGCCAACACTCTCAAAATTACTGCCGGCTAATCGCCGCAGCCTCATTTCACGACCACTTTGAGTTCAATTCTAGTGACCGCAGCTGCTCCCTGTTGCGTAAAAGCAGCTCAAAAGACATTCTGTAAATCTGTATAAAAACTGTAAAAAGAAGACTGTAAATGCTTATCTAATAAATGAAGACCTAAAAGAGCTGTTCGTTAAATAACCTTAAAGATCGAACAACGCTATTTTGGAACTTATCCAAGAATCGTGAAATTCTAGTAAAAACAAGCACAAATCAAAAAATTATCATCCACCGTGGATGCTTCCGAAAATTCGTTGTAAAAACATCAGAAGACCTTTAATTTTATGAAAAAAGGGATTTTTGCCTCCCATCAGTTTTGCGGATTTACATACCGCCCGTAAGTGGCTCCTTATCGCGACTCAAAAAAAATCCTTATCACTCAAACGAGCGCTATCTCACCGAGACGAGCCGCAGTAATGAGCTCATTTTACGCAAAAAACGACCAAAATGCTACCTAAACTCATCACGATTTCAAAATTTAAAGATTCAGGCGTTAGATCTATCTCAAGTCACTGATTTATCTTTTCGTTATTTATTTTTCCCGCCTGTGTTAGTAATCTATCCTTGTTTTCAAAACGGGATCGGGTGGATAAGGTCAACCTGACATGCGAATTATGCCGAAAACGTAATTTGATCACCAGACTCAAGCGAAGCGTTTTTCCCCTACAGCGGGATTCGAAGATGAGGAACCCTTAGAGCTTCGAAATTTTTTTGATTAATTCTTTTTAGGTTTTGTTATAATTTCGATAAAGCTCTTTTTTCGCTTTCAATATCAAAAATTTTGCCGGTTTTAGCTTGATTAAAAACCGCTATCTTTTATTATCAAATCGGTCCAAACATGATTGAGCAGCGTTGAACGAACTCGTTTATAATTGTTTTAACGATGGATTCTCAGCCTTCAACCCGGTGTCTGTGAGCGCGGTAGCAAGGTCGACCGCGCGGTGCCGCTCTAGAATCTCAAGGCGACTTGCGCACTACTCAGAGCATTTTCCATTGACCCCGACTATTGATGGCGTCCCTCCAGGCGCACAAAACTATAAACACTTTATAAAGCCTTTTTTGATAGAAAAATCCGCGCGATGAAGAAAATACGAAAATAGAGAAAGTTCAAATAAAATTAGAGAAAATGAAAACGTGAGCAAATTTCAGAAGATGATGAAAATCCTCTTTGGTCTAATTGGATTCGTCTTCCTTGGCTTATATTTTTGTGCCACCTTCCTTAATACGGAAGTGTCGATTTTCAGGTAATTTTAAACAATATAAGACGGTAAAAGATGATTTTCCAGTTATTTCTTTTCATTTTATCGTACTAGCTCTCTCCTTGTCCTGAAACCTTCTTTGTCAGGCTCTTGAATAAAGCACTCGTATTTTGAATTCAAACTCATGTCCAACGAATTCTAGCGCATACGGCTGGAACTTACAAAGTGACAACTCTCTGGAATGGAAAACATGGTCCAACAATGCGCCCAAGGCACGGTGAAATTTTTAAACACTTTTGCTTTTTGCAGTTTTGGGTTGATGAAAGTATATTTACACTTGAGTTTTGAAGCTTGAGGACAGTTTTACATGTAACATGCTCTAAGCTCATTAGCAAACATAAGTTCACCGAATGTCAAGGGGCACATTCCGCGGCTAGAAAGACCAAGCAGCGAAAATGCAGAGGAAGATGACTTAGAGGCAGAAAATCGTCTGGTAGACACAACAGTCGATGCAAAAACTGAGAGCAAATCTTATGACTCAAAAACCAGTGAAAAAGAAAGCCCCGAACCAGAATTCGAAGAAAAATCGTCGAATTCCGAAAATGATGACTCATCGAAATCCTCAAAACCCGTCGAAAACTCTAGTTCAACAGAAAATCTTGAAGAAATCTCTTCAGAAGAATCTACTTTCCCCGAAAATGATTCGCCAAAAACTCAAAAATCACAAGAAAAATCGGCAAAAGAAAAGCTCTTCAAAATGACATTCAACCAAGAAAACGTAATTGTAAAAGAAGGAATGAGCATGAAAGAAATTCATGAAAAGCTCATGACCAGATTGCCGAAACCGTATTATGAAGAAGTTTTGAAAATGCAATATCCTTTGGAAAATTACGAAAGCCACAAAAACAAGTACAGTTTTTTATGGAATTTCTGGACATCAAATTTCTGGACATTTTTCGGATTTTAAGGGGTTTTCTTGGGACAAATTCAAAGAGAGGGGTTATCAAATTTCTGGACATTTTTTTCTCAACAGATGTCTTCGACATCTAAATTTTTAGTCAAACTTGAGTTATTTATGCCAATTTCATCTATAAAGAGCTATTATTCTTCGAAAATCTTATAATATAACAAGAAAGACGGCTACAGCGCGTTTCTTTTATTGTTCTTTAGTAATTTTTTTCAAAAAAATCGTCAATTTTTCCGTCTCGAAAAATTTTTAAGCAATTTTGTTGGGACATTTTTCTGAAGGCTCTGTATCAAATTTCTGGACATTTTCGGGAAAAATGGGGGACAAAAAATGTCCAGAAATTCCATTATTAACTGTACGTCGTATTCTCGGTAACAAAAAAATTTCTTTAAAAAAATGCCGAAAAATCGTCAAAATCTCTTAAATCTTTTTCATTTTCCCTTTTTTAGAGAGCGAATCAACATTTTGTTCTGGTTCGCCGGGCCGCGAAAAGATGAGCGCCGAAAGCCCTTCAAAGAACGTTGGATCGGCCCAGGAAATCACGAATATTGTGGCGACTGCTTCATCACCCCAAATCGTCGTTGGAAAGAAAAGGCCGACGCCATCGTTTTTTCAAATGGCAAGTTGCTTTCCTGGCAGCTTTCTGGACATTATCCGTCTGAGCATAATTACGAAAAGCCGTATCCGCCCTGGCCAGATGTGACGAAAAGGGATGAAAAACAATGGTGGGTGTTTTACAACAGAGAAAGTGCTGTTAAGGAAAACAGGGTTTATTTACGACAATAACAAAGTTTTTCCTATGAATAATGGGAAAAGATTGCCGCAAGTGAAATTTAATTGAAATGAAACCCTCCAAAAGAGCATCAATCAACAACCCTTCTTTTTCTACAAAAAGTCCTCTGAAATCGAATCCGCATTCAATGGAACGATGAATTATCGCCGCGACTCAGATTTCGTAAAATCCTTTGGTGATGGATCCCGTGCCAATGCCGACCGCTATTTTGTCAATGGAACGAGAAAGGGAAGCGACGAGAGTTATTTGCAAGGAATTCTAGAGGAGAAGAAATTGTTGGAGGAAGATGTGGTTGCGGCGTGGTTTGTTTCGGACTGTGATCATACTGTAGGAGCAGAAATGAGATGGGCGTATGGGAAGAGGATGATTGATGCGGGCATCAAAATCCACGGGTAGGAAAAATAAACGATGAGATAACTTTTGAATATTTAAATTTGATGACTTTATTTAGAGAGGGCGAGTGCTTCAACAAAGTAACGGACCGCAAATTTTCGAGGATGTCGACCGCAGACTTCAACCTCGAGCACGTTAAATTCTACCTCGCCTTCGAGAACGCCTATCACTGCGACGACTACATTTCCGAGAAATTCTGGCGAAACGCGTTGACGAATCGGGCGGTTCCGATTGTTTTCGGGCCGAGAATTGGGGATGTTGATAAAGTTGCGCCGCCGAATAGCTTTATTCATGCAGAATGGTTTAGTTCGCCGGAATTGTTGGTTGAATATGTTAACTGGTTGGCGGAAAATGACGATGAATATTTAGGTGAAATAAGCTTTTGATCTAATTTAAAAAATCATGTTAAGATTACCATCGCTGGAGAAATATCGCCCCAGAAAAACTAGCCCATCCAATCGAAGCAAAATTCAGCGCCCGAGTCGAAGATATGGCACTTTGTAATTTGTGCCGCAAGATTCGGGAAAACCGCGAAGGCGGAATTCGCCAATACTACAAATCTGTAAGCGCCAATTTAAAATTGGAAGGAGGTAATTTTCGTCTTTTAGATAATGAAATGGTGGTCGTTAGATGCCAGTCCAGAGTGCCAAATGGACACGGTTTATCCGGAATACTTGTACAAAATTAAAAACAACAAGGTCGTCGAAAAAATTGACGGCAAAAGCTAACACAAAATGAGAAAATCGCTAGAATTTTGAAAATCTGCTCTTGCTAATTGAAAGTCATATTTATTTATTTAAAATTTTAATGCAGTTCACTATTTATAAAAAAAACTTTGTTCATCTTCTAACTGCCAGTTCAAATACAGTAAAAGACAGTTTTCACAGACAGTAGTTCTTGTTTTGAGCATTAGACTAGTACTTTGAGTAGCTAGAATATTTCGAAGCCGTTGTATATTTTGTCCCAGTTGATGGCTTGTAAGCTGAGCCAATTGAAGAGCCGACAGATGAGGTTGAAAATCTTATAGAAGATGAGGAAGATGATTCATTTTTTCTCACCTGGAAGACAAGCTCCTGATAGAAGAGGAACCAAATCTGCTGGAAGAAGAAGTTCTCGTGGTGGCGCTGCCGAGAAACGGCTCTGGAACGGTGACTTTTGACGGTATCTGCACTTTCATTGCTAAAAACACAATTGAATCAAGTTCGGGAAAACATCGTGCTGGAAAACCTTTCAAGTTGTTTAAATAAGCTGCGTCCATCGCCGGCCGCTTTTTCTTTTGTTTCGCTTCTTCGGCCGCCTTTGCCGCCGCTTCTTCTGCTTTTTTCTCCTCGGCTTTTCGGGCTTCTGCTTCTTCGCGTTTTTGCTCTGCGATTCTGTCGATTTCTTTCTTTTTCTCCGAATGCGGGCAAATTCGACTCTTGATTTCGATCGGCTGTCCGTCGAAAACGAATCTGCTAATATCAACTGAAAGGATTGAATCAAAGGGGAGCAAAGAAGAACAAATACCGTCGGGGAAGTTTTGAAAGGCGTAGGTTTGGAAAACAGCTTCTTCAGCAACAGTCCTTGTTGACGTCCTCAAATAGACTGGAATGTCGGCATGATCATCGATGTAAGTTGAGATTCCACGGACAAGGTTTGCAGCTCCTTCGGCTTGTGGATCACTTTTAGGGAAAATGAAGTTAAAACAAGAATACAGATAATTCTATGGTAAAAGAAAAACTTCCAAGCAGGACAGGGTTGTAGGCCAGCTCGCGCTGGCCCTCAACCTTGGTGAACTTGGAAGAACCTCCAGAGCTGGTGAAACTCTATCAACAGTTTTTTTCCTTCCGAGCGCGTGTTGTCTATTGGGCCGGCGACGGCCCAAATCGACTGAGTTGGATAAGATTCGAACAGTACGAGCAGAATAATCCGTACTTATCCTCTTTTGCCCTCGACTTGGACCACCAAACCAAGTCGTCACCGAAGGATTTAGAGAAAAATCTGGTTATAAACTCATTTTTTTTTCGAATAATCATTTTAGTTTTCTTTTCTTACCTGAATTCGACATTCGTGTCATCCATTTCGGTCAAAATCTTCCCCATCAGCCGAACATTCTCCACTTTCTCCCCTCTTTTTCTATTGAACGCTTCCAGTTCGTCAACACTGACATCAATAAAGAACTCGTCGCCAAATTCTTTCTCTAGCTCGCACAACTCGGCAATATAAAATTCGTCATTTTGAAAAGGAATACTGGCAGTAGATCCGCCGAAATTCGAGTTTTTTGATTTCTCTTCTAGATCATCTAGAATTCCCATGCTCTTTTCTCTCTTTTTTTTTTTGTTTCTATTTTTATTTTAAAAGGATGAAGCAGGGCGGGTATATGGGCAGTGTGCGTCATGAGAGGGTGAACTTGGCTGATTAGGAGGCGATAAGATGACGAGCAAGAAGATCTGTTACTTGAGTCTCCCGAAAATTTCCCGAAAAATATGAAAAATTCAAGAGTTTTATTCGAGCTTTCCTTTGACAACATCAGTCAGACTGTACTTCCTCTTGTATCTTGCTACCCATCTTTCAAGATCTCGTTCGCTCTCAAAATCTTCTCTAATCGTCTTCGTCCTCATCCTTTTTTTTGAAAATTGAGGCAGCCTCTTGACAGAAAAAAAAGAAAGACAGCTGATTTCGAGGTATTTTGCGAGGTTTTACTAAGTTTCGGGGTGCAGGTGAAGAAAAATACAGCTTTTCAAAAGTCGCGATATCTTGGCGTCTCACTTGGTCGTCGACTGCCGTCGAAAGACTCGGTTATGTTGCTCCGCGTATGCTGTCGGCGATTAGGCTTCTTTGCTCCCATGAATTCCTCTGGCTTATCCAATCTTTGGAAACATAAGCAAAAGGTAGTAAAGGTTGCACTTACGTTATGCAGACAACCCCATGCATGCATGTGTATCGCTCCATCTGTCCACAGGCAGTGTCGATCTCGCCCTTTGTTGGACAAAACGACCAAATATTCAAAAGTGGGTCTGGATGATCCGTCAAGATTCCAGTGAAGTAGATTTTGTTGTTCACAGTTGTCATTTCGCAGTGATTTATCTAAAGAGTGTCGATCATTTTGTGACACAAGAATAAGTACATGATTGGGGAGAGTAATGGCCATTTGACTCCACTCATCAGTAGAAGGCTTGTATTTGAAGATTTCGGACGTTTCGCCGCCGAGAATCCAGATTGAACCACAAGCGGATGCGGCTTTTTATTGGTCATAAAAGTTAAGAGGGCATAAATAGAAACCATAAGATTGCTTTCTTTTTGAGTGCTTCTTGAAAAAAAAAATGAAAATAAAAACGAGAAAATGAATCAAAACCTGGGTAAGAACATAAAATACAATCAAATTTTTCTTTGTTCCGATAAAAGAAAGTGAATAAATAAATTTTGACCAATTTTCCTGCGACTGGATTTTGAGGGGAGAGAGTCCTGTTTCCCAAACTCCACTGATTTGTTATCGAGTCATAAATTTGCAGCTTATTGTTCGCGCCCTTCATGTCGAATTGTCCACCAAAGCAGAAGATCTTTGCATTGTAGGCACTCACGGCAGGATTCGCGACCGCTTCGATCATTGAGCACATGTCTTTCCAGCAATTGTTGAAGAAATCATACCTTTAGAACTTATTTTCATTAAAAAATAGAGAAATTCTTACTTTTCAACAGCGTCAATTCTCTCTGGCGGCTGTGAGCCAGTCCCAGGGCCACCAAAGCCACCGATAACGTAAGGACTTCCCTGACAAGAAGCCATTCTGTGGCCATATCTTCCAGTATTGAGTGGAGCACCTTAAATCATTAGTTTCTTCGGGCCATTAACAGCCTTACCTTTGATCCACTGATCGACATTGATCTGATAAATCCAAACCTCTTTATTATGCATTTTGCCGCCAGTTACAATGATCATATTCTTGCATTGGCAAACAGAATAATCCGTTTTTGTGAAATTCGGCAGCTTCGCAAATTGCTTCCACATTCGTTGGAGAGGATTCCAAGCTTCAACATACGGCGCATTGTAGCCCCCAACGCGGTCGGATCCACCGATAGAGACGAGGACGTCGAGACGGGAGGAGATCTTGCGAGGCTTGAATCGGATACTGTCGCCAGCAACGCCTGTTTGTAGATTTTTGTGAGAGCGAATGTGTCAGAAGTTTTTCATTCTTTATAAACAGTACGAAAAGTACCAGTACTAGACCTTACATTACGGGATGAATTAACTTTATTTAATCAATTTCAATTTCAGACATCATGAAATACTCTACAGCCAACTAAAATTAAGCTGTTATGGTTAGTTTCTTTTAGGAAGTCTAGAAAAAAACGCGGAGTGTTTCTATAAAAATCCATTTGCTAAAATATGATATTTCCTAGTTTCAGCAAGAATCGGAACCAATGTCATCGAGGTCTGCAAAAGCTCGTCCGCTTCAATTTCCGTGCAAAACTTCGTCGGGTGAATAAGTGGAAATCTCACGTGACTCATCAATTCCGCCACATCTTTCGCTCTGCTTTTTCGGTCGTGGTCGATCCAACTTTTAACCGCTCGGTAAACGAGGACTTCGTCGTTGACTTCCAAGTCGTCGCCTTTGATGACATCGACGATGACTTCCTTCGGCATAAGTTTGAATTCGTCGTGACTCATCACTTCCATGAACTTTTCAAGAATCATTTTCTCTGCGTCCATCGAGAGCTTCTCCAACCCATGCGCATCAGCAAAGTGCTTCATTCCCAAACAATTGCAGGGATCGAGCTGTTTCTCCATAAAAGTCGTGCAGTTTCGACGCAAAAGATCGATTTGAAAAAGATTTGCCGCTTCGAGGAGCATTTGGACGTTGCTTTGGTCGATTGTGGTTTTGGCCGTGTAGAGAAAAGTTAAAAGGACTTCCATTACTTCGCTTTGGAGACCGTTGATTTGGACGAGCATTTCTTTTGACTCTCGGTGGTCGTTGCAAAACATCGCTCTGAAAATCGAAGATGAAAAAATGAGGTCGATTTTTTTTCAATTTTTACCTGAAATAATTTGATCCTGCGACAAGAACAGCCCTGTGACAGGCAAACTCCTTTCCAGCGACTGATAAAATCACATCCGTGAAGAGATTATTTTTCCTCAAATCGTTGAAGGTCTTCATCATTCTTCCAGCATGAGCTGCGTCGAAGACTTCGATCTTGTCGTCGGATGGGTTCTTTGAACTGTCGAAAATTTCTGCTTCGACTTTTGGCGTCATTGCTTTCTCTATTACTTTTATCTCTAGAAAAAGGGCTCAAATAAAATTCAAAGAGGAAGTTTTTTCAATTAGAATTTTTTGCTCTTTGAAAAAAATTGAGACCTTTTTTCCTTTTTGAAGATTTGGAAAGGGCTGAGCCATTCGCGGGGAAGTCTCTTTAATTTCTCTTTCAGTAAGTGGCCCCTGATTTGGCGACGAGTCAGTCTTTTTCTCAATCACAGTACTTTATCGAGGAGCGTGGACAAGTGAGCTATCGTTGGTAAGGTGGCACGATATCAAGCCGTCTTTACACTTTTCAAACCTTTTCGATTTCACAAGATCTTGCGCTCATCCCTCCCCCGGCGAAAATTTTAAAAACCGGTCATTAAATTTAATTATAAAAGAATCGAAGAAGATCGCGCAGATTCAGAATCTTGGCATTAAATCCTCGGTAAAAGGACCTCAATTAAATTTTGCTCATTTAAATGTTGATGATTCAAATTTTAGAAGAAAATATTTTTATAACAGAAAAAATACACAGAAAATGTTGCTGAGCACCAATAATTTTTTGACTTATGATTTTTTTTTTCTAAATCAATGAAAATCTTGTGTTTCTTCCGTAGCTCTTACTTGCAGTTTTTTATGTTAATTTTTCATATTAATAATCTTATTCGCTTTAACCAATAAAGAAAAGAAAATTGCTCAGCCAAAAAGAGTGACGCGTGGTAGATCTGACTCTGACTGAGCTCGTTTTATCATTCTAGCGCCGTGTGATTTCAAAACGCACATTGCTTCTGTTTTTTTATTATCTACGAATATTTTTCGGCTATAAATTGAAAGAGAACAGATAGATAGGAAAGCATGGGAAACTGCTGTTCCTCAAAAAAGCAAAATAAAACAGTTGAAGAACCAAAGATACAGGTGAAACATATTCAGGCGGTATAAGATATTTTTCTTAAGAACTTGATTGCATATCAATAAATTCTTTCTTAGTGATCTTCACTATCTTATTGATTGAAATTCCACTCGCAATAATATTTCGATTCTAGCAAAATTTTACTTTTGAACACTTTTTTGGGTAATTGCCAAAATTAGCTGAAGCGAGTCTTTGCACCTAAATTCCTGCTGAGAATAAATTTATCGCTTCGTCGTTCTAAAATCTCTCAAATGTAAATTTACAGGAAGATACAGATGCCCAACCAAGTCCCGAAAAACATGATGCCACACCTCCATCATTTTCTTCATGCACCCCCAAATCTTGCTCTAAAAAGACCGATGCCGTTATTGAGCCAACCTCAAAAATCGCGGATGAAGAAAAGTCAAAATACGACAATTTAAACTCGGATTCCCTTGAACCCGTTGTTGATGCAAAACTTGATCTTCCGGAAAACGCCGAAAAAACCTCTATTCGTTCTGAAAAAATCAACGCTCCAAAAGAACTTGATTCTGAAGCAGTCAATTCTTTCGCGGATGCCCTTAGTTCCGATTGCCAACGAGTTGTCTTGGACGAAGTTAATTTTCAACAAGAAGATAGTCAAGAAACAATGATAACTCCTGATTTTGTCGAAGAAACGCTGATTCAACCAGTCGAAGTAGAAAATGATGATTTTGAAGGAGGATCGAGGATTGAAGGAAAAACGCTTGAAGAGTTTGTCAATGAAAATGCAGCACTTCCAATCATCGATAATTTCGAGAAAGATGAAAGTTCTCCCGATGTTTCTCGCCTTTCGAGCCAGAAGGAAGACGATTTAGAAATTGAAGAAAATGAAGATGATGTCAAAAAGCTCGAATCGTTGGCAAAAGTGATTTCGTTTTGAGAGGAAAAGTAGGAGTAACTGTATTTTAGGCTCCTGATGCTTCAGTAAGATCTGCTTGCGAAGTTTTGCATGGTTCGTTCAAATGCATGATTTGTTTAACAGAGTGACACCCTTAATTATGTTGTTCAAAAAATAACAACTCTTCCTCTCAAAAATTTTTATGAAATTTTTAGCCAAAAGTTGTTTGGGATGAAGCAGAAACTCGAGGTGGTAAAAGAAGAGGGACTGATTTATTTGAGCGAAGACGGCAATTATGCGATCAGGTTATTTTTTATCAAAATTTTATAAAAAAAATTTTTCATTTCAGCACACTATGGAGAGTCAGCGTGACGGGCCAAAGGAAAAAGTTCCCAAAAACAAAAACAGCGCTATAAAAATTTGAAGGTTACGATGCCAGCTTAATTTATTGAAACTAACTATTTATCTCGCCTACCGAAGCATGTTTTCACATCGTCTGCGGATCAGAATAGCTTCAGATTCGTAAGCCGAGAGGTAAAATCGAAAAACAATGACGGATTTTCATTTTGACTATGACAATTTATTCAAAAAGCAATGGAGGAGATCTTTGAGGAACTTTTTGGAGGATGACCTTTTTGCGACGAAGCAGAAGGTGGCGAATTTGGCGGGAGGAATGAGGACTCCAGCGCAGTCGAATGAATTCTTGAGCTCCATTGCCAAGGATGATGAAATGGCCAGGTAATAATTTAAAACTGTTTCTTCCGTAAATTATTGTCTCGTAAAAGAAACAGTAAAAAAGCAGAACAGACAGTAATTCCTCCAAATCTCCCCCTTTTATGCCCAGACAAAAGCCCTTTCGATTCTGATTTCCCACGTAACTGTCAATTTCTCTTACAAAGTGCGTTCATTATCATTTTTTTGATCAAACAGACCTTCGAGTTATCAAATAATAATTGAACAAATGAGATCAGAGACTCTTTTTTCGATGAGTCGAAAGAATTATGATTTCATCAACGAGCTCAATTCGTTGCTTTCAATCGATTTGTATAGGGAGAAACTGAGCAAGAGATATGCGGAGATGGAGAAGCGAGGCCAGCTGGGGCAGAGAAATCCCGGTGTCAAGAAGGCTCCACAAGTTTCTCAGGTAAATTTCTTTCTGACCACTTCTTGAGACCCTAACGTCCAAGATTGCTATTGAAACTTTGGTGAAAAGGCTCAAGATTGTCCAATTTTTGCTTATAGTTCTGGGCTCTCCTCAAAAACTCGTCATTTTTAGGAAAATCTGTACAATTTCTCGCAAAATAAGACCATCTCCGATTTCGACCAGCCCCCTCCTCGTCCAAGAAGATGGTCACGTGGCTCAACCCAGTCTCTGGAGTGCGAAAAAGTGGATACAGATCTCTTACGCTCCGATGAGAAAGTATTTCAAGGTACAGTAAATACTGAAACGAGCAGCATTCATGAATAATTTACTGTAATATACGCCTTGTAGTTCGACAACTTATGGACAAAGAAACTGGAAAGAGATTGGAATACAACAAATTGGCCGCTGTGCCGAAAAATCAGGAAAAGCTGGAAAGCGAAATCAACGAATTGAACTTTTAGATGATTAATGATGACTTTACTCTAAATAATCTAATTTTTTTTTTGAAAAAAAGTCATTTTCAAAGCTTTTTAAAAGATCCCAAATCCAGGCACGTTTTCTCTTACAGTCACAAAGAAGGGATATTACTGTTCGTTCTCTAAAAAGGATCCAACAAGGAATAATCCAGGCTAATCCTGTCCTGTGATTCGCATCACGTGCTGACAGAGCATTTTGTCCGACTGTTTGTCCCTCCAGATGAGGGATTGATCGATTTCCCATTTCCAACTCCTCCGTTCGTTTCAACCTTTTTTGAACGAAAGAGAGAGAATTTTAGATTGAGTGCTGAGTCATCTGATTCAGCTCACTCACATCTGGCTCAGTATATATCGACTTGAGTCAGGACTCAGGAGGCAGCAGTCATTGATTGCTTTTTAATAGAATTCGAAGGCGATAAATCAAATATTGAGAGATTGAGACGGAAAGAAAGAACCGCGTTTTGAACCCATTCGAACCGCTCTTTTTTTTGAGAAAACTGAAACAAGAATCGTCAATCGAGCCAATTGCTGAGCGTAAGTTAAAGAGAAATTCTTGAGAAGCCATGTAGTTTTTATTATTTCCTTCAGAAGACGCTTGCGTAAGCGACAGAATCGCGGAATTCAGCAACAGACAGCCTGATGTGGTGATAGACATGGAGAAAGCGAAGCTTGATTTTTCTTCCTACAGCAGCGGCAATTCGACTTTGAGCAAAGCAGAAGAAGAGAAATTGTCGCCGGAAACGTTGAAGAAAAGAAAAGCCAGATATTCAGGTTGATTCTAATAAGAAACATTTATCGAAAACCATAATATTGCCATAAATTTGACGAATTGGAAATTTTAAAAATCAATTTTTCTTTGACTATAAAAACTTACAACAGTAATAAAAAGAAGTAGTATTTCCCTTAAAGAAATATGATTGTGCGTAATGTCGTTTTTTTACGAATTTAATTTTATTTAAAATTAATTATTACCCAACTAAATTTCATTCAGAGAATGAGAGCACTGGAGTAGATCTGAGGCGAAAAATGAACGATGGTTTTCAAGAATTCCTCGATTTTGTCGATGATTGTCAATCTGAAGCATCCGCTGTTCTTGAAGGTAGAAGATGCTTAGCACTAGAATTCCATACTTTCTCTAGGGAACTTCGTGAAACCAGATCCAGACAAAGAAGACATGTTCAAACGAACCCTTTCTCAGCGAGGAAGAGAATCCCCTTGCCCCCGCCATTGGGGGGAAGTGTAAGCGGACCTTTCCTCGACTCGTTCATGATCTGATTCTAGAACTGCGGATTTAGAAGAGCTTCCAAAAATGACCAGACCAGATCGCAAAATCGGCGGAACTTCCTACAAAGAACTAGCTGCTTTACCTCCGAAAAAATTTTAAGAAAAAAATGACGCTGTATTTATAAATAAGAAAAATAAAAAATAAATGGAAGAAATAAAAGAGTCAGTCATTCAGCGCATGAAGAGTTAGAGACAGACGCGATAAGAATTATTTTCGAAAAATCGTCGCTTATCCAAAGTGCCGTTCAAGCGCGGAGGTTGCGAGCCTAGATCAGCTCATGTAAAAACCGACCGGGCAGAATTGATCTCGATTTCACGTTGCCTTTTTCATTGTACTATGTGATTCCAGTGTCATTCAAGGGTCGAAAAGAGGAACCTTTCATTAAATGTTATCAAGAATCCTGACTCAGGTTTATACACAGGTTTCCGAGACCAGATCGAAACCCCCAGGAAACTTTTCGTTCGAATAAAACTGGAGGTTCACTGATGCTTGCCGCGTAAGTTTGTTGTTGCCCAAACAGATTTTCTTTTGTCCTGATTGTTGTATGTACATGCGGATGTGCATAGGCAACATTCGCAATTGTGCAATAGACGTTGTGCTCCACGAGAAGTGTAATGTGTAAATTGAGTGGCGCCCGGGTGCGCTCTAAACGCGCTCCATCCTTTTTTCGCCTCCTCGCTCCTCCGCCGCCAAAATAACAAAGAAAAAATTATTTCCTGAATATTTTCTTTTTCATCTAAAAATTTTGCAGAGAAAATTTTCTAAGAAAGCGACGAAACAAGAGAAAGTAGAGAAAGAAAAAATTCGTCTGTTGGATGAAGATAAAATATTTTCTTACTGTTGGACAATTACTTAAAGCCGACAGTTTCAAAACAGAAGTACGTTACTCGATGAAGTTGTTGATATTTTGAATATTTTTTTAATCATGTTCTAGTTTTAGTTAATTGGACGGGGAAGGATAAAGATAAGGGTACTCGAGTTTCGCCCCACGTTAATTTTTTCTGCGTTTCTATAATCTCGGCTAAAGTTAAGTACCAGTGCTAGAAACTGCTTTATTCCAAGTCGACTGTCAAAAGATTTTTTCGATGAAAAATTGACATTAGATCATGTAATGTCAAGTTGGCTTTGTTTCGAATCCCATTTTAATTACATTGCTTATTATGAAAAAACAATTCTTCTTGAGCATGATAACCAGAAGTTGAAAACGCTGATAATGATAATGATAAATTTGTTGTTGTAGGAGCCAGATGGTCTCCACTGCTCACGGGGAGACTGGCAAGCCCACATGCCCGGTTTCGACCCAAAACGACTGTCCCGAAAATGGTCGAAATTGCAGAAAGCCAAGTTGAAATTGTTCGGCGGCCAGGCCGCCTCGGAAACCTGGAACTGGGTGGCCCAAGTCAGCGAGATTGGCGACAATGCGATGTGGTCAGAAAAAAAAAACTAAGCGAAGGGCGTTTCAAAATGGGCTTAAATCAGGCATTCTAGCGCCTGTCAGGAGCTTGTTTAAATCTTGATCGAAAGGGACGATTTTTTTCGTGTTTTTTTGTTTTGCGACTGTCTCGAAAATATTTTTTGAAATGACGAAATTGGTTGTTTCCCGGAAAGAGTCCTTGAATATTTTCGACGATTGATTTTTGTATCGCTCAAACGTGAGAGTACCCCGCGATCTGTCTAAATCCTCCAAGTCCGCTCCGATTTCAAAAAGAACGCTGCTTCATTTTCGAAAAGAAAAGCAGCTCTCGGAAAGCGATCCTCTCTCTTTCGTTCATTCTGAATTCTTAATCAGCCGGCGTTTCGGGCTAAGAATCGTTAACGAAATCAACGCACCGCTCGTTACCACTGCGACTCAATACTGGGCGGCTTTAATTTATGAACGAGCACCGCTCTTCGTTTTCGTGATTATTTCTCGAGAAGAAAGGATTATTGAGGACACGAATTTCGTCATTCGGAAATTTCAACGATGATTTTCGATTTTTGTGACAAAATTTTTTTCGACAAATATTTCGACTTTTACGACGAAAATCATCATTTTTGTTCCTGAAAATTTTTCTGACCACAGAAACAGGCCACTGCACAGCTTCAATCATCAACAAAAATTGGGTCATCACCGCTGCCCACTGCCTCAAAGACTCACCTACCTCAGCGATCGACTTGGAAACAGTGGTCCGCACCTTTGTCGTCAAAATCGGCATGAACACTCTCGTCAAAAGACCGACCTTTAGAATTTCCGATGCTTTTGTTCCGGATGAAAATGCGGATATTGTCCTGATTCGACTGGCGATGTCGATTGATTTCAAAAAGACAAACTCGGGGGTCGTCTGTTTGCCGCCAGATGGACATAGAGAGCATCAAGAACAGCATTTTTATAAAGTCAATTGCTACTCGGCCGGGTTTGGGTTTCTTGGAATGAATCCGATCACCCCCGCCAAATATCTTCAGGTAGTCAAAATTGGGAAAACAGATGATTATATAAAAACCATAAATTACTCACCAAATTGGGAATTCCGTATTTTCAAAAAGTATCAGATTTGATAACAAAATAATTTAAAATCTGCGGTTTAAATTGAGAAATCTATCTTTATATTCCGAATATAATATTCGAAAACAAAATATTTTTCAAGTATTTTTTACGAAAACCGATCTTCGATGTTTATTTTCTGAGTCACGGAAAAAGGTTATTTTGGGGACCAACAAAGTCCCTCTGCTCAAATTAACTCCAAATCAAATCAGTGGCCAGTCAATTAAAATTAGCCCCAGTCACATTTGCAAAACTCATTTTCGTTTCCTAGGAAGCGCCGTTCCCCGTCACTAGCTGTAAGATTTACAGTACGATCATCAAGGACGACATTTCCAACTTGAACCTTCTCTGCTCGAGGCAAGACAAAGACGGCTCTCACGCTCTCTGCCGGGGCGATTCTGGCGGCCCTTTGTTGTGCATCACCGATATTTCCCCAATGCTCGTCGGGGTCGCTAGAACTTCGACAGGATGCGAGCGGCAGCGGTTTTTCGGACATTCGACTTTCACCAACGTCGTTTTTTGGAACCACTGGATTCGCGAAACAATCAAGGATCGAGAAGACTCAATCGTCTGCTTTGAGCCGTTCAGAATGGCGAAAATCACGAAACATGCGCTAGAATTTCTAGAGCTAAGGGACGTCAATGCGAATAGATTGATGAGGCTGAATGTGAACAAAGGATCAGTTGAAGAATCAGTCGTTTATTGTAAAAATGTAAGAAAAAAATCGAAAAAATTGCTCATTTTTTGCATTTTTTTCGTTATTTAGTTCACTCTAGAAATCGCTTGAAAAGCCGATAATCTTCCTGGCACAGCATTATCAACAGTTTTCACGATGTTCAATAAGTTATCTTATCACGCTCTTTTCTATCCGCTTCTTCTAATTATTCTCCCTTATCTTTTATTTTCAGCAATGCGAGCGATCAGCGGGCTGTGTTCAGTTTCTCGTCCTTGGAACAAAAATTTGCTTCATTATTCTTCCTTCTGTCACAGAAACGGGCAAGTTTCGCAGCGCACTGTCCTCGGTCAATGTCAAACAAGGGCTGGAGATGTGGCATGGAAGGATTCAACGGACGAATTCGGATGGGAAATCGAGCGAATGCGGCGTTGTGAGGAGAAGTCCAATGCTAGGTCTCCATTTTTCTAGGGTTTGAGTGGCTAAAAAGAGGGGTTAAGCAGGGCGCTTCTTTTTTGGGGGAGCGGGGGACTGGCTTGCTCTCCCCCCCTTCTCCTACCTGGCTCTTGTCGGCTTAGTAGCTCACATTTTCTCTGGAGACCAAATGAAAGCCATATGTTTCTTTCAAGAAAAAGTACACCATGGAATACCTCAACACCTACGATACCAACTGGGGCGCATTTAGGCGAATATTCGTCAAGCAATACAGTATCACTTACCGCTACAGAGTCAATCAGGTATATATTCTTTCTTTATTGATAAAAAATCATCATAAATCTTAGCTGGAAAATAAGTCAACAGAAATTGAAATCGACATGTACACATTGTATCGAAAAAGCGGCGCAGAGCCGAATTTCGACTACTTGACGGAGCGTACAAACTCTGAACTGGCAAATTTCATCGTTAACAAGATCGATCTTCCATCAGCCACGGATATTGGTGTTTACTTATCAAGAGTTCTCAGGTTCTCCTGCTTGTTTTAATTTATATTTGAATGCATATTTTAGCTCGTATATAATGACGATCAATTTTGAAGAATCCATGAGCGTTTTTGGCGTCAATACTCCTGTTCAAGTTTGCAGACCCCTCTTTTCTTGATTTCCTGATTTTAATTCTAGTGCAACAATATGTTCTCCACGTGCAACTGCGCCGACGGCTACGTCCACATCGACAATTTATGCGTCGACATCAACCAATGCGCCAAATTCACCTCCCTCTGCGGCGGTTCAGAATGCATCAACACTCCTGGAAGCTACCACTGCAGAAACACAGAGATTTTCCAGCGACGAGCGACGAGCTTGGAAAATCATCAATTTCATAAAGGCAGCTTTGGCTCAAAATAATTTGACAGGGCTTCAATTGTATTAAAAAATAAAAGAATCGGACAGTTTTTGAGCTCGGAAAAGATACGCGAATATGGCGCCTCTACGAAAAAAGGCTTTTAAACGGCAGAGGAAGATGTATAAGCAGGGACCGCCCCGCTAATCAGACTTTCTTTGAGAAGGTAATTTGTCAATTCTGGTTTTCTTAGATTCCAAACTAGGGACGTAAAAAGGTCGGAAAAAAGGGGCGGAAGATTCTTGCCCGCTTCTGATTGGCTCGCAAAAGCAATACCGCTCTCTGATTGGACCCTTCGACATTTCCTCCTAATCACTTCCCTCGTGCCTCAGTTTCAATCCCTTTTTTAGCTGATGAATATCAACGATTCAGTGAAATTACTCAAAGCCATGAAGGATAAAATCGACAAGATCTACAAATTCTGCAGCGCGAAAAAGCGAAAAAACGTCAACTACTCCTTCGAGAAAGCCTTTTCAAAACTCATCAAAAGATAGCCTTTACAAATTAATTTTACATAACTCATTTTCACTGCCAAACCAAAAAGAACACAGAATAAAACTTGGGTTGAATCTTCCAACCTTTCGGGATCCCGAATGTTTCGGGATTTCCCGAAACGTTCGCAGTCAAAAAGAGCCTTTTTGTCTTCGAACCTTTCGGGGATTGTTTTCAATAATTTTTGGCACAGAAAATATTTAAAGCCAAACAGTAACGTAAAAGTACATCTTTATTGAAGCAAATAAAGGCGCGAAGGAAAAAAAAATAATTAACTGTAATAACTGGATCTATAACTCATGAAGTTCTCTATAAGACAGGCGCGGAGCGCACAAATTCTCTTTGACTGCAAATTCAGCATTCATAAAAGGTCTGCCCTTCTTAGACCATCGAACTTGACGAAAGAAGATAGAGTTATCTTTTTGATTAGTAAAATGCACTAATTCGGCATTTATACCACTTTTTATAACGTTATCCTCAACAAAAGTCCCGAATGATTCGGGCGATCCCGAAAGGTTCGGGAAATCCCGAAAGATTCGGGAGTAATCCCGAAAGATTCGGGAAATCCCGAAACATTCGGGATCCCGAAAGGTTGGAAGTGACGACCTAAAACTTGCAATGAGATGACCATCTGCCGATGCGTATTTGTCTAATTTCAAAAGACTTAGCAACTCAGAAATGAACTCAGACGAACGGTTCAAGTCTATGCAAATATTAAATTTGAAGACTGCAACTTTCAAAAAGTTGAGAACCCACAACTCGGCAAAAAAATGACGCTTCACAATTTTGAACCTCCTCTTCTCAGCGAAAATTTGTACAGCCGATTGTATGACTTGCATTTTTTGACCAGAGAATTTGGATATTTTTCGCCTTTTCAAAATGGACGATATTTGGATAGTCCCAACCAGATTTCGAATTTGTTCGAGTTTTATCGAAAGCCTTGGAATACTTTTCAGAGAAGACGAATTCAACATGAAAGATTTGATTTCGACGGGGAAGAAATAATTCTGGAAGACGAGAAGGAAGACTTTTATGATGCATTTTTCGACGAGCAAATAGAAGACAAAGAAGAGAATAAGCATGAGGATCATAAAGAAGAAAACAATAACTTTGAATTTATTGATGGGCCCGAAGACAATCTTGTTAATCGGTTTGCGGAAAATATTTTTGAGAAGATTTCGGCCTGGGAAGAGAAAACAAAAAGAGACAAAATCATGAAAGAAAAAAAGATGAGAAATAATATTGTCGAAATTTTACGGGACATAATCCTGAACGAGCTGAGATACAAGTCATTCTTTCAATCACAACAAACAACAAAATCGACCTTTTATCGTCAAGAAGATGGAAGATTCATTGTCGCCGAAGAAGCAGAAAAGATTTTGAGCAACAATCAAAAAGATGTTGAGAGACAACAGGACATAAGCGCCAAAAAAACTCCCCTTGAAAAATATGTCGAAAAAGATGAAGAAAATCGCGAACATATAATTTTGATCTCAAGAGATGAACGCAAAGAGTCAGAAGATAGAAGAAGGATCGAACGAACAAAAAGATTGATGGCATTATTAAAAATTTTGGAGTCTTTTTCTTATGGGCTTGTTATGTCACTGTCGATTTGTTATGATGTCACCATGCAGTCGTCAATCCTAGTTTTTTCCTTCTTTTTGGGTAAAAACAAGATTTATGTTTTTTTTGTGGCTAAACGTTATTCTTAGGTGTCTTGATGATTTTTTCTGCTGCCTTTTTCAAAGGTATGTCCTCTGGAAATGAAGCAATTCCATTCTCTTGTGACAAAGAAGTCGAGTTTGTCGAAAATATGAAAATTAAAAAAGAAGAAAAAGCACTTGTTCTCGACAAAAAGTCAGTTTGCCCGAATGTCAACATCAGTGATGAGAAATTAGAAACAGATGAAGAAGAAAATTACGACTTCTGGTGGGACACAATCAAGTTGGATCTTTCATTTGAGCAAAAGATGGAGATGAATCATCAGATGATCGACTCCGGCGTTTTCGACATGGACTTTCAAAAGGCTGCTGTCGAAGCGCCCTCTATGACTTTGGAACGAAAGGGATCTGATGTTACAATCTTGTGCTTCGAAGAAAATATCCACATCGCCTCCAAGGCCGCAGATGTCATTTTTGAAAGGCATCAACTGGAATGTGACCTTATCAAATTTTCAAAAATGGATTCTCAAGGTATGATGCCTCATGAGCTTTTACATTCTTTTCGAAGGGATGGAGTTGATTCTCCAGTCGCTGCAAAAGACGAAACATTTGGTAGTGATCGAAGATGAGTGGTCAAACACTGGAAACGAAGTTTTTATGGCGATAAGGGATTGTGAAGGCTACAGGTATGCCTGAAGTACTAGAGACGGGGGAAGCTTATAATATATGCTTCATGAATAAAACCATAATTAGTTTCTACTGCGAAAGGAAGACTGGATACGGAAGGATAATCAAAGTCAAGGAATAAGAACGAGATCTTGAAGCCTCACTGAAGCTCTCTGTATAAATACTTCAATAAAAAAAGCTGCAAGATATTTAATAAAGTCTTATTAATTCAAAAAGACCCAAATTAATTTAATAAATTCAAAAGAAAGAGAGTGATTAAAAAAATACAGAAAGGATGAATTTTATTTCAGAAAAAATATACAATGAAAATATAGAGAGAGAGGGACTCATGCAGTCTGGGCATTTTACTATCGATAACTTTGGCAAAATTTTTTACAAGTAAATGAGCGATTCTGTAAGTTTCTTAGAGACCATGGTGCTTTTTGCTGCTCGTCAGTTTATTGATATATCTTCAAAGGGGCTTTAAAATGTTTCGCTTTCACAAAACGCATTTTTAAAAAATTTTTCAACCCCTTCCTATGAAATATGCTTTTTGCAGGACTCATGGTGAGCTTTAACTTCGGAAAAATCGCATTACTATCATCATCGGAGCTTAATCCAGAGTCTGATCGTTTTGACTCGTCCGAATCATCATCGGAGATCACGGAACTGATAGTCGATTCTTGTTCTTCTGAATTGTCCGCCACATATCCGGATGGGTTCATCGACTATCAGCGAGTTAAGAAAAAAAAAAAAGAAAAATTTCTCATTTTCCAAAAATAAAATTTCAGAATTCTTGGGACTCAGGTTTTGCTTAACTCTAAACTGAAATCGCCACATGTCCCGGCACATATCGGAGATGTTGCGCGTCGCTTTCCAGTCGAGATCTTTTAGCGCCTTATCGGGAGCACACCATAACCAAGCTACATCTCCGGCTCGGCGTTCCACAGTTACTTAAAAATTTCATTAAAGAAACGCCCCCCTGGAGCTGTACCTGTAGGAATCGGTCTTCCAGAAGCTTCCCTGAACGCATTGACAAGCTCAAAAACCGAGGTGCCTTGTCCTGTTCCGAGATTGTAGCTTTCAAAACCGCGCGACGCAGTGTCGAATCTCTTCATCGCTGCCAGGTGCCCCTTTGCCAAATCCACCACGTGAATGTAATCTCTCATTCCTACGACGCAACTCAGTGAGCATATCCAGAAGTAACCTTACCAGTTCCATCATGCGTTGGATAGTCGTTTCCAAAAACGTTGAGGTGCGGTCTTCGGCCAATAGCAACTTGACTGACGTAGGGCATCAGATTGTTGGGAATTCCTCGCGGGTCTTCGCCGATCAGACCGGATTCGTGGGCGCCAACGGGGTTGAAGTAGCGGAGATTGACGACGGAGAGATTCGAATTGGCAACACAGGCGTCGGCGAGAATTTCTTCGACATGCAGTTTCGATCTTTTTGAGTTTTTAAAGAGCTCTTTTAATGAAAATCATTTCAGCTTTCGAAAACATTCCTTGCATAAGGATTGGTGGTTCCGCCTGTCGGTGATTCTTCTGAAAGGGGCAGATCATCAATTGTTTTTGCTGGCTGATAAACTGTTGCTGAAGAGCTAAAGATGATATTTGTACAGTTAGCTCTCTCCATTGCTTCTAACAGTGCGACGGAACCACCCTGGTTCACGCGATAATAGCTTGTTTTTGGTTTTAAAAATCATGATTGGTTACGTGAAAATTAGTTTTATGATCGGTTTAAAACCCTAACTAAGCGGTTTTTCTTTCGATTCTCCAACAGCTTTGAGTCCTGCGAAGTGAATGACGGCGTGTTTCTTTGAATGACCAAAAGCAAAGTCCAAGTCTTGTGGATCCGTAACATCTCCAAGGACAAATTTTAGCCTCTTCGCGGCAATTGGTCCAACGATTTGTTGCACGCGTTCGAGGGAAGGAGGAATGCCACCAGCTCGTGTTGGAGGAGCGGTGTTACTGCAATCGTCGATAACTGTCACGTGATGGCCGGCTTCCAGGAGCTCGACAACTGTGTGAGAACCGATAAATCCTGCGCCACCGGTTACTGTGAATAAGGTTTGAAAATGGTCGATAGCTGCGTTATTTCTGGAGAAAAAACTACGGTACAAAGAACCCTAAAAATGTTCTCCATTTTTTCAAACCGGGCCTAAAATTTCCATTTCGGAATCCGGAAACACCATTTCTTTCAAAATCTCTTCCGATTCAGGATCTTCTCTGTCCGATTCAACTATTTTTTCAAGTTCTTGCAGGATCTCCTCTTTGTGATTCAGAATCTCTTTTGAAGGTTCGGATTTTACGATTTCATCAGTTGGTTCATCGGCAGAAGCAGCAGGCGGAGTAACGAAAAGGAAAAGTAGAAAAGCGGTTGAGGCGCTCAAGAGTCGCGACCCATGAGCCTTCATGATGATCTTCTGTTAATGAGAGCCTGATGATAAGTTATTAAAGATAAGGAAGTCGTGCGAGCATGAGTACTTGAAATTATTACGTAGCTTTTTCTAGTTGACAATTATACGTAGGAAGTAGGAAGAATTCTTAATTGGATTTAATAGAAAAAATTTGCGTCAATTGCGATTAAGAAATTTGACTTTTAGTTTCTAAATAATTATTTGAAGTAAATTAAAGTTTCATTTTCACAGAGTAAACTAAAGGGTTACGGAATGTCAATTTTTTGTCAAAAAATCGATTTCTTATTGTATTTTGGCAATGAAAAACTGAAGTAAAAAAGGGATGATACTTTGAAAGTGAGTCATTTTCTTTAGCACCTTTTCGTTGATTTATTTGCTCAACATATTTGAAGGCTTTTCTCTTTATATGAATCTTACTTTTTTGTTGTTTTCGTTCAAGAATTAACGTCTCTTAGCAAGACATTTATGAAAATTTCTCCTCAAGTCACTTCAATTCAAATGTAGTCTGAGTTCGATGCCCTAGGGCGCGACGGGTTATCAGTTAAAAATGAAAATCTTGGTCTTTTATTAACTCTTGGTTAGGAGTAAACATAGCGTTTTTGATAGAGGAAGTGAGCAGAACTGCGTTAACAATGATTTTTTTGCTTCATTGGGCAATCAAATTTTTCGTTTTTCTAAAATATTATCAAATGATTGTCGTTTTATAAAGAATAATTATTAAGGCTTTTATCAGAAACCAGCTTGAAAAAAGGAATGACATCTTCAAGTCATAGTTTTTGTACCGAATTGCTCGTATAAGCCGTTGAACTTCCTTGAAAATGTGTCCCTGAGTTGGATGATATTTACGCTTGTCAAATCGAATTATTCAGAAGTGTCAGGCATCGTGAATTTTGCTCCTCTAAGAGCGAAAGATCCCGATATAAATGCCAGGATCAGACTAAATCTTATCTAATCACAATTTTAAAAGAAAAATGAGCGACAGGATGCATGTATTATCTCGGCTTCTAGTGCTTCGGTTTTCAAGTTGAGCACTTGTTCTCAATTATTCAGTGTCTTCAACTGTACCGAGCGTTTGATTTTCCCGAGAAAAGACAGGTAAAATGAGAGGAAGAATATTTCTTTTTATTTTTCTTTTCGCGATTTCTTATGGAAAAGACGATTTTAGGTCGGGATTTTAGAGACGGAAGATGAAATTGCTATATTTAAAGCTTTTTAATACTCTATGGCTTCTTTCATTCAAAATAATCATAGATTGAAAAGACAAGTGATCTTATGGTTTTTCTTTACTCTATTTTTTTTTCTCTTATTAAATTCCTTGACAGCAAAGAATGGAAAACGATCGAAGAACTCGGATCCTTTCTCACTGTTCTTGAGCGATGCAACTGCTCGAGTCAAAAACTCAGCGACCAACTAGCCCAAATCAAGGGCCAGGAAGATCTCCTCGGATGCGATTGCTGCTGGAACGGGCCCTTAGGAACTGCCTGTCTTTGTCCAACAAAACTCAAGTTCAAAAGTAAATTCATCGAGCTCAGCTCATGGCTTCTCAAACAGAAAAAACGTAAGGCAGACGGAAGAGAGCCGAACATGATGAATTTTGAAGCGGCGGAGAAGTCACTGGCGTATAACATGGGTGAGTTTATTTTTTTTTTCTAAAGGAAATTCATGTCGGGTTGCTCGGTGTACCAGTCGGCGAAGAGATTCAGAAATTGGTCGCATTCGTTGTCACTTGAGAACAAATTCATTCCTTCGCCGGAATCGAGCACTTCTGCAAAGCGTTAAATCTTTTTTTCAATATCAACTCACTATTTAATTTTGCTTTCAAGCAGGCTTGTCTCAAGTTGTTCATATCATACAAGTTTAATCCCTTTACAATTGATAGTAAAATCGAAAAGATCATTTTTTGCTTTGTTTTTGATGGCTTTGGATACGGCTGTCTTGTTTATATAGCGCTCCAGAAGAATTAAGAATGAATGTATTAATTTCTCGGTACTTATAGAGAGCTGCTCGGGTTCAAGCCGTTGAACCAGTACCAAGTCAATTTGGCAAGAAGCATCTAGATAATAGAAAGTTCATTGAACTTGCTTCTGAAGTTCATTAATTCAGGGCAACTGTACAACTTTGGTCTCGAGACGAAAAATCGCGGCGAATGCTTCCGTTGTCAAGCCGCCTCCAAAACTTGCGAAGCTCGACCAACATTTTTTCAAAGCAGGCAATCTCGAAACGGACGACTCGACGACTTCTCCATCGAAACTTACCATGTTTCTCCTACAAGCATTTCTTTTGGCAAAGAATTCACGACAATTCTAGTCCCAACGAGCAAAATTAAGTTCCAAGGCCCACTGGTACGGATTAGTTTATCTATATCTGAAAGTGAAAAATTAAGGACGAATTGGAATTGGCCTTGGAACAAGAAAATCAAGCATTTTTCGATTTTGATCGAAAATCAAAAATGATAAAGAAATCTGGGGCTCAAGCGATTGGAAATGTCGAAGGGATGAAAGCTTTTTCTGGGCGGCATTCGAGGACGATGAAAAACAACGACGACGAATTCGAACTGGGTTAGCATGAATTGACTCGAAGGATAATTATTTTTCTTCAGTAAAATTTCCGGAAAAGCTTTTGAAAATCATGACCGACGAGTTAATTTCTCCGCAAAATGCCCTTTCCTTCGACCGAGCAGGAGCTAATCGAGAAGAACTGATCTCCGGAGAACGAGAAAAGCCTCTGAAACGATGTCTACCACTTCTAGTGCCTTTGAGGAGAACGATGAGGACTTGGGGAGTCAAGGAGAGAATGAGATGTGCTGATCCTTTTGGAGAGTTTTCTAATTTCGCGCAAATTATTCATTGAGCATTTAAGTTCTTATCTGTCTATTGCAGATTGTGCTGAAGACTTTTAAAGTTCGTTCAATGTTGAATGTTGCTGTTGAGAACCCTTACTTCATCCGAGCGGTTTGGCAAGGCGAAAAGGTACTTTCTTGTCGATCTCCCTCGATGATGGGTCTTTTTAGAATTCTACTTTTCCGTATCGCCATCCTTGCGTCATCCAGCTCCGACTTTCAGGGATTCGAATTATGAAATTGTAACACTCTTACTGTTCTTTCAATGAAATTCTTTAAATTATTTAAAATATAATTTTGCTGTCTTAAATTATTCGTCCGCTTCCAATTTTAGAATCGCTTTCATAGATCCAGGTATCAAGCAAGACAAGTCCTTAAATGCCCTAGCAGATTGAGTCAATAAATCTGCAGTTGTCAACAAATCATTGATCATGCAGTCACTTTAATTGTCAATACCATCACTCAACTAATTATTTGCTCGCCCCAGATACCAATGTTTCCGGAGATACTTCTGGCGGGGGAATCAGCCGATACAGATGATAACGTAAAAGTCTGTCTTTGTACAGTAAGTTTGACAGTTAACTTAAAAAGGAAATGACGAGGAAACGGTTTGACTGGGACATTTTTTGACGAATGAAATAAATTCATGCGTTACGAACACTAAGTAAAGTCAAGTTTAAAGACAAAGAAATCAGACAAGTTGTGACCCGATTATAAAATCAACATTTGAAAGAATAAAAAAAAATAAATTGCGAAAAAGGCAACCAGAATTTGCTTTGATCATGAAAAACCCTGGAAATTCTAATCAGAACTATTTTTGAAGATCTTGACAGTGAGGAAGTTTTTGACACAGTCCAAATACAGCTTCGAATAAACTGTCAAAACTTTGTATTCAAAACTTTTTTGGGGTATTCTCAAAATTTGCTACTGTGTCAAATATTCATAAAAAAGAGAAAAATAAAAAAACAATTTTTTTTCATATAACATAAAAAAAATCAAGCAGACAACAATCTTTGATTTCCAAAACACCAGAACTGCAAATAGCCCTGATCAAATCTATCAGAACAGATTGACCAGATTATCTTAACTTCAAGGACTTCCACAGGGGGCGCGATGTCGGGTAAGACAAGATTCCCGTGACAGGAAGCAAGAGTTCAAATTTTCCTATTTTTCCTCAGTGAAAGAGATAGCTAAGCCTTGTGAAAAAATAGGCGTTGCTTTAAAAAATGACGGTTTCGAGAAACCGTCGAATCGTAAGCAAGTTTTTGCGCAGGTATTATACCCGTTAAATTTATTTTCTAGGCGCAAGCAGTGGCAGTAGGAGTATCACTTGTTGCTCTGAGCTCCACCATCACATCGCCGATCCTTTATGGAAAGTACGAATTGAATGACGAGGGCGACACGAACGTCTGCTCTGAAAATCCTTGCAAGAACAATGGACAATGTTCAATCGACGGAGATGGCTACATTTGCGCATGTAACGAAGGCTTTTCTGGAGCAAACTGCGAGATCAACCCTTGCGATCAAAGTCTTTGTGTAAACGGAGAATGTTATGCTGTTGATGATGAAAATTTTGCTTGCAAATGTGACGACGGATTCTCTGGAGATCTATGTGAAATCACTCCTTGTTCCAATAATCCTTGTCAATATGGCACTTGTGAAATTGTCAACGGAGAATACAGCTGCAGCTGCAATACTGGTTTCTCTGGCAAAAACTGCACAATCGATCCTTGCTCGGGGGATATTTGTCAGAATGGAGCGATTTGTGATTTTGATAAAGATGATGGGACTTTTATCTGTAAATGCTCGCCTGAATTCACAGGGTCGTTATGCGAGAAAGAACCTTGTGCGTCAAAGCCGTGTTTGTATGAAGGCGTGTGCTCAGTTTCTGGAGATGGCTACGCTTGTCTCTGCCCGGGCGGTTTTTCCGGAGATAACTGTGAAATTACACTATGCACGAACAATCCATGTAAGAATACAGGAGAGTGTCTGATCGAAGGAAATTCTTACACATGTCTCTGTCCTCCCGATTTTTCCGGGAAGAATTGTGAAACAACACCATGTGATCATGATCCCTGCGAAAATGGAAAGTGTACCATTGAAGATGGAAACTGGTACTGCGATTGTGATGATGGATTCGGTGGGGATTTTTGCGATAAAAATATTTGCGACAGTGGAGTTTGCAAAAATGACGCCAGTTGTGTCTATGACGAGGAGAAAAAAGAATACGAATGCATTTGCAAGGAAGGTTTTATTGGTCAACACTGTGAAACTGAGCTCTGCAATCCAAATCCTTGCATGAATGGCGGAAGTTGTCACGTTAACGGGACCTCATACGATTGCAGCTGTCCTCAAGGATTTTATGGTGAAAATTGTCAGAAAACCCCTTGTACAAATAATCCTTGTGAAAATGCTGGAGAATGTACTTTTGATGAAAATGGTTCGTTCACATGCTCATGTAAAGATGGTTACAGTGGAAGCCTCTGTGAAATCGATCCTTGTTTCGATCATGAATGTGTTTTTGGCAGTTGTCAAGTTGACGGAGCTGGTTACATTTGTAATTGCGATTCTGGATATTCCGGAGAGTTTTGTGAACTTGATCGTTGTCATGATTATCCTTGCGAAAATAACTCCACCTGCATTTTGCATGTTGACTTTGCAGAATGCGATTGTCTTCCGGGCTTTTTCGGAGATTTTTGCGAAAAAGACCATTGTTACAACAATACTTGTGAAAATGGAAGATGCGAAGCTGGAGAAGACTCGTATACATGTGACTGTCGCATTGGCTTTTCAGGGGAATTTTGTGAGATAACTCCCTGTGACAAGAAGCCCTGTGCTTATGGAGAGTGCAGTTATTTTGGTCCAATTTGGTCGTGCGAGTGTCCAACTGAGCTATTTAGCGGCAGAGATTGTTCAATTACTCCTTGCAATAACACAAATCCTGACCTTCCCCCAGCATGTTTCAATGATGGCGAGTGTAGTATGAACGGCGATGATTTTGTATGCAAATGTCCCGAGTTCTACACTGGGGAAAGGTGCGAAACGTTTCCTTGCATGGATCGGCCTTGCCAAAATGGCGGAGCATGCCAGAATACCGGGGATGACTCGTTCACGTGTGAGTGCCCTGAAGATGTTACAGGCGATTTGTGTGAGAACTTGCCTCCAGTGACAAACACTTGCTTCAATACCGAATGTGATGGTGTTTGCATAGAGATGGATGATGGACCAAGATGCTTCGAAAATCAACTTGTGGGATTTTGGAACAACAACAACAATGAGGTTAGTTTGTTAATATTCTTTAATTTTCTTAAAAATTCAGCATTCTGTAACGTGCGGAAACGCCTATCTTCCTTATATGCTCACCACACCCGAGATTGAAGTTCATCATATTGAGATTGAGCCAACTTACAAACTAAATGAGTACTTTATCAATACACATGGTTGTGGAGCGCAAGGCAATTGCCGAGCAAGTTTTGCGAAAGGTAAAAGTCTTTATTTCGCGTACACTGTCTATAAAAAGATATGCTCGAGATCGGCGATGAAGTCAAACACGAAAATGAGGGAAAAACGGGATTTTTGCAAACTTGGAAACTTGAAAAAGCATGCAACGTTTGTTAAATTATGGATAATGAATTTAATATGAACTCTTTATAGGAACCAGATTGTCAAGATTTTTGGATTAAAACGACAGTCAACAACACTAATGGTACGATTTAAATTTTGTTTGAAATTATTCCGAGATTTAGGAGTTGAATTGGCTTGGAGAGGAGAAGAAAAAATGTTTTTATCAATAAAAGTATTGCCGTTTAATGAAAATGACCCTCAATTTCAATGGACTCTTGTGACTAATGAAACTGCTAACTTCCCCGAAATGCATTAAATTTAATCGTTTTCAACATGTCAACCGATAATAAATGTTTTTTTTTGAAAAATCCACCGTCAATTCAGTCAAAATCAAACAGCGCTATCAATAAGCGGAAAGGAAGCAGGTGACGCTTTGTCTCGTTACAAGACGCAAAAACGATAAAACTTCACTTTATTTCTTCGCTTCTTATTCGGATAATCAAATTTCAAGCAAATAATCCCTTCTCTGACAAATTCCAGTGTTTAGCCCTGTCCTTGGCCCGCGGCGGTTTTACCCTGAGCCCGGCTCCGGGGTCACCGTAACTTCATAAAAATCATTTTAAATTTACGCTCCCTAAATAAAGGATGAGTCTAGCAATATTTTTCAGTGATAAGAGAAATTTCGTAATCACAATTTTATCAATCACACTATTTTATATTTTCATTTGCGAAAGTTCTTTAGAAGAAATTTCAAGTAAAACATTTGATGCCGAGAATTTATCAACAGCAGAAGAAGGTTTGAAATCGAAGTTTTCATAAGGAAAAATAAAAAAGTGTTTTAGAAAGTTGTGTTCTGAAAACGAAACTTGCTGATTTTGATGAATTGCCGTTAATAATTTTGACGAGTAATCCTGGAAGCGGGAACACTTGGTCCAGATTGTTGATTGAAACTGCGACGGGGTATTATTCTGGCTCAGGAAAGGGATGCAAGATTGCTTTTTCCACATTTTGTTTCGATTATTTTTGTCCCGAAAAAGTTTACAATGAGTTAACAATGTTCAAAAACGGCTTCATCGGCGAGCTAGAACCTCCAACGAGTGGCAGAACCGTTGTTGTAAAAAGCCATTCTAACTCGAATTCCGAAAATGCAGATGGGATTGTCATGGTGATAAGAAACCCGTACGATTCGTTCAAAGCAGATTTTAACCGGCAAATGAGCTCAACGCATACCGGACAGGTTGATCCAAAGATTTATAATAAGACCGAGTGGGAGCAGTTTATTGAACGTAAGTCGCGAATTTCACGATGAAAATTTAATAAAAATTCTAGCTCGAGCAAAAAGATGGGCTTCTTCCGTATCCTGGTTCCCAAAATACGCAAAAGAGGTCAATATTCCAATCAAGACAATTTTCTACGAAAATCTTTTGCAGGGTAAGTCATCCCGAAAATCAGCAAAACAAGCTGAAAAACCTTCAGATTCGTCGAAAGAGATGAGTAAATTTCTCGATTGGTACAGCGACAACTTCCAAATTGAAATTCCTGATCGAGAAAATCGACTTTCCTGTATGTCCGAAAGCCAAGGAGCGTTTTATCGAAAGAAAGAGCCGCTGAAATTCGAAATTTTCAAGCCGAAAATGAAAACGACGGTCAATTATTACATCAAAAGAGTTATTGTATGCCAAAACAGAAACGTTAATTTGAATTTATTCAATTTTCAGAAATTCTACGAAGAAAATAACTTCGAAACCGGCTTGCTCGAAACCTATCTAAAAGACACCGACGAAGAAGAAGACCCAGAAATTCTTCATGATTACGAAAAATCCGATGAGCGGCGGCAAAAACACATGATTGCCTCGATAGACGAAAAAGTAGAGTTGAGAAAGCTCAACAAGATCAACCCGCTTCATATTTATTATAGAAGCAATCCAATGCTCTGCTGAGAGTCCTAAATTATCTTTATTCTTCAATTTTTTGTATTAAATATGATATAGTTAACGCAGTTATCATTTCAATCTCTTGGATCTTTTTTTATTGTTTCCTTAAAATCGCCGTTGCGCTAGAACAGAAGGGTTGGAATCGAGACGACGCCGAATAAAACAGTCAGGATAAATGTTCCTAAGAATGATGCTTCGTCCAGTTGATTCTTCAGATAACAAGTGATTTGCAAAGCGGTCAGGATTGAAAGCATAATAACTGAACATTTGAGAGTGATTTTTTGAGAGTTGATACCTGAAATCATGAGAACAATCGCAACTGTCTTCTTCTTCGCTTTGAAGACAAAGAACACTGATCCGGTTACTGCTGTCAAACAGAGGGCGCCATAAGAAGAGCTTAGAACAATCGCGAGAATCGAAACTTCGTCATCTTCTTCGTTGTTTTCAGGAGAGGATGTTGATGTTATCTCCGGAAGAATGGTCGTGTCTATTTCAGGCAGAGTAGTTTCGTCGATTATTTCTTGATCAGATGTCGTAGGCAGTAGCTCAATCGTTATTGGAATCGTTTCTGGCGATTCTGTCGTCGGGGCCTCAGTTAATGGCGAATCCGTCGGGAAAGACTCAGTTGTTGGAATTTGGCATGCATTGCAAGACTCCTCATCATCCTCAAACATGGTCAGATTAATAGAATCTTTGAAATGTTTTAGAATTTGCAGTTGTTCGGCTTCAGTTTTGGCAGATATCTCCAATTCAACAGTGAAGAAGAATGCATCACAGTCACTCTTATCTTTCTTGAACGAGCAATCACAGTCGGTTTCACAGTGTGAGCAGAACTCGTCTTCTTCGTGATCTACGCAATCAAAGTATTCGAGATCTAAATGAATTTTAATATCAACAAAATCATCTAAAAATTATACATTTTGAGAGTGGTCGAATATCCGGTAAAATTTCTTCTTGAACTTGAACTTCTTTTGTAATAGTAAGAACATCTTCTTTGTCCAATTCTTTAAATTCTTCCATATTGGCAAGTTCGTCAAGTGTCTCTCCTGATTTTTCAGGGGTCAAATTTTCAACGATACTTTCCTGGACAGAATCAAGTGCATCGTAAGTCTCAAAGAATACAGTCTGTCAGGGATTACAAATTTAATTGTTAATTATCATTTAATTCCTTAATTAAATTCATATGTTTTCAAATCCGTTCCAAAGAGTGCTCAAATATCTTTTCAAGCGGATGAGATTGTATAGTTGATTTTCTCAAGATTGACTTTTCCCTTTTCGATGATTTCGAATAGAGTAGACATCGATCAAAAATTGCAGCATCATAAAACATGCTCACACTTTGCTCTTGTCCCGGCGAATTCGATACTTTTATAACGGTCATCTCTTCATTATCGTCCAATGTCAGTTGCTCATGAAAAGTACCAAAAGAACTCAAGGAGTTTCCAACCATCGTCAAAATGTTGTTCTTCCAGAAACCTCGTCCCTGACGAAACTGGTTAAGCTCCACAGAACTTGTTAAAATTGGATTGCAATTTTTCTTGAAAACGTTGTTGCACCCTTTTAATGATTTATTGTGGTAAAAAAGAAGAAAAATACCTTCAGGAAGAGTAAGTTTTAGAGAAGGATGAGCCTTATTTCCCTGATTTCCTCCAAGGATATATATTTTATTATTTATTTCAATGCTTAAATGATGCGATAAAAACATTTTTAAGTCTGTTTGATCAATTACATCTTCAATTGATTCGCAACAAATTCTTAACTGTGAGCGTCAAGGACTTTTGAATTCCTGAGAACCTATCCTATTTTCTTCCATTCAGAACCGTCGTAAGCTTCAAAAGCCTCAGCATTAGCCAGTCGTCGTCCGTGAGAGACCCAATCTTGTTCAGGGTAGGTCACTTCCGTCCGGCCCCCGGAGATAAGAAGACCGAATTTGTTTGTTGATAGCAGCGATGGGTACTCAGTGTGTCCAATGTTCAATTTTGCATCTTATTTTTATCGATAAAAACATTTAAAATATATACAAACTTGATTTGTCGAATTTCTTCCCAGAGAAGAAATAACATGTGTCTGGTGCAAAACCAACTCCACAAATCCAAACTTTTCCTTGGAAAATTGCTGCAGCACCTCGCGCAAATCCTCTGTAGATTTTGTTTGTGTCATACTCTGGTAAACGGGTCTCACTGCGTTTGAATTCTCCGTCAGCAAGATAAACAACATTTTCTTCGAACTTTCTGTTTTCACCGAAAATCAAGTCTTCGCCACCAAAAAAATAATGCTTATTTCCGTAAAATGAATACATGGAGCCACGTGTGAGGATACCAGTTGTGTTTATTTTGAATTCCCCTTCTTTTTCGATGAGTTGATGTTGAAGTAAATTTGTATTGATAAGAAGTGCTCTTGGCCAACCGACAGTTGGGAGACACACATTACTGCTACTGTCAATGGGCATGTCTCCCTCACATTCAATATGCTCCGGACAAATATCAGCAAAGAAATCAGGCAGACACTCAAATGATTCAAGACAAGTTGGAAATTCCTTCTCCAACGTATCAAAAACTTCACGAATAACATCTTTTATCCGATCACAAAGAGCTTGGTTTGTAGGCTTGTCTGCGGGACATTTCTCCGCAAAATTCAATATGATATCACATGGAAATATCCCGTTATTTGCATCTTCGATGCCCATCATAAGATTCATAAATGGTTCAAGAATTGGGATATGAGGCGGTACTGGCCAAATGTTAGGCAGTTGATTCGTCGGATCGTCCTCAAACTGGCCAGGAATTGCGATTATTTCGTGGGAATCCTTGCAGTTGTCTTTGACTTTGTCTTCAACTATGAGCGGATTCGTTATCGGTTCATCTGTCACACCTTCAGGCTTTTCGTCATCAGGCCACGAAAAAGATCCAGAGCAATTGAACAGACCCTCGCAAGCTATGGCAGTGATTGCTTCGAGGTTGAGCTCGCAATCTTGTGCATTTTCGGTAGATCCACATGGGTTTTCAAGATTTATCTTTAACAAAAAAATAATTGATTTTTTAAACTTATTACAATATATTTTACCGTTGCACTGAAACTGCTCAACGTCTGTCCAGTTCCAAGTCCTAAAAGCGCAAGCAAAATTTTTTTCATAATCGACTCTCTTCCTTGATTTCAACAGCTCTCTCTTATGAAAATTAATGATTTCACAACTATGATACAAAAGCGGTTCGTCAGAAAGTTGACGTTTTGATGGACATTTGTCAAAACTCATGCCAATCTATTAGCTTAGAACTAAATAAACAGTTTTCGATAAACGGCAACTGGAATTTTACCTGTTTGCACTCATTTCCGATGCGGATGAATCTGACGATAAATGCCGTATTTCGAGACCATTTGACTGAGTTAGGATTATTGACGAATGTGAATTAGAATGCTTTTTTTTGAAAAAAATTCATTCGAGTTGCATAAAATATTAAGATCAAAATATTTACTGCGTGGTTTTATTTTTCACCAGAGGCATCTTTATTTTTAACGCCGGAACGCATAAAATTTTTTCAACATTGAACGCAGATCGTACCAATTAATTGGTATGCCCCTTTTACCCTTTTTTAGCAATGAAACTGATTAGTCTACTGTATAAATGATAAAGATAAATAATTCTCAGACGCTAAGCTTCAATTTTATCCCCATTTTAAACCCATATCATTGCAAAAATATGAGTAAATATGCAAATTTCCAAATGTGTCGGAATGACATTAGAGGGCATTGTACCAATTAATTGGTCGCTGTGCGTTTCGGCGTTAATTAAAAAAATAGGGGTTAATTAAACAATTGTCAATTGCTTTGTTGTGGTTTTCTAATTGAGCGTGCTTGACTGGTGAAAGAATATTAATTGCGACAGGATGATGCGGCTGATACTGTAGTGATATTATTTGGACAGCGATCAATACTGTCTAAGGAGACGGGTGGCTGTAAAATTGAGCCCCGGTGCCCATCTGCCTTCCACTTCTGATAAATAATTCACGAACTTACAAGTTTTTCACTTTCGGGAGCAATTTTCAGCCACCATCTCCCCTCTCCCCAATTGAATATTCTATCAAGGATCTACCCGCCTTTCAGCTACTGGAACTTTTGAGGTCGACAGCTCAAGAAAAAAAAAGAGAGAACTTGATAGAAGAAAAATACTCAAGGGGAAATGAAAATCAGAGGACTTTTGCTGTTGACTTTGAAAGAAATTGTTTTTGGCGCTTTTGGAAAGGAAATTTAGCAAAAAATAAAAAAGCGAAAAATTAATTCTAACTTTTTTCTTCAAAAATTTTCGAAACAAACAATCACTAAATTTCCCGCTAAAGAGTTGCCCAGATCACTGCCTCTGCGACCGTGGCGGCTACATCAACTGCTTCAATTCGAACATGACCCTTTTTCCCGAATCATTTCCCAACTCGACAACAGTTTTAAAAATGGACAGAAATCGGATTCGTTCCGTCGATCTCCACACCCTCCTTCCTCATCGAGCCAATATCACCTCAATCTTCATCAGCAAAAATGAGCTCATCTCTTTTCGATGCTCAAATCAAGGATACATCTTCAAGTTTTTGACGGAGCTGGATTTGAGTTACAATTATTTGAATTTTTTTGGCTGGGACTGCTTGAATGAGGGAAGGGTTAAGTTATCATCAGGATAAAGAGACATGTATCTCTTAGTAAAATATTCACAAAAAGTCATTTGTCAACTAGTAGACAAGTGTAAAATCATTCTCCATTATTGAACCCGTCCAAGCTGCCAGGATTGGAGTATCTCCGCCTGAATGGAAATCGGCTCATGTCACTTGGTGGAATCACTCAAGCAATCGATTCGTACAGGACCCGCTCAGAAAGATAATCCTACTACAAGAATATTTAATCCATCCAATTCAGTAATTATCAGCATCGTTCAGTTTTCAGAGCGCGTTTAACAGGCCTTCATCTCTAATCCGCCTTCATCTCGAAAATAATCCATATTCTTGCTCGTGCGACATCGAGAGCTTTGTCACGTGGTCTGACGCGCTAGAAAAGCGAAATCCAGGTGTCATCGCGAAATTCGACCAGCTCAAGTGCGAGTCGATCAATCCAGAAGTCACCAAACAAATCGGATTCCGCGATTTTGCTTCTGAAACTTGCGAAGATCTTCCACTTGTTATGGAAATGGTGAATTTGAACACGGGAGAGATTATCCAAAAAGATATTTCCAAAGACTTTGTCCTTGAAGATCTATCAATCCAGTTTTATGTCCGATGCTATCACAATTCTAGCGACGAAGGGATGAAAACCAGGCTGTTTTCTCGAGGCGAGTGGCAAGAAGATAATAAAATCGTTGTTCAGCGGCTTTATCAGGAGCTTCTAGTCACGTGTATAACCTCCAAGGTAAGATAAAGGGTTGAAAACACGGGTTAATTGATTGAGCAATTAAAAATTCACAGCCACTTACTCTCGATCCTCGTTGCTCCTTGAATATTAAAATATTCGAGCTAGGGTTTGAATTCCGTCGTCAAAAGTCGCACGATTTTCAAGCAGTCTCGTGGCGTCATTCACCAGCCAAACTGGGAAGGAATGAATGATACTGAAGGCTGTGACTGGATAATTAACATGGCTGAGAAATCAACAATGACCTGGAAGGCTCACAGGTCAAAGAAGTATATTTTCATGCAGGAAGGATGCCAAGTTGAGGTCAAACAAGACTCAGCTAAACAGATGACTTTTATGGAATTGAATATTGGCGAACATCCAGCAAGAGTAAGTAAACCTTCTATACAGATTTTTTTCTCTCAATGACAATGTTCATTTTTAATTGTAGTTGATAACCATGCGGTATTGTCTGGCAGACAGGCTCTTAAAAACAAAACGTCTGAGAAGCAACAAATCAGCTCACAAAGAAACAGTCGGATTTCGCTTTAGCCCACTTCCGAATCAACTGTCATCAGGGGGGCATATCTTGGCACACTTTTTAGTTTTTCAACAGTTTCAGTGAAATCCATTTTTCTCGCGAAATTTCGATTCGAATGATATATTTATGTCTTACCTTCTGCTGCATTCAGTTGTTTTGTCCGCACTTTGATGAAAATGATGAGAGAACTTCCGCTCTGATATAACCCGCTTACACCTGGGACCCAGCTAATTTGCTAATCCTCGTATCCTACCGCGCTTCCTACCGCGTTACTTGCGAGTGCCTCAGCTGTTCGCCCCTCGAACCTCTCGCGCGCCCTTTTGGAACTCGCTCTGGGCTTGGCCTGGAAAACGTCTCTGATCCCACGCTGGGCACCAAGACTATCTGGTGATGATTTTCAGCATCGTTGTTGTTGGCGCTGCTGGATTTGGAATGCTCTCCGCTGTTGGACATTTCATTCTTTCTGTTCGAAAAAAGCCCAGAAGAAGATCAACAAAGTCGAATGATCCAAGCGATCAAAAGGGCAAAGAAACTCTTATCTTAGCCGCTGAAACTGACGGAAGTCATTTTGCGACCTTTTTGTTCAAAGAATGAAAAAGTCAGATTGTATACGAATAACTGTGTATATTGAACTTGTAAATAAAAAAAAAAGTTAAATTGTCGACTCGACGGACGGAGTTCTTCTTGCTGATTTTCTCCCACGCGATACGCGAAAACTCGATTCGTTGCTTCCCGTGAAGCTTCTCAAGAAACTAGAATCGGGGTAAAACAGGGTTTTGAAAAATCATTGGTACCTCATTTGAGTAATCGAATCTTGCTTTGGAAGCCTTCTTGTTGTCTGCGACCTCAAATTGGCGAATTTCATCTAGAAAGTTTGATCTATGAACTGAAAAAGTGACACCTTAAATTTTCGTCGAAAATTTTTGCCAACGAATGAGAAAAGAATCGGGTTGAGAATTGGTCCAGTGTATATAAGAATATCATCCGCTTTCTCGAAGAAATAACAGTCCCTGTGAGAAAGATGAATATTCAAAACTCGGAATAATTTGAAGAGAACAAAGCACATCCAGCTGATGAGATTTCCGCAGAAACTAGCGATGATCGTAACGAGTAGGTATTTATTCTTCGAGCCTTGTCGATTCGAGCCTTAAAAAGGTGTGGGTTTGCTTTGTGGAAAAAATTTTTGACGAACCCGAGAGGCGTGAAATTCGTTCTCTGGTGAGTTTGACTTCTTTCAAAATTTTCACATAAGAATATCCGGAGATGAATAAGGGGATACAAAACCCAAGAAGAAGAAAAACAATGTCATAGAATTTCTGATTCCGGTATTGTTTGATAGCGCATTTGTTCAAATTCCGACAATCTTCTTTTTCAAGGCTTGAAAGTTGAAATCAACAAGGAGAAACTCAAGTTTTCAAGCGTATTTCCTGTGTCTTCTCCCTCCAGCAAAACTAAGCATTGATCTTTGTCTAAATGATGCCAATTGAGCATACATTCCGACTGATTAAACGCATTCAAGCTATATTCCGCCGCTTGAAAAGTCGGGATTGTGATGAAAAACGCACTGAGCCAGACCAAAATCGTCAAATATATAAACCGCTTGTGGTCGAAGTCAATTAGGGAGATTGCCCCGTCTTTGCCAGAAATTGCGTAGTAACGATCGAACGAAATCGCGGCGATGGAAAAGATCGAGACTGTTAGAAACAGCTGGTTGGAGCCTTGGTAGTATTTACAAGTGAAGGAGGAACCAGGGCGCCAATTTCGATTGAATTCTTTGTACAAGCCGAGGATGGAATGGACGAGGACGAGGAGGTCAGATATACAAAGATTAATGATAAGCCAGTTTGAAGCTGGATTTCTTCTACTTCGAGGTTGAAAAAAACAATGGTTAGATTTCAGGAAAAATGAGAGTCAACCAGTCCTAAGAGACGAAATAGATACATAAATAATCAAAAGATTTGCAGGTACTCCCAAGCTGATATACGTGATAATCGCTAGAATTGATTTTTATTGGAGAAAAGCGGAGTTTTTAGTTACCGATTTCTTTGAAAATAGAGGCAGAATGTTGGTCTTGAATCAAATGATCATCTGATGTTGTATCAAGTTCGTAGAGCTCGTTAAAATCGTAAAAGTCGAGCGAACTTGAGCTACTTGAGCTCAAATCATTTTCAACAAATTGGCCGAAATGATCATTACAGGCGCTGAAAAGAATTTTTACGGAGTCGAATCACTGCACTTGAACTGACCATAAGTCGGATCTGAACATACTCAGCTCTTCTTCCCATCTGGACGGTAATCTCTATACGTTTTCGTCATATGAGTTTTCGATTAAAAAAATGTAATAAAAAGAGCGAAAGAAATAAAATCGTAGCACTTCAGACTTTGAGTAGTGCCGTGTCCAAGTGTGCGTCAAATGTGTTAATTTATTGTTTGTTCTGATGTCTTTATAGGCGACGAAAAAACTCCCTGAATGAAAACTACGCTCCTGAGAAGAAGAATCGTGTCCCGCTGCGAGCACACGAAATATCGAAGAGAGGCCTTACAGCAAATTATTTATCTACTGCTCGTTTTTCACCAAAAAATCTAATACGGTTTTCTTCGTCTCTTGGGTTTGATAACTGTTGTAGTGAACTGTTGCTTTTTTGCGTCGAAGGAGTAATTTTAATTCAATTAAAGGGTATATATTCGTTGGTTAACCACTGCGGGCGACCTTTTCCAACAGACAGGGATGCAAATGCTCTAAATGTATGTAAACATCATCAAATCTACGGAACATCGGATGGCAAATTCTTCTTGCTGATAATGACATAAGAACAGTTAGGTTTGAACGGTCTTAACGCATGAACGCACAAAATATTTTTCCTGCTGAACGCATATTGCGCAGATTTCTGCGCAGTACCTTCAGAGCGCTCTAGCGACGACTGTGGTCGAGATTTGAAAAAATCAAAGCTACCAGAATGAAGCTCAGACGCTTGCCAACAAGCTTATAATAGTTTAAAATCCTAACACTAACCCGAACCTTGCTAAAAATAATGATTTCTCAAGTAACTCGATAATGAACCAGTTTTTTTCAATTTTCTTCGATTTCATTGATCGCAAATACAAATGTGCAAAATATATACTTATGATAAAATTTATATTTAATTTGATGCAAGAATGCGATTAAACGTGGAAAAAAATAATTTTCATCGAGGGAAAAATTAATTTAGAGCTGTTGAAAAGCTAAAAAATCATGATTCGAAAAAGTCGGAAATTTTCGTTCTGAAGCCAAATTTTTATGCTGAAGTCAAAATTTTTTTTCGATGCCAGATTCGGATTCCTCATCGAAAAAGAGCTCCTAAAGTGGGGGTCCATTAAAAATTTTGGTCAACTAAAGTAAGAGATATCGAGCTTTAAAGGGGCTCTGCGCAGAAATCTGCGCAATATGCGTTCAAGCGTTAAAGAGCATTCAAATCTCAAGGTTGTCAAAATCCTTTCTTTGGCCTTTCTTAAAGTAGGTTTCATGGTTCAAATCGTCTCTCGCCATTTTAAAACTTGGTTATGAGAAATATGAGTGCGGAAGAGAAAGTAAAGGTTTGAAAAAGACATTGAAGACACCAATTGTTGACATTTTAGTGCATGGGATGCCATTGCACCGGAGTTCTGAGGCAGCATAATGGTAACACTATTCTTTTCCCAAAGAGAGGAAAAATTCTTTACCAATTTGATGCAGTTGGCAAATACGACCTCAAACCACAGTAAAAGTTTTGTTTTCTTTCTGATTGTTTGATTGAATTCTAGTGGTTTTGAAACGCTGAGGCAAAGGTACACATATCTTGTGCTTGGTTTTATCTTTTGGCAGTCGATTATTCTCGCGACTAATTTCGCTGGACTCGAAAAACTCGGACCAAAGTACACTTTCAAAACCCTCAGTTGTGGTAGAAACTACAAGCAGTGCATGATGGAGTTTTCTTATAACGAGTGCTACCCTAGGTTCAAAAGTTGTATGCAAGAATTTGGCGATTTCGTGTTTCCAACTGGCAATCTGACTATTATCAGTGAAAGAAAAGACAAAAAAATTAAGCATTTCACCGAGAAAGAACATAAAATCAATCTGAAACGCTGTAAAAGACTTAATTTTTATGGTAAAAATAACAAAGAGGGGACACTCGGAAATTTTCTTATTGTTTAGAAATGAAGATCTGCTCTGGTCTCTGCTCAAAAATTGACGAAAATGATCATGCTAAATGCCAGGAGCTTTGCAGATCGCTGATGAGTGACACTGGTAGAATCGATAAAATTTGTCCTTTTGAGAAAAATTGTCCCGCAGGATGCCCTTGTCCATTTTACGAATGTGAATATATCGATAACAGAAAGGTCAATTTCGCATGGTACTATAACGCCACTGACCCATTGTTTCAACTCAAAAATAATACGAGAACAAGAAGTGTGGGAGACAAATTCAAGGATCTGCTGAAAACTTCCTTTGATCCTTTCGAAGAAGACATTCAACACCTGTCTCGTCTTGTCTCCTTCAGTTTATTCTCCATGCGAAGAAAACAAATTTTCGAGAGAGTCATCTATCAAGAAGAATCATATATAGAACCGGATTTCAGATCCCTTGTTATCCCTCCAGTTAATATCACGCCCATCATCGCCTGTATATTTTAAATTTCTTTAAGATCCAAATTCTAACATTTGTTAAGCAAAACAACTCGTTGCGGAAATTGAAGTAGGGCGGCCAATATCTTCTAAATTCGGGGAAAATTCCAAGGAAGAAACCTTCAGGAACTTCTTCGGCTTTTTCAAAACATTGTTTCATCGAGGAAATCATTATCTATTCAATGCGCGTCTTTGTTCCTACGTTTTGGAATCTGGCACTTCTGAGTTTCAGAATTTAGGAATCGTGATTTAACATTACCTGCGGCATTTGGGTAGTAGGGGGTTATCATTTGAACTGATCCTAGCCCTAGACCTAACCCCCCTTAAGGGACCCCGCCGACCGAGCTCCGCGCGCGCTTCTAGCTCTTTTTCACTCTCACTCTTCAGCTGGTTTAATTTTTTCGATCATCGTTATTTTTTGTACACTAACTAAACTTTTTATGCTCTTTCATCTACATTGCTTAAAATTTTCACAGCTAATCGTTACGCTGAGTTAGGGCGAAAACATTGGCGCTCTCTTTCAAGTGTACATAAGTCCTCGAAATATTCGGATTGACACTTCGAGAGTGCCCTCATTGAAAAGCCCGTGTTTTCTTGCATAAGGCTTACTTATTGAGATTTAATAAAAATTTAAGCAGCTCTCGTAATCGAGCGGTTAATAAAGGTTCTTCCGACGAGCGCAGCGGGAATCCCGCGCCAACAGTGTAAAATGGCCGTGTTTCACGCCGAGCGCTCCAGGTAACCCGCATTAATCCCACGATAATCAGGTAAGTAAACGCTTCCAGGAAATCTCAATAAGTAAGCTTTATGCAAGAAGGCACGGGCTTTTCAATGAGAGCAGTCTCGAAGTGTCAATCCCATTATTTCGAGTACTTATGTACACTTGAAAGAGAGCGCCAATGTTTGAGCCCTAACCCAGCGTAACGATTAGCTATGAAAATTTTAAGAAACGTGGATGAAAGAGCATAAAAAGTTTAGTTAGTGTACAAAAAATAACGATAATCGAAAAATTAAACCAGCTGAAGAGTGAGAGTGAAAAAGAGCTAGAAGCGCGCGCGGAGCTCGGTCGGCGGGGTACGGGTATCGATTTTCTAAAGGTGTTTATATTGCCTGTACGACATTTATTATGTCGTCTATTGAATTCTACGCAAAATTCTGAGCATTTTCGTTGTTTAATGTAAGCTGCTATCACTTGTCGTTTTCGAGATATGAGCGCTAGAAATCTGGTCGATAAAAATTTTTTGGCTTCAATTTTTATCAATGAGGCCTTTTTTGAAAGCTCAGAGCACGAGAAACATCATGGTGTTCTTGGTTTTGCTTTAGACAGGATATTTTGGATTCTAGAGCCAAGACATGAATCTTATTTTCAAAAAATGCAAAAATCGCCGAGATCAATTTTTCAAAAAATTATTTTCGATGTAAAAGTTTATTCACTGTTAATAAGCTTCTGACAAAATTAAGATCAAGGTCCGAACTTTCATATAAAAATATGAAATATGCATGTTTACAGGCTACATTTCTCGGAATACGGCCAGTTTTAGGGCGAATTTCGACCTAGATCAAAACTTTGAGGCGAAATTTTGTTAAAAAACCTAAGAGGAAAAAAATTTCCTTCTGACAAAATTAAGATCTAAGATAGTTCTTTATTTAGAAATGATTAGAAACCTTCCACCATTTACAGGTTTTCAGGAATACGGCCTCAAACGTAGCCTGATCGATACCCGTAGCCTTAAGAATTCCAAGTCCCTTACCCTAACCATAAGCCCTAATTCTAGAGATATTGGATCGCTCGAATCATAGGCTCGTCGAGGTAAGGCGAATCTTTGTCCAAAAATCCTAAGGTAAAGTTAGGATAGGCTAATTCGCCTTAGTCGAATTTAGGCGAAAAGGCGAGAGAGACCCCTCTCTACGGACATTTGAAGTGGATATACTTTAGGTACTAATTTGGTATCTTAGAATTTATTTACTGCCTCTCGAAATCACTCATAATAGATGTAGAATGTGACCTGTTTGCTCGCCAAGTTGGAACATTTGGACTATTTTCTTGGACAAAAAGTATGACTCCAAGTGTTGCTGCTGTTTTTAACGATAAATTCTGGTTCTGGTAAGGAAAATTTATAAGATACTTAATCAAAGGCGATTCTTAGTGGATCGATGCTTTATCCTGACAAGTGTTACTTCATCAACCCAGACCAAAAGGGGGCTAAAACTGTTATTGAGGCCAAGGGCCGCATTCTTACTCGCTCAATATCTCCGCTTTCTTCTAATTATGGCCGACATTCGTTTGTATCCAATAACAAGCTGAATATTTTACAGCCTAATCCTCAAATTAGGACTGTCGATTTAAGCACAATGAATGAAGATCCAGATGATGACTGGGACTCATGGAGATATGAGGATCCTCTGTGGGAGTACGAGTTTAGAAATGAGTCTTTCGTGAAAGAATATTTCTCAACAGGCATGTTCTCTATGGAGAGTCTGCTCCCTTACGATACTTTTATGAATGATTTTTATCCAATTCCAGACCGAAAAGGAGTTCTCTTTGTTGCAGTCTTTCGATACCGAGAATTCGACGAAAAACCGTTTAAACCAGCAGGATGCAAACAGTGTCCGATTGTTCCGCGAAAAAATTGGACAAAAGCCGAGTATTTTATCATCCTCTATCGATACGTTTTCGGTCGTTTTATTCGGCTTTCGAGAATGGAAACCAATTTTCGTTATGAAAGCAAATTACGAGGATTTGATTTGAAAACGCCGATTTTCAAAGATGTTTCGGCGCTGGAATCTGATGGTGACATCATTCTTCTTTCCAATTCTGAGTCAGAATACTTCAAGCTTATTTTCGACGAAGAAACGAAAGAAACTGAACTGGAAGGATTCGAAATACCTGGAATAAAACTTATTGCTGCTTAAGGGTACCTAGGTCGAGTTAAGTTACCCCCTAAAACCATTTTCTGACTATAGAATCAGATTTTTCTCATTCTGAGGAACAAAAAACTCTAGAATGACCCTATAGCTTTCTTAACGTTTTCACCGTCAAAAACCACTGTGAAGTTAAAAATCTATAGGAAATGCTAGAAGCTCAAATTTGGGCGAGAAATTTTTTATCTCCAATTTTGCTGATCAAGGGCTTGAATGAAAGCTCATGGCCTGGTTTACATCGTGGTGAAGCTTAAAATCGCCCCAGAAAATAAAACTAATTCCAAAATCGGGTTAAATGGAAGCTTACCAAGCAAAAAATGCCAGATTCGCGAAGACGAGCCCAAACTTTTCAAAATATTGTTAAAAAATCTTCGAAATCCTAAAATTTGCTCTGTCACGATTGAAGAAGAGGCTGTAAACTATATAAATTCAAAAAGAAAAAAATTGTTTGAATGAAAATTTTCGCCTGAATTTAGCGTTGAAGTTGGCCATTTTAGGCCGAGACGCCAACTTTGACGACATTTTTTTCTGAAAATTTCTTTTGAAATTGAAAAAAGTGCTCTGTCACGATCCGAGATCTATCGAATAAGCTTTTAAAAAGATTCTTTCGTAAGGATTAAGGACCCCCCCGTCAACAAATTTCGAAAAATCTATTTTCGGAATTTTAAAATTTTGACCCCGGAAATGGATTCTGCAGGTCAAAAAACGATTTTGAGGCTTCATTTTTTGGGGGTCTATCTCGACTCTAACACCCTCAAAATCGCGTTTGAAAATCGGACTTTTTGACGAAAATTGACGAAAAAGTGCCAATTTTGCTATAATTTCAGATTTTTCTTGGTCAAAAAGTGCTCCGAACAAGTTTTTTGTGATTAATTGAACTTCCAGGAACACTAAGAAGCCAAAATATGGGTTTTTTGAAATTTTCGATTTTTTGGGGAAAGTTGTTGACGGGGGGGTCCTTAAAGGGTAGTAATTTACCCTCAAGGATGGCGAACTCGACCCAGGTAGCCTTAATCTAGGCTCGGCTGTTGAATAAAATTAATAAAAATAGCAATTTATGTTCATTTCCGTTGTCACTTAATCGTCGAATGTTCCGATATAAGTTCAGAAGTGGAACAAGCAGAAAAAGCCAGCCAAACACACTTTTCTCCGCATGCCAACTTCTAAACCCAGTCTCGATAAAAAAAAACATCTCTTTGTCGATTAATCAGATCGTGAAATCGACAAGCAATCTGCCTCAGAAGCGGGAAGATCTTCTTCGGCCACACTACCTATCAAATTTCATTTTCCAAATTCAAAAACTCTCTCTTTTTGCCGACTTCTTCAATTCCAGATAATAGTAAATCCTAGAATTCTCTTTTCATGATTAAAATCATCTTCTTTTTCCCAAATTACTTTTTGCTATCGACATTTTCGACCCAAAAAAGTAAGATTTCGTGTCGACCAGTAGGAAGGACTTTCTCCCTTCTGATTTCCGCTAAATCGTCCAATCTGGCGCTGCCTTTTTAGCGCGCTGTCTCTAGATGTGAGCGGCGACTTCTCCAGAACTCTTATTTTTGCCGGTGCGGAGCGGAAAGTGAAAAACAAGGGGAATTCGCGACTTTGGTTATCGGAGAGATTAGAGAGATGGCTGGGCGGAAGTCACAGAGACTTCGCAACCAAAAGAGGTTAATAAGAAAGTGATAAGACTGATAATAACGGGATTTTGACATGAAAATTTTTTCTCATTTTTTTGGCATAAGAAATTTTAAAAGTTAAATGCCTTTTAATCCAGCCAAAATGAACCGAATTACTAAACCGCTTTATCAAAATTCTTTTCAGTGCGGCGAATAAGGACGGAAAGAAAAAGGCCAAAGTCAAGTCTAAGAAGGAAACATCGAAGGTAATAGTAACATCTTAGTAGCAAAAAGAACTCAAATTTCATTCAGAAAGTCGAGCCCGTTCCTCCAGTCGTTGTGAAGAGCGAACCTCCATCCGAAGAGCCGCAGTCGTGGAAGAGCTTGGAGCCATCTGTCCGCGCATCCCTTCTCAGTGGCTCGCAGACCGCCGAATCTGATGAGGCCCAGCCGAGAGCTCCCAAAGCCGTGAAACTTCTCGACTCTGACGGCAGCGACACAGAATCGATGAGCGCTCCTGCCGAAATCCCTGTCCGAAACAACATGTATCAAGAAAACATGTACGAACGAGTCAAGTCCAAGCGAACGGTGAATCCGGCGAACTTGTCCGTCAAACCGAAACCGTCCAAAAAAGCTGAAAAGACGAAGAAAGAGGTGCCTTCTCGACGAAATCTTCGATCGAACGCGAAGGAAAACAAGGAGGAGGAAGCAAAAGCGGCCGAAACTGGCAAGAAACGATCGAAAAGCAAGAAGAAAAAGGGAAGTTCCGCGAAAAAGGCGACGACGAAAGACAAAGAAGAGGAAAAAGAAGAAGGCAACAAGGATGAAAAAGCACCAGAAGGTCAACCTGATGAAGAAGAAATGGAAAGACATGTAGAGCAAAGAGTTGAAGAGCCCGCTAGATACATCGAAGCCCCGCTGCGAATCGAACGAGAGCCAGAAGAAAATGACGCCGGGAACGACATCGTCGAGCCAGTTGAGACGTTCAAGCATCGTTCCATTTTGGAGTTCTTCAAGCCTGCACCGAAGCGGCCACCGATGAAAGAAGCTGTCAATTTTAAACGCACTAGAGTTGTGCCAGCGCCTGAAGATGTTCATAAGAGTATCAGTGTCGGCACTTCTCCTCCTTACTGGACATCATCGCTTCCAGAAATGATCGACGACTCAACCGGCCTTGGAAAGGAAGGAGAAATCGAGCAGAAATCAGATAAGGTAATTACTGTCCATTTCAACCCTTTGAACTAACTTCTTTTTACAGAACTCCGAATCAATCGAGGATTCGTCGGTTTCGAACCTGGAAGAGGAGACTCCTCAAGTGCCAGAAGCAGCTGAGAATTCCGTAGAAGAAATTTCAGAACCGACCGAACCCGCCGCTGAAACCAACGAGGGGAAATCAAACTCAGAGGCGCCTCTTCTCCCTTCTATCGAATCAAAGACGCCAGAGTCCGAAAATGAAGGTGAAATGGCGACTCAAGTTGAGCTCGATGCTCCAGCCCCAGTGGAACCTGATTTGATGGAGGAACTGGAGCCGATTTCGACTCCAGAAAATTTCGATTCTCCAGCTCAACAACCCGAGAATGCTCCGATCGACCAGATCCCCGAACAAGTTCCAGTTGAAGTTCACGATCTTCCTGAAATTTACCTTCCTGAGCAACAACAATTCATGGTTACTGAAAACCACGAATTTCAGGAAGACGAAGATCTTTCACGACCAAAATCAATGATCGAAGAATCCGACCCGAGAGAGTTTGAAGCTACTGAAGAGCCAGCGATGGAAACTTCCGATTACGCTGTGTCCGACAATGACGATGATGACGCCGAGCCGACAGCAGAAGAGAAAGCAGCAGCGATGAGAGCGTTGATGGAAGGCTTCGACAAAGATAAACTCAAAGCTTTTACGGCAAAGAAAGTATCCTACAGTAACACAGGAAAAGCTAAACATGCATCGGATTGTATGGTCGGCGATAATTTCTTCGAAAAAGGACTTATTAAAATTCGAGAAAGTTTTGATTTCATCGAGATATATTCCGACGACGAAGACGAAGAGAACGACAGGTGGAACACGGGAATGGCGAAAAATAATATAAAAGGTAGCAAAACAAAAAAATAACAATCATTCTCAAATTCGATTTTTAGAGCACTTGGTGTTCTTTGCCACTGGAGTAATCTCCCAAATCGAAAGTCTCCAGATTGCTTGTGACAACTGGAATAAGTTCACAGTTTATGGTTGCGAGCAAATGGGCTTCAAGATCTTTTCAGAGAGGTTCACTGAAAACACGCTGCGAGCTCAACAAAAAGGTCCTAACAGAAAGAGAAAGCGACCACTTGAAAAAGATAAAGGAACAGGAAAAGCATGTATCCAAACTGAGGTAAGGACGAAAAAGCGTTGACGAAGTAACTATTTCTTTAGCCTAAGTGCGTAGTATTGGTTTCGCGTATTTAGTTGATAAAAAATCTCTCTTTTACAAAAAAAGTCTTTGAATAATCTGTCATTTCAGTTGCTGCCGACCAAGGAAATTCGAATTGCCCAAATTCAGCACAAGGAAGGGGTTGAAAATGGTTTAGCTAATTCAAAAACGTCCCCCAGGGGCTTGGGTACCCAAGCGTTGGTGGTGTAATGGTCAGCATTGATGCCTTCCAAGCATTAGATCCGGGTTCGATTCCCGGCCATCGCATACTTTTTTCAACCCCATAAAAGGCATATACTGATCGAGAAGCAGCCAAGAGCAAATACCATCTGTTCGATGAGAAGACTGGCGAGGAGATTGCGAGCATGCAGTTTCCGAGGAAGATTTATCACATTGTCAAGGACCCGACTTTCCACTGCATGTTCTGGTTGGGCATCTATTGCGACCAGAATCCAGTTGCGGAACAGTTGCCTGATGGATCCTTGGTCTGCACCAGCTTCATTGTAAGTTCCATCATTCTAGGGTACGATCGACTCTAGAAATAACCTCAATTTTCAGATCAACAAACGCTGGGCAAGAGAATCGCGCCAAGTGCTGGACAACTCCGACAATTCCGGGATTGGTATCCTCTTCAACACGCAAAACTACCAATCCCTGGTCCGCCAGTTGAATCTCTACGGCTTCCGAAAAGTCAAGCGAAGCTCATCAGACCCGACTTATTCGGTAAGGCGAAAAAGGCAAGTCTGGTCTGGTCTAGTCCGAAAATTTTCTCAGCCAAAAATCAGAAGTCTGGTCCGTCCGGCCGGACTAGACCGGACGGACTTCGGACTAAGTCCGAGCCCGGACTAGTCTATTTAGAGCCCTGTTCCCCTCAAAAGCCCCCTCCTTTCAACAAAACTCTAGAACTACCGCCACGCGCTGAGCTTGACGAAGCATCCGCAAACAGGCGAGCCTTCGAACGAGCACGATATTGACGAGTTTAGACACTCTTTCTTTAGAGAAAGATCGGATAACAAAGTTCTGGTAAGTCTTCTCTCTCCCTCTTGATCCCCAAAATCTGACTTTTCAGAACATCAAACGTCAGAAGCCGTTCAAACCGACGGTGAATGTCTGGCGCCCGCCAAAGTTCGAAAAGTCCCGCAACGCCGCTGCAAGAGCTCAGATGCGGGAACGAGAACGCGAGCGATTGGAAATGACTCCCATATATTCCCAGCGCGGTCAAGCTGGAGACGACGACCTGTCCGATAAGTTCACGGAGAACAACATGGTCAGCCACGCCGGGGGAGTCTTCCTCCTCCCGCCTGAGAAAGCTTCTGAAGTTGCGAAAATCACTGGGAAGAAGCGTCCACTTCAGCAAATCAATGTAAGGTGGCCTTTTTATGTTCAAATCTAGAATAATTTTCAGGAACAGGACGGAGACGACCCAGAAGCTGCTTTTGGTCCACAAGGTTCTGCTTCATAAGATTCCTACGACTGACCTTCTTTACCTGATCAGGGGAAGCCTTCGGCCATTTTGGTTCTTTTCATTTTAAACTTTTGCCTGTTATTTCCTTATATTTATTTCTGAATTTGCCACTTATCACTTTCACATTTTAATTCTCCTGTCAAATTTTAATTTTCCGTTTTAATTTTAATTTTCCCTTATTTTATAAATCCCCTGATCATTTACTGCCTGTACATAAATGTAATAAACTATCATTGCCATAATATTTGCGAAATATTTCACCTTGCAGAAGATTTTGAATTGAAGCTTTTTCTGAGTAGAATTACTCAAATTTCAATAGAAAATAATCAGTGTGTGAAGGTCTGTGAGAATCAAGTGTGGCGCGATCCATTTATTTTCACTGAGCGAGGCGATAAAAGCCACAGATTGACCGAAGAAAGAATTTCCTTATTCATCTCTTATCCAGGATAGGTTATCTTCAACGAAATTTTCTTAGAATAAAAAAAAAGGAGTGGTCGTCATTTGCCCAAGTCGTCATCTGCCCAAGTCGTCATCTGCCCAGGTCGTCATCTGCCCAACTCGGGCAAATGACGATCTTGGGTGAATGACGATCAGTAGGGTAAATCACTAATATTTGAGCTCTTATTTGGGCTTTGTAGAAGAGGCATATAATACCTTTTTATAATCCTCAGAAGCTGAGAATCATTTTGACTATTGATAGTGGGGGGTCATCTCGTACCCTGAGGGCATTTTGGTACCCCGGAAGTCCCAAAATGTGGCCAACTTCGAAAATTCGATTTTTCGAGACCGTAACTAAGCTTTTTAGACGGAGCTATCTATACCAGCTTGTAGCTCAGGCTCTGACGGTCATTTTGAGGGGTAAAAAAGTATGTCCCGGGCTACTCTAAAATGTGGTGGAGGTGGTGCAAAGCTGGGGTCAAGACCGGAAGTCCAGCTAAAATGAACTCTTATGTGATTTAAACACAGTAAATCTTTAAAAAAACAACTGTTAATACAAAATTGGTCACCAGAGGTCAACTTGGGGTCACTCGGGGTCATCTTGGGTGAAGTTGGGGGCGTTTTTTTAATGAAGACGTATTTTTCTAATCTTGACCTTAGATGACCCCGAGTGACCCCAAGTTGACCCCGGGTGAACAATTATGTATTTACAGTTGCTTTTTTAAAGTTTTACTGTATTTAATTCACATAAGAGTTCATTTTAGCTGGACGTCCGGTCTTGACCCCAGCTTTGCACCACCTCCACCACTTTCTAGAGTAGCCCGGGACATATTTTTCTACCCCTCAAAATGACCGTCAGAGCCTGAGCTACAAGCTGGTATAGATAGCTCCGTCTAAAAAGCTTAGTTACGGTCTCGAAAAATCGAATTTTCGAAGTTGGCCACATTTTGGGACTTCCGGGGTACCAAAATGCCCTCAGGGTACGAGATGACCCCCCACTATCAATAGTCAAAATGATTCTCAGCTTATGGGGATTATAAAAAGGTATTATATGCATACTCTACTTAGCAAGAAAAAAAGTGGAAAATATTAGTGATTTACCCTAACGATCAGTAATTGAATTTCAATTTGAAAAAAGCTTTTCTGTGTTTCACAGGAAGGGACTCATCACTGTCCATGTCCGGAAGTCCGGTCGAAATATTTCAGAGTACTATACTCTTTCATACTTGGAGCTAGCTTCCGGAGGAGATTCATAACTTTTCTCTTCTTTTCAAAAGTTATTCCTCAAGTTCAAATGTGTACCGAGACTCGGCTGCCGATTCACTCGGCTCGAGTACCCTCGGTTCCAGTGGGACTGTTCCACTTCGACATTTTAATTCAATCAATTCAAATTTAATTTCATTCAAAGTTCAGACTAAACACAAAACCGACTTTAGCACCTTTTTCCGGCGCCAAGCGTTAGCAAGGCGTATACGCGCAGCTTATTCAAAATAGGCTATTGTTGGCGAAACTCATTACACCTTGTTTTTCGAAACGGTGCTATTAGCATTAAATGCAGAGTTTGAAATTTTCGTGACTCGCGAGCGGCTCACTTGAGAGCGAGATTCTAGCCCAGATTCTAGCAGATGAAATTGTTTTCTCAACAAAAACTTTCGAATTTGAACTGATAAAAGGCCAACTTCCTGCGAGTAGTCTTCTTGCAAGTAGTCAGTTAAACTTTTATCTTGCTGCATTTTTCTTAAATTTTGAATTCAATTGCATCGTCATTCACCCAGTCTCGTACTCTTGCTTCCGAAGTCCTGAACCAGGACTTCTGAGGCAAAATCAAAAGGTGAAAAAGATTGACGCGTCTGGGAGCAACATTTTCTTGGCAGCGGAAAAGGTCTCCAACTCCAGCAGATGATAATTACGTCCGAGCAGAAAAGAAAAGAAGACCAAGATCGAGGGCTGTCTGGAGCAGAGCGAGTGCTCTCAATAAATTTACGACTAACTTAATTGAACCGCGCCCGACCTAGTTACGGAAAAAATAGTTGACACATATCTCGCATATTTCAGATTTTTTTAATTCGTTTAACAAAAACAGAGATTGAAAGTCGAAGATGAGCGATGCTCAAATATTGGCCTTGCAGGCTGAGATTGATGCTCTCAAAGACAAAGTTTCTGTTGATGAAAAGTCTTTGAATCAGGTAAAAATGCCGATTTGAAATCGGCGATTTCTAAAGCTTCCTTATTTTTTAATCTACCGCGCTTCTGGTAGATTTCTTAGGCGAAAAAAAGCGCGGCTAAAATTTCCACGATATTCCAAAAAATATAATGAGTCAGAACTGACAATCGCAATTAATTAAACACTAAGTTTTTATTCATAACTGAAAATTTAAAAGAATTGTTTCTCGCTTTTTCGTATTATTACGAAATCATTTTTTACTACATGAGCTGGGTATTAACAACGTCCTAACTAATTAATTTTATTGATTTAGCAACCTTTTAATGCTGAGAAAATAAGTTGTCCATCATAAATCTTTGCGCCCGCCGCCTTAAAAGTTGCTAAAACTGATGATCGAGACTTATTGTTTAGTTTTTCCTCGTGGTAATGGGCTCATTCGTCATGTTCATGCAATGTGGCTTTGCATTCCTCGAGGCTGGAGCGGTTCGATCAAAGAACGTCGTTAACATTTTAATCAAAAACGTACTCGATTGCTTTCTGGGAGCGATCATTTACTGGGCTGTCGGTTTTGCTTTTGCTTATGGTGACACAGACAAAGATTCCAGCGCTTTCATCGGATCAAAATACTTTTTCTCGTAAGTCTTGAGTTTCTTCTTCCCGCTTGAATCAATCCATCAAAGGATCTACCACGAAGATTACGAAAACTACCGAGCAAATTGGTTCTTTCAATTCGTTTTTGCCGCCACTGCTTCTACCATTGTGTCTGGTGCCGTTGCTGAGCGAACCCAGTTCGGATCGTACCTGATTTACTCGACTTTTATTACTGGTTTTGGTACACGGGCTTGACTAAATCCACCTCAGATTTAAATAGTACTTGGCTGACTAGTCGCTTGACCTAGATTTGCGTCAAACAATTGTCAACTGTTTTATTGTTATTATGAAATCCATGTTTTACGATTTTCTCAAGCCCTAGAATAGTCTATCCCGTCGTCTCTCACTGGGGCTGGTCTGGAACCGGCTGGCTGACTGCCAGTGAAATCACCTCTTTCCGACCTTTAGTTCCTGATTGCGCAAATGGAGCACTCACTTATGGTGGCGATGCGATTGGATTCAAAGGTAGTCTCTTCCTTGTTTCCAACAGTTTCAAGCTGTTTTCTAGATTTCGCTGGATCTGGCCTTGTCCACTGTTGCGGTGGAATCGCCGCTTTGATCGGCGCCATCTTCATCGGACCTCGAACCGGTCGATTTGAAAAAGTCGGCGACGTGAAGCGCGCCAACAACATTCCTGGCCATTCCGTGCCTGTTGCCTCCCTCGGAGCCTTTATTCTCTTCCTCGGCTTTTTGGCTTTCAATGGAGGCTCAGTGTTGGCTATTGTCGACGGTGAGACTGATATTGGAGAGGCGCTGGCAAAGTCAGTCATGAATACGATCATCGGAGGCGCTGCTGGATCAATTTTTGCGATCTCGCTGAATCTTATTGTTTCAATGATCAACGGTAATTCGACTTATTATCAAACGGTCGTTTAAACTTTTCTAGGTGAGCCTCAGTACTGGTCCCTCCTCGTCTGCATCAACGGTGGTCTCGCTGGTATGGTCTCCATGTGTGCTGCTTGCGATGCTCTTAACACTGGTGCTGCTTTTGGTATCGGCGCTATTGCTGGAATGACTCTTTACTGGGTTTCTGCTGTTTTGAAAAAGCTTCACATTGACGATCCTCTTGATGCTTTTGCTGTGCACTACGGGTATGTAACATACCGTCGCTGGTTTATTTCTGGAGAATTTTATTTTGAAACGTGATAAGCGAAACTCTGTTTTATGTTCTCTAGAACATGTCTTCTTTATAATCGGTTCGTAAAATCATTTTAGTGGTGGTGTTTGTGGCATTCTTTTATCGCCTATCTTCGCTGAGTATGGTATTGCCTCAGTTCCTGCCTGTACTCAACAAGAAGACAACTTTTTGCCTTTCTGGAATTCCCAGTGCCCCGATAACCAAATCACTCTGAAACGGTTTTTATATGACAAGGTCCCTTAATTTTGAGGGAATAAAATTTTATTCAAAAGAACATGATTTTATTTCAAAATAAAAACTCATCAAAAGAACCAGGTCGAAAACATCTTCGAGTGCGACTATCTCGCCTACAAACAATGGACGTGGAATTTCATCGGTCTTCTAGCAATCACTGCGTGGACTGGTGCCATTTGCATCGTCATGTTTGGCCTTTTGTGGTACTTCGACAAGCTCAGGTTTATTTTCCTCATGATTGAAAAAGCCAAAGTGTTTCAGAGTCGAATTGGATGTTGAAATCCGAGGTTTGGATATCAAGAAACACGGTGAGCCAGGCTACCCGACGGCCGCGTACGGCCACGGCTGGGACGAAGAAGGAAATGCCGAGGCCGCAAATCCTTTCTCTGGAAATGCTGGTGGTGACACTGGCCGACGGTAAGGGACTCACCGATTCGCCGAGTCATCATTTTCTTCAGGGATGTTAAATCACTCATGGGAGGAGGCTTTTACGAAACCTCATCTGACGGTGGTCTCCTCGCCCTCGCCAAGAGTTACAGAAACTCTCATTACAAGGCCTCGCCAGCTTCACGACGATCGTCGCAAATAAGCCCGGGTGAACAGCGAAAATCGCTGGGAGATATCAACCCCGCGTTAGATACCGTCCAAGAAGACAAGCTCTAAAATCCATTACTCTTGAGGCAAATTAAAACTCGATTTATTAAGTTCACACTAGCGCATCAACAATTTTTAACTACCAATTCCTTCGGATTAATAAAATAAAAAACGAATTCTTCAATAACCAAAAATTGATGAACCTGCAAAAATAACAGGTGCAGGTGCAAGTCTTTCCCTTACCAAGGCAGTCTGAGCTCCATCATTATCTTGATTGCTCACAGAAGTTGACTTGCAGGTGATTCTAGCGCTTCGGAGCACTTCCGGAGTATATAACTGCCCAGAATCTTCCTCGTACCACAAAACTTGAAAAACATGAACTCCCTCTATCTCACAGTCATCATCTTCCTCTCCATCATGATCGCTCTTTTCCTGGTCGTCTGCGCCATCGTCCTTCTCAAAATCAACACCCAACAAGCAAAATTGAAGAGCAAGCCAATCAATCCGCTGGAACAAAGCGTCATGTTCTTCGAAAACATTTTCGACCCATTTTCTCCGCTCAAGAAAGCACCACTCTGCAACAGAACTGAAGAGCCTTTTGTTTGGTATGCTCCTGATGCGCCAGAAGTCATGAGACATCCAGCAGAAGATGGGCTAGCTTCGCAAACGATCATTGGAACGATGAATTTTAAGCCAAAGCGCTTTTCGACAATGGTGAATTTGAGTGATTTTGAAGCTGTTGTCTGACAATTTCGTCATCTTGCCTGTTATTTTTTTTGTAAAATGAATAAATATGAAAAAAATTCTTATCAACTGAATATGGAAAATTTCAAATGACTTCTTGAAATTAAACTTTCATAACCTGATGTCACAGAATCATCATTTTCGTGAGAGAATTTGCACATGTTCATTCTTATAAAGTTCATCTTCTAGCTTAGCATCTAAGCAAAAATCGGTTCAAAATGAAATTTATATTTTCCTTCTTATCACTTTGTTTTTCTCAAGTGATAACGCCCGGCGGGAGATGTCCAATCCCACCAAATATGCAAGATTTTTCTGCAGTCGACTATTCTGGCGAATGGTATCAGGTGAACCCAAACCCCTTTCTTATCAAACCAATTATCGATATCAAAGGTCGCTGGCTATCCAGTCTACTACATTCCAGAGGGAACTGATTGCGTAAAGGCAATGTATGGTATTGAAGAAGGATACATCAGCGTCAACAATTCTTCGGTGAGAAAAGACGAGGATGGGCAGCGATACCTCTCTTGGGGTCTTGCTAAAGCATATCAATCCTACGGAGACCGCTGGCCAAATCTTCTCTATGTTGATTTCAGAAACGAATACGACCCATCCAATCCTACCGATCCTCAATACTGTAAGGCGTTTTCTAGAAAAAGCTCTTTAATTTGATTTTCAGGGATCTTCGAGGTCGACTACAATGAATACACTTTGGGAATGGAGTGCAAGCAATACGATGATTTCTCGTACATGATAATGTGGATTCTCGCCCGAGATCCGGAATTCGTAAATTCTGTCAAATTTCAAGAAGTAGTCAATCGAGCAGCAGAGCTGTACGAAGTCGATCCGGAAAAACTTGTCTTTACTGATGACACTGTTAACGGCTGTAAATATGATTACATAAAGGGAGACCATGGACTGTAAATAAAAAAGGACAGAAACGAGCGTTTGGCAATTTATTGGTTCTAGGAGGAGTCTTTTGAATAATCTTTAGATTTTTTCTTTTTCTTCTTGAGTTTTTTCGCTTTCTGCTTTGGCTCTTCTTGTAGGTGCTCTTCCCCTTCAAAATAGTTATTCAAAACTTTAAAGAAAAAAAGCCAAGAAACCGGTTTTTTCTTCAGATAAAATTTGGTCATCAGAATTGTGCTCTTCAAAATGATCTTCTTCATCGGCGCCTTTTCCAGTCAAATTCGCAGATTTTGCGATGAATTGATGATGATCCCGAGGTCTTGAAAAGAATAAGAAAATGCTTCTTTTCTCGAATCTTACATGGTCCCTCGTCGAAGTCGTAATTCAGAGCTTTCTTTGTATTTTTGGTTCTTCAAAGCATGAAGCTTCCAAGCATTGGCGAGCATGGAAGCAGGAATGAATGGAACGACCTCGTTTTCGGACTCGATTTGAGAAAGCTCGTCAGATCCGATTAGCGCTAGTCGAACAGAGCCTGTTTCAAAGGGTTCAAAAAAGTCAATTAAAGAAATTTCGAGAAGAACCGAATGAACCTTTCCTATAACAGGCGCTGCGATATCTTCCATCGGTTTGTTTTCAGAGTAGCTCACTGTTTCTGCCCATTTTCTTAAAGAAACGGTTTAAAAACAGGCTGTAGATTTACCTCTTTCCTTTTCAAGAGGGTAAACTTACTTGATGTAATTGAGAATTTCCAACTCATCTATCCTTAGCAAATCCGATCTAAGCAAAAACGCAACCGTCGCATCAGAAATTTCCAAAAAGCTCTGACTCGCGAAGCAATCTTCGGTGTGCTCTTCGATGAAGGTCAAAACCCGCTTGACAAGTTCTTTCTGCTGATTGAGTACGGAGGAGTCGATGATGGTGCAGGCGTTTTCGACCGTAATGTTGTCCGCCATGAATTTCGACGTGATTCGGCGGAGCCCGTCGAGGCCGTATTCATTCGCGGCGGAAAGGACGGCTGGTGCAAGCTCGTAGGTTAGCGTGCAGCAGTTGGTGTACATGTAGTCTCGAGAATTTTTATTCAAAAGATCTCGATGGTCTCTTACCAAGCATCGTCAGAAAGACTTCTGTTCTTTCATCTTCCAAAATCAGCGGCTGATTTTTATTCACAGAGGCTCCTTTTTGTCTCAAAACAGTTCGGAAAACCTCGCTTCTGGCGGCTAGAATAGCTCTGTGCGCCCAAACTGGTTCTCTTCTTGGGCCAATGAGAAATTGAATATCGGCGAATTCTTTTGAATTGATACAGCGCTTCCTCATCTGAAGATAGAATTTTCAGATAGAAAAATGGAGCAATGAAAAAACCTGAGAATAAAACGGCATTGGATCTCCTTTCATCAATTTTTCCATCTTCGGTTATCGTTTTTCTCGATTTTAAAAAGTGAATTTTTATATTTTTTGCGGCAAAAATGTCTTCTAGCCTGGAGAAGGGATTATCTCCACCGAGCGGTCCAATAACGACCGCGCATTACGACTGTCTGAGTCTTTTATCAGCTTTTCGTATCGTCCTGGCGACAGACCCAGTTTTGAGAAGAAAAAAAAACCTGAAAGCCAGGAAGTTTTCTTTAGTCATACAATGAGTTTGTATAGAACGGGTAAATATTGGACGGAGTGACGCATTGTCTGAGCAAAATACAAAAGAACATGAGTTTTGACGGATAAAATAATAATCGAGAATAAATTTGGATACTTATCATTAATTTTTTATAAAAAATATGTATCTTAGTATCTCCTTTTGATAATTGTAAATCATGTGCCAATGGCAAAAAAATAGCAAAGCTCGTCAATATTCATCAGCTTAGCTTCTTACTGCGAGTAATAAACTTTCATCAATGTGACATTCTCTTTTTTTTCTTTCGAAAATTGAAGGACAGTTAAAAGGATCATACGAGTTTTTTCATTAATAAAGAGTAGAGAGGAAAAATTGATATTGTTAATTAAATCGACGTTTCTTCCTAATGAGAAAGTACAAATGATTTCGAAAAAAGACATTCCAAGAGATACAGTAGTAACACCAAGAAACAGTCCCTCTTTGTAGGATCCTGATGCTGGCTTTTTGGGAGCTTTTATAGTATTTTATAATACGGGGCCAAGACGGTTTTTGACCTTTTTCTTCAAAAATGACTTATTCCCTGAAAACGCCTTTGAAAGCAAATCTTCTTAAATTTTAGATTGGGCAGCTAATTGTCGATTTGCACGAGTTCGAAAGCAAAAGGCGTGTGGATAATTGAGTCTCTGTAGCGTTATCAATTCATAAAACGTCGCGAACCTGTCGCATATTGAAGCAGTTCTCTGCTTGACGCCGTTTCTTCAGGATATCCAAGCAGAGAACAATCAGGCGTTTCAAAAGAGAGAGAAATAATCGGGGAGAAATTGAACTCTTCAGTTTCAAGGAAGGGGTTTTTTAGAGAAGCTCTTTCTGCCAATCACCCTAATGATTTGGGTCCCATATCATATCTGAGATATGATATCTCTTACGCTAAGAGAAAAGATGTCACGAAGTTAACTTTTTGTACAACAGTCATTTCAATTTTGAGATTTATGATGTCTGCTCCCTTTTTCTGCCTTTTAATCTTGGTGAAACAAAAAGTTCAACTCTTAATCCTTCATAAAGTCAGGAAACCACCCAAAGGAGCCCTTGACCCAGTAGACAAACTAATACTGAAGCAAACCCACCCTAAAGAAAAAAACAAAACCTGAAGAAAATGATGCGGGTAGAGAGTATTTGGCCAACCGTTCTCTTTTGCATCGGAGGACTGGTTCTCATCACCATCATTTATTTAGGTAATCATCGCTCAATCGCCTGCCTTTTATTCTGTTTTTCAGTAAAGGCATGTAACTTCCGCCACGAAGAAAGAAAAAGGCGGCAGAGCTGGTCCGCGATAAATAGACGCACTTCTATTGTGAAATACAAACTCGAGGAACGGATCTTTCTATCAAAAATTGAGCTTCGAATATAAAAAATGATGATTCCGAAAAAAGCTAGAAAGCCGAACAAAATCGCCAGCAGCATCACCAAGATCTATCAGAAAAGAGACGGAGATAACAACGACTTATTCTGTTCCCAAAATAGGCAAGTCTTCATTTTCTTCTTCATGCAAATCATATTCCAAGAACAGTAACATTAGTTTTTTTTAGTGATCACTACGGAAATCGATGATGGACTTCTGTCGACAAATTCATATAACTCTTCTGCTTAGAACAAAGTATTTTAGTGTCAAGCATGTTCAATAAAGCCTCCCGAAAACCATGATTCCTCTCTGCCGTATAGTCGTTAAACAATTATGCAATAATGGCAAGTTTTAGGCCTCCATGTCAGCTCTGATATTTTCTTGAACCCCTGCCGTAGAGTACGAAAAGGTCTTTGAAAGAGAAACCTGCGTGAAAATGTCTGTTTATTCGCATTCTAGCTTTACCTTGGAGTTACCTGGCTACAATCAACCTGGTATTATTTTTTTGTCCGCATGAAAATTCGTAAATTATTCTAGCGACGATTGAGGCAGATCCGTTACCAGGATTTCTGTTAACGCACGAACCTATGTTCTGCGTTTGTCCTCATTGCGGTTTTGGAGGACAATCAGAAACTAGAAAAACGCCGGGAACAACGACACATTTAGCTGCAATTTGCATTGCTTGCTTCTTCTTTCCATGTAGCTGCCTTCCTTACTTGACTGAATGCTTTCAGGATCTAGGGTGGACCATATCGGTTGGGAGCTGGCAAAAATCCTATAAGCCAATCAGAGACCATTCTGTCCCCCAGAGCCTCCAGCCCCAAGCTTTTGGCCACCCTATCTTCAGGATACTCATCACACTTGTTCAAGCTGTAAGAATGAGATTGGCGTAAAAAAGCTAAAATTCTAGATTAAATTTTCTATAAATAAAAAAATTGATAAGAAAAATAATGTTTAGCACTCGAGAATGTCAGGTGAACATTTTTACCTTTGAAAATAAAGCATGATTATGAAATAAACGCTAATTTATGTCTCCTGAGCAAGATTCTAAAATTTATAAGGTCAGATAGATAGCGCCTGAGCGGGTCAGATTCGATTGACGCAAATTTTTGAGGCTTCAGTTTGTCTTCAGACCGAATAATCATCATTTGAGATATTAAGAATTTTTGGTATAAAAAGAATTTTTCGGAAATCAAGGAAGAGAGCAAAAGAATCAAAGAAAGGTAATTTTTTTTCAATAAAGGTAATTAATTGTGCAGAGAGCAGACTGTTTTTACAATGAATAAAAATGATGATACAACGAAAAAGAATAGAGAGTAGTCAAATTAATTCCCACCAGCAGGTCGTCTGATTGTTAAATTAATCAAAGTGAAAGTGAACCATTCTGAATCATTTTCAAAACCAGTTGAATCAGCGCTATTTTTTCGGAAAAGAAAATAGAGAAAATTAGAAGAAAAAAAAAATACAACCTCAAAGCAACAAAATAGCAAGATAAAACAAGAAAAACTCCAAAATTTCTCATCAAAATTGTAAAAAAGGCTCAAATTAAATTATTCTTTGGTAAAATTTGAGGATCACTCTGTTCGATTGGTTAAATTATGCAATGCGCATGTTTTTTTTAAATATATTATTATCAAATTATTCTCCTTTTTTGACAGAAATTGGTCGATTAGCGGAGCGCTTAAAAATGAGCCGCGTGAAATGACGATGAAACGGAAGTCTGATCTCATTTCCAGCCTCATCTCCTGGTCGATCACCGAGGCGATTATTTTATTTTTATTTGCCACTGTTGAGTTTTGCTGAAGACAGACGAGGATTCTTAGGAATGCAGAAAAAAAGGCAGCGATCAGAGTCGATAAAAGAGCAAATTTGTTTAACAATCCCATTGACAGAAGATCGAGCACATGTACTCTACTACGCACTCAAGAGAAAATGCCAAATTTTCAGAAATTCGACAATTATTTCAAATGAAAAAAATTGATCTTGAAAAAAAGGGCTTTACTATAAAATTTAAATTCAAAAAGCCACTTTTACATACGACCGCAATGTTAAAACGAAAATATCACTGTGACACCCTTATTTTTCTGCCTCAATTAAATTTGAAGGCTTTCTTCTCGTTCAGTAAAATAAGGGTGTCAAAGCTAAAATATTTCGAAAAAAGATTGAAAATTGCTCCTTAAATTTTCAAAAACGCCATACTTTTGGTCCTTAATGCGTCCTTAGGTTAAACTTGCTTCAAATTGACCCCCGAAAAAAATTGCCTCAAAATCGTTTTTTGGCCCGTAGACTCCATTTCCGGGGTCAAAATTTTGAAATTCCGAAAAATCTTAATAAACCTAATTCTGAGCCCCAAATTCCTTGGTTTCCTGAAAAACCTCACCTTCTCTATCAAAAAGCTGTGCCATTTTTAACCCGCCATGATAAACAACTCTTTTCACCGTTGACCTTATCTCTCGCTCAGAAAAGATTCATTTACGGCGTCTGATGATAATGCTCTTTGAGTACCTTTTTTTATTTTTCTCGCGAGCGGAGAATTTACTGCCAGTTAAATTCCCTTGTAAATTTTCGAATTTCCTGGGCAGGTGCTCAAACAAAAATTGATTTTTTGCGATTTAGAAAAACGAGGAAATCCAAAAAAGAAGAAAAAAGAGGATCGAGAGAAGATGGATGCTCTAGAAGCTGAATTAGCCGCACTTCAAGCCGCGCTGAAAGGAGATGAGGATAATAAAACGGAAAATAAGCCACAGGTAAGCTTTTTCCTCAAATTTTTTTTTATGAAAATCATGAATTTTGATTGAATTTTTTGGCAAGGAGCTCAGCAATTTGCGTCGCGATTTATTTTTAGTCCTCAGAATTTACTGTGACAGAAGTAATTTACACGTTTAGACCTTAGCTTCCGTCAGCCGCCCCTTGCCTTTTTTTTCTTTTTCTCTCAATTTTAGTTAAATAGAGTTAGGAGAAACAGAAACTTTTTTGTGATTTTTAGACAAAAGAGGAGGAGGAAGTCGACTGGCCCGATGCGCCCGACTTAGATACGTGGATTTCTCAAACGCACAAGGAGCGGATTGTTCAGAATTCTTAGATTTTAAAATAGAGAACGAAGAAATGAAATTCTGAACGATTGTAAAAGGAGCCAGAGAAGCCGAAAGAGCCGACACTTGAAGAATTAGAGAAAGTTTCTGAAGGGTAAGATATTAAAAAAAAAACCATAAATCTATCAATAATTATAAAAGTCAGGAGTTTTGATTTTCTATTAATTATTGGAAATCAAACTTAATATTATATCACATTAGTTGGGATTTTGGTCCAGCTAATAATTTTATAAATTCTGATTTACTGAACCATGCGCAGCAAACGATACGCCCTCTATAGAAGTAACCGAGATAAATCCTTGATTTCAGAACATCATCAAACCGTTCCTCTGTGGCAACATCTTCGTCGAACTCCTGCAATCCTCCTTCAATCCCCGACCCTCCAAAAACTCCACAAGTCCCTCCACCTGTCGCTTCCGCTCCCACTCCCCCACCACCTCTTCCAACCCGAACATCTGACAGTTCAAGCACTATATCTAGCTTGAAAAGCCTGAAGGAACAGAACTCTAAGGCCGAACAAGAGGCGGATCAGCTGACGGAAATTCTGATGACGAGTTTGGCGAATGGAACCGCCGCAAAGGTCGAAAAACAGGAGTTCAAAGGAACGAGAGTTTACAATGTTGTCGAAAAAGCTTTTCTATATAAACATCAATAAACAATTATTTCTCTATATCATATAGACTATATGAATATATCAAATCACTTTGCTTCTTCAAATGCATGCTTTTATCTCACGCTTTACTAACAAAAACTCGCACTGTATCGGACTCTCTCTCTCTCTCTCTAACTCAGGCACAAACAGATCAAAAGCAGGAAAGAAACTTCAACCATTCTTTGCTATTACCGCTTCTTGCTCCTCCCGATCATTTGTGAACTCTTGATAAAGCAAATTGCTTCAAATGCAAAGCCGATATTTCCTCGCACGAGTCGGCTTGTTCGGTGGGCAGACCAATCCATATCGGTTATCTATATTCATTTCAAATCATTATATTTCTCTTTTATGAACTTATCGATTCTCTAGGCGATGGGCAATTATTTTCATATCAAGTGCTTGATCTGTTTGAAATGCGAAAAGAACATCCATGGTGAAGAGTTTATGGTAGTTGGGGACAACAATCCTTACTGCTCGAAATGCTATCTTACTGTAAGTCGAACTAAATTTTTGATGATCTACCTAGAAGTCAAGTTTTTCAAGGGCACTTTTTGACCGAGAAAGGCTCTTGATGATAAAACGTGCGTATTAAAAACTTCTCATTAGACGCTGGAAAAATGCAACGCCTGTGGGGAACTGATAAAAAGTCGAATCCTTCGAGCGGTTGGCAACACTTACCACCCTGAGTGCTTCAAATGCACAAGTTGCAAGAAAAGCCTTGATGGACTGCCCTTCACGCAAAACAACGAAAAACAACCCTACTGCGTTGAATGCTTTCAACTGTAAGAACTTCTTATAAATTCCATAACCAAAAATTTAAGGGCGTATTCTCCAAAATGCGAAGCCTGCAAGCGACCAATCGTGCCAGAAGCAGGAGAAACAGAAGCTCTCAGAATCATCGCGCTAGAAAAATCGTTCCATAAATCCTGCTTCGTCTGCGAGGTACTTTTAGTAAATTGCCAGATCATCATAAATGATCTTTTGTTCGCATCATCATCATTCGCGGTTTTGAATTAAATTCCAAGCAGAATTCGCGGCGGATGAGAGCTTGCTTTTTTGAGCATGACAACTTGTTTGACCATTTTCGAGGGATCAGAGCTTTTGAGATGCAGTCTTTAGGGAAAAACTGTATAAAGAGCTATTTGAATAGATCTTTTTTAACTCAATTGAATCATTTTTGATTGTGTGAAATCACAATACTAATAGACCATTTGCTACTTGTTGGTATACAGATATTAATTGATTATAATCGATCGTTTTGTTTTTATATGGCACCAAGACGACGATTCATGTTTATGATGAAACGTTGCCTGAAATATATTTTCTATTTTGAGAACAATGCTCTCCCCGCTTAGAATAATCGATTTTGAAATCTGATTTTAGAAATGCAAGGTCCTGCTCACCGATAAAGCTGCTGGCGGTTGTTATCCAGTCGACGCGTCCCTCTTTTGTAAAAACTGCTCTACAGATGCTATCAATTCAAGAATGAGTTAAAGAAACGACTGTACAATAATTTTGCGTGTTCCGAATGCTTAAATAAATAAATAACTCTTGAAAAACATCAAGCTTCATATAGCGAAACTGATGCCTACTAAACTTATTCCGTAAACGACGGTATGAGCTCTCCTCGATAATATGCGTTCCTTCGTTGACCTCATGTCGTTCATTATGTATGGGCTCTTTTTTAAACCTTTTATGATCACCCTAAACTCATTTTGCCGGAAACACATTTTGATGCTTGAGAAAACTCATGATTAATGAATTATAAGAGTATATATAGGCAGAGCAAAGGGCAAGCAAAAAGACAAATGCTTCCTCTATCAGCAATTTCTTCTGCCCCTTTTGCGGACCCGATTCACGGCTGGTCCTTTTCTCAGTCGAATTTCGACGTGAGTTAGATCTAGTTTTTTGGAATAATAAGAGAAAATGATAGGTTCCAATGGTCGTCTACGGGAACTATCCAACGGCAAAGAGTGATGAGTCTTTATACAGCTATTCCATCCCTTCGCACCATGATTTTTATGGTTTGTCAGATGATTGGCTTGTCAATTATCTCTACTTAGTGAATACTATATAATGAAATAAAAACTCTGTTATATTTTCCTTGACTCCGATATCAATCTATATATGGGATTCTAAGTTAAACCTCAAGGACAGTAATTGATAAAAAATTCCCTTCAATAACACTCATCTCTCTGTTTCACCCTGTTTGCGAAATTGAAGTCACGGCAAATACGGCTCGTATAAATTTGGCTTTTCCCTTTCTTTCCATTAGATCTTCCTGTTTCAAAAATAAAGACAGAAAGAGACACTTTCAAAATATGACCGATGTAGAGAGTGCTTCTTTTGATGAAAGCTGGTCAGATGACTCTTGGAGCTCGATTTCTGACGGTTCTTCTCTTGACGATTGGATTTGTTCATTTGAAAATCGAGTCAGTGACGACCACCGCGACGATTCCATACCTGACCAAGACCCTCATCATGGTACCCTAGGCTCCCTTCAAAACTCAGGTAAAAACCTACCGTTCCACTCTTCTTATCAGTCATCTTCAGGATCTAAGAGAAAAAATAAAGAGAAAGAAGAAAAAATGACAGCGATTCAGAATGCTCTACTACTTTCATTAAAACTGCTAATTTTCATCAAATTGAAGAAGTTTTTTGAAAGCTGTTCACGAATATACATCTCTCGATAAAGAAATTGTCTTAATTGCATGTCGCACTTTTCCTTTTTCTACTATCAGTGGCAGGAACAAAGTGCTAACGCGTCAAAGGCACTTGCCAAAAACAGAGCTTCTTGCGTCATTATTGATAGAGCTTTTTCTAAAGCTTCTTTCTGATCTCGTTAAAACGAACAAACTCTCTAAAATCATCATCAGAAATGACCAACAGCAAGTTTCAAGAGATACTCGGGATCATTTTGGAAATTGAAGAAAATACAGCGTCGACAAAACAGCGATATTCAAACTTGAAGAAGTCCTTTTCAAATGAAGAAATCGATGAAAAAGCAACTGATTACGATTCTCTCAAAGGCTTTTTGATCGAAAAATTTTCCGGTGAAAACCGTAAGTTTATGATTCACAGGGTCGGGCCTATATTGAGAGCATTCTTTTGAGGGATGATAAAATTAATTCAAGACCCATATCATTTTGATTCTCCCTAGTTTTAAACGATCTGGAAATATTGGAAAATTCACTTCCTGACCTCAAGAAAGGGTTCAAATCATCTGTACATGCGAAAATATGTTTTATATATTTAAGATGTTTTTGAAAAAAATAACGGTTTTTATTTCTGCAAACGCAGCTGCCTAATTAAGTAATTGCAGTCATTGCAAGAACACGTGAATATCAAGTGCAGAGCCACGAAAATCGGCTTGTTTCTAGTTCAACATTTCCGCCTTCCTGTCCCTGTTGAACCCTTGACAGGAGAACGCAGCATTTAAAATAAAAGATTTCTCCCCTACTCTGGAATGGAGCTGGGATGTGATTCACGATACCTGTCACGGTTTACGAAGTAAACTAACGTTCGGAGAGTTCAATCAGCCCCACCCCTCAGAACTTAACCTGGCTAATGAGGAGGCAATTAGGAAGCAATTCCTTCCCTCGTGATGTGAGCTTCCGAGATTTTGCGTTATATTTTCTGAAATCAAAAATTATAACCACGATTTTTCGGAAGGGTTCAATTTTAGGATTGCCTATTGTAGCAAAATTTCTTTTGGAGAAAAATGAACTTTGTTATAGCCCTTCATTATCGAGCATAGGCCCCTTAATCGCGAATATAACTCGCAAACCTAACAAAGTGCTATCTGTCGCAATATAGTGGACGAGCAGTGTACCAAATGCCAAGCAGATTCTTCAATTACGACGTGTGAGGGACGGGCTTCTTTGTTTTCAACATTTTTGTTTAAACTAGAATCATCTTCAAAATTCGAACACCTTGTAATGCAACTTACAAATTTCGAACTTTTAAAAGCTGAAGACTAAAATTCGAAACTTTCATGAATTTTGTGGTTTATCGAAGAAATAAATCAGATCTCGCTGAGATAATATTTGATCGAGCTTGTGGCTTGAAAGAAGCAAGAATAATAATTTGATAAAAGCTGGTACGACTTGTAAGTTACAAGTACACGGTTCAAACAAGAAAGTCCTCATTAAAGATTATCTGGGGAGAGTGTGGACATTCTTTTCACGATCATTGTATGGAGCTTTGGCTGACCCATGCTAATCAAGGTGAAGTAAACTTGATTTCTTTCATAATATCAAATATTTTTGAAAGCGCCAACGTGATCCTTTTTCCAAGAGAAAACGTAACAAATGAGTTTTTTTCGCCCATTGTTCTAGTGTAAAACGTACCCAACGTCAATGTTTTACACGGCGAAGAGGCTCAGGAGCAAAACACGACACTGTGTTGAGTTTTGTGGTACTTTTGTTTTGAATACTTTTCATTTCAATACCTTGATTCGGGGTAAAATCGATTAAGTTTTCTTTTCAAATTTGATTAGCGATAGACTAAGGCTGATTAATTAAATTTAAGGTTAAAAAGTGAGAAAAGGTTTTCTCAATTAATTTGAAGCCACAAAAGATCATAATCACAATCGTGTCGTTAAATACTTTTCCTTGTTTGAAAATTAGAACACCTTCCGCGAGGCGGAATTTCAGGCAAAGAGACCACGTTGGCGCGGTAAATCTATCGAGGCATTTTTGAATTACATGATCACAAGGCGGTGCGAGATGTCCACTTTGTCAGGCAGAATGGAGACTCAACAAAATAGGAATCGGGTAAATACGACAAAGAGCTCTGAACTTCGGGGGCGCATAAATTATGAGTCAGATTTTCACCCGCACGAAGGCAAGTAAATCCCGTCAACAGCTCTGGCCTTGCTTGGATCTGTGAATAAATATCAAAATCTCTATAAAAGTGCGACTCACTGGATCTCAATCTGCAGGGAATATATTTGCCAAGCAAAAACAAAGTCGCATAAAATGATCGGTTTGCCCTGAATTCTCTGTTCACAAGTTGAGAAAAAAATCCCTTTCACTTGTTTCGCCTTTTCCAGAAAATCTAACATCCAGAAAATCCCCCTCTCCGGTTTTCCCTTTCAAAATGGTAAGAGAGAATATCATTTCATTGAAAGAAAATCGAAATCAAGGATTACGCTGGCCCTTGTCAATCAACGGACGATCACGTCGAGTTCCTTGAAAGACGAAATCAACAAGATCATCTTAGAATCGTCATCAAGTTAACTCAAGACGAGTTCACTCGGCCAAAGGATCTTCATGATCCTGTTTCAACTATTTCTTTTTGATTTTATTTTAAATTCCTGCAAACCAATGCCCCTCCCTTTCACCTTTCTTTTTTGTTAGAATATGTGACCAGCGTTTATCCACCTAGAACCAATGGAAAAACATTGGTCGCATACGCCAACTCCATCCGAAATATTTATACGACTTCTCGTACATCTATTTCCTGATGAGTTTGGTACACGAATATAAGTTAATCGAAAGTCCTTAATTTTCCACATTCACGAAAATTGAGGCTAGAATCCTCTGACAGTCAAAGAGTTGATTCTACAAGTCTTCGTTCTCGACACTTCGGAATGGAGCAATGCGCACAACAAATAATGTCGCATTTTAAAAGTTTTGAAATACCCTGAATAGGAAAACTTTTTCACAGCCACTCAAATTGTCGCATCATAAGACGACGCTCATGAGAAGCAGAAAAATGCTATCGCATCTCAGTATACATGCGAAGAGCTGTACTAGACTGACCAACAATTGGTACAGTCACCAGTTGTCTTTGAACAAACATGTTCATGACCAGGAGTTAACTAACATGTTGACTCTGGAATAACTGGATTAAGATCAACGTACTGTGTACTTCACTCTCAGTTTTCTTTTTGTCCCTCCTGTTCATTGGTTTGTTAATACAAATTCGATAATTGGAAAGAAAGACAAAGTATTTCGGTAAGCAAGGTGCATGTTTTATTGCTGGAAGAGAGATAAAATTGGAACTAAGCGCATCATAAATAGATAAAAATTGTCGAGTACATATTCATCGGTAAGGCAAAAATTAAAGGCACGTGTTTTTTGCATGTAAAGAGCTTTTGTACAAGTAATTTGTCTTCGTAAAATATTTCTTTAAGTTCTCAATTGCATCTGTTTCTGGTGAAGATAAGGTGAGTTGGATTAGAAGGGAGATTCTTCTAAGATGTTTTCGTCCGCTTGAGGCATCGAGGTTTTCCGGCTTGTCGTTTTAATTGACTAAAATAGTGAGTTTAATTAAATAATAAATATACCGTCAATTAGAGGAAAGTCAAGCAAGAACGATGTTCATAGAAATAACACGGAAATGGCAAATTAAAAAGCAAAGAAACAGCTCAACAGAACTTGATTGTTATGGAAGAAAACGACCGTTAAAACACGTTAGGACGATTCTTTTTCAATAATTTCCCTAACAATCGGCAAATGTCATTGACAAGTGTATTACAAGATGATTATTTTGGTTTCCAAACGTCAACTAGTGCTAACACTATATTGAAGTACCAGAATCGGGGAGCAATTTAATTGGCCAATTCTTTCCAAATTACCTTGATAATAGTTTGCTCGTGTTTCTCTCGATCAGAACCTGTCTTTTGAGCGCTTCGACTTCGCTTCTTCCTAGCTCAAGATGAACTTCTTCAGCTGTTGGTCGAGCGGAAGGACTGTCAGCAAGCATTCGGGAAATGACTGTAGCCAGTTCTTGGCTGAGGTGATGGCTGTGCACGGCGAAGAGCTGGGAAAATGTTGGAGATCGGATGTGATGCCATTCGGAGCCGTTTTTCGGCAGGATTTTCAGCGTGGCGGATTCAAACGCTGAAAGACCTGAAAAACAGATTAGTCGGCTGTTCTGGCTTTCTTGAGAAACGAAAAGTTGCTGAAAACTTTCTAGGGTAATGAACTTATGATTTACCGAGGCTGAAGATATCGCCCATGCGCAAATCTATGCATGAATCTGATTGGATAATCTCCTTCGCTGCATAACGGCAATCACCTTCCTCATATCGCGTCTCATCGTAGGGTGTAACGTGGCCAAGGTCGCCAAGTTTGTACTCGATCTTGTTTTCACTGAATAAAATTTTTCACAATACTATGACGTGCTTTTTTTAAGGTTAACGAAGTTTTCCAGCCCACTTCCGCCTTATAGACCCCCTAACACCATACCTTTTTAGAATCAGCAGAAAATTCTAAGAACTTTGACCATTTAAAATTCTAGAAAACTCCACTTCCGGTCGATTCTAGAGCCGGAAGTTGACGAAATTTTTGTGTTAGGGCAAAGTGTGACCTATCAAATTGATGCTCAGAAGATTTTGATTTATCCTATAATCAATATATCAGAAGAAAGAGTCCCTAATATGGTCAAACCGACCGGTAAAATTATGTAAAAAAAGCATAAAATGATCAATTTTTTTTTCAGTTTTTTCCGGTTGGTTTGATCCTCGTTGGTGTTGATTCTTTTCTTAAATGATAGGAAATCGTCTGAGCATCAATTTGATAGGTCACACTTTGCCCTAACACAAAAATTTCGTCAACTTCCGGCTCTAGAATCGACCGGAAGTGGAGTTTTCTAGAATTTTAAATGGTCAAAGTTCTTAGAATTTTCTGCTGATTCTAAAAAGGTATGGTGTTAGGGGGTCTATAAGGCGGAAGTGGGCTGGAAAACTTCGTTAACCTTAAAAAAAGCACGTCTATGAAACGAAAATACTTTTTTGTGATAATATTGCAGAAAAAGCGAAATTTTTCTGCAGAGAACTTCAAGTATTTTCAAGTTTACCCGAGCCGACCAACGAATATTTATGGTGACACAGTCAAGTGCCAAAAAACCCCTTTTCATTATTTATTTTCACCGTTCTAACACCGTGGTTCTAGCTCCAAAGAGCCTGGATTATGTAATGCTCCGGGTTATTTCTAATTGAGACCGTAAAAACGCAATTGCATCTTTAAAAAGCTGTCTCTCCGTCAAAAGCATCAAAATATCAACCTTGATTTTCAGGTTCGAATGGCGGTATCGACTAATGCCGTTATTTGTTTTTCTCATTCCGAAATTCATATTTTCGCTGGCCGCAGATATTTCTTCAGGGATGTCTTTCTAACTCGCCTCATCAATTTATTTCTACTTTGATAACGTGATGAGAAAAGCACAAGTCCAAGTCAAGCTTGGAAAAAACGATTACGCTTTTTTCTTCGCGTAAGTTTCACAAAAGCGCGTTGTAAATGACACTAACAACTAGTTTGAAGAAGGCTCGCCACAGTTTTTTCAACAAGCTAATGTTTTCTGTATCTTATCGCGGATACGTCATAGAAACCGAGGAACAACGAAAGGTGAAAATCTTTATTAAAAAAGCTCTTAGAAATGGCCTTCCAAAATGAAAAAAAAACAGAATTTTTCAACAAAAAATACTGATTTTTTTCTTAAAGAATCCCGAAAATTGCGGAATCCATGGTCTGTTCTCTTAATTTAACGGAAAATGGGAGGCACCAGAACAACTGGATGTCTTTCTGTTGACTATTGACTAAACATCAACACCGATGACCACCTATCTTATGTATATAATAAGACCCTTATTCTCAGAAAATAAAATTATGCGTTCGATCACCAGTGTTGATGTTTAATCGACAGTCGTCACAAAGACTTCCGGTTCATCCGGTGCCTCCCATTTTCCGATAATTTCAGGGAATAGACCACGGATTCTGTAATTTTCGGAATCTCAACCTAAACAAGCATAGTTTCGTTTTGAGTAATTTAAGGACGTCTACCCGCAAAGGAAGGAATGAATTTCATGTACTGCGTCAATATCTTTGCTTGGCTTTTCAAAAAAGCTACGTTCAATTCAATTTTCGTTTTAGTTAGTCAGCTTCACCTTCGCGGAATCTAAACATCCCCCGTTTATATTCACAATCGAGAATAATCCAATTAATCAAGCTTTCCCTGTTGGCTCATCAAGACGGAAAGAAAACATTTTGATGTGTATGTTTTCGGTCAAACAATGAGATATTTGTTAACGTGTGAAAGCGAAATTACAACTGGCCACTTAGGGATTAGTGGTCGTTAGCTATGTTTTTTCTGCGTGGACAAATCGCTCGGAGAAATTATTATCCGTATTTTGTTTCAACATTTGTGCCTCATATTAACGGGACTTCGAGAAATAGACTCGTTGATAAAGGAACTTGGGAGTTATTAAAAGTGATGGGCGAGTTCAGTGACTATTGGATCCTGGACTTAATAATGACAGGGCTAACTATTAATGGACAACGCATAGTCCAACATTAAATAATAATCATATTTCTAATTGGGCTTCTAGATGTTTCTCATTAATCGGATTGAGTTCCCTTGAAGAGAATACGTTTTTTTCTTTTTGATGTTCGATTCTAACCTGATGACTCTGAGAATATTTGCCGGTTTGATATCCATATGGGCCAGTTTCTGCCGGTGAATGTACGCCAGTCCGCTGGTTGTATCCCTCAAAAGGTTGAAAACACTGTCTTGATCAAGTGGCCGGGCCACGTGGCTGGAAAGTCTGCGATCAGCAATTTCGTCGCCGAGAGAACCTCCATTACAGAATTCGCTCTGGATCTAAACACGCATTTTAATAGGCGTACTATTTTCTCGCGGGAATTTAACGAAGAGCGCAAGGTACACCCTAACGCACTTGTTTCGACTGATTTTTAGAACAGCATTAATAAACTATCTTTCTAGCAATTTTAGATTTCAAAAAATCTTGTCGAGAAAAAAAAGAATGTCTGAAATGTTTTTAGATCCAAACCAAAAATAGTCCTTAGAATCGGATTTTACGCAATTCATCCCTCGAATTTCCGCGGATCAAATTTGATCCCCTTCAACTAACGAACAACGGAAAAACATAATTTCGTAAATCACGCGTTCTTAGCT